>NC_135572.1:275007630-275632630 GCF_965152235.1 Eretmochelys imbricata | reverse complement strand
AGCTCCGTGCCCCTTGGCGGGGGGCGGCGGCGGCAGCCCGGGCCCTGGAGCGGGCGGGGCAGAGAGAGGCTCCGCTGGCGGGGATTGCCGTGCGGAAGGGAGGACGGCGGGAGGGCCCGCGGGCAGGTCGCGGGTAGGTGGGGCCGGGCGGGGGGAGCCTGTCTCACCCTGGCACCGCGCAGAGCCCCGAGGCCGTGGCAAGGCGCGTGAAATCCTGGGATGTTTCCGTGTGGCCCCGCCAGTCATTTTGCAGGCCAGGTCTGTCGTGAATTCTGTTTGAGGAAACTTCGCAAATACTTGACAGGTGCGTGACAGGGGTTGTCGATCTAGGTGGCTGTCGTCAGCTGTTGTTTTCAGTCGCGCTTCCCCCACGGGGGAGCTGGTGTGCCCTCTAGTGCGGTGGTTTTCGAGCTGTGGTCCACGGACCCTTCGGGGTCTGCAGGCTGCCTAAGATTTCCAAAGGGGCCTCTGCATCTCAAGTCAGAACTTCGTAGGGGCCCACAAAAGGGGAAAAGGTTGAAAACTGCTCTAGTGCAGTCAGTGGTGCAAGTAGAAATCATTTCTTGCTAGTGTGCTCGTGGGAGGGACACAAAGGGGGAGGGGTATGTGACCTCCCCATGTGACGCCCCCACACCCCCGTCCTACCCTCAGGCTGGTGTCCCCGTGCTCTCCCCATCCCCTCCCCATGATCCACATCCATCCCATGTTACCAGGCAGGGGGCTCTGTCCTCCTCCTGCTGCGCCAGAGACTTCTGCGGTGCAGACCCCAGGCAGGAGGACTCAGGAGATGCAGCTGAAGGAAGGGCTGGAGGGGCTCTCTGGAACCGCAGCAGCGAAAGGAGAGAACATGGGGCCACCCCAGCCCTGCCCCGAGTCCTTCCACGCAGCTGCGTTTTCTGAGTCCTCCTGCCTGGGGTCTGTACAGCAGCCGCGCCGGAGGACAGGGTTGGAGGGGCAGGGCCGTGGGCAGTACAGCCAAGCCAGAGGTGCTACCAGCGTTCTGCTCCTTTCGCCACTCCATTTCCAGGGAGAGCCCTAAACCACAGGGCTATCCTGGGAATGGCAGCGGTGAAAGGAGCAGAACGTGAACCCTCCTCCGGCAGGGCTGCTGTACCACCCCTAGCCCTTCCACGCAGCTGAGTCCTCCTGACTGGGGTCTGTACGGCAGCCCCACGGAGGACAGGGCTGAGGGCGGGTCTGGGGGTGGTATAGCGGTGGTGCCGGAGGAGCTGCCAGTGTGGGGCTGCCCGGCAGCCCCACCTTCTGCTCCTTTCCCTGCTGCAGTTCCCGGGAGAGCCCTGTGGTTGAAAATCGGTATCTAGTGCAGCGAGAGGGCAGAGCCCCCCCAAAGTAATGTGGATGTGGGGGTTGCGGAAGGCAGCGGGGACTAGGGGCAATGGGGGTGGGGGGAGGCAGTGGGGGGCTGGAGCCCGAAGCCCTGTGGCCAGAGACTGCTGCCCCGTCACTCCAGGGCTGAAGCCTGAGCCCTACCGCCCCTGGGAAGGTGAGGAACTCACCAGCTGCTTGGTCCTTCAGCATTGTGCCCCAGGTGTCTCCACAGGTCCCTGTTGGCACCCCAGCAATCAACACCAAGGTTGTGCATCCAGGAGCAACAGGAATGGGAAGGGGCAGCTACTTTCTCCTCCCCAATAGCAGCCCAGGAGGTTGTGGCCGCAAGAAAAGGCATGTGGCCATGGTGGCCGCATTCGAGAAACACTGCGTCTAGACTTTCATATCAGTCTTAAGGGAGGCTATCTTAGGCCCCCAATCCTGTACTTCCCTTTGTCTTGGTTCAGAGGTCAGTCAAGTGGAGGCAGTTACAGGACTGGGGCCATAAAAGGTATATTTTCCATGCAAGCTCACCTTGAAGGTAGACACTATAAAGTATTTGATTTTTGAACTGCAGTTAACTTAAAAAAATTAATATCCATCAGTTATCCCTACATAGTAGTTACTCAGTAGAAGCTTTTAGTTGCTGCTGCCAAATATTATCAAATATTATGAATGCTTTTGAACATCTGTGCACTGAAACTTTGCATTAGTAATGGTTTAATAGTTTACATAAAGAATATATCATGAAGACTTTTTTAAACCTTTTTGTTTCTAAAGTGTTCGTACAATGCTTCCATAAGTACTGTATCGCTTTTTTATATAGAAGGTTTAATTAATACCTTTATACCCCCTGCAGAGGGCAGAACTATCCTATGTCTTTTGTCTTCATTCAACGTTGCACTGTACTAGCTTTCAACTAACTGTATACGCGTGGAACTCCTAGAATAACTTTCTTTTTAATAAATATGTTCTTAAAATTCTTATTTTCTCATACCTTAATGTTGTTAAGCTGGCTGGTTCATAACTCCAAGTCTCTTGCAAGTCATTTTGAGAAAATATTAAAACCAATGTCAAAGTTTTGACACGAGAACATTGTATTGTAATTGTTTAGACTAGGCAGAGTGAGTTTTGTGTGCACAAACATATATATAAAAAAAACACACAACCCCTCACTTTGCCTAGTCTAAACACCCAAAGATGATATTCTAGTCTGTTTAGTAGCATCTTATTTATATATATAATCTGTAATTTTGAGATGTAACCAAAAAGACTTGACTGTATTTCTGATTGTTTAGACTAGGCAGAGCAACTTTGTGTTTGTGTGTGTGTATTTAAAAAAAATTTTTTTCAGCTGTAACCAAAACAATATCTTTGGTTTTCATAAACAGGTGATTCACAGCTGTGGCTTTCTAAAATTTTGTAAGTGGTATTGTACAAAAATGTTTCTCCAGCTTTAGTTTTCAAGTATAGAAAATTGATATTTGTAGAAATTGTTCTAAAAACACTTTCTTATGGACCTCCTTAAACGGGAGATGCCAAACACAGAATTCACACTGGTGTTGCATCATAGCATTATTATGGTGTTGAATACATTTCAGATAGCGTTATTAGTGAGTTTCCTCCTCTATTGGTAGTTGTGGTTGGATTTTTAGTGGGGAGAGTATTTACTGGGGGAAAAAATCATATGATCTTGTTACTTAAGTATTTGTCTCTGTTTTGATTTCCATTAAGAACAAAGGAGCAGGGGGAAATTGGAAGTAGTTTAAGCCACTTTAGCATGTGGGGCTCTTTAAAACTATATTTACTGATAAGTCTACAACTTAATTTTCTCCTAGCTAATATGAAATTATAATAAAGTTTGGAATAATTTATTATCTTACATACAAAAGCCAGTCAAAATGCTAGGAGGATAAATACAAAATATCAATAACACTTACTGGTCATATCAAACTAAATGAACTCAGTCCTAAAATGAATTCAGTTAGCCATAAGCATCCTCTTCAGACCAAAGCTCATGGCCTAAATTTTCAGAAATGATAAATACATTTGGGTGCTTTGTGTGGGATTTTTGGGGGGTGCCCAACTTGACAAGTCTTTTTAAGGAGACTTATTTTCAGAGGGCCAATTCGCAAAACATTCTGAAAATCAGGGGCCCTTAAAATGTCTCAGCTTGGGCACCGGAAATCGCTAATCACTTTTGAAATGGCTCAGCGGGGGAAGTGATTTCCAGAGCTGCAGGCCCTCCACCAAGAATATCCTTCTAGTCACTAAAGTGTAGTCATATTCAAGTGTAAGGACAGTCAGCAATAGTAACCCACCATTCAGATATCTCAGACCTTTCCTAGTCAGGCTCCAGATATATAGGGACAATGCTCCTGATTACTTTGGTAGACAAACTTTTGAGTTCAGGGATTGTAGCTCTATAATACTAACTTTTGATGGTACATATTCCACCAAGATGACCTAATCCTTCCAACATTATTTAAAAAGGTACATTACTATACAGCATTTGTTGATGGGTTTTACTTGTGAAAAATGTGAGATCAGTTGCTATCAGAAAAAAATCTTCAGAATACAGTACCCAAAAATTGCTTTGGATAGTATTAAATCCTTATTATATTATGTTAGAAATTATTGCTATCTGACTAATCATAGTTGGTCATGAGTCATAAAAATCAGTACAGCTACATGCTTCAGAGCTACTTCTAATCACCTGATTGTAACTTCAAAACACTAACAAAATCAATATATCGATCTAACACCAGGAGAAACAAATAGCGGTGGAATGGCTATATTTAGTTTCTGAATCCTTCTAAGATTTTCTATTTATATAGGTTCTTATAGTGCCTGTCAGTTGAATCTGAGCATCTCTCAAGAATTAAAAAGAAATTATCTCTCTCCCTTTCCAGCAGATAGTTCTATCTTGGTTAAGCTTTTTCAGAATTGTGTTTGTGTGTGAGATAATGGACTTATTGCAGGAAAGGTAAGAAGGAGATGAGCTTTGCATCTGGTTCTGAATGGGGTGAGTTCTGTGGTTATTCATATTTCTTGCAGACATGAGTTTCTTGGTTTTGGTATAGCTCCAGAAAAAGTTGTACCCTATGTTATGCCATTTCCTATTTCCAGTGGAATGTACCTGTCAAGCGAGAACATGGTCATGAAGAGAGGGGTGATCTTTCCAACAGCTAGGGTAAATCACATAAAGGATTTTAAATATCAAGACAGACTTTAACTCCTTACTCAGTCATGATCCAGAGCAGAGAACTAGGATGACATATTCCTAGTGACCTGTTCTGCTAAGCAGATGGACTGCTCTCCCATAATAATGCTCTTGGCTCACAGTGAGAGGAAGGATGAGAGCCATGTCAGGATATTTCTGTTCAGGACACTTCTGTTTACAGCATCTTTTGGGTCAGGAGGATATTAGTTGATCAGTGGTATCAAATGCTGTAGAGGGGTCCAGAAGGATGTGCATGGATGTATTTCCTTTGGCTGTGAAAGGAGAATATAATTTATCAGAGAAACAAGCTGTTGCTCTGGACTTTCTGCTGTGACCTGGCTTGGAGCCTGACTGGGAGGGATCTAGGATACTGGAAATTGAGTGGCACTGGAGACTCTTTTTCTCTTCTCCCCTCCCCCCGCTTATTGATTAGCTTGCTTAGAAAAAGCAAGAGTGGTAACTTGTTTGGTCTTAAGCCTCAATGCTGGTTTCTTTAATACTGGTTAGACTACTTTGTCTTTCAGAGTAGGTCAAAATAAGCAGCTGCAGCCATAAAGGAGAAATATTCCACTGATTTCAAAGAATAGTTCCTAACTCTGTGTGTGTTTAAAAGCATTTTCTCCCTTTCCCAGACTTTTTCCTCCTCTCGTTAGGCTGGCTTCAGCTTTCAATTGTTTATCAACTTGGCCCTACCACTTCTTAATTTTCACTTCTTATTAAAGTAAGGCAGAAGGTAATGATTCCAGTTGAGTATAGGAAAAGTAGTAGTTTAAAAGCAGCGCACATGCATGTTTTGCGAAGGTAGAAGTTTAATTTAAAACCATTTTTGTTTGTTCATTCTATCTGGTTTTCACTTGAATATGGCTTTCATTTGGTCTTCATCTAGCACAGTGCTGGCTTTTAACTATCACTTCTATTTCTGTTAAAAAAAATCTAAGCAGAGTGCTGCTTTGCTATTCTGTTTATTGGAAGAAAAGCAGAATATTTCCATCAAGTAGGTTGAATAAAAGTAAAGTAATAATAACTGACACAAACAGATTCATAGAAGTGAGACTGACAAACTGGGGGAAAGAGTACTTTTTTTTTTCTTTTTCCTACTAATAGTTCCAGGAATATTGGATTAGTTGCATGAGATCAGAGCTGTAGTCCATCTAGATCAGTATGCTGTCTCTGACAGTGTTACAATCGGATGCCTCAGGAAGGTGCAAGGACTTTCAGAGTGGATAACTGTATGATAACCAGCCGAGAAAGTACTTCCTTGGTAACTCCTGTTAGCTGGAGGTTGGCTTATGCTATCAAAAACAAGACGGTTTATATACCTTTTTATTTTTTAAAAAAGAAAACTTAACTAATGTGAATGTTTTAATTAACCCTATAAATTACTATTTATTTTTTGAATTTTGCTAAGCAGTAAGCCACAACAGAACAATGTCTTGTGACAAGTTAATTATGTAGTATGTAAACAAAAATCTTTTTGGCCTGTTTTTAAATTTACTGCCATTGTATTTTGGCAGAGAAAATAAAAACATCTGATTTACGTTCTCTGTACCATTTATTATTTTTATATCTCTAGCATGTCCCCTCTTACTCATCTCCTTTCACTTTGGTCTTTTTCATTGCCAGATGACTGGGATCAAGGACATAAATGTCCAACTTGGTTTTAAAATAGTCTTGGAGAGACTGTCTTTTAATCTAAAATTTAATATCTTTGAGATTGTCAGAAGTAACTGGCAGTTGAGACATGCATCATTTTGATGCTCATACTGTTGATCCTTGTAGCATCAATTTTCAGTGTTAGGGAAAACAGACACTGTATATTTGGTGCTATACAGCCCCAGGTTTGGAGAAGCACAAGGGCTGCCATAAGTAGGCAAAACCCAGGAGGAAGTGGCAAGTAAAATATGCTAGTAGGCATGGACAGTAAGAGAATTGAGTAATGTGAGGAGGGAGAGGAAAACAAAGTTATATGCTATAGTGAAGTAGATGTGAATGTTGACAATTATTAGTTTTGAAAGATTACAGACAGACAAATTTATGGGGGCAAAGGACACAAAAGACAAAAGCAACTTAAAAATAGGGCGGAGGGAGGGTCTCAGACCTACAATTTCCTTAAACGTAACTGTTTTAGGTATTACTTATAAGTGATGCCCCGAAACCATATTTAAAAATGAGTTAAAGGATAAAGAGCACCATCCTCCATTAAGGAACACCAGCTTTTAAAAATGAAAATGCTTTTATTCACTGTCTGTGGTGTTAACTGAAGCTGCATTGGATAGAAGAGTGTGGCTGGATGCTAGCTGTCTGAGATCTTCAAGGCTGTGTCATGTGAAGAACAGATTCCTTTGAAACAGGGGAAAAAAATTTATATCTCTGCACAAACTCAAAACTAATGGACTGGATTATGGTCAGGTAGCATATCTAGGAGTAGAACCCAATGATGCTGATACCCGGTCTTCTGCTCGAACTGCTTGACAATGATTCCTGTTTATATTGTAGACTAGCATGATTTTTAAAACTTGGTAGGTTTATGGTGATCCACATAAAGTTTCACAGAATTATTTCAAAACACCTTTGCATGCATGCATTTCACCAAAATTATTTAGAAACCTTAAACAAATTAAAGGTCATGTTCTTTGCTGGCAGAGCTCCATGGAAGTAAACGGAGTTACAGCAAAAGAGATTTTTGGCCCTAAGATTTCTTTTGTATTCATTAGAAAGATTGGAATACCATTATTTCCATAGTATAATGCATAATTTGATGTTGGAGGATGCATTTTCAAATGATATACCAATTACTACTAAAATACTGCTGTGTATATTGCATCTCTTGTGACATGTTCTTGATCAGATTTATTAAGGGGTTCAGAAATAAAACCTCTGCATATTTGTAGTAATCTTTCTTTATTCGTAGGGTGATTTTTATATATGCATGTTCTGAGTAATTGAGTTCACAAGAAGGCCTTTATACAGCATATAAACTTGCTGGACAACCAGGGCCTACTCTTTGACTGGCTGGTGCAGTAAAGTTTGAGTACTTCTACTCTTCGGCGCCCTTCCATTAGGGTTTGCAGTAAGCTAAGACTGAACTGGTAAGTTATATTACATTTCATGTATTCTGTTGCAAATTGGACCTAAATTCTGCAGCAAAGCCTTTGGAATCTATGGCATTCTGGTGCAGCAGACTAGAAATTCTTTGGCAGCTTGTTTAAAAATTTAAAAATGAGGTTTATAATCAATTGCATATGAAAATGAATAATATAATCAGTACACTCCCCACTGCCATTTAGTTTATATCAAATTCAATGTATACTCTTCCCATGTTTTCAGTTTCTCATATGCCGCATACTTTTATATTGACAATGCATAACTACATTGTTGACATTTTTGATGGGGGTGTGGGGAGAAGTTGGAGAGCCTCACAGCTGAAAAGAGAACAGTTTGCCTAGGGTTGTGGTGGATTCTCCAACACTAGCAATTTTTAAATCAAGATAGGCTCTGGGCATTATTTTGATGAAGTTCTCTGGCCTGAGTTGTACTGGAAGTCAGATTAGATTATCACAATTATCCCTTTTGGCCTTTGAATCTGCACATCTATGAATTGGCACCTTTTGGCAACTGGGGGTGTTGGAGGCAGTATTGGATTATAGGATAAACATTTTAGCTGGTTATTTTTGTGAAAAATCTGTGACATAATAAACAATGACAATAAGATTGTCATGATTTAGTTTGAGCTAACCTGTTAAAATGAATTGGGCAGTTCATACCTTTCCCACTGTCTCCAGAATTGGGAAGAAAATGTGGCATTGCTTTGTACTTGGTTCATGCTTATTATCTTTAAAAGTATGAGGGCAAGAAGCATGTATTGATTTTAAATGAAAACTCAGATTCTGGAGCAGTTCAGTAAGGAAGGAGTGAATTCCATGGGCAATTCCACGGCCACCAGATGAACTGTGCCCCAGTATGTGCACTCTAAACTTGCCACAAAACTATTTTACGCTTTCCATCACAGAAGTGTACTAGTGCTTTTCTACAGGACTTTAGCTACACCTTCAAATACCTCCACTTTTGCACTTTAGGCGTTTCTCATGCTAGAATCAATGCATGGACAGCTAATCAAGTAATCTAACTGGATTATACCAGTTGTTATAACTACAAATGATGAACAGGTGTGAGTGAATCATACAGTGTCAGGAGCTTGCGGGAGGCCTGTACTTCTCAGACACTTGAATTATTTGTAATGGTATGGAGAATGTGGGAGACTTCTGTGTTTATTAATATTATGTGCATCATTTCACTTACTGTTAATTTGCTTGATTGCATGGAATTAAATCAAAGGAGGCTCGTGGGGTGGGGGGAAACAAACAGGAAATTAAATAATGGCAGAGAGAAGATGCCTTCAGAGAGAATACCAGGGTTCCTTAAGGGAACACTTGGGAGAGCCATTAATTGTGACATGCCCACCCACCTGGTTCCAGCTAGGGTAGCAGGTTTATTTTCCCTAGGCCCAAGATATTGGGATCAAAGGGACACAAAACCATTGAAGACTTAGGCCTGGTCTACACTACGGGGTTAAGTCGAATTTAGCCGCTTTAGGTCGATTTTTAAAATGAACGCGTCCACACAACCACCCTGTTCCGTCAACATAAAGGGCTTTTAAAATTGACTTCTTCTCCCCGGCGAGAGGAGAAGTGCTAAAATCGACCTTGCTGGGTCGAATTTGAGATAGTGCAGATGCAAATCGACAGTATTGGCCTCTGGGAGCTATCCCATAGTGCTCCATTGTGACCGCTCTGGACAGCACTTTGAACTCCGATTCACTAACCAGGCACACAGGAAAAGCCCCAGGAACTTTTGAATTTCATTTCCTGTTTGGACAGCATGGCGCACTTGGCAGCACAGGTGACCATGCAGTCCCCACAGAATCTCAAATGAGCTCCAGCATAGACCAAATGGGAGACACTGGATCTGATTGCTGTATGGGGAGAAGCATCTGTGCAGGCAGAACTCTGATCAAAAAGAAGAAATGGAAATATATTTGCCAAAATCTCACAGGGCACTTTGGAGAGAGGTTACAACGGGGACACACAGCAGTGCTGCGTGAAAATTAAGGAGCTGAGGCAAGCCTACCAAAAGACAAAGGAGGCAAAGGGTTGCTCCGGGTCAGAGCCCCATACATGCCACTTCCATGATCAGCTGCATGCCATTCTAGGAGGGGACCCTACCACTACCCCACCATTGTCCGTGGACACCTGCAAGGGGGGAGTCTCACGCAACAGGGAGGAGGATTTTGTGGATGAGGAGGAGGAGAATGCGCAGCAGGCAAGCGGTGAATCCGTTCTCACCGACAGCCAGGACCTTTTCATCATCCGGGAGCCAATACCTTCCAAAGGCGGGATCCCCGACCCTGAAGCTGGAGAAGGCACCTCTGGTGAGTGCACATTTGTAACTACAGTACAGGGTTTAAAAGCAATAGTGTTTAATGTTTGATTTGCCCTGAAGAATTGGGATACATTCACAGCCAGTACAGCTACTGGAAAAGTCTGTTCACATATCTGGGGATGGAGCAGGAATCCTCCAAAGACATCTCCATGAAGCTCTGTTGGAGGTATTCTGAGAGTATTCTGGAATCATTGCAACACAAAGCATGGCAGCGAATGGTCCTGGGTTTTGGTCGCATTCAAGCAACATTTGGTCTATATCTTTGTGTTGTTAGCCTCAGGAGAGTAATATCATTCATGGTCACCTGGTTGAAATAGGGGAATTTTTGTAAGGGAACAGTAAAAGAACCCTGTTCATGCTAGGCTGTTTGCGCTTGGCTAAAAGGGATCATCCCGGAGAATAGACATGTAGGGGGAGGTGTGTGCTGCACATCCACCCGAAAACCACAGCCCCTCCTTCTAAATGTGAAACCCAACCCATTGCTTGCTATGGGAAAGGATGGCGCTGCAGTTTGAAACCATTCCCACATGTTATGCATAAGAAGCCAACCCCACATACCCTTTACCTTACCATGGCTGCATGGAAACCGAATTCTGTTGCCCAGCCATGTGTGATGTGTCACCATACCGGCAGGTACTCCATATAAAAGGCAAAATGCAACTTTGTACCTAAAGCACATGTGTTGTCTGCTGTGAATTGTTTGATTCACAGTGAAAGAGTCTCCCTTTTGTTCTCAGAAATGTATCATCTTAAATTTTACTCTCCCTTTTAGTCTCCCCCCAAGTGCAAATGTTTCTAGGCTCCCCCTATCATCTCCATCACTGAGGTTATTGCAGATTAGAAGGTGAAAAAAACACACTCACGATGACATGTTTTCTGAGCTCATGCAGTCCTCCTGCACTGATAGGGCACAGTTGAATGCATGGAGGCATTCAGTGTTAGAGGCTGGGAAAGCATTAAGTGAGCGCGAAGAGCAGAGGCAGGAGGTGATGCTCAGGCTAATGGGGGAGCAAACAGACATGATGAAGCATTTGGTACAGCTGCAGGAAAGCCAACAAGAGCAGACTGCTGCTGCATCCATTGTACAACTGCCTGACCTCCTCCCCAAGTTCCATATCCTCCTCACCCAGATGCCCAAGAACGCGGGGAGGGAGGCTCTGGGCACCCAGCACTCCACTCCAGAGGATGGCCTAAGCAACAGAAGGCTGTCATTCAAACAGTTTGATTTGTAGCTTGACTACAATAAGTAATGTGGCCTTGTACTTTCCTCCTCCCCCACCCCACCCGGGCTACCTTGTCAGTTATCTCCCCCCCTTTTTTTTAATAAAGAAAGAATGCATGGTTTCAAAACAATAGTTACTTTATTTCGAAGGGGGGAGGGTGGTTGGCTTACGGGGAATTAAAATCAACAAAGGGGGGCGGGTTTGCATCAAGGAGAAATACACACAACTGTCACACCGAAGCCTGGCCAGTCATGAACTGGTTTTCAAAGCCTCTCTGATGTGCAGCGTGCCTTGCTGTGCTCTTCTAATCACCGTGGTGTCTGGTTGCTCAAAATCGGACGCCAGGCGATTTGTCTCAAACTCCCACCCTTCCATAAATGTCTCCCCCTTACTCTCACAGATTTTATGGAGCACACAGCAAGCAGCAATAACAATGGGAACGTTGGTTGCGCTTGTTAGGATATAGATATTCAGGCCTGTCTGTAAAGGCCTATACTCTAATTTAGGTGTATTCTTATCAATTAGCTCTTTCTAGAGGTATAAAAGAGAGAATCAAAATCACTGTCTGACTGTATAAGGCCTTTGGCTAAGCAGCAGAGGCAGCCATAAGCTGGGAAACGAATGGTCACATCCTCACATTCCAAACTAGTCACATTGAAGTAAGGTGCTATTGGGCTGTTAGGCATTATCAGGACAGGATTGTATTCCTATCACCTCCAGAGAAAGGGAAGTGCCTAGAAAATGTAAAAGAAAATTTAGTGTGATAGCATCCTGTCTGGCAAGAACTCACTTACCAATAGCTGGGTTGTGAAATCCTCACTTCTGTATTGTTTTGTCATTATAGTTCCCACTTTGCTATTGTTTATTTGCATGGTCTCTGTCTGGTTTTGTGATTGTTTCTGTCTGCTGTATAATTAATTTTGCTGGGTGTAAACTAATTAAGGTGGTGGGATATAATTGGTTAAATAATCATGTTACAATATGTTAGGATTGGTTAGTTAAATTTCAGTCAAATGATTGGTTAAGGTATAGCTAAGCAGAACTTAAGTTTTACTGTATAGTCTGCAGTCAATCAGGAAGTGTGTGGGTGTGTGTGTGGGAAATGGGAACAGGGAATGGGGGTGGGGAAATTGGAATCATGGTTTGCTAAGGGGGGGAATGGGAACAGGGACACAGGTAAGGCTTTGTGGTGTCAGAGCTGGGAAGGGGGACGCTAAGGAAGGAAACTGGAATCATTCTTGCTGGAAGTTCACCCCAAAAAACATCGAATTGTTCGCACCTTTGGCCTTTAGGTATTGTTGCTCTCTGTTCATGTGAGAAGGACCAGGGAGGTAAGTGGGTGAAGGGATAAGCCCCTAACAGTGCTGAGGTCTGACCTAGTCAGCAAACAGCGCCAACGAGCTTTTAAACATCCCAAGGCACATTCTACCACCATTCTGCACTTGCTCAGCCTATAGTTGAACTGCTCCTTACTACTGTCCAGGCTGCCTGTGTACGGCTTCATGAGCCATGGGAGCAAGGGGTAGGCTGGGTTCCCAAGGATAACTATTGGCATTTCAACATCCCCAATGATAATTTTCTGGTCTGGGAAGTAAGTCCCTTCTTGTAGCTGCTTGAACAGCCCGGAGTTCCTAAACCTTTTAGTGTCATGCACCTTTCCCGGCCATCCCATGCTGATGTTGGTGAAATGTCCCTTGTGATCCACCAGTGCTTGCAGCACTATTGAGAAGTATCCCTTGTGGTTTACGTACTAGTTGACAAGGTGGTCTGGTGCCAAGATAGGGATATGCGTTCCGTCTATCGCCCCACCGCAGTTAGGGAAACCCATTGCAGCAAAGCCATCCACTATGACCTGCACATTTCCCAGAGTCACTACCCTTGATAACAGAACGTCAATGATTGCATTGGCTACTTGGATGACAGCAGCCCCCACAGTAGATTTGATCACTCCAAATTGATTCCTGATTGACTGGTAGCAGTCAGGCATAGCAAGCTTCCACAGGGCTATTGCCACTCGCTTCTCATCTGTCAGGGCAGCTCTCATCTTGGTATTCCTGCACTTCAGGGCAGGGGAAAGCAGCTCACAAAGTTCCAGGAAAGTGGCCTTATGCTTGCGAAAGTTTTGCAGCCACTGTGAATCATCCCATACCTGCAACGCTATGCTATCCCACCAGTTTGTGCTTGTTTGCTGGGCCCAGAATCGGCATTCCATTGTACCAACCAGCCCCACTGCCGTCATGATGTCCCAATTGCCACAGCCCATGCTTTCAGGAACCTCTGTGTCCATGTCCTCATCAAAATCGTCCTCGTGCTGGCATCTTAGTCTGGTTCTGCAGATACTCCAGGATAATGCACAAGGTGTTTACAATGCTCACAACAGCAGCGGTGAGCTGAGCGGGCTCCATGCTTGCCACGCTATGGCGTCTGCAGGAGAGCAGAGTTGTAGTGGAAGCGGTGGATGACGATGGATGCCACGAGAATAGATATTCATACAGAACGACGAGAGGACCTGCGAGGTGGATTTATGGCACCAGGAGAGCAGAGTTGCAGCGGAAGCAGTGGATGACGACAACATGGAGCAATGTGCTATTGAGACTGAGCTCATTTACAAGAGCAGGAGAGTAGAGTTGCAGCGGAAGTGGTGGATGACGATGGTTAGCAGTTGTACTGCACCGTCTGCTGACAGCAGCACGCATGGCACAACAGCAGTGGTGACTGTGAGCTGAGCTGGCTCCATGCTTGCCGTGGTATGGCGTCTGCACGGAAAAAAGGTGTGAAATGATTGTCTGCCGTTGCTTTCACGGAGGGAGGGGCGACTGACAACATGTACCCCAAACCACCCGCGACAATGTTTTTGCCCCAGGAGGCATTGGGAGCTTAACGCAGAATTCCAATGGGCAGCGGAGACTACGGGAACTGTGGGATAGCTACTCACAGTTCACCGCTCCGGAAGCTGATGCTAGCCATGGTAGTGAGGATGCACTTCACTGACTTAATGTGCTTAGTGTGGACATATGCAATCGGTTTCTTAAAATCGATTTCTATAAAATTGTCCTAATTTCATAGTATAGACGTACCCTTAGAGAGGAAGGGTGGGGGTGAGCAGGCACTCTGGGCAGCCATGGCTGGAGGTGACTCTCTGGCAGAGTGCAGCACACAGAATGCTGCAAGAGTCTGTCTTTCTCTGTGGCCAGGAGTAAAGGTGTACAGGCTGAGTGGAACTTACCCAAATCTTGCAAGGGGATGGAAAATAAAGTTTAGGTAAGTTTTAGGTGTGTTGGCCTTGTCACTGCAAATATTTTCTGGTTACAAAGTTGCCTGTAGAGAGAACTCCTGCATAGAGCAAAGACGAGGTGGCTCTGCTAGAAGAGTGACTGTGAGAAATGGGTGCTGAAGCCTAGGGAGACCCAGTTAAAGAGTGGTAGAGTCAGGGGACTCCTCCTTGAGTGAAGTGGAGGCCCAGAACCTAACACTAGGAAGGTGTGCTTACAAGATGGGGTACAAGGCATGGCACACTCTGTGCTCCATGACAGATGATAGAATCCATCTAATCTAGGATAGTTGTATGCCTGCTACAAGAAATCTGCAGTTCACATGTTTGTGGCAAGTTTAAATAAAGATTAGCGTAATGATAATATGCAGTTGAGAATCATTCACTTGTAGAAATCTTTGAAATAGGTTGGAGGAGATTTTTCTCTAACAGCAATTTTTATGAAGGTCGCCTAGCATAAAGACTGTTTTAATGAAATTTTATTGAACTGGTTTTGTTTAATGATTTTCAGATTATGAAGTTGACTTACAGTGCTTCACCATTATTGATTCCTGTTTCTTGCCTCTTCTGTAGACCAGCATATTTAAAAAAAGATTGGATCACTTAATACATAGGTCTCCGTTTAAATAATTACTATCTTCACCAATAACTGAAGTAACTTCTAAGCCTTAGATACCAGAAAATGGTGCAGAGAACAAGTTTTAGAGTACTATAAACTAAAGCTTGTGACTTTTATGTGTTACAAGTAAGAGTGGTTTTTTTAAATAACAAAACTTGAATTATTAAACTAGAGCTAGGCTTTTTGATAAACTTCAATGCCAGTCTCATGAACATGCAGAATTATGGTTTTTGCTGTACTTTGTACAGGGAACTTGTTACGGTCCATTGGATTCCTGATGCAAAATATAAAAGGGATTTGCACAACTGGTGAAGTTGGCTAGGTAAAAGGAAAATCCACTTTTGAAAGCCTGCTTAAATTTTATTCAGATGTAGATGTCTGGATTTCATTACAGCATTTGATACCCATCTCATGTAATACTACTTGTGTAAATAATTCACATTGGTTTGAATATGAAGATTGTTACATGGATTGAAAACTATGAAGGAGTATAAACAGTTGGTAATACTGAGATTTTGTTGATGTAATTGCATCCACAGATTGGTTTGAATGTTCAAATTTATAACTATTAAAAATAACTAATTGTAATGTATCCAGGATATTATGTAGGGATGCTGTGTGTTAATGAACATATTTATTGTAATCAGGAAAAAAGGGTAAACAGCCTGTTAAATTTGAAGATGATAACTAAATTAGGAGCTGTAGTAAATACTAGATACCAGTAAGAAGAGAAGAACAATACATAGAAACTAGGGTGGTTAGAAATAGGTTATTTCAAGCTCAGGGGATACAGCAAAAACATAAATAGTGCAAATAAAGGTAAAACGTAATACATGTTTTTTAACACCACCCCCACTTTGGGTAAAATTCCTTCTTATTTATTTATTTTTTTTAAAGCCTTCTCTGCTAGCATCAAGCCATTCAGGGATTTTTGATTTGTTTTTATGTGGGGTGTTCGGAGTCATTTTTTTTCCCACTACACATCTGAAACTGTCTCCATGTATCCTTGTTTGCTTGCTTCCTCACTGTACCCATTTTCCATCACAGGCTTTTGTTAACCTCAGAGCTGAGTTAAATCCTTTTATCCCCATAGTATCTACTCCCAAAAACGTTATCTTCACCAGCAGTTCACAGGGTGCAAATTTCCAAGGGATGATTGTGTCCGCTCCAGGCGAACAGCTAACTGTCAAAACTGTCAGTAAACAGCCAGAGTGTCCACGTTAGAGTCTGTAGCAGTGGGGTTGTTGGCTTTGCCAGCTCCTTTTCATTTCTGATCAGTATATGTGGGGTGAGGATTTGCCTACCAGTATTTGTGAAGAAGATAGCTATCCCAACCCCCCCCTTTTTTTTTAAACTGGAGAGAGGTTTCCATGGCTTATTTGGCAGTACCACAGTCTGTCTTAGAGACTGTGTAGAGAATTGAAAAGTTAAGTGGAGAGTAGGAGCAGAGCTCACTTTGAGTACAGCTCAGTGCTATGTTGGCCTCTTCCAAAAAGGTGCTTACAATTTAGGGTTGCTGGATCTTTGTCTTCCACTTTTCTTTGTACCAGGATGTCTCTTATGTGGTCACAAGACAAAGGGAAGCTGTCATAAATATAAAGGGAAGGGTAAACCCCTTTAAAATCCCTCCTGGCCAGAGGAAAACTCCTCTCACCTGTAAAGGGTTAAGAAGCTAGGATAACCTCGCTGGCACCTGACCAAAATGACCAATGAAGAGACCAGATACTTTCAAAAGCTGTGGGGAGGGAAAAACAAAGGGTCGGTCTGTGTGATGCTTTTGCCGGGGACAGAAAAGGAATGGAGTCTTAGAATTTAGTAAATAATCTAGCTAGATATGCGTTAGATTATGATTTCTTTAAATGGCTGAGAAATTAAACTGTGCTGAATAGAATGGATATTCCTGTCTGTGTGTCTTTTTGTAAGTTAAGGTTTTGCTTAGAGGGATTCTCTATGTTTTGAGTCTAATTACCCTGTAAGGTATTTACCATCCTGATTTTACAGAGGTGATTCTTTTTATTGTACTTGTTTTTTACTGGTTCTTCTATTAAAATTCTTCTTGTAAGACCTGAATGTTTTTTTCATTGTTCTTAAGATCCAAGGGTTTGGGTCTGTGGTCACCTATGCAAATTGGTGAGGATTTTTACCAAACCTTCCCTAGGAAGTGGGGTGCAAGGGTTGGGAGTATTTTGGGGGGAAAGACATTTCCGAACAACGTTTTCCTAATAAAATAAATCCAGGTAAACGTTTGGTGGTGGCAGTGGAAGTCCAAGGGCAAAGGGTAAAATAGTTTGTACCTTGGGGAAGTTTTAACCTAAGCTGGTAAAAGTAAGCTTAGGAGGTTTTCATGCAGGTCTCCACATCTGTACCCTAGAGTTCAGAGTGGGGAAGGAACCTTGACAGAAGCTCTTCACAGAACTGGACTAAAAAGTGATAGATTAGAGAGAACAGTATATACAAATCTCCTAGGATTTCAGGGAGAATGAGTGAGCCCCTTGGAACCAGGTAATAAGGAAGGTGGATCAAGGGTGAACTAACAGTAGTGCAGTAAACTGTCTACAGTGACAAGCAAAAGGGGGAAAATAGGAGTTGGAGGAAGGAGATGAATTGCCTAACTCTAGCTCTATCATCTGCCTTGGAAAATGAATCTCCTTAGCGGACAGATTAAGCCATCTGTCAATTCACCTGGCATAATGGGGCCCTCTAATCTGAAGCGTTTGGGCTTTTATGGAGGAATGGGATGGCTTGAAATTCCTTACTGATGTGAACAATTTTTGTTGTTCTGCAGTAGACGCTAGGCAAAGATGACTCTACCTGGATGACTTCTATGACTTTCACCCAGTGTTTTTTTTTTCTCATGGGCTTTTAATGTACAAATCTCCTCAGAATTGAAACTGAATAGAATACTGACAGCGTCACGATTATGGGCCTGATAGACCAAGTTTTTGCTGATGTTTGTCTTTTCCTGGTTCTGAATTCTTACAGTCACCAGGCTTCCTTCTCAGGCTAGGTTTTAGGTCTCCAACTTTCAGGTTTTTTGTTATGGGGGAAATCTCTATTAGAGAGTTATCCAGTAGGATTACAGGAACCCTATTTCATTCCAGAAGGACAGGCCTCTCTGACTAACTTGATAGCATATGGACAAAATGTTTCCACAGTTCTTCATCAATGGTAATAGAGGACCAAATTCAGTCCTCCATGCAACTGCTTCAGTGGAGTTGCACAGATGTTTTAGCCTTGTGTTCGGTAGGACTTTTACACTATTTACTCTTGTGCTGGTCAAGCTCTGCCTGTGCTAGCAATGGTAGAAGCACTAGTGTAGACTAGGTGCAGACGTATCTACCATGGTGTTTTCTAAGCCTGTTCAGAGGCTAAAATTTGTCCATTAAATTGAATCTTAATTTGTAAACTCAAATATAATCCAGCTCATTCTCCCTAGGCTGTATTGGCTCTGCAGTGCTAACAAGCCTATGGGGGGGAAAAATGTGATCTTGTAATTAAAGACTGTATCATAATACGGGCAAACAAGGTGGGTGAAATAACGTTGCACAGGTAACATTAATTCTGGCATTTTCTAATTTTTCAGTGCTTGACTTTGCAACCTGAATAATGTTCTTTTCACACAGTGCGTGTGTGTAATATATATGTAAATTGTATGCTTTGTGGCAGGTACAGTCTTTTCATTATGGATAAACAGTGCTGAGCTGGATGGACCTTCAAACCTTGGTTATGGGTGCAATCACCGTACAAATAATACTTGGGTCAGCCTGCCACATTTTCCAGGAACAATTGTTTCTACACTTGTGGATGAGCTCTATGGTAACTCAATTGTCTGAATGTGCTGGATGCATCATGTGCTTCTTTGTCATTTCTCTGTGAGGGAATTGCTTTACAGATTCAGTGATGATAGTTGTAAAGTTGAAGAGATCTTGAAATTTTTTTTTTTTTTTTTTTTTACATTTAAATGTTGTCCCTGCATCTCTCAGCAATTTGAGGGATCACTCATACTGATTGTCTAATAAAAACTTATTCTCTTTGGATTAATAAAACTTCTATTGGGATAGAAATAACTGCTTTCCTCTTGCTTGTTCATTGGGGAGACTTTAAGGTAAATTTAGTTTGTTTCATAGTTCTAGGGACAAAGTCTTTGTTCCATTTCAAACCTGATTTATTACTTGTGACGAAGTAACTTCATTTGGAGCTAAAGGCTGTAGCAAGGGACATCCTGAGCTCAAGAATACCAGAATTCAGTGGTATTTCTTGGATTTTTCTGCCTGTTAAATCAAAAAGGTTTATGTGGTATCCATCCATTCCAAAAGCAGAACAACATTTACAGATGCAACTCCACTTTATACACTCATTGTGCCTTTTTGACCTTGGAATCTATGAATCTTGCACTGCGGCTGGCTGTTTGTTTGTAACTGA
Organism: Eretmochelys imbricata; assembly: GCF_965152235.1. Classification (NCBI taxonomy): domain Eukaryota; kingdom Metazoa; phylum Chordata; order Testudines; family Cheloniidae; genus Eretmochelys; species Eretmochelys imbricata. Next base: position 275,613,104 of record NC_135572.1, on the reverse strand, counting down.
ATGATATATGTAATTTTAACACATTTTGGGTATAGTTACACACATTCAGAATCTAAGTTATTTATACGCATGATGTGAGAGCTGGTATCACATTTGCAATTTCAGTTTTATAACATAGAGATGAGTATCTGTGAGGCAAACCCACAGCCAAACCAGAGCTGCTAGCTTAGCTGCCCTTCCAATAGGCGCTCTGCGAGCCAGGGTTGCGCCGTAGGGTTGCCAAATTTCTAATCTCACAAAACTGAACACCCCTGCCCTGCCCCTTCTCCAAGGCCCTGTCCCCCGCTTGCTCCATGTCCCCCATCTGTCGGGGTTGTGGTGTGGGAGGTGGTATGGGCTCTGGGCTGGGGATGCAGGCTCAGGGGTGGGACGGGGATGAGGATTTTGAGGTGCAGGAGGGAGCTCTGGGCTGGGGCCAAGGGATTTAGAGTGCCGGGGGGTGGGCTCTGGATGTGGGACCAGAGATGAGGGGTTTGGGGTGCAGGAGGGGACTCCAGGGAGGGGGTTGGGGTGCAGGGTCCTGGCGGCGCTTACCCAGCTCCAAGGAATTGCCCAGCAGGTACCTGCAGCCTCTAGGCGCATGGACAGCGAGGCGGCTCTGCGTGGTGCAAGCTGCGTTTGTGCCCGCAGGAACACCCCCCCCCGCAGCTCCCATTGGTTGTGGTTCCCGGTCATTGGGAGCTGTGGAAACAGCACTTGGGGCAGGGGGAGTACACAGAACCTCCCAGTCCCTGTCCACCCCAGCACCTAGGGGCTGCAGGGATCTGGTGGTTGCTTCCAGGAGCCGTGTAGAGCTAGGGCAGGCAGGGAGCCTGCTTTAGCCGCAGGCCCCTGCTGCACTGCTGACTGGACTTTTAACGGTCCGGTCGGTGGTGCTGACCAGAGCAGCCAAGGTCCCCTTTCGACTGGACATTCCAGTCAATAACTGGATACCTGGCAACCCGAGGTTGTGGGTGGTCCTGTCCGCGTATGCTGAGAACATGCTCCCTGTGGTCCAGGACCCGGGTGACCTGGCGGGGGTGGTGGCCTGCCAAGCCATCTATTCTGTGGCCTCCTTTGCCCAGGTCCAACAGGGTCAAGAGCTCTGGCCTGATGGTCGGGGTGGTTGGCAGGCAAGCTCCCTCCCACCTGTGCTCCAGGCCATCCGAGTGTCTACCTTTCCACCCATCCCTCCTTTCCAGAGAATTGGCATGATTTAGAGGACAGGGTGTCTAAGGAGCTGCTGAGGTGGATGGGACTGCCAGAGGGGAGGTCTCTGGTGCTTAACCAGTTGGTCTTGTTCTTGGTCTGGCAGTGGCTCAACACCTTGAGCCCACCCCCGGGTACCCGAGTCTGCATCTAGAAGAAAATTCTGGAGTTCTTTTGGTCAGGGCTGTACTGGGTGTTTGTGGGGATCCTGAGTCTCCCCCTGGAATAGGGGGGGGACAGGCCTGCTCTGCCTTTGCAATCAGGTTCATGTCTTCCACCTCCAAGCCCTGTAAAGATTCCTTTATGGTGCAGGTAGTCCAGTGTGGAGCGCACTGGCACACATCTTCCTCCAAGGGCTCCAATACAACCGGCAGCTCTTTTATCTCCATCCAAGGGGTCTTCTATGAGACCTCTCTGAGCTGCCGGTCTTTTACCGGGACCTCCTAAGAACCTGGAAGCTGATCTCAGTGACCAGGCCCTTGCCGGCTGCCAAGGGGGAGGAACTCCTCAAGGAGCTCCTGCTACACCAATGGCTCTCATCCAAATGTACATGTACCCCTGGGGGTACAGAGAGGTCTTGCAGGGGTACATCAACTCATCTAGATATTTGCCTAGTTTTACAACAGGCTACATAAAAAGCACTAGGAAAGTCAGTACAAACTAATTTCATACAAACAAAATGAAAAAGCAAGCAATTTTTCAGTAATAGCATGCTGTGCCATTTTGGATTTTTATGTCTGATTTTTTTTTTTTTGTAAGCAAGCAGTTTTTAAGTGAGGTGAAACTAGGTGGTACGCAGGACAAATAAGATTCCTGAAGGGGGTACAGTAGTCTGGAAAGGTTGAGAGCCACTGTACTACACATTCCCTAGCTTGGCGCGTGGGTGGCGGAGTCCCCCTCAGTGTGCCGGAGGTTAGTCCTGGCAGATATCACCAGGATCAGAGACCTCCTGGACTACGACAGGAGGGACTGGGTGGATCCCCTGGCATTCAACCAGCACATGGGACTCTCTGCCCCTTGTTCCTCAATATACTCCAGGAGGAGAGGGCATCCTTACCACCTGCCTCTTGGGTCTTCCTTGAGTGGGTCCTGTGGGAGGGTGCTCCAGACCTCACCATCAGGCCCCTGCCCTGCAAGCCTCCTGGCCGTCCCATCTGCAACACCCTGAGACGGCTGCATGACTTGCAGCCGGCCCATCTCTGAACTGTGCCTAGGAAACATACGAGCTTGTGCTCTGTATTCTTTATTTGCTCACCCTTGCATCCCACCCTGATACAAAGTAGAGGGTGAGGAACCCTGGGGGGACCAGTCTATTCCACCCTGATCCCCCAGTCTGCCAGGGATATTGGTTGGTGGCTCCTTCATGAAGTTGTGAGCATGCGCGTGTACCTGGCATTGTTGACCCCCCCCTTCCCTGACACATGCCCCTTCTGTGATGTGAGGGAGACCCTGGCATACATCTGCCTTGAGTGTACCAGGTTCTAGCCCCTTTTCTGGCTCCTGCAGAACCCTCTCACATTTTGGCTGCACTTCTCCCCGCACCTCCTGATATTCGCCCACCCCCTCTGGGCTCCACGGAGTCATGAAACCTCCTTGTTGCCCTCCTCCTGGTGCTGGCCACGGTGGCCATCCACCATACCGGGAGGAGGATATTAGATGGGGAGCTGCTGTGCAACTGTGGGGGCTTATTTACATTCCTCCCTTTGGTCATGTATCCAGGCAGAGTTCCTCTGGGCTGTGTCCACGGCTTCCCTGGACACCTTCAAGGAGCAGTGGACGCTGTCTGGGGTTCTTTGCTTGATGTCCTCCTCTGGCTCCCTGCTTTTGACCCTGTGACCCTCACTCCCACCCTGTTTTTTCTTATTTGTTGTTCCCCAAATTTACTTGAGTTCTGGGTTTGGTAGCTCCTCGCCATAGGCTGGGGAAGGGGCCTTTAGATGTGAGCAGGCTGGCACCTTCCTGCCCCAAGGAACTCAGCAGGTGCTCTTCCAACAGTGAGTCATCACTCAAGCATGTGGCAACAACTCAGCTGCACTATCTTACCTTTCCTACAGCAGCCTATCCTTGACAGACCCTACGTCAGGTATTTCCCAACCCCACCAGAGCTGCAGATCAGTCTGCAACAGCAGTACCTGGCTGGAACCCTCCTGCTGCCTTGCAGTGTATCAGACTGCTCTTGACCTTGTTCCTGTTCCTGCCCCAGCCTTGCCCAAGCTTTGTTCCAGTCATGACCTTGTCCTTGCTCCAGCCCTGTTACTGACCTGCTCCAGTCTTGCCTCCATTTCCTGACTCTCCCTGGACCCTTGGACTCTGATGACCCAGCTTCGACCTCTGGCCTATATGTGGACCCAGGCTATGCTACTGACTGGCTTCTTTCTGGACTCTGACTGCCCTGCTTTGACCCCTGGCTTTCACCTGGACTCCAGCTATGGTACTGATTCTGTCCCGACTACAGATTCTGTTCTTGGTTCTGACCCCAGTCTGTCCTCAGATCTCGATTCCAGAGCCACCCTTGGCCCAGTCCCAACCTGATGCGTGGCTTCAACCTCCACTCCAACCACTAGGCATGATTACCAGGAAGCAGTGCCTGACAGTATCTGAGTTATGATAGAGAGACAGCTTATATGTTTTTTCTTTGGCCCCTAAAGCAGTGTTTCCCAAACTTGTTCCTCCGCTTGTTCAGGGAAAGTCCCTGGCGGGCCGGGCTGCTTTGTTTACCTGCCGCATCTGCGGGTTCGGCCGAGAGTGGCTCCCACGGGCCGTGGTTCGCTGCTCCAGGCCAATGGGGGCTGCGGGAAGCAGCGGCCAGTACATCCCTCAGCCTGTGCCCCTTCCCACAGTCCCCATTGGCCTGCAGCGGCGAACCGCGGCCAGTGGGCCCCGCAATCAGCCGAACCTGCGGACGCGGCAGGTAAACAAACCGGCCCGGTCCGCCGGGGCTTTCCCTGAACAAGCGGCGTCCCAAGTTTGGGAAACACTGCCTTAAAGTATTGATTTGAATTTTTTTATATCAGACTACAATGTTTATTCTGTAATTTTTAATTAATGTGCAAAATCAACAATATCACTAAAGATACTCCTTAAAATGACTGATTTATAGATCTAGCTTATCCTAATTATGTATAATACTGGCTAAGTCTATATTTACTCAGCCTAATGTAGTTTGTAGCTATTCATGAATTTTTTTTAAAGAGGACTTAAATACAAAGAAGAAAATCCTACAAAACACTACTGTAGTATTTAAATTGTGACAAAAGTTAGCAAAACAAGGACATGAAAATCTAAAAATAACAGTCTTCTGTAACTCTTTCCTTTTCTGAATTTCTCCAAAAGGTGCTGGATGATATTTAATTGTATAAATTATATGGGCATGGTCTTCTGGGACTCACAGGCTGTGCATTTGTGCGCTAAGCCAACCTACCTAGAAGAAATTCCAGAATGGGTCCCAGTTCACTGAACGTGAACAAGAGGTGTTGCCTTTCCTTACAGGTATCGATGCATGGTGGGGTGGGGTGGGGGTGGGACACAATGGGTTTGTGCTTAAATAAAGAAGGGATATTCAGCATCAGCTGCAGGCTGGAAAAGTGCAAGCTCCTCCCACCCAGCTCATCCCCAGCCCATCATTACCAACTCTTGCAATTTCTATCCGTCTCAGGGGATTTGGTGCTTTTCTTAAATCCCCGGCTCCTGGATTCAAGTGATTACATGGGAATCTGTTTCCATTTAAACAAACAACTAAAAGTGAAGGTCTGCTTCTTGCGGTTGCAGAGACCTTCCCCTGATTCCATTAATGGGAGCTGTACAAATGTTGAGTCCACTGCTTTTTCTAGTAGTCTATCATTATTACCATTTTGTCTATTATTATGGAGACTAGAAACCTCAATAAGGATTGGTGTGCACTTTGATCGGACCTGAACATATGCCTAATAAGTGACAATCTAAATTTAGACAAGTCATAACAAATGTCTGAGACAGATAAAAAGGGAGGGAGCATGGACAGGGCAATAAAATAGCATGGTTACATAGGTAACACTTGCACAACTTCAAGCTGCTAATGGTTGCAAGTGTAAATTTAAAATATGAACAAAAACCAGCTATCCTTGGACTGTCACATAAACTGGGCATCATTGATTAGATTTCTTGTAATCATTGCAGTAAAGGAGGGTTTTGAGGGAGATTAGGAGGAAAGGGTAATGGCCTTATGAATTCATTCATAGAAGGTATTCCATACATAAGGAACAAGGCATGGAGATGATTGTGGGGGGAGTTTTTGAGGGGATTATTTTAAAAATGTTCCTAATATTGTGAAAAGTGTGTTAGAATATAATGATGGTACATGGTCAGGATCTTAGTTTCACAGCTTATATGAAAGAGAGCACTTGCTATAACATCGTGCCCCCAACACATTTAAGAAAGATTCAGCTTAACTATGATTTTTCTGTTTACTTGTATTTCTGAAGTTTGTGAGGACAGAACCCATCACAGAATCAGACTGATCAGGGTTGCAGCTAGAGCTGGTCAAAAAACGAAAACAAAATTAGAAGTGTTTTTCCATTTTACAGACTTTGAATGGCCCATGGGTTGTTTTTTTTTTTTTAAAGTCCCTGGTCAGTAATAAGTCCTTGGTTACTGAAAATGTTACATTTGTGAACATATCAGCATTTTTTTTTTGGTGAAGTTTTTCTTTTTCTTTTTTTCCCAAAACACTCTTTCTTTTCTGTGCATTGAATGAGGGGAGCAGCTTTTCATTTGAAAAATTTCAACTAGCTCTAGTTGCTGCATGCAAGGAACCTGTCTAAAGGATTTGAGTCCTGAATTAATCAAAACTTTATTGGTCCTGCTTTATGAAGTTAATACATGGTACCTTTTTGTTATCTTTGGGATCAAAGTAAAATTATAAAATGTGTCCTATTCATATTTAAGTATCTATCCCTAACTCTTAGGCACTTTTTTACAAAGTTCAGATACAAAAATAAAACTCACAGCCTATCACATATAGTGGACTGCCCTCAGAGTAACATAACACTTGGCTGCTATAATACAAAGAACCCTAATAGCCCTGTGAGTTGTTGGTGTTAGATCACCTTATAGTGCTCAACCAAGTCTCTTCCCAAATGTTGGAGAGAAATGATGGGCTTTATGCATTCCTAGAAAGTGAACAGATCAGGGTTCTGTCAGACCAAAATGGGGAGCAAGTTCCAGTCAAACATGGAAAAAACTCTACCAAGAACCCTGTTTTTTATTTGAAGCAGGGGAACTTCAGCTACTGTGCTTCATTTGATTGAAACTGCAGTGATATTGTGTCACAGAGTGTGGGGGAGTCAGGGCCCTGCACCCCCCCCCCACTTCTTGCTATTCACCGTGACTCTCAGCCAGCCAGTAAAACAGAAGGTTTATTAGACTACAGGAACACAGTCCAAAACAGAGCTTGTAGGTACAGGAAACAGGACTCCTCAGTCAGGTCCATCCTCGGGGGTAGGGAGCCCAGACCCCAGTGCTGGGCCTCCCTCCGTTTCACCAGCCAGCTCCAAACTGAAATCCCCTCCAGCAGTCTCACCCAGCCACACACCCCAGCTCCTCCTCCAGCCTTTGTCCAGTTTCCTGGGGAGAAGGTGTCGCCTGGCCCCAACCCCCTCCTGGGCTCAGGTTACATGCTCACGTATCATCCCTCAAGTGAAGTCACACCCTGATATCCCACCACCATCTAGCACCAATGCAGACAGTACCAGTAAAACTCTCGCGCAACATTCCCAGGTCAATACTGCCCACTCCCTACTCCTTAACATCTTGCATGGGGAGAGAAGCTGTTTCTTCAGTAACAATCTAAAACATTCAGGGCTTAATTAAGTTAAAACTAAACTCTATAGAGAAAGTAGTTGGCAGCCAGGAAAATTAATAGCGCATTGGTGTTAATGTGCTCGCAGCACAAAACACTCTTAAGCAGCTTAGCATTCTGTACTAATGTAAGTTTTTAGGCGGTCTCAAGATCTAACCTGATGTAGAGAACCTTGCAGTAGTCCAGTCTTGATGACAATGGAATGTAGCCAATGTGGTGCAGTATGACTGAGGATGACCATATCATTTGATATTACCACTGTTATACAACTGCAACAAATCTTGTACAAAGTGTATTATGTAAAGGTGTAAATGGAAAAGTTGTGGTCTATGTATCATCACTGTATCTGAAATTATGAATATTTGCTATGTATTTGTATCTCAAACGTATGTTTTGTTCTTGTTTTGACACCCACAAGATATATTTACATCCAGTCTAGCCAGCCCAGTGTTGATGGACCATTCAGGTGTGGATGGGCCATTAAGAAGAATCAATTCTCCAGGGAGCCTCCCTGAGGATGCCTCAGACAGCGTGGAGCCAATGGCTACCCCATGATTCAGCAAAACATGTAAGGACATGTGATGTGGACATGTGACCCTAAGACTCTCTCTTTGCAAGTAACTTTCTTCTTTGAGGAGCGTCCCTGTGGGTGCTACACTTTAGATGTCTTGGCACCCTGCACTTCTAGTCGGAGTTTTGTGGTAGCAGTGTCCCAGTTGGCCGCGCACACACGGCAGCCATCTCACGCCACGCCGAGCAGCGACCTCATCAACCACCACCCAGTTCCTTATCTACCTACAACAGCAGCGCACTTATCTACTCTCATATTCCTTTACTCTCTGCCCTTTTCTCAGTTAATTTTCCTCATTGTTTATCTCTACGTTTATTTTTTTCGTTTTTACATTTAAAAAAACAAAAGCAAAGAAAACCTTTTCCCTTTTTCCACTCCCACGTCAGGTGGGCAGTCACTGAAGAGGCATTAGACGGGGACTGTTCCCATTCTTTATTCAGCTAGCCTCTCGGACATAGCTGGCTCTCCAGGTTTCAAGCACTGTCTGATCTGCAGACTCTCAATACCCGTGACAGACAGCCATTCGCAGTGTGTCCATTCTCTGGGGGAGACACACATTGCCCAAAAGTGTCCTCACTGCAAGAAACTCACAGCACAGACAAGAAAGGCCAGGGACCTCCAGTTAAAACTTTTAATGATGGAGAGATGCCTCCGAACCCAAGTCCAGGACACCACCTCGCCTGTCCTCACCTGCAGAGATGAGGACCTCTGCAAAATGGCTGCTGAGGACCCTGGTCCTACCAAAGCCACAAAAAAGTGGTCTCACTCCTCGCCACACCAGGAGTCGCCTCCAAAAAAAGCAATCCCCAACTGCAAAACTGCCCCGGTACTGACAGCACCCAGAGTGCTGGACTGCGAGGCACCAGGACTGTCTGGTACTGAGATGTCCGGAGGTCTGTGCGGTCTTGCTCTCGTAGCAGCAAAACTAAGCCTCATAGCTTGACACTGAGGGAACAGAAACCTTAGTCACAGAGCAGCGCTATGGCTCCACCTGCTGCACTAATACAATATGACAAGTCTGCGGCACCCACAACGCTCCCTCTGGTTCCCAGCCTGAGCTTACCTGCGCTGCCGGCACCGGGTCTCCCAGTACCGCAACAGTTTGTCAGCCATGCAGACCTCCTCATTGCTTCCACCCCGGTAACTCCGCTCTTCGGCACCGATGGCACCCTGGCCAGGTCAGGGCCAAGCTTTATCACTACACTCGTTGGGTTGGCCCCTCCTCTCTCCAGTGATGAGGAGGAGGAAGTGGAGACAGGAGTGGACACACCTCACCACACCTCTGCTAAACCTGGACCCTCTCGGCCACAGGGCATGGGTTGGCAACCCCCACAATGGGTGTCCCCTCCCATGGCCTTACCACCATCATGGGCATACTGGGACCCTTAGGCATTATACAGAATCCCAAACACCCAGCCATCCAATCCACCTAGGTCCAGGACACAGCGATCGCCTCCTCCATCTGCTCCAGCTTCCCCAGAACTGCTGGAGGAGGAAGCTGAAGAATCTGCGGGCAGGCTGGAGGGTGACACCCTCCCACCTTCCCACATCCCGACTTCGTCTCTGGATGAAACAATAATGCTGCCTCCCTCCCATTGGGAGATGACTTCAAATCCTTTCAGGATTTGTTTAAAAGAGTAGCTGATTCATTAGACAACTCACTGGCTGAGTTACCAGAGACTCAACATAAGCTGACAGATATATTGCAAACTTCTCCGTCAGCCAAGATAGCACTACCCATTAATGCTGCCTTCGTGGACCCAGCAAAAATCATATGGCAGACTCCAGCCATGGCCCCACCTTCTTGTAAGTGATCTGACAAGAAGTACTATGTGCCATCTAAAGGAGCTGAGTTTTTTGTTTACCCACCCTTCTCCAAACTCATTGGTGATGGAGGCAGTTAATCAAAGGAGGGAAGCAACATCAAACCAAAACCACCCCCTGTGATAAAGATTGGAAACACCAAGACCCTCTTCGGCAGGAAAGCCTATTCATCGGCAACCCTTCAGTTTCACATAGCAAACTGTTCTGCGTTACTGGCCAAGTACACACACACCATTTTTTCCTCAGATGTCCTCTTTTATTGAGTACATCCCAGCTGACAAAAAAAGAACAATATAAAGCTGATATAGTGGAAGGTTTCCTTATTGCCAGAACTGCTATGCAGGCTTCTCTGGATTCCCCGACATGGCGGGCTGCTCCATCACCATGTCCATTGTCACGCACAGGGCTTCATGGCTCCATCTCTCTGGCTTCCCCAGGGAAGTTCAGGTGACAGTACAGGACTTACCTTTTGAGGGGCAACAATTGTTTGCAGAGAGCACGGACGTCTCCTTACCCACCTTGAAGGACTCCCAGGTGACAGTAAAGACACTTGGAATCTATATCCCTGTGAACAAAAAGAAACAGGGCAGATTCTACAACCAATGATTTCGTCCTTCCCCTTACACTCAGCCTCAATGACATTATGATCAACGCCTCAAGCAGCGCCAGATGAGACGCCGTCAGACGCAGGAGCAGTAGTCTATGTCTCAGCCATCCGCTTCAAAGCAACATTTTGAAGTGTTGGTCGAGGACACGAGAGCCCCACATTCTCCAATTCCAGAGTCACCTCTAATTTCCAGCCCATTTGAGGACGGCCTTACACCCTTTTACCCAGTCTTGAGAACCATCACCACAGACAAGGGGGTTCTAGAAATTATACAAAAGGGCTATTCCATACCCTTTCTTTTCCTTCCACCTACTCACCCCCATTCCTCATCTCTCTTCCAGGACCCATCTTATGAGTACCTGTTACAGCAGGAAATACAATTAGGTGCTGTGGAACCAGTACTAGTTTAGCACAGGGGTTGGGGGTTCTACTTGCATTACTTTCTCACTCCGAAGAAAACAGGTGGATGGAGGCCCATTCTGGACTTATGCAAACTGAACAAGTTCGTGAGAACACAGCGCTTCAAGTAACCATAATTCCTGCATTGGAGAAAGGAGACTGGCTCTCGGCCCTCGACCTACAGGATGCTTACTTTCACATCACTATCCACTTGGCGCACAGGAGATTCCTACGATTACTCTGGGCAACCTACTCTACCAATACAAGTAGAGTACTTCCCTTTGGCCTCTCTGTGGCTCCAAGGGTTTTTTCCAAAGTACTGGCTGTTGCAGCAGCACATCTTCGCAAGCAGAGTGTGACCACATTCCCCTATCTAGAGGACTGCCTGCTAAAAGCACCGACATATGTCGAGGCAGTTCACGCCACTCTCACCCTATTTACAAACCTAAGGTTACAAACCAACCTACAGAAATCCACCCTGACCCAACCAAACAACTGGACTTTATATGGGCACACCTTGACTGTGTCACAGCATCAGCACAACTACCCCAAAAATGGTTTCTTGCCTTTACAAACCTAGTCACAACCATAAGACACAGCCCACAAACGTCCGCCAGAACATGCCTACAACTTCTAGGGGACATTTCAGCTACCATGTTTGTTGTGAAACATGCCAGGCTGCATATGAGATGTCTACAAACCTGGCTACGCATTGTATACATTCCACACAGACACTCGATCAACAGACAGCTTATAATGCCCAGCAGAGTGAAAGACTTGCTCACATGGTGGACAAAACAAACAAATGTCTGCTCAGGCATTCCCTTACAAAGAGAAACCCCATCAGTCACTATCACCACAGATGCCTGTCTGGTAGGATGGGGGCATACTTGGCCCACAACACCATCCAGGGCCGATGGTCCCTAGAGGAGTCAAATCTCCACATAAATTTACTGGAGCTCCGAGCAGTTCAAAACACCTGCCAACACTTTCTTCCCCCCAATCCGCAACAAAAAATATCCAGATTCTCATGGACATTTTGGCGACTGTGTTTTATATAAATGGCCAAGGAGAGGCCCGATCTTACCTGCTCTGCACAGGTAAGTGAAGCAGTCCGCCTCTGGCAATGGTGCATCTCCAACCACATACACATCACAGTATCCTACCTACATGGAAACCAGAATGCCACAGAAGACGACCTCAGCAGGAACTTCTCATGGATGCACGAGTGGGATCTAGACCCACAAATTCTGCAAACTATAGACCTTTTTGCCACGATCCACAATACCAAATGCCCACAATACTGCTCCCGAGCGGGACTGGCACACAACTCTCTCAGATTCCTTCCTCCTCAAATGGGAGGCCCCTCTCCTGTATACCTTCCCCCTGATGTCCCTGTTAAGTAGTGTCCTGCACAAGAGCAGACAGGACAAATTCAGAGTCATCTTGCTTGCACCAACATGGCCCAGACAAACATGGTTCCCATACCTGACCCAAGTGACTGTCAGATCATGAACCCTTCCCCTCCTGCCTCACCGGCTGACACAGGATACAGGATGCCTCCAACATTCCAACACTTCATCTCTTGGCATGGCTAATCCAGGGATGACAGAACTTGAAACATGCTGTTCCAAGGAGGTCCAAGATATTCTACTTAACGGCTGACGTCTCTCCACATGAAAAACATATGCACACAAGTGGAAAAGATTCTCCATCTGGTGCCGAGACAAGCAAATCATTCCACAGTCGGCCCCGTTACCCACTATCCTTGATTACATATTGACACTCAAAAAATCAGGCCTCTCGACTAGCTCACTCAGAGTGCACTTATCAGCCATCACCACATTTCACGACAAGGTGGATGGACTCATGGTCTTCACCCTTCTGCTGACTAAGTGCTTTTTCAAGGGTATAGAGAACAGTTATCCCACATTAAGGGACCCAACCTCTATGTGAGACCCCAACCTTGTGCCCTCATGGGCAAACCCTGTAAACTGCTAGCGACCTGCTCATTCCTACACTTATCCATGAAGGTCGCCTTTTTAGTAGCTATCACATCAGCACGAAGGGTGGGAGAGTTGGGTGCCCTAATGGCACAATATATCACATTGCTCAAGAACAAAGTAATCCTATGCCCACACCCTAAATTCATACTCAAGGTTGCCTCCCTCTTCCATTTCAACTAATCCATTTACTTACCTGTATTCTTTCCCAAGCCACACACTAACAACAGGGAGGTGTCCCTTCACACACTGGACATCCACAAAGTGCTGGCATTCTATATAGAGAGAACAAAAACATTCAGAAAATCGTCCAGGCTATTTGTATCCACAACAGAACGATCATGAGGCCAAACCATTTCCAAACAGACTTTCTAAATGGATCTCTAACTATCCAATTATGTTACTAAAAATACAATCTGCATGCTCCTTCTGGACTTCATACACACTCCACTAGAGCTATGTCCACACTGATAGCCTTTCTCAAACATGTATCCATCACGGATATTTGTAAAGCAGCTACCTGGGCGTCGTTTCATACTTTCACCAAACATTATGCCCTGGAACAGCAGTCAGCTGCAGATGCTCACTTCGGTTTATTGGTGTTCTCCACCATACATACATAAACTCCAAAGCCCCTCCTCTCCACCAAGGGACATTGCTAGTCAGTCACCTACAATGGAGCACCCACAGGGACACTCCTTGAAGAAGAAGAAGAAACTCACCTGGTTCAGTAACTGATGGTCTTCAAGATGGTTGTCCCTGTGGGTGCTCCACTCCTCCCCTCCTCCCCTCTGCTGTGGAGTTTCGGCTTGATCCTCTGGGGTAGAGAAGGAACTGGGTGGTGGTTGGCTGCACGCATGGGGTAGCTGCTCGAAGTGGTTTGAGATGGCTGCCGTGCGTGCATGGCCAACTGGGACACTGCTACCACAAGTCTCTAATTAGAAGCACAGGGCACCAAGACACCTAAAGTGGAACACCCTCAGGGACAATCATCTTGAAGAACCTCAGTTACTGCATCAGGTGAATAACCTTCTCTTCCATACTCATGGGAGAGGGTATAAATTGCAACTGAAACATCTCAATTTTTCCTCATTCCTGCTTCACTTTTCTGGACTGTGGATTTAAAACTAAAAGGAGTATTTTGAACAATGGACTGATGACCTTCCAATCTTTTGCAAGTCTCTGGTAACTTCCAAAAGTCTATTTATCACTGCTACAAACCTGATCTAAGGACTTTGCAGTCCTCTCTCTCTGTATAATCTTTTAACCATTTAACTCTCTTCTTTCCTTTTTATTAATAAATTCTTAGTTTACTAAGGATTGGCTGGCAGCATGATATTTGGGTGATATCTGAAATATATATATATATATTACCCCCAAGTCAAGTGTCTCTACCTTGGTGAGATTCTACCAATCCCAATTGGTATGGTGAATTGGGTTTTCAGTAACTTCTCACTGTAGAAGACCAGTTGTCTGGATGGAAATCAAGGGCTGGAATGCCTAAAAGGGAGACTCTTTTGGCTTCTTGTTAACTGTGTAGTACTGCAGAAGCTCTTTTTTTGTCACTGGTTTTGTGAATCTACTTGTAGTTTAAACCACTTGTTTTGGGGTGTGCCTGCCCTGTTTCTTGCAGTCTGCCCTGAGCGTGGCATTCTCAGTGTGGTCCATTCTAAGCACCTGGTCACAGCCAGAGTGGCAGCTGAAGGAAATGGTTCCTCTCTTCTTACCATGCTTGGATGAAATAAAATGCCATTAGTCACTGTTGCTACCTGAACATCAAAATGCAACCCCAGGATCAAATGAGTCTTCAGATTGCTAACCTAGGTGTAGAATCATAGAATATCAGGGTTGGAAGTGACCTCAGTAGGTCATCTAGTCCAACCCCCTGCTCAAAGCAGGACCAATCCCCAATTAAATCATCCCAGCCAGGGCTTTGTCAAGCCGGGCCTTAAAAACCTCTAAGGAAGGAGATTTCACCACCCTCCTAATGAAATAGTTTTTCCTAATATCCAACTTAGACCTCCTCCACTGCAACTTGAGACAACTGCTCCTTGTAATGTCATCAACCACCACTGAGAACAACCTAGCTCCATCCTCTTTGGAACCCCCCTTCAGGTAGTTGAAGGCTGCTATCAAATCCCCCTCACCCTTCTCTTCTGTAGACTAAATAAGCCCAGTTCCCTCAGCCTCTCCTCATAAGTCATGTTCCCCAGCACTCTAATAATTTTGATTGCCCTCTGCTGGACTCCAATTTGTCCACATCCTTTCTGTAGTGGGAGGCCCAAAACTGGACGCAGTACTCCAGATGTGGTTTCACCAGTGCCGAATAGAGGGGAATAATCACTTCCCTGATACCCCCAGTCATTCACCTGAGGCATCCCCTTCCCCCACGTGAGGGTGTCACCTGTTGCTGGAACCCTGAGGAGGACCCCCTCAGGAGTCTGTCACCTGTTGCTGGAACCTTGCAGGGGCCCCCTGTTGCTGGAACCTTGCTCCGCTGGCTGCCAGCTCCAGTCCTGCAGCCCCTGGGGCTGAAGCAGAGAATGTCATGGAGGTCTCTGGAAGTCATGGATTCCGTGACCTCCATGACATAAACGTAGCCTTACTCATGAGCAGTTTCCCATAGCTTATACTTGGGCTCTTTCCAAAAAAAAAGGCATGGCACCATTCTCCACTTCTGTTGGGACCCCCAGCTGTGTCAATATTTCAAGGTCTGGAGTATCAAAGGCTGCTAATGGATATTAAAATATCAGCATAGTTACCTTATGCTTTTCCATTGCTAAGAGAAGATAACTGATCAATGGCACTATTGAAGAAGAGCTCTGTGTAGCTCGAAAGTGTATCTCTCTTTCACCAACAGAATTTCTCCAATAAAAGATATACCTCACTCACCCTGTCTCCAATGCCACCGGCACAGTTTACAGCCATTAAATAGGGCTAAAACATGATTTAACTCTTTGGAATCAAGAATTCTATAGGTATTGTATATAAACAGTTATGAGCTTGCTATTTAAAAGGATGAGGGAAGGGTCACCAGCAGTGTTATGGTACTTCTGTATTAAAGAAGAATCAATAGCAAGATATGAAATTTAAAGAGTTATGCAATTTAGGAAGTTAGATTATGCTTACAAGATAGCAGATCAAACTACAATGAGTTGTGATTTGAACAAATCATTAAGATTATACTGCATAATGGTACTATAAACTATTATATTTTCACTGTAAGTATCTGACAATATTGCCTTGTTACAGAAATTACCTGAACGTATAACTTATGAAGAGAAGAGCTGCCAAGATGCATGTACATCAATGTGAATTTTATTTTTTACTTTTTTTTAGTTTTGTTTACTGGCAGCCAGCACAGAAAATACATGCAGTCATATAATATAATATTTGGTCTATGATAGTTATCAATGTACATTATAAATATATGTTGTGTATCTCTTAATAGTCTACCCTTATTGCTAAAAATGCAGAGTTAAATTTGAATGTAAATGCATACTTCCACCTTAAATCATATATTATTAGCAGGTTTTTTATGTAGGTGATTAATAATGCCTTGTGATGGTTCTTGAGGTACTCAGGACTGAGGATCACCTTGTTGCCCCCTAGCATGAGGGCATCTTGCTTGTGCTTAAGTGGGTGTCAGCTCCCTGACACCACCAATCTGTTAGCCATCCAAACAGTCTCTTCAGGACTATACCACCTTTACTTTGCCTTACAGGTTGACCACAGGTGAACCCGAGTCCCTTTTTGAACAGTTCCTCTGTAGTGTTCAATCCCTTATCCACTGAATACTCACAAAAATACCAGGTCTGCTGTGCACGAGGGAACAGTGTACATACCAGCTTGTATGATTCACTTCAGGATCAGCACCTTGTTTAATATCACAGCACTGAGATATATTTGTAGAAAAAGACAGTTATAAGTTTGTCAAATATTCAAGTAATAGTGAGTAAGAATGCTGTAAACAAATAGTTACATAAAACCAAAATCATAACATGCTATCTAGAGACTAAACGTAAACAGGTAAACCTCATATGTAAAGTTTATTTCTTGCCCCACAGTCCTCTGCAGTGCTTCAATTAAGATTGACTACGATCCTATTTTCATGAACGTAAATGCACTGCCCCTTTACTTCCTAGGTGCGGGATCAGGGGGTGTCTTCTTTGCCTTGAACTCTTACTCCCTGAAGTTCATTGTCTGTACTCAGGAAAACTCTCATGGCTTATTTTTCCTGTGTGCTGCTTCCTTGTTGACTTCATATCTCTTAGATAACTTTGTAATTGGGCATCCATTGGTTTGCTGACAATACTTAATACAACAGAGATAAATAAATATGTCTTGTCTGACATAAAACCTGTTTATTCACCTATTCTGGTGACTTGTAGCTTGATAGAGCATCTAAGAAAATATATTCAGTGTATATATACATAACTCCTTACGCAGTGATATTTCACAATGATATTAATTACCAGTATCTAACCTCGGCTTTCATTGGAGACTTCATTTGGTGAACCAAAATGTTCATATTAGAATCAGGACATTCTTGAAACCCCATTACCAGCTGGCAGTAAGAGGTTTTTGTGTCACACACTTTAAACTATTGAGGCTAAAAATATTAATTTCAATTTAGTATTCATTTTTGTTTGCAACCAGTTTATACTTTAGGTTCTCAGGACTGTAATGTTTGTATTGCAGAAGACTGTAGGGGAATGTCTATTTGAAATACCTCTTTCCATTACAATTTGAAATACTTCTGTGCATATATCTTGAGAAAGCTTGCTTTTACAAACCTCAAATTGTGGCCCCAAATTTAAGTGTTACTTTTAAGTTTATTCTGAGCTCAGTTATGTGTCTGGGATGCAGGAGGAGGTGCACAGTCTGAGTGGTGGTGCCTGAAGGCATTATGCCTTTGTGAGACATGATTCATTGGTGATGAGTGTTAGGAATATGTATGCGCCATCTACCTGAGATGGAGATTTCTACCAAGTAGTGTCTGTTGGTCTGCACCTGCTCAGTTGCTTCTCCTCGTCCTCTGAACTAAGAATATAAGGGGCAGGGAGGACTGACACCTCTTCAGTTCCTCTTCTTACTGCCACAGGGCCTGAGTCAAAATCCTCTGTGTCCACAACTCCCTCAGTCTTTTTCATCCCAAACTGAAAATATTGTATATAGTTCCTAGTATCTTAGTACTTTTAGTTTTTATGGTTCGTATAGCTTAGTTTTCTCCACCTTGGAGTTTTTTCCTCCCACCGACAAGGACTATAACCAGATTCCTGGAGATTAAGAAGTGCATATTCTGCCCATCACTCCTTTGCAATAAGTGAATGATCACCAGCACTGCTTTTACTGCCTGGTCATGGCTTGCATCTCCCCCATTGCTCCTTCCCTCCCTGAGCCTGTGAGGGTCGAGATCTCTGGCTAAAACGTCTTTTGGAGAAGGCCATAGGGCCCAGTCATATCCAGGCTGGGGAGATCCCCCCTGCACACTGGACTCAGTCAACTGTATTGCCCCTCCAAGCATAAGCTTGAAACCTGACTGTGAACTCCTTGGCTACTCTCAGCTTCAGGTTTGCCCCTGCTTTGATATTTGGCCCTGGCTCTCCTTGTAATCCTGACATAGTGGTGGTGGCCTGGATGAGAAAAAATGGCTTCACCTTCTTTCTGTGTCTCAGTGACTGGCTCTTGACTGGCAGATCCAGCAAGGAGTTTTAATCAGCAACCCTATTTCTACTTTGTCTGCTGTCATCCTTGGGAATTTGTGTCAACATAGAAAAGTCCATGATGACTCCCACAAAGACCATAGATTTTACACAAGCGACCCTAGAGTTGGCTACATAGAAACCACATAACTCTTTTGGCAGCTTACCTACCAGCTGTGTAGAACTCTCTGGCAGACATCCTCGTTAGGCACTTCTGTACAACAGACCATGAATGGGAGATGTACAGTTCTGTCCTGAACAAGGCCATCTACTGGGAAACACCATCCCGTGACCTATTTGTCTCCCAGACTAACCAGAAATTTCCCTCTACTGCTCCAGAGCAGCTCTGGGCTGGGTCTCCAAGGGCGATGCACTTCTGATATCTTGGACAGACCACTTCAGGTATGCATTTCTTTCCATTCCACTGATATCACAAGTTCTACAAAAGATTTACCACAACAGAGCTTGAGTCATTCTCATCACCCAACTGGCCCAGGCAATTTTGGTTTTCAGACCTTCTGAGAATATCAACCCATCCTCCCATCACTATCCAACCATTTCTAGACCTACTGACTCAAGAGGCATTCAGCCAAGGCCCTCTTCATCTTAAGACCTTGTATTAGGATGGGCATTAGACCTAGAGCAATCATGTATGGAGGTGTTTAACCTATTTTCAGTCAAAGCAATTTGATGCTTTGTTCAGGGCACAGGTGCTGGCTTCCTCCTGGCCCCGGGGGTTCTCAATCCCCACTCTGCCCCCAGGCCTCGCACCCACTCCACCCTTTCCTGCAAGTCCCCATCCCCGTCGCAGGCCCACCACTTCCCATCCAGTTCCGCCCCCTCCCCTGAGTACACCCCATCCCGAGTCGTCGTCCTCCCTCCCAGCCCCTCCTGCACGCCATGGAACAGCTGATCAGGAGACACTGGAAGGGAGGAGGAGGAGTTGATCAGTGGGGCCGCAGGTGGGCGGGAGGTGCTGGGTGAGACATGGAGGAGCTGGAGCACCCAAAGAGTTGTTGCCTCTGTTTCAGGGCACCCAAAACCACAAGCCACTGTGTTACTCCCTCTGCCTCAACAAGGGAGAGCTTTGGTGGGGCTTAAACTGGTGTGTCAGCTCCCAGACATTCCAGTCTGTCTGCCTTGTCAGCAACCCTGAGACTCTGCCAGCCTAAACCTTGCTTTGCAGGTAACAAGCAGTGAACTTGAGTTGCCCAGAGACATCTCTTTGCAGTGTCTAGTCCCTCTCATTGGACACTCAGAGAAATAATAAATCTGCTGCCTCCAGACACCAGCCTGTTAGTTTGAGGACTCACACTATATTTTAGTATAACAGTACTGGGTTGGGTTATAGTAAAACTAAGAGTAAGTTTATGAATAAAGAACAGAGATTTAAGTGATACTAAGCAAAAGACAAAGAGACAGGTATGATTACAAACAAAACAAAAACATGCTTTCTTGTGACTAAAACTTAGTGTTAGCAAGTTACAATCTTTGCCTAAGCAATTTTCTCACTTACATCAAGTTACCAGGATCTCCAGCCCTTCAGGGGATCCAACTTTCACAGAATCAGAGAATTCTGTCCCCTTTCTTCTCTAAGTGATGGATAGCTACAATTACCTTTTGCTGCCCTTATATTTGCCAAAGTCCATTGTGTCTGCCTCAAGAGTCAGGAAGACTTCTTGGGGTGCAGACTGACCTCCAGTGTGCCCACTAAACGGTTTCCTCCATTGCTTGTTAGCTTGATGGCTTTGTTTACCTTATACATAAATGTACTTTCATTGTCCTCTGTCTGCAATCAAGCCAGTCAGACAAGTAAATCTACATTCCTTTCTTGAGGGCAGACTTGATTTAAGCGCTGCCTCTAAAATAAATTTTAAGAACACATTTCCAGCATGCATGCACAACTGTTAATACATGAGCCATACATACATCACTTGATGATATTTACCACCAGCTTGTATCAGTTTAGAGGATACCTTACAAGATACCTTTTGGATACATATTATGACAACAGTGTGTTGAGGGTAGTGAGTGTGAGGCCTGATATGAGTTGCTGTAAAGTGGGCTCTCTGCCAGTGGCATTGAGGGACTCTTAAAATTACACCTTCCCACTGCCAGTGATACAGTAGGGTCAGCCACTGGCTGATCCATAGGCACTGAATCATAACTGTCTTTTCTTTAGTTTCTGGTAGTGTCAAGGGAGAGGGCCTGGACACTGTAGGGACACTGTAGGGAGATGTCTCTTGGGAACTGGGGTTCACAGATTTGTTACCTGAAAGGCAACGTTTAGACTGGCAGAGTCTCCAGGAGTTTGCTGGCAAGGCAGACAGACTGGCACGTCAAGAACCTGAAACATAGTTTAAGCCCCCAAAAAGCTCTCCTTTTTTGAGGCGGGGGGTAACACAGTGGCTTACAGTTTTGGGTGCCCAGAGCATCCCAGTGGCATAGATGGCAGGATTTACACACAGCTTTCTGGTTGACTGTGGTTTGCGCTTTAAGCGCTGGTGAGCTAGATTTTTTTTTTTAAATAATTCAGACTGAGGCGGCTGGGAAACAGTCAGAAAAGATCAATTTTTTTTTTGTTATTTTAAGTTTCCTTTTGGAGAAGGAAACACAACAAAGGAAAGTATATAAAAATGAGTAGGCGAGGCTAGACTACCAAAGGGATTGGAGGGCAAAACGGAGCCCACAGAGAGACAGTCATGCAAGTCAAACTGGCTGAGATAAAGTTACAGAAGTTGGAGATAGCAGAGTGGACCAAAAATTTGGGGTTGGCAAAAATGGAAAGAACCAAGAGCACCAAAGGAGTGAGGCTGACCTGAGAGTCAAAGACAGGGAGGTGGAAAAACAGCAGCAGGAGAAGCCCAACAACAAACCGTGGAACTGGAAAGAGAGAAGGAAAGGCAATGTGAGCTGGTGGGAAAAGCATGGTCAGACCCTATAGCTTGCAGGTATGCCACCTCCCCAAAGAATACGCAAATTTATGTCTGACATACAAAAAGATGGATTGTATTGAAGAATACTTCACTACTTTTGAGAGACTGTGTGAATTGCATAAAGCTCTAGACAACAAGAAGATTCCAGTGCTTCTCTCCAAACTCTCAGGTAAAGCATTGCCTGTATTTAATGAAATGGAAATTGAACAGGCTTTGAAATATACTCACTTTCAAAAGGTTGTATTGCAAAAGTTTCAGATTACCCCTGAAGTGAATAGGTTAATGTTTAGAGACCTCAAAAATAAGATGAACCACAGAGAACGTGTATATAAAATGTGTGATTTGATGAGAAAATGGGTAAACGAGGAAGGGACTGAGAATTATGACCAGTTATTTGACCTCTTTGCACCAGAACACTTTCTGGGCATATGCTCTGAGGAGATCAGAGAGATGATTTGGGATGTATCCCTGGGGTTTGTACAGGAGGTAGCTGATCTGGTTTATTTTTATGTTCAAAACCAGAGTGTTCAGTAAGTGCACGCCACAAAAAGAAGAGCACAAGTCCAGTGGGAAGGGGGACTTCTTTTATGCCTGGGAAAAGGGAGCATGAGTGGCAGCGCAGACACTCATCTTCCCAGAACTGACTCCCTTCTGGTAATCCCAGTTGCAGTCCCTCGTAACCTGCGGGACGATTGCCTTAAACAAAGGGAATCTAAGCCCACACCCCATCCAACCAAGGTTAATGTGGCTGTCCTAAGCACAGGACCCACGTAGGTGCCTGAGGGGCTCCTGATTAGTTTTGTAGGGTCTGACAAGAGGTTGCTCTTGAATTTATTAAAGTTGCCAAAGTTAAATGGAAAAGAATGCTCAGGGTGGTGAGACACTGGCACCCAGATCTCTTTGGTCAGAGGGCGTGGTCAGGGAAACTGACTATTACTTGGTGAAAACTTGGGACTCCTGGCAATGGGAAAACTTAAAACCACTGTGCCTTTGCTAATGTGTACTTGGAGTGAGGAGGTCTAGAAGGCATTTTAAAAGTTGGTATGTTGGATTGCATTCGAGCAGAAGTTCTCAAGGGTAATGATGTATTAGCTACGTCTAGAACAAACTGAGTCTAACCCAAAGTAAAGAGGAATATTGCTCTGTAATCCCAGAAGGGGAATTATGAAGACCGAGAAATAGCTAAGGGAGCGGGAGACATTCCCATCCCTAGCATAGAAAGCAGTGTGTGTCCAGGGAGGAGCCACTCCCAGTGGATGAGGCAGCCATCAGAGCTGACAGCAGGCAGAAATTTGCAGCAGAACAGAGCTCAGACCCTAATTTATAAAGCATAGGTTAGGGAGAATGGGGTAAGGTTTCTGGAAGAGGAGGGAAGGATGTATAGAGAAGCTTCTGTGGAGAAAAATAAGTGCTGGAAATCAGACAAGCAACTGGTTACGCCTGTTTAAACTTCATAGGGAGCTAAAAGGACTTTCCTTTTGCAGGTTACTTGGAGAATCCAAGGACAATATGAAAGGTTAAAAAGGAATTTCTATTGGCTAGATATTCAGAATGAGCTGACAGACTATTGCAGGTCTTGTGACTTATGTCAGAAGTGGAAGAGGCCTATAGGGTCTCATAAATCTCCCCTACAACCTTTACCTGTAAGCAAGGAGGCATTTTTTTAGGGTGGCAATGGATATTATAGGCCCTATCACTTGAACAACCCAAAGGGGGAAGAAATACATTTTTTGGTGGTAGTGACTATGCCACTATATGTCCAGAAGCAGCTGCCCTGTTTAGTATAGAAGTTGATACAGTGGCAAAAGCTCTTTTTTTATCTATTTTCAGCTGAGTAGGTTTTTCTAAAGAGCCTTTGTCAGATCTTGCGTCAAATTTCATGTCTGAGCTATTGAGTGCATTCTGGAGAATGAGTGGTGTGAAACAGCTGAAGACTGCCCTATGTCACCCAGAGACAAATGAAAGTTTTCAAGGGGACACTGAAATCTATGCTGGGGATGTATGCTAACAAGAGGACGAGTGATTGGGATAAACTGTTATCCTGGCTTAGTTGCTTACACCGAGGTTCTCCAAGAATCAATGTGGTGCAGGAGTGAGTGTCAGGCCTGATATGAGTTACAGTATGGCCTGAGGGAAATGAGGGGCTCTCAGGATTGTAGTATTTTCTGGGGGAGTTCCTTCTGTCTATCTGACCAAAAGGAGGTATTCCTTCACTTGGACACAACAGAACCAATTATCCCTAAAGGCTCTGGGAATCCTGTTATTTTAAGACTACCTACTCACTCTTGAGACATGGGGCTTTTCTGTTAGCTCATTACAGGTCCACTTTGCAGCAGTCTGCACCTTCTATTCCCCATTTGATGGCTCTACTGTTTTTTATTCATCCAGCAACAAAAACCCAGATTTCTGTAGAGCCTCAAGAGAATTTTCCTGCTAATGGTGAAACGAACACAACAATGGGATCTTAATCATAGAAATGTAGGGCTGGAAGGGACCTTCAGAAATTATCAAGTCCAGCCCCCTGGGCCCTGGCAGGAACAAGTAAACCTAGACCATTCCTAACAGGTGTTTATCTAGCCTGTACTTTAAAAACTTTCAATGATAGGAATTTCACAACCTCCCTTGGAAGCCTATTCAAGAGTTTAACTGTCCTTATAGTTAGAAAGTTTTTCCTAATATCTAACCTAAATCTCCCCTGCTGCATATTAAGCCCATTACTTCTTGTCCCACCTTCAGTGGACATGGAGAACAATTGACCACCATCCTCTTTAAAGTAGCCCTTGACATATTTGAAGACTGTTACTGAGATGATTCATGTGGAACTCAGAAATTTAACCTATTCACTTCTTTCCAAATCCTCATGCTTCTGGTGAGGAGAGAAGACTTCACTCTCTTGACATCCGATGGGCTTTGGCTTTTTGTTTGCAGAGAATTCAGTCAATTAGGAAAATGCCTAGACTATTTGTCGCTTTAATGAAGCAATCTAAGTGACAAGTATTATCTGCTCAGAGATTCTGTAACTGGATCTCCGGTTACATCAGTCTTATCAACTGGCATGTATTTCTCCTCTGCGTGGGTGAAAGTCCAGTCCACTTTGCTAGAGCACAAGCAACTTTCCTGGCTTCTCTTCAGACATACCTGTAGTGGACATCTGTAAGGCAGCTAGCTGGAGTTCAAGTAATACTTTTACAAAAAATTATACATTAGTCCAGCTTCTTCTGCAGATGTAGCTGTGGGGACAACACTACTGCACATATCTATACCAACAATATCCTCAAACCCCTTCCTGCTTGACTGTTGCTTACCAATCACCCACGTGTGGAATGCATGTAGGGACCAGCACTTTAAAGAAAGCAGAAATGGAGGTTATTTACCTGTAGCTGGAGGTCCTGCAAGATGTGTGGTCACCATCTGTATTCAACTACACACCCTCATCAACCCTTCACCCCCCGCTGCTGTAGATCATGGCTGGATTCATGGTAACGAAAGGAATTGGAGAGGTGTCGATCCGTGCTGTGCCTTATGCCCTTGGTTTGGAGCATGAGGTGAACAACTGCACAGGTGCAGCCAACGGACACTACTTGCTAGAAATCTCCAATCTCAGGCACAAGGTATCCACATGTGTGGTCCCTATCTGTATTCCACCTCTTGAAGAACCTCCATTTCTCTTTTTCCTTGCTCTTCAACCCAGTCCAACAGGCTGGAATGACCATAATTGGGTCCTATATAATATCATGTCTGTAAAAGCTTTTTAATAATGCTATAAAATAGTTTTTATTTGTGTGCCTTTATGAATATTTTAATATAAATTTCAAATACAGATAGTCAGAAGGGACCTGATAGTTTATTTTCATTGAGATTTCTTCTCACCACTGTGATGCTATGCTATTTGTGTATTCTGTACCTTACTCATATAAATGAGACATGATGTATCTAGCAATATACAGTTTAAATAGAATTATCTTTAAGTTGTTCCATTTTTAAGACCATTTTTGAAGACCAGGTTCCAAAGATTTGCTGAGCATAAGCAATGCTAATAGTAGAAATAGAAATAATTACACACCCAGAGAAAATACTTGCTAATCAAAGAACTGATTGACAAGTGGAGAATTTGTTTGGCTCCCAGTTCTTACCATCAAAAAAACAATGTTAACATATGTCCTGTGATCATTGGAAAACTATACAGTGACATTCGGAAAACTCATTCATAGCTTGTCAAGTTTACTTTCAGCATAAACAATAAGCAGAGTGTAAATTAGTGGATTTTTGACATGTTTGCGATACGTTTTTATCTTCTGATCCCATGATGACTTTTCTTGTCATCACCTTTTGCATTTTTTTCCAACTTTGCTTACAAAGTCAAATTTGAGTTCCTTTTTTAAAAATATAGATGGAGTGAACTATTCTGTCCTTGCAGCTTTGTCCTTCAGCTCAGTGCTCTCCCTTTCCTGGTAATTTCTTTTATTATTAAAACAAACAAAGTGAACAGAAAATACAAATTTATTAGAAGGTATGTGTGAGAGAACATTTTATTCTGCTAGAGTAAAGGAATTTGAGATACTCTAAGCTAGTGTGGTAGTGAGTGTATATCAGTTGGGGAAGAGGGGGAACAAGGGGAGACAGGCTTTTTTAAGAGGAAGCATAAAGATATGGGTGATTTTGCCCCCAGAGGCAGCAACAGCAAGAGCAGTAGAGGATGTTGTTGGAGGAAGAGTGACAGAACATGAGGATCCAAATCCTGTTCCTTACATGAATAAGGCAAACAGGACTCCGTTCTAGATCTAATTAAAAAAAAAAAAAACAAAAGCAACTTTGTTCCCAAAATTCTTAAATGCTTGATACTATATGGTGGGCAGTATGGAGATGTTCCCCTTTGTATACAGTTATATATGAAGAGACATGTTACAAAGGAAAAAATTCAATTTTTTAAGCCTCTTATCAAATTATTTCCACACTGCATTGTATAGTGCCAGCATGATTCCATGCAGCAATTTCATTGCTGATTGTCTTTGCAGAAGAAACTAACTACATTTGGGAGTAAGGGGAAGGTTCAATTCATTAACAGTGAAACTGAAACATCCCTATTATGCAGACAGACACAAAAGACCAATATAATTATTCCTTAATCAAACATAAGATTCAATAGGTGAGTCAGAAAAGCTCACCACATAAAAATACAAAAATAGCTAGAAAAGAGAGAGGGATGTATGAATAAAAACTATTAAGAGTTTTATGATAGGGCTGCCAACTTTCTAATAGCACAAACCTGAACACCTGTGCCCTGCCTATTCTGAAGCCGCGCTCCCTCACTCCATTCCCCCCTCCCTCTGTTGCTTGCTCTCCCACACCCTCACTCACTTTCACTGAGCTGGGATAGGGGGTTGAGGTTTGTGTGTGTGGGGGGGACTATGGGTTCTGGGCTCAGGGTGCAGGCTCAAGATGGAGCTGGGGATGAGGAGCTTGGGGTGTGGGAGGGAGACTCCAGGCTGGGCTTAGTGCGGCTCCCAGGAAGTGGCTGCCAAGTCCTTGCAGTAGTGAGGAGCATAGGCAGCCAGGGAGCCTCCGGGTGCTATTCTCTTGCCTGCAGGTGTTGCCCCCCGCAGCTCCCATGGGTCATGGTTCCCAACCAGTGGGAGCTGTAGAGCCAGCACTCGGGCCAGGGGTAGCGTGTGGAGCCTCTTTTGGGCCGCAAGGGCCTGGCGGCCGCTTCCAGGAGCAGCACAGAGCTAGGGCAGGCAGGGAGCCTACCTTAGCACCGGGCTCCCCCTGCGCCGCTGACTGGACTTTTAACAGACTGGTTGGCAGTGCCGATTGGAGCCGCCAGGGTTCCTTTTTGACCAGGCGTTCCAGTTGAAAACCGGACAGCTGGCAACCCTAGTTCTGTGATCTTGCCAGCACCACATTCTGTTTCTGCTGCACTGAATTTTGTCTTGCAGTCCCATTGATTTCAGAATTTGACTCAGTATATGTATTTCAGCATTTCTGCAGTAAAGGCATGTGAGAAATTGTTTGTTTGTTTTTTCCAAAAACTGCCTGGAAATGATATAACAAGGTCATAAATTTAGGGATTATTCAGTAACAGCTTATGATAGAAACCATACTTTCTCAGACTTATTGTTGAAGAGGGGAGACATTTAGACAATGAGACTGATTACGTTTTGCACCTCCTGGGTGCCCTCCAAATTCTGGGCTGCTGCAATGGGCTATTATGGCCCTCAATGTAAATTAGAGCAATACCCCAAGTCTGCGTATGGGAAGTGCTGTGCTCTGCCATGTACTTGGGGTTGCAAGTGTGGGCTGTGTTAGGGTGTTTGTTAGCCCTAAGAAAGTCCTGAGCCAAGGAAATAATCTCAGGCCTCGAGCAATGTAGGGGGATAACAGACATATAGAGGCTGCAGTGGGGACTAGCAATGTCCCCAATATGTTTTGGTAAGAGAAATATAACTGAATAATGTATAACTACTGGTGCTTCTAGTGGAGGAATAAAGATTCTACATTTTAAAATAAGTAATGAAAGCTTCAGGGCAACTCTGACTCTATGCAATTAGTCCTTATATTATATGTCAAGGTTCCTTCCCCACTCTGAACTCTAGGGTACAGATGTGGGGACCTGCATGAAAACCTCCTAAGCTTACTTTTACCAGCTTAGGTTAAAACTTCCCCATGGTACAAATTAATTTTACCCTTTGCCCTTGGAATTTCCACTGCCACCACCAAACTTTAACTGGGTTTACTGGGAAATGTAGTTTGGACACATCTTTCCCCGCAAAATCCTCCCAACCCTTGCACCCCACTTCCTGGGGAACGTTTGGTAAAAATCCTCACCAGTTTGCATAGGTGACCACAGACCCAAACCCTTGGATCTTAGAACAATGAAAAAGCATTCAGTTTTCTTACAAGAAGACTTTTAATAGAAGTAAAGGAATCACCTCTGTAAAATCAGGATGGTAGATACCTTACAGGGTAATTAGATTCAAAACATAGAGAATCCCTCTAGGCAAAACCTTAAGTTACAAAAAAGACACACGGACAGGAATAGTCATTCTATTCAGCACAGTTCTTTTCTCAGTCATTTAAAGAAATCATAATCTAACACATACCTAGCTAGATTACTTACTAAAAGTTCTAAGACTCCATTCCTGTTCTGTCCCCGGCAAAAACAGTGTACAGACAGACACAGACCCTTTGTTTCTCTCCCTCCGTCCAGCTTTTGAAAGTATCTTGTCTCCTCATTGGTCATTTTGGTCAGGTGCCAGCGAGGTTACCTTTAGCTTCTTAACCCTTTACAGGTGAGAGGATTTTTCCTCTGGCCAGGAGGGATTTTAAAGGGGTTTACCCTTCCCTTTATATTTATGACATTACGTAAAGGCATAGATAGTCGAGCCTTTCAGATATGGTTTGTGGACACTTGGGGCATAATCTTTCTAACAGTTACGTGCATGTAGTTACTTTGTGGAGTTTCATGGACTTCTATGGGCTTCTTATAGGAGTAACTATATACATAGTAAGTAGCTACTTGCATAATTTGGGCTTTGATTTTCAGCTTTAGCTTTAATATAAACCAGGTTGGGATGTTAAGAATGTTTGCAACTTGAAGCAGATGGAGCTTGTTTCTTTGGAGGAAACTGAACAGAGGGAATTGTAATTCAGTCCAATAAAGTGGTTGACAGAGTATCATGTTCGTCTTTTCACAACTGTCTGCAACAGAATTATGACCCTGATCCTACAAATTTGGTCATATAAGTAGTTGCCATTGAAGTCAATGGGACTTATTATGAGCGCAGTGTGGTGTTCAGATGCTGCTTGTAATTATTAGACCTTTGAGCACTGGCTGTTGGGAGTCTGAAAGGAGAGGAAACGGGAAGGAAGAGGGGGGAGTTGAGGCTGAGTGAGAGCTACCGAGGGTGCAGCAGCAGCAGCTTGGTAAAGAGGTTTCCACTTTATTCTTAAAGTCCTGTTGAAGTTTGTTAGTACCTTGCCTGGTTGTTACAACACACAGTTACACATGTTTGCAGGATGTGGGTCTTAAATTTAAGACCTGGAATAGAATTTTCAGAAACACCTTCGTCCCGTTTTCAAAAGTGACTCAGGCACTTAAGACTGTAAATTCCATTGACTTTCAATGAGACTTAAGCTCCTGAGGGCCAGATTTTTCAAAGGTATTTAGGTTCCCAACAGGATTTTCAAAAGCATCGAAACAGGTTCAATTCCCATTGAAGATTAGGCACCTAACTTGCTTATGCACCTACTGGGACTTTCAAAAGCACCTGCCTACATCTTTAGGTACCTAAATACCTTTGAAAATCTGGCTGTAAATCACTTTGAAAATGGGACTTGTGCTTAAATGATTTAGGAACCTTTTTGAAAATGTTATCATAGTCTAATTTTAAAACTGCTCTCTAAGGATTTAGTCTCAAGACTGTAATATCCCTTTACTGTTAAACAGTAGAAGATAGACCCTCCAAGGCAGGAGGCGGTTGTATTAAATGATGGATAGTGGGAAATACATAAGTATAAATGTCTTTGTGCTCACTAGCTTGCATTTAAAAAGCAAAAAAGCAAATTTCCTAAGTCCACGTGCCAGAATTTCTCAATTTTTATTATCCTCTCTTTGGAATTTAGAATATATAGCAATGACTCCTAAAACACAAACCAAAAAAGGCAAAATGTTTGTTTAGGAATTAAATACTTGGAGGATTAAATACTTGTCTTTTTTTCTCACCGCTGTGGGAGTGAGGGACAGAAATTTAACAACCCTTCCTATCAAATATTGAGTATATAACATTGAGTATATTAAGGCTAATAAGAAATGAGTTAAGCTGTTTGAAATTGTATGAATTTGTCAGTGTGTACCCCAGTAGGTCAAAAGATTAGGAGCAGGCTTCCATTTAGTATATCATAGTACAGAATCCTATGACCATTAAAAAGGTGGTGAATCATGTTTTCTTCTCCTCCTAGCTGTCAGGGAATATTCAACTAGCCTGTGTTCAGGCTGTGTAAAAATGCCCAATTAAAGTTAGCACTGAGATATTACAATTCTAATATACATTAAGCTTTGTGTTATGAACAGCAGCATTTCAAATTGTGACTAAGAACAGAAAACCATTTAATATGCAATCTTTATGTATTTGTGCATATTCTTACTAGCTAGCGTAATTACTTAACATTATTATTCATTTTATATAGCACTTTCACAGGTTTCAAAGTGCTTTCCAGAGCCTAACAAAACAAAGCTACACAAATTACAAAAGGAATTTGAAATCTGGCACTAGAATAAATAAGATAGAATTATCAGTGAGGGTGCATCCCTTCCAAGGAGCTTGTTTCTTGATGATCTGTGGATGATTAGAGTTGATGAAGTTCCCATATTTCTTTAACTATTTTAGTTTTTATAAAATCTGTTCCTTGCCAATTACTTTTTCTAAATGTGACATAGGAAATTGAACAGATGTTAGGATAACTGCTTATCTAACATATGTAACAAATGCACAAAACGGTATTTTTTATTGTTTTATTAAAACGATTACTGCATCTATTTGTAGGGTTTGAATTGGGTTCTTAATAGGGGCATGTTCAACAGGAAGAAAAATTAGATGTCATAAAACAACATGAAGTTAAGATCATGAAAAATGTATCGCTTAGTAATGTTTGCATTATTCACAGTTATACACCTACAAGTGTCTGCCCTAATCCCTTGCCAATATGTTGTCTTGGTAACCAGTTACCTGCACACCTGCTCAGCAGCTATAAGGACAAGAGCATTGGCCACATTTAGTATTGCAATAGCAGATAAAATTCTTACAAAATATTAATATTTAATACAGCCACATATTTTCTAACTTTAGTGTTCTGTTTAGTGTGTAGCAGAATATTTTATATTTTAAAAAGAAGGGTTTGGGACTTTGTAACCCATGTTACTTCTCTCTGTGCAAAGCAAGAAAAGTCAGTTTCATATTCAAGAATCTGTTAACATTATGGGTAAAACATTTCAGTGGGTATTTTAACATTTGGTAGTATGTTGTTTGAATTTCTGCTGAATATTTTTGGAGAAATTAGCTGCTGTTGGGTTCACCACTTCTTTAAAGTGTTCCAATCTTAAAACTGTTCCCATTTGTTATCTCTGTACAGCTTTCTTAGTCAGTTCCACAATGGTTTGAGTTGCATAACGATATGGGCTTCTGAACTTAAATCTGGGGATGAGGAAGGACAAAATGCTGACAGGACTGGAACAAAAAAATCTTGATCTACTTTGATTTAGAAGTTTACTGACAATTCCTTTCTTTAACTTGAAATTACTTCTCTCAGTATGAATAATGGTTTAAACCAAAGCCCTCAAGCCTTAACATCAGCTGTAGGTGAACTGGCACTTTACAAATGAGTGGTCTTCAGCACTCACTGCCAGACAAAAATGATTTTTATTCTTGTATTCCATGGGTAGCCCTAGGAAGAATCTGGAAAAGCAAGAAGTCCAGCAGAATATATAATTCATCAACATGATTGGAGTTTGAGCATACAGTAGCTATTCCACATGGACCACCCATTTGAATTTGACTAGATTACTCATTCAGATTACGCACATAAGCGTGGACAGAGTAGTTTATAAACAGAACATAAGGGTTTCTCACTGCCCTGGCTGGCTTTTCAGCTCCTCTGCCTATTGCAAGGTGACCTTTATTGTAGGTCCTCTCCCGCCCAGTGATATGCTGTGTGCACATGTGGTAGTGCAGGCTGCCACGCAGCAATCTTGTAAGTACTGCATGCAGGTTGCCTGGTTGGGAACACTGCCGGTGCAACACCCAGGGCCTGCTCCTCCTGCTGGGGACTGGGAAGCAGGATGGACAGACCTGAGGCTCACCAGCAGGGAGGAGTAAGGAGTGGGGACCACAGTGTGGGAGGCAGGGGCTCCTGGGAGGGGATGGTAGGAGGGCTCCTTCAAGGGTTGAGGCTCCTGGAAAGGAGTAGAATAGGGGCTTATGAGCCAGGTGAGTCAGCCTGGTAACAGTGGTGGGGTGCCTGAGAGAGAAAAGGGAGAGTCAGGTGGGTTGACAGGTGGCACTTGAGAAGGGAAGAGGTGGGTCAGGCTGGTGTGGGTGGGGTGGAGTTGCTTGAGAAGGAAAGAAGAAGGTCAGGCCTGAGGTGGAGGAAGGTCCATAGCTGTTTTTTATGCATCTTGGAAGTGGCAACCCTAATAGAATACTTGATGACTTTTTTCTTCTTTTCAAAAAACAAGAGGCTGTTTTAAACATTCTCTGATAGAAGTGCTATAAGTAGCTTGTGAATTATAAAGTCGAAAATGAGATGTTGACTCCAGTGGACTAAGGTATCGCATCAGAAATAATCTTAATAGCAGTATAAAAATGTGATAGGCTGCAGCGAGAGACACTGTCACACAAAGGCAGGAATGTATATCTGTTTCCTGTTCTAGATCCAAATATTAGATGCTGGTGCAATGTAAAATGGCACTTACATTGTAGATCTCATTTTAAAAAGACAGACTTCACCTGTCTATGTGGACAGCTGCATATGCAGGTGATAAATATAATGCTCCTATTGAAAATGCGTTTAGCTGTGATAGGCTAATTGGTTTTGTAATGTAAAGTTTTTAAAAATAACCAGTGATACAAAGAGAAGCGGAGCACCTGATCCGTAGATGATGTGAAGAAACAAACTGGAGTTCACTTTTTTAGAAAAAGTAGAAAGTTTATTTAAAAAATTGTGAGTAAGCATATTGCATTCTGGAGCTGGCATTATTATTTATGTATGTTCCAGCAACATGAACAATGTGAGAGATACTGCCCAGGCATAACAAGACAGTCTCGTTGCATTGATTCCATTAATCTAAGTAATTTTTGCTTTGTTTCTTGTGCAAGTGATGCATATAATTAGGGGGTCTTTTTTTATAGTTTAAATCATAAGAGACACGGCATGTGCAACCTTTTAATCTCTGTAAGACAACAGAGCAAGTTAAGATGAACTGACTTTTTCCCTAAAGATGAATTGTCAGAAAATTACATGTATACACCTTTAGCCTCCTTACCATCTCACACAGTTACAAATAGGGTGTGTATATGAAGTGAACTAGGTGCTGGTGAAAGTTGTTGGGTTGGCACCTCCTGGAGGCAACAGTAGTGCTTCCTTGAATTGGGCCTTTACCTGGTTTTCAGTTATTTTTAATATGTAACTTGTTTGTTTACTGCAAACATATTTGTTAATTACACTATTCTATGTGCTGATACATTTGGACAGGACATGAGAAGACACCTTGGGGTCTGCTTCTATATAGTTACACTGCAAGCATTTAGACTACCATATTGCTTTCGTAGAATCACAGAATCGCAGGACTGGAAGGGACTTAGAGGCTTTAAATATCTTTCAGATTTACATATAAATACTATGTGATTAGTTGCTCCTTTATTTTTGACAGTCTCAATTTTGAAAAAAAGTTATAAAATTTAATAGTATGTATAAATTGCAGCCCTCTAATTCAAAATGGATAAATTATTCACTGGAGAAAGTACAGCTTTTTATTTTAAATTTGCTCTGTGGCTGCAACAATATGGGACTATCTTTGGGACAGTTATGAATCTAGCTCATTTTGTATACTTGGGTATATGTCTATTGCAACTGTGTTGTGTACAGACAATATAGTTATCATGGCAAGTACCAAAATATATTAAAATCCATCAATCGTATGAATCCAAGTTTAATTCCTTCTCCTATGACTGCAAAAGGTCAGAATTGCTACCTCTAATATAAAATACATTTTAAAGTAGTTTAAAAATAGTGATTTCTGTTATTTAAAAAGAGATTTGAAAATGACTTAATCACATCAGAAAAGGTACCAATAAAGTTGATATCAATCCTGCATTGGCAGGGTGATGGATTAGATACCTAACAGTGGTGTCCTACTGCTAATTCTCATGATATAGTATTAGCATTTCTATTTGGGCATTTGTACCCTGAGTCAGCAAAATACAAAAGTGTATACTTAAACTTAAGCATGTACTTGAGTCATTCCCGGTTCTTCAAGCCACAAACTTGAAGCATATAAAGTCAATGGGAATTAAGCACATGCTTAAAATTAAATACTTAGCTGAATGAGGATGCAGAAAAGCAGTTTTTAGTATGTTGGAAGCTACCTATTTGTTTTGGAATTATTACTATGAGATGTAATTTTTAAGAGCCCCAGGAAGCCATGTCTAACTCTTTCTTTTTCAGTATGAACTGGGTGCCTAAATCCATAGGTATCTTTGAAAATTCTTACCACCATCAATAGAAGAGGTTCTAGACTCACCTCAAGAGAGCACTGCAGTTAATCCTTAGAGCAGTGGTTTCCAACCTTTTTAAGCATAAGATCATTTTTTGAATATAAGTGCAACCTAGAATCTACCCTGCCCCTTCCCTGAGGCTCCACTCTGCTTGCTCAATCCCCCCTCCCTCCATCACTCACTCTCCCACCACCCTCACTCACTTTCACCGGGCTGGGGCAGGAGGTTGGGGTGTGGGTTCTGGGTTAGGGCTGCGGGGTTTGAAGTGTGGGAGGGGGCTCCAGGCTGAGCCTGGGGCAGGGGGTTGGGGTGTAGGAGGGGGTGAGGGGTGCAGGAAGGGGTGAGGGAGTTTGGGTGCAGGAGGGGGCTCAGGGATGGGGCAGGGGTTTGGGGTGCAGGAGGTGGTTTGGGGTGCTAACTCTGGGAGGGGGCCCAGGGCTAGGGTAGGGGGTTGGCGTGTAGGAGGGGTGCAGGCTCCTGCTGGGCAGCATTTACCTTGGGGCAGCGGAGCTAAGACAGACTCCCTGCCGGCCCTGGCTCCTGCTGCTCCCAGAAGCTGCTGACACGTCCCTGCGGCCCCTGGGGGGAGGGGCAGGTGGCTCCACGCACTGCCCCTCCCTGCGGGCACTCCCCCGCACTTTCCTTTGGTCGCAGTTCCTTGTTCCTGGCCAATGGGAGCTGTGGGGGCAGTGCCTGCAGATAGGAGCAGCGCACGGAAACCATCTGTCCCCTGCTATGCAGGGATGTGCCGACTGCTTCCGGGACCAGCGCAGGGCCAGAGCAGGCAGGGAGCCTGCCTTAGCCTCACGGCACTGCTGGACTTTTAGCAGCTGGAGACCGCAAGCGGCTGGCAGAGGCTCCACGATCAACCAGTCGATGACTACTGGTTTAATGACTATCAGTCCTGAATTCAGTGGACTGCTTTGTAGCTTCAGCTACTGATAGGTGCTGTAGTTATCCAAAGCTTAAATGCATAATATTAACTGAAGCCTAAATGCATTGCAAAACGTGCGTCACCACCACAAAATGAGGAAACAAGAATTAGTAGATCATGAAGCCCAAATGGATGTGATTCATTCCTTTAATAATGCTTTTTGCACTGTCAGCTTCCTGATGTAACCAATTTTCAGTACTTATGGGAACTCCAGTTTGGGACAGCCCAGAGTTAAACTTGCACCGGTAAGGAGGGACAACTGAGAAAAGTATGTTAAGAGCTGTAAGGGCCTGATCCGAAGCTCCTGATTATCAAATCACAAACTCCATTAACTTTAATAGGCTTTGGATCGGGCCCAAAAGAGAGGAGGACAACCATGCAGCAGCATCAAGCTGCATTTCACAGCCACAGATTATTCTTTAGAGCTAGCAATTGCTGAGAACTTTGATTGCCTGTGCTCAGTAAGACTTCAAGGGTGCCGCCATCACCATAGCTGTGGAGATGGTTGCTTCTTTGAACAGGAAGTAGGGAAGGTCTTACGTTGAAGATCAGGACTCCTTGCACCTCCCACTCCAAATATTTTTAGACATAACTTGCATCCATATGTGAAGCCTCCCAAAAGTCTACTAACTCCCTTGTTAAGAACTGCTGATTAAAAGTTGGCCAAAGGGCATATAAAAATACAAAATAATAGATATTGAGAACATAGTTTTTGTTCTTGGTGATCTTTAGGGGCTGTATTTTCAAGAATACCCTCAAATTTACATGGGTGATATTGAATCCACAATCTTTAGCACCTGTGAAAGACAGAATGTGTATGTACAGTGGCATATGAGTGCACCAGTTGGTTTATAAATCCTACTATAAGCCAGTTTTGCACAACCATTCTACCTTTTGTCAGCACAAACGACTGTCTCATTGTGTGGTTTTAGCTGTGTTATGCAATATATCATCACTGATAATTCACTAAGGAAAGGAGCAGTTTGCTTGGGTAATATTATTAGAAAATGTGCTGTCAGGTAAGAATAGTTCTGGACTGCATTCTTCATCTATAGTTTTGCTAGTGCTGAAGCATTCCCAAGTTTTTTTTTTCTTTTTTCTTTTAGCACTAAAAACTGGTGATGTGAATATCTAAAATGTCACTTTTATATATAGCAAGTGAGAAACTATTAGTGCGGTTTAAATTAATCTTATAACTAAGTTGGATGGACAAGAAGTTTATAAATGTTATGTCTCCTGAGGTGTTCAGCTAATAATTTTAAGCAGAATAAGCATTCTAATAGTGGTATCCTTAGAAATGCAAATGTAAGTGTAGAGTAAGTGGTTAACCTCTCCAAAATAATAAGTTTGGAGAAGCAAGACTAATTTGTTTTATGCATCTTTTTGTTCTAAAGTTCAGAGCTAGTCCTCTTACCGTTAATTACACTGCACTGTGATTTCAATACAATTTGCAACTGTCTGATATCTAAGCTTGCTGCCTGACAAATGCACTTTGTATTACATGTGGACTTAAAAGTAGACTGTAGTCAGGGCTAGTAAATTAGCATGATAATGAATGGCTGCCACTGGATACCTTCTACTCTTACTTCTAAACTTGTTATATGTCACATAGCAGTTTCATGAAGCTTGATAGGAGCACTGGTAATGGGCAGTAGCTTTCTTATGTGCTGTTCACTGACTGTCTTCCCAGCAAACCACATCTTAGTTTTCTTCTAACATAGGTCCTAACTGAACTAGTGAAATAAGATTAAACTGGTGATTTTTTACTATGTGTAGCAGTAGTTCTGTAAAGCAACACTTTGCACAGGTTGTTTAGGGTTTATCTATTTATTGTAAATTTTAGCTAGCAGTATGAAAATTGGACTGGGCTTTGTGTGCAGTAGATTGTAATGCATAGCTTTTATACAATGTTACAACATCTTTTTACACTCTTAAGGCCAGACTAAGAAAACTGGTGCAACAGATAGATTCACATAAGGGCAGGTAGTGCTACTTCTATTACCTTCCACGGGAGTTTGTACTATGGGGACGAGGCTGAGTGGCTGCTGCTGTGTGTGGTTTGTTTTGTTTGTTTGTTTGTTTTTTTTAGGAGCTCAGTAGGACCTGAAGTCAGCAAATAATTTAAGCACATGCTTAAGTTTATCTCTGTTCAGCAAAACGCTTAAGGATGTACATGAAGTCAGTGGGACAAGTATATCTTTAAAGCTAAATATTTGCTTAAGTGGTTTGTGGAATAGCAGTGCATTGCTGCATTGGGGCTTGGGTGCTGAAATGGCACACTTCTGGCTACCCTAGCCATGCCCCCTTTTAGCCTAGCTTTACCCTCATTTTGGGCCATACGAAAGCTTATACATCACAAATTCAACCAACTCCCCAAATAACTGAGATTGAAGCACTTTGTGTGGCTGTAACTTCATATTCCAAAGGTTTATCTGTGAGAATTCATAGAGGACTGGTGAGGTCCCAGAGGTTTGGAGGAGGGCAACTATAGTACTCATTTTTTTCAAAAGGGGAACAAGGAGGGCTCAGGGAATTAGACCATTCATCTTAACTTAAATACCTAGAAAGATACTGGAACAAAATATTAAATAATCAGTTTGTGAGCACCTAGATGATAATAGGGTGATAAAGAATAGCCAACCTGGATTTATCAAGAACAAATCATGCCAAACTGACCTAACTTCCTTCTGTGAGAGGGTTTGAGTGGATGCAGGGGAAGCAGCAGACATGATATCTCTTGATTTTTAGTAAGGCTTTGATATAGTTCAATGTGACATTCTCATAAGCATAGGGAAATGTGATCTGGATGAAATTACTATAAAGTGAGTGCACAATGGATTGAAAAACCACACTCAAAGAATAGTTAATGGTTCACTGTCCTATCTAGAGCGGTCCCACAGGGAGTCTGTCTTGGGTCCAATACTAATCAATATTTTTAATGACTTGGATTATGGAGTGGAAAGTATGTTTATAAAATTTGCAGATGACAAGCTGTGAGGGGATGAAATCACTTTGAAGGACAGGATTAGTATTCAAAATGGCCTTGACAAATTGGAGAACTGATCTGAAATCAACAAGATGAAATTCAGTAAAGACAAGGGCAAAGTTCTACACTTAAGAAGGAAAAATCAAATGCACTCCTATAAAATGGGGGGAAATGGTTAGGTAGTAGTACTGCTGGAAAGGATTTGGGGGCTATAATGTATCATAAATTGAATATGAGCCAACAGTGTGACGCAGTTGTGAAAAAGGCCAATATTCTTGGGGGTTTAAAGAGGAGTGTCATATGTAAGACACGTGGGTTAATTGTTTCACTCTACTTGACACTGATGCGGCCTCAGCTGGAGTATGGTGTCCAATTTTGTGCACCACACTTGAAGAAAGATATGGACAAATTGGACATAGTCCAGAGAAGAACAACAAAAATGACAAAAGGTTTAGAAAGCATGACCGTGAGGGTGTTTTGAGGGAAAAAATGAGGAGGAGCTGATAAGTCTTCAAATATGTTAAGGGCTGTTATAAAGAGGACAGTGAACAATTATTTTCCATGTCCACCATCGTAGGACAAGAAGTAATGAGCTCAATCCGCATCAAGGGAGATTTAGGTTAGGTATTAATGTTCTAACTATATGTTAGAAAAATGTTCTAACTATAAGGATGGTTAAATACTGGAGTAATTTACTGGTAGAGGTTGTGGAATCTCATTGTTGCGGGTTCTTAAGAAATGGCTAGACAAACATTTTTCAGGGACATTTTAGATATATTTAATACTTCAGCAGCTTGAGGGGATGGACTAGAGGACTTTTAAAGGTCCCTTCCAGACCTACATTTCTATGATTCTATTATCCACTTACCCATCTGAATACACAGTGGCACTAGAAGGCTTTTTTATAGTGGGGGTGCTGAAAACCAGCAAAACTATCCCCATACTTTTTACCTCATGGCCCCCACCAGAGCTGAGGCCAGAAGTAGCGCCCCCCCCTCCCCTCCCGAGCTGATATTATTTATTTTGCTCTGACTACACTGTGAAATATTTTCCTCCTACTGATTATAGTAGTAAGCTTTATTTTTTCCATTTGTTTATTACCATAGTATTAGGTTACTTATGAAGAAGAAATTAGCTATGTTCTAAGTGCAGTCTGTTTGTAGCTGCTTTCTTCAGTTTGTTGATAGAATTGTTTGTGGCTATTTCTGATTATAATTTGCAAAATTTGAGAGATGAAGGTGAAATGTTTTCATGAAATTGATTTTTGAAGATCTGTATTTTGATTTTAATAGATTGCCAGGCTTCCATTTTGCTGGTGCATCTTAAGAGCAGACAACCCTGGTAATTATATTCAGCGTCTTGGTTTACTTATTCTGTCTGTTATATTTTTGTCTGCATTCCTCCCCCTTCTAAAGGGGGAGATAAATTAGTGTAAATTTGAAGGGAGTGAAAAAAAAAATTTTCATATGAACTGTCATTGTTCAAATATTATATGCTTACATGTAATGCAGGGGCCACCCACATCTAATATTACAAGGACAGATTGTAGTATAAATCCTAGACAGAAGGAGTTTATGTATGTTTCTCATGTACCATTCAGTCTTTGACTT
The DNA here is from genome assembly GCF_965152235.1 of Eretmochelys imbricata. NCBI lineage: Eukaryota > Metazoa > Chordata > Testudines > Cheloniidae > Eretmochelys > Eretmochelys imbricata. The sequence continues at coordinate 275,573,237 of NC_135572.1, read as the reverse complement.
ATTAGAACTTTAAGCATGAGATAAGAGTGATTGAAACAATTTTGAATTTGAGATGCTGTTCATTGTGTAAATTTTGGAATTTGCAATTTTAAAACAATTGGTTTGTAAATCAAGAAAACATATAATCCTAAAAAAGCCACCATAGCAATTCCTGACCTTTTAAAATCAGGAGGCATAATCAATCCGCTGGTTCTCTGCTTTAATGCACACTGGCAGCTAAAGTTTAAATGCCTAATAGTGTTTCTTCTCTCACATGTGTGGGTCTGAGGGACATTTATTGTAAAAGTTAAACAGAGTGACAGCTTGCTTTGGCTGATGTGTAGAGTTCTTGACTGTGCTGCTTTACTTCCTTCCATAATAAGTAGTTAATAGAAAATTCACTGACCTGAAGTATAGATTTAATTTATCACGTATATCAGGTTGATTTAACAGGAATGGAATGCAATGGAACAATAGGGTTTTTGTTTGGTTGAGGTATTTTTTTTTTGGCCTGTTGGTAATCTTCAGACATTTTGTCAGTGAAGAAAATCATTCAACACTCAGTAAAATCTTTGTGACTTTGAAAAATTGGGCTGTATTTGTAAAGGTCAATATAGACTATATATCTGAGCAAAGTAGAATTAGGAGATGTTTGTTATTTTCAAAGGATTACTTCTGTAGTACAGTCAACTCGTAGGACTACTGTTGAAAAATGCGTATGTTTAATGTCTGTGGCTATAATTAGTAAAACAAGGATAACTAAAAACTTTCAGCAGATTCATCTTATACCTCCCCTTTTGAAAATGTGAATACTTTTCCAAGAGCTTAACTATCAAGGATGATTTTTTTTTTTTTAGGGTTTTCAGCCCTTATTTAAAAAGTTCCTAATCCATAGCCTTCAAAAAACAAGATAATCATATGGGAAATAAGATACCGAAAGAGAAAATCAGTCTGGGAGGAGTACCATTTCAATAAATAAAACTAAACAAAGCTAGGATTTCTGAAGTTTTTAGTCATTTAAAAAAAGTATACGTTTTCCAATCTGTAATACATTATTTTCAACCCTGCTGTCTTGGTTCATCAGCTATTCAAAATCATTCTTTTGTATCTTGTATCACTCTTAATTAAAGAAGGAAGTTAACACTAATTGTACATTTTTGTTGCTTAATTAATGTAAGCTGTCAGTGTATTTATTTTTAGCATGTCAACATTGTAGTTGGTGTCCATATAACATTAAAATGTTAAAATGAAAAAAAAAATGAGCATGTTAGAAATAAGAAAGTGGTTTTTTTCGTTGTTGTTGTTTTTTTTAAGGACAGACGGCACAAAAATGGTTTGAGAGAGCTAAAATCTTACCTCACATGCTTTGGTCTTAACAGTAACCTTTATTCTAAACATTAAAGATGTTGTCTCTAATTTCTAGGACCCTGCATAAGAAATTAGGGGCTTCTGTTGAGCCACCTAGGTTCAGATATTAGAACCGTGCATAAAAATGCAGATGGGCTATTGCTAACTGAAATTTGTGGATTGATTTTATTACCTCCAGCTGACACACAAGAAGGTTTGGAATGTGTCTCAAAAAGAGAATGGAACAGCTAAGCTTGAGAAGAAAGTTGATGCTGAGGTTTTATGGTTGAAGCTTGAGTTACCTGGAAAGTCAAAGTAAGGGAGAAGTTTGGACCATATACGTAATGTTTACATTGTGCTTGGAGCAGGGTGAAAACCCTAGCTTTCGGGGGAAAGCAGCATGAAGGATAAAATGAAGTAATTTTGGTGTGTTCTCCATAATTATTACCACAGTTAAGTTGAGGATAATATGTACCATGCACACTCCTGTTTCCCATGTCATCCTCAGCAAAAAGTTCAAAATTAATAATTGAACTGGGTTGCTTAGCTGAATATCTGTAAGATAGACGTAGAAAGGGAGACTTTTTCAAAAGTGCAGATGTTAGGGCATCCAACTGCAATTGACTTTCACTGGACATCCAACACCTCTGTGTCATTGAAAATATTTCCCAGAGTAAATATTGAACAGTAGCTAGTGCGGAGATCAAGGAAGAACGAGGCACGTCTCGGGGCCCTATTTCACCCCGGGGTGTTCGCTACTTCCCACCACCAACACAGATGTAATGAGGTTAAGTGGTGTCTGTATAAAATAAGTAAGAACTATTAATTATTCCTCAGGAAAGGCTTTTAATGATTTTCGACTATAATAACAGCATAAACAGAACAAGAAAAGGAAAACCAAAGACCAACACCAAATAAGAATTAATACAAAAGACAGATTATACTGAAGACAAGCGCAAGTACAAGTAATATTGTGGACCATTTGCGAGTTCCTGAACAGTGACTCTACATATGTTGGTCCTGGCAGGTTATAATAAAAGCCCCAAAGACAAGCACAGGTAAAAATATTGTTCACCAGCCCTATATTCCTGGTGTTTTTAAAGGCAACATAAAGCTGATGAACGACCGCGCTACATGCATTTGCTAGGACTATGTAAAAGACAAGCAATAACACATGCAAAGCTATTATGTGTCAGCCATCTACTATTGATTTTATACTATGGTATTGATACAACTATGATCAATTCGGCTCGAGCGACCAGACTTCTTTACTCTATAGACTTACCCTGCATTCGTCCGAAAAATACATTACCCTTCAGTCGGCCATTTTCTGCACTGGCCAGATACAGACAGTCGAGAAGTGCATGTCCCTTCGGTTCAGAGGGTGTTTGTCAGGTACGACTGACCTCCCCCCCCCCCACGTGCCTTCGTCCTTCTTATCTGGTCTGATGGCCGTGTTTTAGAACAGACCAACCAATCAGGGTGGGCCACATTGTTTATGTGGTTGCCCTAATTGTATAATTGATGAATATTTAATTTTTAGGCCTATTTATTTTCTGTAGCCAAGTAGATTTTGAATATGGGTAGTTTTGGATTGATAAGTACATAGGAGTCAGCATAAATTGCGATCTCGTTGCCTCGTTTCCTGACCACAAGTCACAAGCGTAAGCTTTATTTTTGCAAGGCTTGCATTTTGCAAAATATGGAAGTTTGAGGCCTTACATTTGTAATACTTCTATTTCATTCAAGCTTGACAAGACAGTTGTTCAGTTTATTCACAGCTAGTATTTGTTTGAGTAAGTAGTAATCTGTCATCTATTGTGTATAACAATCTGTAAGATACGTTATTAGTGTTTGCTAAACAGATAAGAACTTTTGAATAAGTTGAGAAATTGAATTGTGCAAAATTTGCTCTACTTGGATTGTTACAACACTGATTGGCACTCACCAGATTTCTATGCTTGGATCCAACCACTGGATCCCATTTGCTGTTGGGCTGGGTGGGGTCTAGGCACTGTCTCTGAGCCTCTTCTACGTACAGTTTCAGGATATAGAGCCTCTCTCTAGCACCCCTACTTGAGAGATGGGGACTCTGCAGTCCAACTGTCTAGACCCTGAAACTTGTGCCAGCTCATCCAAACCTCCCAAAGTTCCACCAAAGCCATAGACCCTCTGAATGACTGTTTTCCCCTTCAGGGGCCTTGTGACAATGAAAGAGAGGGACATACAGATTTTGCAACAGAATCTCTAAACCAATCACATTTGTCACATGGACAAAGTGCAAGATATATCAAGAACTATGGAAAAAACAAACCCTTCATGCAAAACCCGCCTCAATTTCTTCACCACACCAAGAGACCTTTGGGTTTTGGTCAGTGTCCTTTGGTCAGGACCCTCTTCTCTTCCTCCTCCTTCTGCCCAGTCTTGCTTTCATCTACTTCTGGTTTCTTCTCCCTCCAAAATGGAGGGTGAGAGAGCCTTCCTTTTATAAGGTTCAAATCTTCTTTTCCTGACCCTCCCCTCCAAATCAGGTGGTTTCAAGTCTCTTATAAGGTGGTCTGCAGCTTTGTTATAAGCTCACCTGCTTGATCTGGTTCCTCTGGTATCAGCTAGTTTATTGTCCTAAGGTGCTTCCATTTGAATGGAAGACCCTCCAGGTTATTGACTCTTGATTGCTCTGCACTGTTATTTCTTTGCTAACACCTCTTGGAATCCCAGTCCAAGATGAAGGTAAAAAGACAATAATGAAAATGCAGAGTAGCTTACACTCAAAATGGTGTTCACAATGCTGTTTTTCCTCCAAAAACTAAACTGTTATAAACAAAAATATCTTGAAGATATTTTTAGCAATAGAATGACCATTACAGGGTTTGATAGTACATGAATTGTTTCTCTGACTTCCTTTTATTTGTTACTATAAGCTTCAGTGTTCTTGATTATAATTCTGTAAGACAGCACTAGGAGATGACCTGTCTTCCCAATGCTTGATATAAATCAACATTGATACAAACTGAGTTCGGTTGCAGTGAGCTTAAATGGTAAAATGCTGGATACATAAGGCAACCTGCTGTCTGATACCAGAAAGTTTTAACATTGACATTCTCCTATTTAAATCCAATCAGCACTACACCATTACTGGATGGCAAAAGGCTGCTGTTAGATTTACATAGCTCAATTTTGTACGTAAAAATATCGACTGCTAGTATTGCACCATATCAACATGCGGAAAATAATAGTGCAAACTTCTCGGTCAATGGAAAAGCATCCCAATCTCACTTAAGGGAAGGCAGTGAAGTTTCTTAAGGCCTTTTAGATGGGCAGACTAGAAGCACTATTCTTTATCCTTCAGTATGTTAGGAAACTGACCAAAATTCCACCCCAGTCCAAAATTTGTCCAAGTTATAGCATGCTTAATTACCACATAGGTTTTTGAACTGCATAATATTACTGACTTCGGTTTCATCATTTTCTTGCTGTTCTCTGAAGTCTTAATATATTTAACATGTCTGGATACTTCCTGTGCTTCTGAGGTATGATGCTGGACTAGAGCAGAAGTACCTTTTTTAGAGGGTTAAAACAAAACCACAAATATTTGAAATTCTTGGTTGAGGACATGCACTCTTTACAGTACCAGTAGTGCTTTCAGGCATGGGAACATAATGATGAGCTTGAGGTAACCAAGTTTCTGAAAACAAATCCACACACACCAGACTTTACTCGCACATAAAATCCCATGAGAGGACCCATGCAGCAATATGTGGTCCATATACATTGATGAGTTTTGCAGGATTTGGCTTATAGTTGTGAAAAGATTCTACTTTCATGTTCCTCGTGCCTGATCAGTCAACATTAGCTTTGTCTCCTTCATTCCAGCAAGTCCAGCAAAACACTGTTCTGTTATTCACATATTTATTCACAAGAGTTCCACCTATAATACATACAAATTTAAATCCATTAATAAAACACCTGAGCATGTTTCCTTCCGATAATCTTTATGTAATGAAAAGAGGTAAATGATGATTATGATGCTGTACAGTAGCTAGCGCTTCCATCTTTAGCCAGTCATCTGAAGAAGATTTTGGTGGCTTTTACTTTTCAGCCTGCTTCCTGTAACCAGTCATGTTTCTTTACCTTTGCAGGTGGTTGCATAGATGAGGAGACTCAAAGATGCTTCTTATGTGGAGTAGGTACGCTATCAATCATAGCGGACCCTGTGGGCCCTCCCAGCCTCTCTTCATCACGAAACAGAGATGTCTGCCATGACCTCTCTCCAGGATAAGCCTTAGAGTAGAGCCCTGGCCTGGCAGTGGATACAACCAGGAGGCTGAGGCCCACTAATGTGGAAACAAAATAAGGGTCAGGGAAGGCTGGGAACTTCAACCCTATCCACTGTTTGAAATTTTGCAGCTCTTGGAGAGGGGGCCTCATTCTTCTCCCTCCACATCCACAAGACAGAGTTAAGGTAGGGCAGACAGGAAACATCTTATGAGGAGAGGCTGAGGGAACTGGGATTGTTTAGTCTGCGGAAGAGAAGAATGAGGGGGGATTTGGTAGCTGCTTTCAACTACCTGAAAGAGGGTTCCAAAGAGGATGGATCTAGACTGTTCGCAGTGGTAGCAGATGACAGAACGAGGAGTAATGGTCTCAAGTTGCAGTGGGGGAGGTTTAGGTTGGATATTAGGAAAAATTTTTTCACTAGGAGGGTGGTGAAACACTGGAATGCGTTACCTAGGGAGGTGGTGGAATCTCCTTCCTTAGAAGTTTTTAAGGTCAGGCTTGACAAAGTCCTCGTTGGGATGATTTAGTTGGGGATTGGTCCTGCTTTGAGCAGGGGATTGGACTAGATGACCTCCTGAGGTCCCTTTCAACCTTTATATTCTATGATTCTATGATCTCAGACAGCGGTTGGGACTGACTGTGTGCTTCACAAGCTACGTCCCCTCTCCCCATTATGGTTGTCAATATGGGGTAAGAGGACTGATCTGAAGATCTTGCTGGTAGGCTCAAAGTCTTTCTAGATTTTAAAAAAAAGCTCCCTGGACCTTGATCCTGTGGGGTCTGAAAAGATTTGGGTTTGTGCCGGGCAAACTCCTGTGGAGCACTTCGAGGCATCAAAGGAGTCAGTGTCATTTATTGTAATCCTCTCTGAGTTGGACAAGCAAGGTCTTCTCCATCAAGAAAGAGTATTTTAAGCTCACTCAGAATCTTGATGTAGGCCTCCCAAATCACTGAGTTAATCAGAGCCCTGGGATAAACTGATACCATCCTTGCCTTACTGAAGCCTGTGCCTTTCAGTGCAATTTAATTTATTTCATTGGACACTAATTCTTTATTTTAAAAAAAGTTATTTAGCTAAGAAAGGAGATGCTTTATAGAGGGCTTGGCAGAGAAATTCAAAATTCTGGACGGTAGGATAAAAATTTGCTAGTTCCTTCTTTTTCTCCTACCATACACTGAGAAGTTTATAGACTGATGAAAAGAGGAATCTTCGATTTTTGGGACCACCTGCAATTGGCATTTCTACGAGGGACTCAACTGTATTGACTCCCATCCAGGAAATCCTACCTTGTGCACAGTTCTTGTTTTAAGTTAAGGTTTGGAATTTCAGTCCTGACATGGAGGTTAGTGGGTACCAGTTAACCATTCCAGTCAAAGCAGAGAAGTATTGCCTCTTATTTGTTCTAAATTTAATGGCCATTAACTTAGTGTATTACAGGAAAAGGTAAAAAGAAGGAACGGAGTTTCTCATTCAACTTCTGTATAAAGCATCTTCTTTCCTGGCTAAGTAACATCATTTCATTTGTTAAAAATGAAGAGTGAAAGAGATATCTGCACATACTTTCACAATCAGTGAGTTGGTATAAATTCTACAATATATTTTTGTACAGAAGTGGATTTTATTGTTGAAGTTGTAAAAGTTATTTAATCAGTGAAAGGCTAAGGTTGTTCAAGTTTTTAAGAGTCCAATGGGACTGATAGCTACATATACAATATATACAAATGTATAAATGAACTTTGAATTATAGAAACTTTGTATAGAATTTTGATGAGAATGTGAAGATGAGGAATTTGAGCATGACAGCTTCTGAGATGATATGGGAAAGAACTTATTGACATTAAGTGGAGAGATATGGAACTAAAGGAACTGTTTTAAATGTCTGAGGGACAGTTTTAAAGGAACTTCATGAATAGAGAGATTTGCCAGTTCTTTGTAGGAAACTTTGGATTGGATTGTCTGTGCTTTTGTTTGACTATAGAAACTTTGATTTACAAAAGCTTTACTTATGGGTAGGGCAGCAGTTTGGGTGTGTGGGAGGGGGCTAGGGGCAAGGGGTTGGGAGATGAAGAGGGGTGCTTACCTCAGGGTGGAAGGCTCCTTGGCTCCCACTGGCATGGCTCTGCAGCTCCTAGGCAGAGGGGCCAGGGCACTATATGTGCTGCGTGCTGCCTGCACCTGCAGGCCCTGCCCCCGCAGCTCCCATTGGCTGCAGTTCCCGGCCAGTGGGAGCTGTGCAGCCTGCGCTTGTGGCAGGAGCAGTGTACAGAGCCCCCTAGCCCCTCCGCTGCCTAGGAGCTGCAGGGACATGTGGCAGAGCTGGGTAGGGAGCCTGTGAGCCCCACCATTTCCCTCCTCCCCCAGCATCAGCGGGGGTCCCGGGTCGCTACCTCTTCGAGAGCACTCGCACCCCCCGCCCAAATTTTAGTTAGGGATATATAGTAAAAGTCGTGGGCCGTGAGTTATTGTTTACTGCCCTTGACCTGTCCATGACTTTTACTAAAAATACCCATGGGTAAAACATAACCTTACTTATGGGGATACCTAGGTCTTTTGGTGAGACCTCTTAAAAATTAGGGATTTTGGATGTGGCTGTAGTACACTGGAGTTCATTCGGTATTAATAAAAGAGAATAGTCCTTTATATTCTGAGTCTCATTCCACTTCTATTTGAATGCTCTATTTCTCCTTCTCATTGGCCTTCATGCCAGCCAGTTAGGCAGCAAACATGAATGACATTTAAAGCAAACATGGAACTTATTACAGACTTTTAGAAATTCTCCACACTAACTACAGGGTTGAAAGTAGCAAGTGTCATTTGAAGCAAGAATATCATGTAGGATCAGGACTTAAAAAGGACTTTGGGCAGTGAGGAAGTTGAGGGAGCTGCTTAAGAACTGGATGTGGTTCATCATGAGGTACCGTAAATATAAGGAGTCCTACTTCTGTTTTTCTTCAGGCTGTTTGAGCCAAGCAATAGGACTTGCATCCCACTTCTCTTGCACCTGATGTGACATTATTTGATAAGCATTTCAAGAGTTGAAGAATGCAGCAATGATTAGAAAAATAGAACTGCCTTCCTTGACCGAGAAATTCTTGTTTCAGATTTGTTATATGTGGGTTTCTCTAGCTTCTTTTTAGTTATGCTTTACTGGTTTCAGATTTTTACTCTTCTAGCTAAATGTCCTTTTTAGTGTGTTGTTAAAGCCTGTGTTGTGGGGAACTCACGACCCTGTATTCAATGGCATTTCTCATGAATCTTCTATTCCAATATGGCTTCTATTCCTAGATTCTGGTCTTCCTGAACAAAACACAGTATAAAGGGAGCTAATATTTGAAGTGCTTCCCAGGAATCCTTCGGGTGGAGAAAGGGAAAATTAATACCACTTTCTTGATACAAATATATAGGTTTCCCTAAACTGTCTTTATAGATTGACAGGTTTAAGGCTAGAAAGGAACTATCATGTTCATTTAGTTTCACCACCACCATCGATGTTCGTTTTGTGCTCATCACTGAACAAATAACTTGTTTATTAGTAAAGCACATTTTTCTGTCCTCTTTCACTGGCAAAATGCTATGTAATATAAACATCATTAGTTAATTAAACAGTGGACTGTATTTTTAAAGAGTATTTTATTTGTCATTGCCAGTGTGAACTAGACACTAAATATATCCATGTTTAAATTGTGGTATTTCTCACCCTTCTGCCCACCCACCTGCAACCTTTCTTTTTTCCCTGGATCCCATGATATGCTATTTCCCTATTTTTAAGATGTTAGTAAAGAACACCTCCAGAGGTGGTTAGCATTTATCAGCCCTCAGAATGACAGATTCTGTTTACTCTCGGAGGCAAGTCATTTTTCTGTTGAAGAAAAGGGAGGATAATCTCCACCCACAGTAATATGTGTTGAGAAACATAATACGCTAGGAAAATGTACCAACTACTTGGCTGCAAATTGTCTCCTTTCTGCAAGATAGGCAATCATAACATTTTTAGACAGTCTTTTAAACAGCTTCATTACCTAACTCCTGCACATGCAAAGTTAAACTTGATGTTTGTTAAACTGGGTGAATGTGCCATCAACTATTTGAGTAACACTGCATTGGGTTAGATACGGCCTAATGCTTAAGATTTCAATCCAGTTGGTGGCTCCTGTCCAAGCCCAGTAGCAAGGACTAGGGAGAGGCTGAGCAGATAGTATAATCTTTGGTGCATAAATGCACCTGAGAAGGTCTGGCACACAGATGCTACCCTCAGCATGCGTGTTACTTTGACATTGCTGAACAGCTGCGAGTGTGTGAAAGGGCTCAGTGGCTCTGCTTACACAACTTCCCACCTTGGGCAGCTGTAAGAGAGTTTTACTTTTCTCATTGTAAAATGAGCCCAGAACAAAATATTCTGGAATTTCTAAAAAATTATTCTCTACTTTGTTTAATGACACATTTCCTCTTGGGTATCTTCATCTATCTCATTCAACTACTGTACATTAGCTGGCTGTTTAAAAAAAAAATCCTAATATCCAGCTGTATAGATGGAGCAAACGGGGTGAGAGTGTATGTGTATGTGTGCAAAGCTAATTATTCATGAAGATGAGAAACCAAATTCTAATTTTAAGAACATTCTAGAATGGCTTTGGTAATATACATACTACGATCAGAGTTTGAAATTCCCCCACCATTTACTATGTAATTATTTACATATGCTATATATGTTAAACTAAAACACTTTGAGGAAATCTGCAGTTATATTAATCAAGTTTTTAAATTATGTATAATGGATTTTTTAAATTACTGCAACCTACTCAAGCGATCATATTCCTAATAAATTCTGTTCACTTTTCAGTTTTGTTGTTTCCTGTTTAGTTCAGAAGAAACTTATTAAAATAAACCACTTAATTATTTAAAAACTAAATTATTTAAAATGTAGAAAGAAAAATAAATTTCATTCCATTTTAAGGATTGAATCTGTTTAGAAAGCAGTTAGACAAATCTAATCTGTTTTTTTTAAGACACTTTGTACCGCAGGCTACTGACATGAGAGAGTCATATCAAAGCGTTTTACTTTGAAAGATTTCCAGCATTTCTGGTGGAAGTAATTCAAATACATGGGTCTTTCTCTACCATATACAGTATACTGCCAGTATCGATAATATCATGAGCTCCTTCAAGGACAGAAAGACTCATGATAGTAGGTCTTTAAGAAGAAAAGAATGAACTGGATTGAGTCTGTTCTGTGATTCATAAGCTATTAACCTACATTGGTGGATATTGTAGTTTCTCCCCAGGGCAGTTATATGTTCTGTAGGACCCTATGTAAAATCAGATACTTGAGTTTATCCAGCCTCATCCTAACTATGATTATATTCTGCACCCATCCCACCCTTCTGTGTATTCATGATGTTCATGGTCACCTTCTGGTTGTGAGTGACATCCTCCCTCTGATTTATAATTCATATGTTCCTTTCTCTTGATTATCTTGCCAGGCTCCATGGTCTATGGTGATCACCCTACATGGATGCTAGTGACAATATCATTGCTACTAGGTGATGGAGAATAGCAGCAGCAAGTGAATAAACAATAGGAACTATTAACAAAGTAGAACAATCCAAAAGAACTTAATGAGGAGCTCAGAAGAAAGCTGAGTGAGAGAAATGAACAAGGGCTAAGAGTGGAGAGCAAAACAAAGATTTATCTTTTTATGTGCCTCAGGAATACACGGTAGAGGTATCAGGCTACCACTTTCCCTCCCATCTGATTGTTCAGAATGTTTCATGGCCTCAGGCTGCATTGCTTTTCCTCAGTCTATATTAATTAGTTTGATTCCTGGTTCAGTAGAGATCAGGCAGAAATGTGCAGCTATGGAAGAATATTTTCTTTTGTCTTTTGTGGTTTTTCTTTCTTTTCCAAAAGTTATAATTTTCTTTTAAATGAACAAGCCCAGAGTCACTGCTTATTTCTTTCACAACCTCTTCTATAGAAGAAGTTCCTCAAATGCATCATATACTGAGCATTCTACAGGACTCTATCACCAGCTCACTTTGCTTGGCTTGCAAACTGGTCTAGTGCCTTTGTGAAGAAGTGTTGGTTATCTATCTGTTGGTTTCTCTAAATAGTAACCTGTGTAGCTATTGCAATGAATCTGAGCAGTAGCAGTTTGGCAGTGGGGGTTGGTGATGCATCTGCTACTGCTATACTGGCTCTCAACTGGAGGGTGAAATGGCAGCCAGCCAGGAGGAGATGGATGGATGATGGAAGACCTGGAAGGACAGCAATGGAGACAGTTGCCTGGTGACTGAGCTGGAGATTCCAGAGCTGCCTGTGTAAAGTTTGGTCTGTCTCTATTTGAGTAACAGAACTTGCATATGTAGCGTTGATAAATAAACAGATTATATCAGTTTGACTCTATAACATCCATTTCTCTCCAACTGTGGAAATTAATGTGCTGCAGTGTTCTGAAATGAACCACTTCTCAATAGAAGGGCAGCATCATGCGGAGAAGGTAGCAATTCAGGGGGCTAAAAAGCCCTTGGTTCCAACTGATTGCACCTACTTGACAAGGTGCGGGCCTGTACTACTGTAACTGAGTCACAGGAAAAAAAAAAAAGAAGGTAAGAAGATCTCTTTTGTGTTATCCTATCTAGAGATAGACTCAAGCTAAGCAATTCAGATGAGAATTTGGTTCAGAATTCAAACTTAACAAAACTGCAGGGCTGTTTTGGATTTGGTGTTATTGTTAAGGCCCATCCACAAGGACAAGTTTGTAATAATACATCATTTTCCAAGCTTTCTAAAATGTTGACATAACTGGAACACTGAGTTGCGTCTGTTTTAATGATTTACAAAAACCCTAACGTTCAACTTCACTAATGGCATCCAAACTTTGTCATTTAATGTTCACTGAAGAATGACTTATGCTTTGATGTCTAATGGCTTTTTAAGAAGCTGAACTCCAGCTGGAATTTTGCAACTGTTGCATTTGAAGTCATAACACGCCTGAAGAATTCCAGCAGGAGTAAACCTATTTTTGAGTTGTTTTATGTATATTTTTTGGTTTGACGAATCCAAATTCTAATTCTCATTAGTGGTATATATCTATATTTAATACACGATACCACCTTTATAATGCTATCCTTAAAATCAGACAATTTTCAGTGTTACCCAAGTGTTTTATTTGAATCGCATAAAGGTAATTTATATTGGGAGAGATGGGTATCTGGGAGCAACGGAACTCTATATAACATACCACAGAGAGAATTAGTATTTTTATCTTAAACTTCACAGCCTAATTAACTAGAAATATTGGAATTTTTTTAGCTTATACATTCTTTCCTATTTATTTTCAGAATTGGTAGATTTTTTTCATCCTTCTTTTACTTTTAAGTTATCTATGTTTCTTTGCAAAAGTAATAAAACCTTCTTTTCTTCCAAACCTGGTTTGAATACTCAGAGCTGTCACATTAACCCGGTATTAGTATTAGATTTTAATAAAAGACAGCATAGGAAGAAGAAAGATGCTTTCTGAAAGTAGACGATAGGAGATATAATTTAGTTTTTTTGATTTTTAATATTTTTGTTTTTTCAATATACTGTAAATGATATTTGACTTTGCCACATAACTGTTACTGAAAACACATAAATACAACAATTATGCTGAAATAATACTAAGCTTATATCACAAAATGACAAAAGTGAAGAAATTACAGCAAGAATGAGTTCACTCCAAACTTGTGAGTACCAGGGAGCAGTAAGGAGGGGAAGGGTACTAAGAAATATGGAATTTAAAGTTAAAGTCTTACATTTTTTTCCAATTTGTGTTCCAGTGTCAAGGTTCCTCCCCCACTCTGAACTCTAGGGTACAGATGTGGGGACCTGCATGAAAAACCTCCTAAGCTTATCTTTACCAGCTTAGGTCAAAAACTTCCCCAAGGTACAAAATATTCCCCCCGTTGTCCTTGGACTGGCCGCTACCACCACCAAACTAATACTGGTTACTGGGGAAGAGCTGTTTGGACGCGTCTTTCCCCCCAAAATACTTCCCAAAACCTTGCACCCCACTTCCTGGACAAGGTTTGGTAAAAAGCCTCACCAATTTGCCTAGGTGACTACAGACCCAGACCCTTGGATCTTAAGAACAATGAACAATCCTCCCAACACTTTCACCCCCCCTTTCCTGGGAAATGTTGGATAAAAAGCCTCACCAATTTGCATAGGTGACCACAGACCCAAACCCTTGGATCTGAGAACAATGAAAAAGCATTCAATTTTTTACAAGAAGACTTTTAATAAAAAATAGAAGTAAATAGAAATAAAGAAATCCCCCCTGTAAAATCAGGATGGTAGATATCTTACAGGGTAATTAGATTCAAAAACATAGAGAACCCCTCTAGGCAAAACCTTAAGTTACAAAAAAGATACACAGACAGAAATAGTTATTCTATTCAGCACAATTCTTTTCCCAGCCATTTAAAGAAATCATAATCTAACACATACCTAGCTAGATTACTTACTAAAAGTTCTAAGACTCCATTCCTGGTCTACCCCTGGCAAAGACCAGCATACAGACAGACACAGACCCTTTGTTTCTCTCCCTCCTCCCAGCTTTTGAAAGTATCTTGTCTCCTCATTGGTCATTTTGATCAGGTGCCAGCGAGGTTACCTTTAGGTTCTTAACCCTTTACAGGTGAGAGGCCAGGAGGGATTTCAAAGGGGTTTACCCTTCCCTTTATATTTATGACATCCAGTATGATGTTTTGAAACATAATTGCAGATTTATTTTCTTTGCAGTTTTACTTTTTTAAAATTAACATTCACAGATGTTCTGTGAAAATTTTATAATTTGCTTAAGTTATATATAATGCTATGTGTAATCTACAACAACTCAGTGTGGTGATCTGTTCCCTTCTAATGGTGACTGGGACACTCAGAGAGGTTGATAAGCTGGCTAGAGCCTTGGCTAGCAGAGATGGGTCCTTTAACTCAGGCAGTAGAGGCTCATGCTTTAAAATCCAAAGGTACCAGGTTGGATCCCTCCTCCTAGAGGCAATGATAGGAAAAAACAGAGTTTGGATGATACTGTGGTACCTACATGGGCAAATTACATCTGCTTTGCTTCCTGTCTCAAGCAGATAGAGGCAACCCTTGCATTGGCTGTTAGGGCTTCCTTGAAGCAATTACTAATTACTAGGGCTGTCAAGCAATTAAAAAAATTAATCATGCTGTTAATAATAGAATACCATTTATTTAAATATTTTTGGATGTTTGCTACATTTTCAAATATATTGATTTCAATTACAACACAGAATACAAAGTGTACAGAGCTCACTTTATATTTTTGATTACAAATATATGCATTGTAAAAAAATAAAAGAAATTGTATTTTTCAATTCACCTAATACAAGTACTGTAGTACAATCTCTTTATCATGAAAGTTGAACTTACAAATGTAGAATTATGTACAGAAAAAAGCCTGCACTCAAAAACAAAACAATGCAAAACTTTAGAGCCTACAAGTCCACTCAGCCCTACTTCTTCTTCAGCCAATTGCTTAGACAAACAGGTTTGTTTCCATTTGCAGGAGATAATGCTGTCCACTTCTTGTTTACAGTGTCATCTGAAAGTGAGAACAGTTGTTTGCATGGCACTATTGTAGCTGGTGTCGCAAGATATTTACGTGCCAGATGTGCTAAAGATTCATATGTCCCTTCATGTTTCAGCCACCATTCCAGAGGAGATGCATCCATGCTGATGATGGGTTCTGCTTGATAACAATTAAAAGCAGTGCGGACCGATGCATGTTGATTTTCATCATCTGAGTCAGATGCCACTAGCAGAAGGTTGATTTTCTTTTTTTGGTGGTTCAGGATCTGCGGTATCCGCATCGCAGTGTTGCTCTTTTAAGACTTCTGGAAGCATGCTCCACACCTGGTCCCTCTCAGATTTTACAAGGCACTTCAGATTCTTAAACCTTGGATTGAGTGCTGTAGCTATCTTTAGAAATCTTACATTAGTACCACTTTTGCATTTTATCAAATCTGCAGTGAAAGTGTTCTTAAAATGAACAATATGCCAGCTCATCATCCAAGACCGCTATAACATGAAATATATGGCAGAATGCGGGTAAAACTGAGCAGGAAACATACAGTTCTCCCCCCAAGGAGTTCAGTCACAAATTTAATTAATGCATTATTTTTTTTAACAAGCGTTACTAACATGGAAGCATGTCCCCTGGAATGGTGGCTAAAGCATGAAGGGGCATACAAATATTTAGCGTGTCTGGCACATAAATACCTTGCAATTCCAGCTACAAAAATGCCATGCAAATGCCAGTTCTTGCTTTCAGGTGCCATTGTAAATAAGAAGCGGGCAGCATTATCTCCTGTAAATGTAAACAAACTTGTTTGTCTTAGCAATTGGCTGAACAAGAAGTAGGACTTATAGGCTCTAAAGTTTTACATTGTTTTGTTTTTGTGTGCAGTTAAATAACAAAAAAAAATCTACATTTGTAAATTGTACTTTCATGATAAATGCATTACAGTACCTGTATGCGATGAATTGAAAAATACTATTTCTTTTATCACGTTTACTGTGCAAATATTGGTAATAAAATTAATATAAAGTGAGCAGTGTACACTTTGTATTCTGCATTGTAATTGAAATCAATATATTTGAAAATATAGGAAAACATCCAAATATTTAAATTTCAATTGGTATTCTATTGTGTAACAGTGTGATTAAAACTGCAATTAATCCTAATTAATTTTTTGAGTTAATCACGAGTTAACTGCGATTAATCGACAGCTCTACTAATTACTTATATTGCAAGACCTAAATAAGCCAATCACGCCGTTTTAAAGAACTAGAGTGGGTAATTTTATGGAAATAAGGAGGAGCTAAAATAAAATAAATGTAAACCAAGTTAGCATGGGGGCCTTATTTCCAGGCTGCATTCGATACCACTTTACTTCTGGGTTCAGGTTTCCAACCCAATTCACGTTCCAACCCTGTCCACCCAACAAGTCTTTTGAACTCCAGCACAGAATGTTCCAGACCTTCAAGGTACAGTAACCAAGTCAAAACAATTTTTAAAACTCTGTACACCACACCTTATCAGATGTGCTTAGCACCCACAACTCCCATTGACATCAATGATATCTGGAGGGCCTCAGCATCTCTGAAAATAAGTCTGAGAACTTGGTAGCTATTATCAGTATATTAGCCCTTCCTTTTTCTGCCAGGGTTGTTTCCAGTGGTGTATTATCGCCTAGGCCAAGAAGGCCTAGGCCTAAGGTGGCAAATTTGCAGGGGTGGCAAATTTATAATAGCCATAGGCGCTGACTTTACCCGGCACTGGTGGGTGCTCATGCCCTCCCCCCCGGTCCCAACTCCGCCCCCAAAATCCGCGGCCCTGCCTCCTCCTGCGGGCGCTCCACGTTTCCCCTCCTTCCTCATCCCTCCCAGGCTTGCCGCACGAAAGTGCTGGGAGGGAGGAGAAGCAGAGCGGCAGTGCGCTCAGGGGAGGAGGTGGAGCAGAGGTGAGCTGGGGGCGCGGGGAGGGCCGCAGCAAGTAACCCGGGCTGGGGGGCAGAGGAACCGCTCCCCGCCCCAGCTCACCTCCGCTCCACTGCTGCCTCCTCCCCCGAGTGCACCGCTGCTCCGCTTCTACCCCCTCCCTCCCAGGCTTGCAGCAGGAAACAGCTACCGGTGGGTTCAAACGAATTTGTACAAAGACTAAAATAAGTTCATAAGGGGCCAGGGGTGGCAAAATCATTAATCCGCCACTGGTTGTTTCCTTTATGTTTTCCAAGGAGATGATGATCTGATCTTAACTTTCATAAGGGAGAGTTTATGTACCCCTAAGTGTCATGAAGGAACATTGTGAGAAAGCTGTGACTTGAACAGCCATGTTTATGGCTCACCTATTACTGCAGTATCTAGGTGCTAACAAAACAAGTTTGTCTGAAAATCCATGGTCTCTACCTCTCCTTCATTCAGCACCATAAATATTTTTTCTATAGAGAAATGATTCCTGGGCCATGCAGGAGTCTTATGTAGTTGCAGGAAGGCCAGTGGGAAAGAATGGGGGTTTGATTTCACTCTAACAGTGACAAGAGCTAATTTCATCCTGATCTCTGGTGTGGGAGTATTCTATAAATTGATACTAGTTTAATGTCATTCAGTTAAGCATTTCTCCTAAAGTCTCTTTCTTGTTACAGGTTCCTTTTCATTTTCTTAACATGCATCATACCATTTTACCTTGTTTTTGCTCCCTAGGAGACCTAATTGTTGCTATTGCCAGTAAATTCTTCTGCAAGTATAGATTGTGTGGTAGTACAGAGTAACAGCATTTATTCCAATGTTAAAGTTGCAGCTGAGTTTCCATTATAAACTGCTTTGCTCCCTCTCTTAAATCAGTCATATTGGTTAGGTGTGGAGTTAGGACACCATTTTTCTCCCAAACTTCAAGTAAATTGGATAAGGGGTTTTTGAATCATGACACCTTCAAAATAAAGGACTAGAGAGAAGCCTTTTTGATCTCTCTCTAGCAAAAGACGAGGAAGAAGAAAGATAAGTTAGCTTACTGGAAATGCCATGATGTTGTGCTCAGGACCAAAATTTATTTGATTATAATCTAATTTTGAGAGCTATGTGCTTTGGAATTTAATTTGGGATTTGGACGAGCTTACTTAGTATAGCCTGTCAAATGACCTGTGCTTGCTGCTTACTTGCTTTTTTTCTTTCTTAAAGTCTCTAACTCTTTCTATTTCAGAAAGAAATCTCAGAATATAATCCGATTGCTAAGGAACTTGTCTAAGGAAAGCAGAGGTTCCCAGGTGGGTACTCAGGGACACAGAAAAGAAGACAGTGGGAAAACACAAGTGCTTTTGTCTTTTCCAGCTGACAAAGTTCCTGTAGACAGTCCTGCTGCTCTGGGGCTCTCTCCCGATGATTGGGGTTTGTACACACGTTACATACCTGAGTTTTGCCAGAACATTCTTTGTTACCAGAGGTGGTACATGAAAAGAAAAGGGACACTACTTGATTTTTGGAGTCCAGATTGTTTTTAGTGCTGGCACTTCTGGGAAAACAAAACATTTTTTGTGACTTGTGGAAAATTTGATTTAGAAGTTACTGAGAGACCATAAATTGTGACTGTAAAAATGATATTGTGGAGTTTGATGTTTTAGAGTGAAACTGCCCTTTAAAATGATTTGGTGATTTTTAGTTTATTTACTTCTTTCAAAAATGAAATGCCGGGGTGGGCGGGAGTGGGGAATCCCTTAGTATCATTAATAGTTTGGACACACCTTGTTGCCTTTTGTATGGAGCTTTTGATTGGCACTTACACTTTTCTTTTTGTGGAGTGTCATCATTGTCTTGTTCTTTCTTTAAAAAAAAGATTCTTGTGAAAAGCTAAGTCTTCTTGCAGGAAAACAAGTGTCAAATATTTCAATGCATCTTTCATTCATATTATAGATGTATTTGTTTTCAGTCGAATTTAATTGCTTAGTCCTTTGCTTGCTCTTTCCCCATCGCATGTTATATGACTTTTTATTGCAGTCTTTCAGAAAAGCAGAATAAAAGAAGAAAGGTTTGTAGGTGTAATTTATCTTCCACCCCTGTGGTTAATGCCTTCTGTTAGGGTGTAAGTACTGCATGGTATCTCATGCTTGAAGTCATGAAGTGTGTTTCAAATATTTTATTATTCAGGAAAACAATATTTGAATTCATTTACATTGAAGGAAACATTAATATTTTTAACAGGTTGTACTAGTGTCAGGACAGCAAGACAGTCTCTGCTGGCTAGTTTTGTTCTGTTCTGTATCTGAACATCTGCCAAATCTATGCTCTTTCAACTGTACCCAGAACCATACTATTGGAATGTCTGTCTCTGAATGAGCTATAGTGCTCTGGGGGAGTGTTAATGAAAAAACATTCTTTAACTCTTTTGCCTTCCCAAAAGTCAGTGCACATGGGTTTTGTAAGTTTAAGTTTTAAGTGTAAGTTGTAATTTAAAAGACATTATGGTTCAAACATGCCCTTTAAAAGAAAAGGAGTACATGTGGCACCTTAGAAACTAACAAATTTATTTGAGCATGAGCTTTTGTGAGCTACAGCTCACTTCATCGGATGCATTCAGTGGGAAATACAGTGGGGAGATTTATATACATAGAGAACATGAAACAATGGGTGTTACCATACACACTGTAACGAGAGTGATCACTTCAGGTGAGCTATTACCAGCAGGAGAGCGGGGGAAAAAACCCTTTTGTAGTGATAATCAAGGTGGGCCATTTCCAGCAGTTCACAAGAACAGTGGGGTGTGTGTGTGTGTGGGGGGGAAATAAACAAAGGACAATAGTTTTACTTTGTGTAATGACCCATCCACTCCCAGTCTATATTCAAGCCTAAGTTAATTGTATCCAGTTTGTAAATTACTTCCAATTCAGCAGTCTCTCGTTGGAGTCTGTTTTTGAAGTTTTTTTGTTGAAGAATTGCAACTTTTAGGTCTGAAATCGAGTGACCAGAGAGATTGAAGTGTTCTCCAACTGGTTTTTGAATGTTATAGTTCTTGACATCTGATTTGTGTCCATTTATTCTTTTACACAGAGACTGTCCAGTTTGACCAGTGTACATGGCAGAGGGGCATTGCTGGCACATGATGGCATATATCACATTGGTAGATGTGCAGGTGAATGAGCCTCTGATAGTGTGGCTGATGTGATTAGGCCCTATGGTGGTGCCCCCTAAATAGATATGTGGACACAGTTGGCAATGGGCTTTGTTGCAAGGATAGGTTCCTGGGTTAGCGGTTCTGTTGTGTGGTGTGTGGTTGCTGGTGAGTATTTGCTTCAGATTGGGGGGCTGTCTGTAAGCAAGGACTGGCCTGTCTCCCAAGATTTGTGAGAGTGATGGGTCGTCCTTCAGGATACGTTGTAGATCATTGATGATGCGTTGGAGAGGTTTCAGTTGGGGGCTGAAGGTGATGGCTAGTGGCGTTCTGTTATTTTCTTTGTTGGGCCTGTCCTGTAGTAGGTGACTTCTGGGTACTCTTCTGGCTCTGTCAGTCTGTTTCTTCACTTCAGCAGGTAGGTACTGTAGTTGTAAGAATTCTTGAAAGAGATCTTGTAGGCATTTGTCTCTGTCTGAGGGGTGGGAGCAAATGTGGTTGTATCGTAGAACTTGCCCATAGACAATGGATCGTGAGGTGTGGTCTGGATGAAAACTGGAGGCATGTAGGTAGGAATAGCGGTCAGTAGGTTTCCGGTATAGGGTGGTGTTTATGTGACCATCGCTTATTAGCACCGTAGTGTCTAGGAGGTGGATCTCTTGTGTGGACTGGTCCAGGCTGAGGTTGATGGTGGGATGGAAATTGTTGAAATCATGGTGGAATTCCTCAAGGGCTTCTTTTCCATGGGTCCAGATGATGAAGATGTCCTCAATGTAGTGCAAGTAGAGTAGGGGCATTAGGGGATGAGAGCTGAGGAAGCGTTGTTCTAAGTCAGCCATAAAAATGTTGGCATACTGTGGGGCCATGCAGGTACCCATAGCAGTGCCACTGATTTGAAGGTATACATTGCCCCCAGATGTGAAATAGTTATGGGTGAGGACAAAGTCACAAAGTTCAGCCACCAGGTTTGCCGTGACATTATCGGGGATACTGTTCCTGACTGCTTGTAGTCCATCTTTGTGTGGAATGTTGGTGTAGACGGCTTCTACATCCATAGTGGTCAGGATGGTGATTTCAGGAAGATCACCGATGGATTGTCGTTTTCTCAGGAAGTCAGTGGTGTCTCCAAGATAGCTGGGAGTGCTGGTAGCATAGGGCCTGAGTAGGGAGTCTACATAGCCAGACAATCGTGCTGTCAGGGTGCCAATGCCTGAGATGATGGGGAGTCCAGGATTTCCAGGTTTATGGATCTTGGGTAGCAGGTAGAATACCCCTGGTCAGGGTTCCAGGGGTGTATCTGTGCGGATTTGTTCTTGTGCTTTTTCAGGGAGTTTCTTGAGCAAATGGTGTAGTTTCTTTTGGTAACCCTCAGTGGGATCAGAGGGTAATGCCTTGTAGAAAGTGGTGTTGGATAGCTGCCTAGCAGCCTCTTGTTCATATTCTGACCTATTCATGATGACGACAGCACCTCCTTTGTCAGTCTTTTTGATTATGATGTCCGAGTTGTTTCTGAGGGTGTGGGTGGCATTGTGTTCTGCGCAGCTGAGGTTATGGGGCAAGTGATGCTGCTTTTCCACAATTTCAGCCCGTGCACGTCGGTGGAAGCACTTTATGTAGAAGTCCAGTCTGTTGTTTCAACCTTCAGGAGGAGTCCACCCAGAATCCTTCTTTTTTTGTAGTGTTGGTAGGAAGGTCTTAGTATGTTGTTCAGAGGTGTGTTGGAAATATTCCTTGAGTCGGAGATGTCGAAAATAAGATTCTAGGTCACCACAGAACTGTATCATGTTCATGGGGGTGGAGGGGCAGAAGGAGAGACCCCAAGATAGGACAGATTCTTCTGCTGGGCTAAGAGTATAGTTGGATAGATTAACAATATTGCTGGGTGGGTTAAGGGAACCACTGTTGTGGCCCCTTGTGGCATGTAGTAGTTTAGAAAGTTTAGTGTCCTTTTTCTTTTGTAGAGAAGCAAAGTGTGTGTTGTAAATGGCTTGTCTAGTTTTTGTAAAGTCCAGCCACGAGGAAGTTTGTGTGGAAGGTTGTTTTTTTTATGAGAGTATCCAGTTTTGAGCGCTCATTCTTAATCTTTCCCTGTTTGCTGTAGAGGATGTTGGTCAGGTGGTTCCGCTGTTCCTTTGAGAGCATGTGGCACAAGCTGTCAGCATAGTCTGTGTGATATGTAGATTGTAATGGATTTTTTACCTTCAGTCCTTTCGGTATGATGTCCATCTGTTTGCATTTGGAAAGGAAGATGATGTCTGTGTGTATCTGTACAAGTTTTTTCATGAAGTTGATAGATTTCCACTCCATACGGCTAAATTCAGTGCCTTGCATAATGACAGGTTTCAGAGTAGCAGCCGTGTTAGTCTGTATTCCTTTTCTTTTTGTGAATACCGACTAACATGGCTGCTACTCTGATTCCTTTTAAAGTAAGTTGTTTTGTTGGTTGTAAAACCACACGTTTTACAAGTCTTTCTTCTATCTCCTTTCCTTTGGTAGCTTTCCTTTGGAGCCTAGTGGCTCCACTTATACTCCATAGTTTACCTCCCTAGCAAATGTTTTTTCTCTTGAATATGTTTAAAACCCTCAATTCTGCAAACATCTTTTTAAAAAATTGGAACACATTTATTCGGTGCTAATATTTAGGTAAAATCCTGGCTCAGTTAAGTGCCCCTCTGTAAGCAAGGCAAATGAAAATAATAGAATAATAGAAATTTAGGTCTGGAAGGGATCTAGAGTATTCATCAAGTCCAGCCCCCTGCACTGAGGTAAGGCTAAGTAAATCTAGACCATTTCTGACATGTGTTTTTCTAACCTCTTCTTAAAAACCTCCAATGATGGGGATTCCACAACCTCCCTTGGAAGGCTATTCCAGCTTTAACTACCCTTTATATTTACAAGGTTTTTCCTAATATTTAACCAAAATCTCCCTACAGATTAAGCCCATTATGTCTTATCCTACCTTCCATGGACATGGGGAACAATTGATCATCCTCTTTATAACAGCTCTTAGTGTATTTTGAAGGCTATCATCAGGTCTCACCTCATTCTTCTCTCCAGGATAAACACACTTAGTTTTTTTTAACCTTTCCTTATCGGTCAGGTTTTCTAAATCTTCAGTCGTTTTCTTTGCTCACCTCTGGACTCTCTCCAGTTTATTCACATCTTTCCTAAAGTGTGGCATACAGAATTGGACAAGGTACTCCAGGTGAGGCCTCACCGTTGCTGAGTGCAACAGAAAAAATACCAATGTCTTACATATGAAACTACTCTTAATAAAAGCCCAGAATGTTATTAGCCTTTTTCACAACTGCCTCACACTGTTGACTTGTATTCAATTTGTGATCCCCTGTAGCTCCCACATTCTTTTCAGTAGTGCCACCAACTAGCCAGCTATTCCCCATTTTTTATCTGTGCATTTGATTTTTTCCTTCCCAAGTGTAGTACTTTGCACTTGTCTTTATTAAATGTCATCTTGTGGATTTCAGACTAATTCCCCAGTTCTTCAAGATCATGTTGAATTCTAATCCTGTCCTCCAAGAGATTGCAACACCTCCCCACTTGATGTAAAATACAGGAGCTCATGGAGGACCTCCCCGAGCATAAACGTCCTCAACTCAATGCCATTATCAACGAGGGTCAGTTAATAGCCCGCACAACGCTGCAAGCCTCAATGGATGTAGCGGACACAGCTGCCTGAACAGCTGTAGTTATAAGAAGAACATCATGGTTGCAGGCTTTGGGAATTCCAAACGAACTGCAACTAAAAGTGGAGGACCTCCCCTTTGATAGGGATAAACTATTCTCGTCTCAAACAGACGACGTCCTCCATACCATGAAGGCCTTCCGAATGGCGCTGCATATACTAGGCATACAACCACCCCCTGACAAATGCCCTCACTTTACACCATACCAGAGGTCACGAGACACCTTGTTTAACCGTCAACAACCAAGATACTTCACTCAGAACAGACGCAAACAACGGGCTCAGAGACGACGAGCTCTACAGAACCAGGCCTCGTCCACCCGTCCATCTACATCAAAGCCACAATTTTGAAGTCTTGGTCGAGGGTATGCATGACCTCCCCACACCTCTAGCACCAATAGATACCCCATCCCACAATTTTGGTCACCGCCTATGCCCATTTTACCATGCCTGGGCTGCGATAACCACAGATCAATGGGTTTTGGAGATCATACAATCTGGCTACACCATTCCTTTCAGCGCTGTCCCCTCTTCCCTGTCTCTCTTCAGGGACCCCTCTCATGAGCACCTTCTGCAACAGGAAGTAGAGCACCTCCTACTGCTGGGTGCTGTAGAACCAGTACCACATCAATACCGAGGGAGGGTTTTTATTCCAAATATTTCCTGACCGAGAAGAAAGGAGGGGGATGGAGACCAATCTTAGATCTCCGAAAACTGAACAGTTTCATACACAACCAGAGGTTCAAAATGGTCACTCTGGCCACAATAATCCCAGCACTAGATGAGGGGGACTGGTTTGGAGCCCTCGACATCCAAGAAGCATACTTCCATATTACAATACATCCTGCCTACAGACGGTTCCTGAGGTTCACAGGAGGACGCAACCACTACCAATACAGGGTCCTTCCCTTCAGACTGTCTACTGCTCCCCGCGTGGTCTCAAAAACACTTGCGGTAGTAGTAGCACATTTACGATGCAAAGGGGTCATAAACTTCCCCTCTTTGGACGATTGCCTTCTCAAGGGTACCAACCGACAAGAGACGGCAGGCATGCTGAAGACCACAATAGATCTATTTCACCAGCTAGGTCTACAGATAAATGAAAAGAAATCCACCCTGGAACCAACCCAGCAATTGGAGTTTATCGGAGCAGACCTAGACTCCATACAAGCTGGGGCAATATTGCCATACAGCAGATTCACTACGCTGATCAATCTTATTTCCATGGTGACTGTCAGCCCACAAACTTCAGTGAGGACATGCCTTCAGATTCTGGGACATATGGCAGCTACAACTTCCTTAGTAAAGTATGCCAGACTCCATATGCGCTATCTGCAGCACTGGTTGAGCACTGTCTGTGCACCCAGCAAACGCTCTCTCAGCAGACGTGTGACACTACCACCAAGGGTTATCCTCTTCCTACAATGGTGGACAAAGCCAGGGAATGTGTGCTCTGTGATTCCCTTTCAACAAGACCCCCCCATCAGTGACTATTACAACAAATGCCTCCTTGATAGGTTGAGGCGCTCACTTGTGTCACCACAATGTACAAGACAAGTGGTCTGCAACAGAAACCCGACTACATATCAATCTCCTGGAACTCCATGAGGTACACAATGCATGCTGACACTTCCTCCCACTCATACGAGAAATCTCAATCTCTGTTCTCACCAACAATGTGGTGTGCATGTTTTACATCAATCGCCAAGGAGGAGCCAGGTCTCGCTAGCTATGCGTAGAAATCATGAATTTATGGAACTTCTGCATCCGCAACAATATAAACATCACAGCATCATACCTATCAGGGTGCCAAAACACTCCAGCCGACAACCTCAGCAGGCACTTCTCACAGGAACATGAGTGGGAAACCCACAACAGTGTTCTCGACACAATATTCCAAAAATGGGGTCACCCAGTAATCGACCTTTTCGCCTCAGTGGCAAATCACAAATGTCCACTGTTTTGCTCCAGGGCAGGCCTGGCACTGGTATCGTTATGGGATGCCTTCCTCATCCCGTGGATTACGTCACTCATGTATGCCTTTCTGCCGATATCACTGATCCCATGGGTCATCTGCAAGATATGACTCAACAGAGCATACATAATTCTCGTTGTCCCCACGTGGCCCAGACAGACTTGGTTTCCATACCTCTCACGTCTAGCAGTCTGTGCCTTACAACTGCTGCCTTTCCGGACAGACCTCCTGTCCCAGAACAACGGCCTGACGCTCCATCCAGACCTAGCGAAACTCCATCTCAAAGCGTGTTTCCTCTCTGTTCCAACATGGGGAATCGAACTGTTTGGAGAAAGTAAAACAGGTATTACTAAATAGCCATCCCCTCACCACTAGAAATGGTGCCACAAGTAGAGAAGATTCTTACTGCCTCAAGTAGAGAAGATTTCCCTTTGGTGTCAGCAAAAACAGCTGGATGCGACCAAGGCGCCTCTCTCTATGATCCTAGACTACCTACTAGAACTGAAGGAAATGGGGTTAGTTCTAAGCTCTATTAAAGTATACCTCACTGCCATTACAGCCCTCCATGAACAGATCGAAGGGGCTTCAATATTCGTTCACCCAATTACATGGTGCTTTCTAGCAGGTATACAGAACATCTACCCAGAAGTATGCCAACCTGCACCACCATGGGATCTTAATCTTGTGCTCAACTGTCTCACAAGACCACCCTTTGAACCTCTAGCAACCTGCTCACTCCTTCATATGTCAATGAAGGTCGCATTCCTAGTGCAATCATGTCTGCCAGAAGTGTCAGTGAAATAGGAGCATTGATGGCTGAACCACCGTACACTATATTTATCAAAGACAAAATTATGTTATGTCCTCACCCAAAATTCTTGCCCAAATTGGCTACAAATTATATTAACCAAACCATACAATTACCTGCCTTCTATCCCAAGCCACATAACGACTCTCAAGAAGCAACGTTGCACATACTAGATGTCAGACGGGCTGTAGCCTTCAACTTGGACAGAACTAAACCATTCAGCAAGTCACCAAGACTGTTCATCTCTACAGCAGAGCGCTCCAAGGGCTCTACAATATCGACTCAGAGACTCTCCAAATGGGTCTCTACCTGTATTCAAACTTGCTACCACCTGCATCACAAAGAACTCCCCATGGGCATCAGATCCCACTCACCGGGAGCCATGGCAACATCGATTGCATTCTTGAACAATGTCCCCTGAATAGATATTTGTAGAGCTGCAACCTGGACATCAGAGCACACTTTTTCAAAATGTTACGCTATAACCCAATGCCTTGTCTCAGACTCTATCATTGGCCTTACAGTGCTCTCATCACACACTTATACATAACTCTGAACCCCTACCAACCGTGGTGGGTTACTGCTCTACAAGCACCTAGAGTGGAGAACCCCCAAGGACACCACTCGAAGAAGAAGAAGAAGTTGTTACTCACCCCGTGCAGTAACGATGGTTCTTCAAGATGTGTCCCCCTGTGGGTGCTCCACTACTTCGGAGTTCACACAGCTCTGCGGTAGACAAGGAACGGAGGGACGGTCGGGGGAGCATATGCTACAGGAGGTGCCAACGGCTGCACGAGACGACTCCTATGCACGCCCTTCCCCCGACTGAGTACTGCTGCGAGAAATCTCTGATCTCCGGCGCAGGGGCGCACCGACACCTAGAGTGGAGTACCCACAGGGACACACATCTCAAAGAACCATTGTTACTGCACAAGGTGAGTAACTTCTTCTTTTGTGGAATGCAAATTGACTCTGGTTCAAAATCTGTCGGAAAGTCTATTTCTTCAGCAAGCTCAAGAGAATCTACCAGTATTCTTTCGAACCCTTCATCACTTCTGAATTCCTCCAGAATATTTGTAGTTTTCTGCAGTTTTTGAATAGCAGAACGTATGTTCAAGTTCTTTTCCTGAAGCTAGTGAGGTTAATCTCAAAAAGGATGATATACCACAAAATGAGTGAAGTCACAAATTTGAATTTGGAAAGACCATTTGCAGGAGCTTCTGCATCTGAATGTGTTGTATTTCCAGATGATCCAATAAAGATAGTATCATCAGAAAATTTCAATTAGGGCATCATAAATGTTTCCAAGTTCATAGCGAAGAGGCTTCAAAGTATCAATGCGACTCTACCATCTTGTCTGACTAAGTGGTTTCACAGTTAGAGAATTCACTTGGCGAGTCAATCTCCCAACGGCATGTTGAGCCTGAAAAAAACACACAAACACGTTGCATCAGGTCAAACAAACTGCTTGCTTCCAAACAGCATCTAGCAGCATCATTGACAACCAAATTCAGAGAACACGCACTGCAAGGAATGAAAAAGGCCCTAGAATCGATTTCCATCATTCTCCTTTGCACACCATTGTCTTTACCCTTCATATTACTCCCATTATCATAGCCTTGGCCACGTATGTTTTCAACAGATAATGACATCATTTCAAGCTCTTGTAGAATAGTTTCAGTCATAAATGCTCCAGTCGTCTCCTTCAGTGGTACGAAACCCCAAAAATGTTCCTTTATGAGCACTTTAACATTATCTTCATCTGCAGACTTTTCCATATCCACAAAACCAATGATCATCATCATTTGTCAACATGACTCACATCTGGTGTACGGTTCAGTATTATTGAAAAGTATTTCCCAGAATGGGCAGCTTCAACAATTTTCTTTTTAATGGCATTTGCTAGGATTTGAATCCGTTCATTCTGTGTATTTTTTTCTAAGTAATGAACCTGTGTTTCATGATCTGTTATTTTACATAGATGCTCCTTCATGACTGGATCAAACAAAGGTAGGTGTTCAACAAATTTTAAAAGCCTTCCATTACCTGGCGTGTATAATTTTTCATTTCTTCTGCGGCTGTGGAAATCAGATGCTCTAATATTTGTTGCCAATATTTTTCTTTTTCCTTGATCACACGTAAATTTTCTTTGATAGTTTTTCCTTTATTCAATCGTAATTCAAGTTCTTTCCAATCTTGAAAACATTCCAAATGTTCTTACTACTTTCAAGTGAAGAGAGAATTGAAGATATGTTTTTCCAATCCTTTGAACCATTTTCAGTAAGTGATGTACCAATTCCTTGATTTCTAAACAACTTGCAGCAAAAGCAAAACAGAGTCCTTCAACACTGAATATTGTAACCAATTTCAATGAATTTCTTCCCCATTAATGAGTTTCCTCTTGTAATGCTGAGCAGAGAATTTTCTTTTATTTCCATCCTTAGGGAAGGGAAATTCATGAACTTATTCGGGTCCATGTTTAATGAGACTTTGCCGCACACTGTCATCACATCTGGGCCATGAAGCTGGGTCCCCATACTGTAACTTGTTTGTAACTTTCTCATCCTTTCTTCCTTCTACTTCGTTTACTTTAAATTTCTGCATGTATCTCTGAAGGTGAATAAATTTTCTCCACTTCCACATCAGTCTGATGCTGTGAGCTGCCTTCATCTAGAGGTAAGTTTCCATCATCTTGAGTTTCCAAACTGCTTTTTTTGTGGTTGTGAGTTACCCTCATCTCGAAGTAATATACCTTCATCTTGATGTTCCAAACTGCTTCCTTGCGGATATGAGCTAACCTCCTCTCTAAGTAAAATTCCTTCATCTGGATGCTGTGAACTGCTTCCATCTTTATTTGGATTAAAGAGAAGATATTTCAGGAAGGATCCCTGCTGTTTTGCTTGGTCCTTCTCCTTCTCAGCCTTTTGTTTACGATACTCAGCTCCTGAGGGTTTTCTTTTTCCTCTTTCTGCCATGGGGTATTTGAATATTGTTATGTACTGTGCTCCTGACTGCAGCATTATAGCGTTAAGGATGGCTTACACACCACATGGTTGGTGATTTAAACCACATTGCAGCCATCCCAACATGTCTTTTCACTGCTTAAAGGTTCAGTGATTAGTAACATACACTCCATTACCTATTAAAACAGTTACAGTGTTTACACAGAAACAAAATGATCTTTTTCGACATTATAACCTGACACCGGTTTTTTGGAAAGTAATCCCCTTCCTCACGGTTACCCGCTTGGAGTGTGATGTCATCACTTTCATAGTCTATTAAGCGTTAACGCTGTTACTTTTCTTTTATGGACCTTATTTATTACATGTGAACTAGTTATAACAAAGAAAAGTTCATAATTATACAGCCCAGTAATAATGCTAAGGTTTATTAATGCTTAAATATGCTCACATTTTGGATTTATAATGCTGAAAGACATTATTCTTTATTCTTTGGCACCAAGAAATACAATTTTCCGCAGTATTCACTTGATTCTTAACCATCTACCTGCAACGTTTGTTAAAATGACCATTTGACATGTATCAACATGCAATATCTCCGCTCTACATAAATTTCCGGCTATGCGACCTGGATGTATATTCGAGTTAGGTGTTACTAGCACTGCAGCTCTTGTCGCTGGCGGATGTGTTTCATTGTGGCTGAGTTATTGATTGTCAAAATTGTGGAGTGGGACATCTTGACCCTATGTCGCAAATTGAAATTTTTTTTTGCTAAAATATATATTTTTGCAGTAAGTAAGGTTTGACATATTAATAAATTCTCAGAAATGTAGAGAAATGAATTATAATTTATATTCTCTCTGTACACGCATGGGAATTGAAATAATGACATCTTCGTTATTTTATTTGTATTTTTTTCATTTTATTTTTTTTTAAATTTGATTTTTTTCCTCAAATTTGGCACCCCATTTAACTTGGTGCCCTAGTTCACCTATATGGATGGGCTGCCCCTGGTCGTAGAGCAGTTTTTAAACTAAGGGCTGGGGAAAAGCCGATAGGTGCAGAGGAGCACATGGCTTGGAAAGAGACATCCCTTAGGGGAGGCTCTATTAATGGAGATTCTCTATGTCCTAGAGAATAAGGAGTAAGGAGAAGAGGATGGAAGATGATAAAATACAGGTTGGGTCTGATGAGTCATAGTCAAAAGAAAAAAAGTCCTATTCAATTACATCATGTAATGGTAGACAGCTAAAAAGTGACCAGTTTTTCAAGTGCTTATATACCAATACTAGAGGTCTAAATAATAAGATGGGTGAAATAGAGTGCCTCATATTAAATGAGGGTATTGATATGATAGGCATCACTGAAACTTAGGGGAATGAGGATAAGCAATGGGACACAGTAATACCAGGGTACAAAATTTATCAGAAGGACAGAACAGGTCATGCCGGTGAGGGAGTGGCATTGTATATGAAAGAAAGCATAGAATCAAATGAAGTAAAAATATTAAGTGAACCAAACTGTACCACAGAATCTCTATGGATAGTAATTCCATATTCTAATCATAAGAATATAGCAGTAGGGATATATTACCGACCTCCTGACCTGGGTGGTGATAGTGACTGTGAAATGTTCAGGGAGATTAGAGAGGCTATTAAAATAAAAAACTCAGTAGTAGTGGGGATTTCAACTATCCCCATATTGACATGTCACTTCAGGATGAGATGCAGAGATAAAGTTTCTTGACACCTTAAATGACTGCTTCTTGGAGCAGCTAGTCCTGGAACTCAGGGGAGAGGTAATTCTTGATTTAGTCCAAAGTGGAGCACAGGGTCTGGTCCAAGAGGTGAATAAAGGTGGACTGCTTGGTAATAGTGACCATAATATAATTAAATTTAACATCCCTGTGGTGGGGAAAACACCACAGCAGCCCAACATTGTAGCATTTAATTTCAGAAAGGGGAACTACACAAAAATGAGGAGCCAAAAGTGAAATACCTGCAAGCTGCATGGAAACTTTTTAAAGACACCCTAATAGAGGCTCAACTTAAATGTATACCCCAAATTAAAAAAAGGAGTAAGAGAACCAGAAAAGTGCCACTGTGACTAAGCAACAAAGTAAAAGAAGCAGTGAGAGGCAAAAAGGCATCCTTTAAAAAAATGGAAGTTAAAGCCTAGTGAGGAAAATAGAAAGAAGAATAAACTCTGGCAAATGAAATGTAAAAATATAATTAGGAAGGCCAAAAATGAATATGAGGAACAGCTAGCCAAAGGCTCAAAAAATAATAGCAAAAACTTTAAGTACATCAGAAGCAGGAAGCCTGCTAAACAACCAGTGGGTCCACTGGCCGATGGAGATGTTAAAGGAGCACTCAAGGATGATAAGGTCATTGTGGAGAAACTAAATGAATTCTTTGCATCGGTCTTCGTGGCTGAGGATGTGAGGGAGATTCCCAAACCTGAGTCATTCTTTTTAGGTGACAAATCTAAGGAACTGTCCCAGACTGAGGTGTCATTAGAGGATGTTTTGGAACAAATTGATAAACTAAACATTAATGAGTCACCAGGACCAGATGGTATTCACCCAAGAGTTCTGAAGGAACTCAGATGTGAAATGCAGAACTGCTAACTGTAGTCTGTAACCTATCATTTAAATCAGCTTCTGTACCAAATGACTGGAGGATAGCTAATGTGATGCCAATTTAAAAAGGGCTCCAGAGGCGACCCCCATCAATTACAGGCTGGTAATCCTGATTTCAGTACCGGGTAAACTGGTTGAAATGATAGTAAAGAACAAAATTGTCAGACACACAGATGAACATAATTTGTTGGGGAAGAGTCAACATGGTTTTTGTGAAGGGAAATCATGCCTCACCAATTGACTAGAATTCTTTGAGGGGGTCAACAAGCATGTGGAGAAAGGGGATCCAGTGGATATAGTGTACTTAAATTTTCAGAAGGCCTTTGACAAGGTCCCTCACCAAAGGCTCTTACGCAAAGTAAGCTGTCATGGGGTAAGAGGGAAGGTCCTCTCATGGATTGATAACTGGTTTAAAAATAGGAAACAAAGGATAGGAATAAATAGTGAGTTTTCAGAATGCAGAGAGGTAAATAGTTGTGTCCCCCAGGGGTCTGTACTGGGCCCGGTCCTTTTCAACATATTCATAAATGATCTGGAAAAAGGGGTAAACAGCGAGGTGGCAAAATTTGCAGATGATACAAAATTGCTCTAGTTAAGTCCCAGGCAGACTGAGAAGATCTACAAAAGGATCTCACAAAACTGGGTGACTGGGCAACAAAATGGCAGATGAAATGTTGATAAATGCAAAGTAATGCACATTGGAAAACACAATCCCAACTATACATATAAAATGATGGGGTCTAAATTAGCTGTTACCACTCAAGAAAGAGATCTTGGAGTCATTGTGGGTAATTCTCTGAAAACATCCACGCAATGTACAGAGGCAGTCAAAAAAGCAAATGGAATGTTGGGAATCATTAAGATAGGGATAGATAACAAGACAGAAAATGACATATTGCCTCTCTATAAATCCATGGTACGCCCACATCTTGAATACTGCGTGCAGATGTGGCTGCCCCATCTCAAAAGAAAAAAAAATACTGGCAGTGGAAGAGATTCAGAAAAGGGCAGCAAAAATGATTAAGGGTATGGAATAGCTGTCATATGAGGAGAGATTAATAAGACTGGGACTTTTCAGTTTGGAAAAGAGACGACTAAGGGGGGATATGATAGAGGTCTATAAAATAAAAAAATGAATAGGGAACTGTTATTTACTCCTTCTCCTTAGACAGGAACTAGGGGTTACCAAATGAAATTAAGAGGCAGCAGGTTTCAAACAAACAAAAGGAAGTATTTTTTCACAGAACACACAGTCAACCTGTGGAACTCCTTACCAGAGGATGTTGTGAAGGCCAAGACTATAACAGGATTCAAAAAAGAACTAGATATGTTAATGGAGGATAGGTCCATCAATGGCTATTAGCCATTGGCGGGGGAGAGGGGTAGCTCGGTGGTTTGAGCATTGGCCTGCTAAACCCAGGGTTGTGAGTTCAATCCTTGAGGGGGCCATTTAGGGATCTGGGGCAAAAATTGGGGATTGGTCCTGCTTTGAGCAGGGGGTTGGACTAGATGACCTCCTGAGGTCCCTTCCAACCCTGATATTCTATGATTCGAAGATGGATAGGGATGGTGTCCCTAGTCTCTGCCAGAAGCTGGGAATGAGCGACAGGGGATGGATCACTTGATGATTGCCTGTTCTGTTCATTCCCTCTGGGGCACCTGGTATTGGCCACTCTTTGAAGACAGGGCTAGATGGACCTGGGCTAGACGGGATACTGGGCTAGACGGACCTTTGTTCTGACCCAGTATGGCTGTTCTTATGTTTTTGATAACTATCAGTTAATCCATTTAATGTGTGCCATATTAATTTCATAGCGTTCTAGTTTTTTAATCAAAATGTCATGCAGTACCAAGTCAAATGCCGTACAGAAATTTAAATATATTATATCAATACTATTAAATTTATCAGCCAGACTTGTGATCTTATCAAAAGAAGATATAAAGTTAGACAGAATCTATTTTCCATAAACCTGTGTTGATTTTCATTATTTATGTTACACTCCTTTAATTCTTCATTAATCGAGTCCTGTATCATTAATCGAGTCCTGGACCCCCACCCCCTGTATCAGCTACTCTATCATCTTGCCCAGGCTTGATGTGAGACTGAAGGACCTATAATTATATTTGGGTTATCCCTTTTACTCCTTTTAAATATTGGCACAACATTAGCTTTCTTCAAGTCTTCTGGAATTTCCTTGGGGTTCCAAGACTTATTCAAAATCAACATTAACAATCTAGTGAGCTCCTCAGCCCGCTATTTTAGAACTCCTGATTGCAAGATTTCTGGACCTGCTGATTATAAATGTCTAACTTTAGTAGCTGCTATTTAATATCCTGCTGAGATACAAGTGGAATGGAAAAAGTGTCATCATATCATATGACACAATTTGCTATTTTCTTAAATAAAGAAATCTCTTTTTCTTAACTTTGCTGTAGATTTCTCCTGGTGTCCCTTTGCTTCCCTTATCAATTTTCTACATTTCTAACTTCTGATTTGTATTCAATACTGTCAACTTCCCCTTTCTTCCATTTGTTATGTATGTTAATTTTTATAGCTGACTTCACTTTCCCTGTAAACCATTTTTTTTTGTTTATGAATACAGCTTTCTTCCTAGCTTGTGGAATTGTGGTTTTTTGAACATCCAGTAAAGTGTTCTTAAACAATTCCCAGTTATCATTCAAATTTTTCTGATTAAATTCTTTATTTTGTGTGAATATTATAAATGTGATCAAGTCATGATCACTTATACATAAGTTTTTTAATTCTGTGATCAGTTCCTCTTTATCTTTCAAGACATGGTCTAATATAGAATTCCCCCATGTTGGATGCTACACTTTTTGAGTTAGGAAATTGTTATCTATAACTTTTGGAAATTCCAATGATGTTTTAGTGCCGCCAGTAGGAGACCTCTAACACAACGGTTCTCAAACTGTGGATCGGGACTCCAAAGTGGGGTTTCAACCCCATTTTATTGGGGTCATCAGAGATGGCTTAGATTTGCTAGGGCCTGGGGCGAAAGCCAAATCCCGAGGCAACTGGGCTTAGGTTACGGGCCCCCTGCCTGGGGCCGAAGCCCTTGGGCTTCAGCTTTATATCCCCTGCCCTACAGCTTTGGACCCCCACCAGGGGCGAAGGGGTTCAGGCAGGCTCAGATTTCAGTCCCCTCCTCCTGGGGTCGTGTAATAATTTTTGTTGTCAGAAGGGGGTCGCAGTGCAATGAAGTTTGAGAACCCCTGCACATACATCACTCAAATTGAAGTCTTCCATGATCACATTATAGATAGACTGACCGGCTCCTTATGCACCTATTTCCTAGTGGGATTTGGTGGTCTGTAGCAGACACCAGCTAACATCCCCATCTTATGCTTTATCTGTTAGGACATAGATTCATAAGCATTCAAGATCATTTTCTTCCAAGTTATCAGTGTTTTGGAAACAGGTAATGCCCTTTTTTATAGAGTGCTACTCCCTCCTCTCCCCTTTTGCCTACTTGATCCTTTCTAAATAGGTTATAACTAAGAATGTGATTTGGTCATGGAGGTCATGGATTCTGTGACTTTAACAGATCTCTGTAACAACTTCAGCTTGGGAATGGGGTTCTGGCTTGGGCTTCAGCCCCACCATGGTCATACCCTGATTTTGTACATTTTTACCGTGACTGCTCCATGAATTTTGTCTAATTTTAATGTGACAAAATCATATCCATAGTTATAACCATTGATTTAAATTTCCAATCATGGGAATCTCAGCAGTAATACCAACTAGATCAAATTTGTCCTTATAAATGAGCAGTTCCAGTTCCAATTCCTCCTATTTGTTACCCAAGCTCCTAGTATTGGTGTATCGGCAATTAAAGAATTTCTTTTCTTCATGTCTGTTGGTTCTTTGATTAACTTGTTCACAACATCTCGATTTTTGTGCTGAGTGCTCATATTGTCCCTCTTTTTACCCTTCCCTTTTGTTATTTAACGCCCTCCTGACTACACTAGCCAGCTTGTCCCCAAGAAGATTAGTCCCTTTTCTCCTGAGATGGAGGCTATTCAATCTATATAGCTCCCTCTCCCCATAGAAGATGGATTAATGTTCCACAAACACTCCTCCACTTACCTAACCATTTTGGTTCACTTCTAGAGTCTTCTGCCTTCTGTCTTCCTGTGGTCGTGGGATAAGAAGTATCTCAGAAGATGTCTTGGACATTCTTCTTCAGCATACTTATGAGTTCCATGAAGTCATCTGTATTCTGTGACATGTGTCATTAGTGCCAATATGAACTTTCACCAATGGATCCTTTCCAATCAACTTCAAAAACCTATTCAATCTTAAAGTGATATCTTGTGTCCTAGCGCCAAGAAGCAGAATACCATCCTGTTATCTGCCAGAATGTTCTGTCAATTGTCATTTTCAAATGTCCCTTGCAGAATGTTCTTTCAATTCTTTTGAATATTGAATCCCCATCTGGGATCGTCTGCCTTCCTTGGATAGTTGGAGAAGTCTTGGAAAAGATCACAATCAGGTTGGGACAAGCTGCCTTCCAATGGCATGTCCCAAACAGCTCTCCATTCCCTTGGACTAGCTGGATTTTGAGAGGCATCTTCCACAGTTTGAATGTTGAGGACCTAGTATTGATTGTACACTCACCTTATAGGGGTTTCATCCAGAGCACATTTCCCTAGTTTGCTTAAGAGAATGTCATGTGGGACTGTATCAGAAGCATTACTAACATCAAGATATAAGATGCCTGCAGCTCCCTCCCAAGCAGTAGGCCAGTGTCCCCGTCAAAGAAGGGAAATTAAGTTGGGTTGGTGTGGTTTCTTCTTGCCAAATCCATCCTGGCTATTCCTTATAACCTTATTATCCTCTAGATGCTTACAAACTGATTGCTTAATTTGTTCCAGTATCTTTCCAGGTGTTGAAGTTAGGCTGACTGGTCTATAATTCCCCAGTTCCTCTTCGTTTCCCTTTTTTAAAGTTAGGTACTAGGTTTGCCTTTTTCCAGTCCTCTGGGACCTCACCCAGAGTTCCTCCATGAGTCCTTGAAGATAATTGCTAACTGTTCCAAGATTGCTTCAGCTAGTTCCTTAAGTACCCTAGGATGAATTGCAGCAGGCCCAGCCAGCTTGAATACATCTAACTTATCTAAATATTCTTTAACCTGTTCTTTCCCTAATTTGGCTTGCGTTCTTTCTCCCTTGGTAATACTGCAGTTGTATCTGGTCTCCATTAACCTTTTAATTGAAGATTGAAGCAAAATAGGCATTAAGCACTTCAGCTTTCTTGATGTATCAGTTTTTGGTTTCAGAGATGTCATGGAGAAAGGAAGCATCGTAATGGTTTGTTAAACATGGGCCCAATTCACTCAAGAAGGCATCTCTGATAAGTTATCCATTGCCAACTAGGAATGGTTGCAGCGTTTGACCTTTCAGTATTAGATGGTATACAGATCTTGTGCCAATATTCTTGTTCCTCAGGACTATTTCTCTTTTATGTTGGTAGTGCATTTGTGTATAATAATATCACGCTTTTCGTGTGTGTGTGTGTGTGTGTGTGTGTGTGTACACTATAGAAAAGCTTGATGTTGTACGTGGGCACACACACACAATATCATTTAGATTTAACTAGATTTTTATTTAATTTTGAATTCTCACCATAATGTATGACTGTATGGCAGGTGCCTATATTGTGCTTTCACTGGGATACAGTTCATGGAACTGGGTAGAATTAGCGTGTCTCGATACTTATCAGTATAGCTCTTACCACTTGTTGAGTCTCCTCCCCCCACAGCGTGTTTGGAACAGTTTTACAGCTTCACGTTGACTTTCAAGCCTGTTGATTGTAAAGATACTACAATGAAACCACAGTCCCCTGTTGATGCAATAATATAAGGATGACTGGGGAAGAATGCTTACCAGGAGGACAGAAAGGTGAGGAGTACAGCTGGTGGGAACTTTGACACAATCCTTTTCCGTTGGAGAATGTGGTTCCACTGATTTTGAAACGCTCCACAAAATAGTGTCTATTTTGCTAAAATTTTGTTTAGGGGAAAAAAGTTGATAAAAGTTCTGACAATGTTGAAATGTTCCATTTTTGATATATTTAGAATGGAATGTTTCAGTATTACATTTTGAAACTTCTTATTGTGACGTTTTATTTTGTATTATTATGTATTTCAGAGTAATTCAAAATCTACACTAAATATTAATCCAAAACCATTTTTTCCTGAATTTTTTTGCACAGTATTTTGAAATGTTTGGATTTGTTTTGATTTGGCACTAAGTCAAATCTTGAAATCTCAAAACCCTTTGCAAAATGGAATTTTTGCAATCCACACAGCTCTAGTTATGAGTAAGATTTGTAAGGGTTGGAAGGAGTATGGCTGTTCTGAACTCTGCCATGCTTTGTGAACCTCCATGTATTTCAGTTTCCTCCTTTGCAAAACTGGTAGAACCATATGGATCTTGCAGAAGTACCTGGGAGACATTACTGTAAAGAACTGTGAAATCATCAAATGAAAGGCACTGTGGAATTAAAAAAAATATTAACTTATATTAGGTATGTTCAAATGGGGATCATAAGTCACTGCCTTCAGGATATACATTTTTCTTCACTTTTAGTTGAGACTTAGTGGAAGAGTGGGAAACACTGCATGAATTTCTCACCTCCCAGTATCCCCACTCCCTCCCACAAACAAATAGGAGTCATGTGTTAGGAAAGTTTTGTCATTATAAGACATTATTCAGGAAGATATACTGGTATGACAGAAGAGTCGTTACCAGGCAGAATGTACACTGGGTGCTGAGTTTGCCGTCTATATGGATCAGGTGCTACGTACTGTTCTTGTCTCTAATTTTAATTTTGTCAGTTGGTAGTTGGTGGGCTTTTAAGACTTGTACTAAAGATACAGTTTAAAACGTATGCTTTAATTTGTTAGAGTTCTTCCAATCACTGTTCCATTAAAAGGATTATCATCATTTCCTAAATGTTTGCTTGGAAGAGCAAACCATAAATCTACCTAGAAAACTGTCCATGTCATGGAACGATTTTGTAAATGAAATGACAGATGAGGAAATGCATCATTCTCAAAAGGCCTCTGGGCACATACACATGTTCCAAACAGTATTATAAGTGTCCTTCCAGCATAACTGAAATATCATCAAAATCTCATAAACATCACCTAGTTTTTATTTGAATTAACTTGCAGCCATTGTCTGGACATCTGTGACCGAATTTCAGTCTAACAGTGTGTCAGACAGTGCTTATAATATCAGATAGGAGTTATGAAAAGAGTGACTTGAAATTGAGACATCCTTATTACAGCTCCGGCTGGTTTGGTTAGAAGGGAGGTTCTTTTCTGCTGACTGAGCGTTTGAGTCTCAGTTATGAGCAAGGTGTAGATACACACACTAAGTCTGGAGATTGGATGAGCAACTCCGATAATTGGAGGGGGGGATTTTGACAATAGGGCAGCCATCTAAAGTAGGATTTTCTAAAGTACCTAGTGTCAACCCAAAGAGACAAGAGAGAGAAACAAAACTGTTACCTTTTATGAAACTACACAGGAGAACTACATGAGGCCAAAGATAGGCCAGTGAGATGTGTCATAGCCAGCATCAGCCAAGGGATGATGCAAAAGAATCGATGGAAAACAAAAACCCTGAGGACTGTCAGCAAGGTTACCATTAGTCTTTAGCTTCTCTCTCTGGACTCATGCTAAATGCTATTGCTGTTGAAATATCTAACATAAACCTTGCAGTTAAAGCCACTAGTGACCCTATCAAATCATTCTTAAAACTATGACCTAACCTAAAGTCTCATATTAATCTGTTTCAAATTAATCAAGTGGGGTTCTGCCTAATGTCAGTTAAAGACAAGGAATAAATTGAAGGGTACTTAGCAAAGTCAACAACTAAATAAATCACTAAGGAGAACAGACCTAGTTTAATAAATAAACTGTGATCAGGGAATTTATTATCTGAGCAATAACTATTCCAAAGTAATATGCTCTGTCAGGAGCCATAAAAGCCAAGATGTCTTCTCTTTATTCTCAGCCATCTGAAAAACTATACCTTGGACACACAGAACTACCTCCCAAGTGAAAGGACAAATGTCTCTCAGAGAATTAGACCTATGATATTAATAAAACTGTGGAATAGCTGGAAACAGACATCCATCTTGACTGTGGAAAAATACAGGAGACTCAAATATAATACATAAGTTCATACAGCAAGTCAGTACCAGAACCATGACTAGAATCCAGCTCTTCTGTCTTCCAGGAGACTCCTATACAATGAACCATGCTGCCTGCCTTATACCTCCGCATGGTATAAATAACTTTTATGTTTTCCTTTAGGGTCACAAGAGTGCTCTTTCGTATTCCTCCTCTCTTCCACATTTCCTCTCTGTCTGACCCATAAGAGTATGTCTACACTGCAGCTGGGAGTGTGCCTCCCAGTTTGGGTAGACAGACTTGTGTTAGCTCTGCTCGAGCTAGGGCACTAAAAATGGCAGTGTAATATTGCAGCATAGGCAGCAACTTGGGCTAGCTTCCTGAGTCCAAGCCCGCTCAACCCCTGAGTCCAAGCAGATGGGTAGCCCACTCCGTTGCCTATGCCACGATGTCACACTGCTGTTTTTAGTATGCTAGCTTGAGCAGAGCTAGTGTGAGGCAGTCTTACCCAGGCTTGGAGGCATGCTCCCAGCTGCAGTGTAGACATACCCTAAGACTCAGCTTACATACCATTCAGCATTTTGAATATCTGAAAACATGATTCAGCTTTACATAAGATAAGTATTAGCCCAGATCAGGGATCATAAATTCAAGAAATTGTTACAATTAAAAAGATGTAATGGTTTGTAAATTTTCCTACGTGTAGCCAGGTGATTAGGGGACACTGCAGCCAGAATGGGGAAGCAGGCTCCTTGAAAACTTATAAATTACATTTTTTCTAGCTTTCTACAAGTGCTGAAAATGTAGGACTTTGTCTTGAATTTGTAAAAGGTGACTCATACTACTAGCTTTAAAGACAGTAGCAACCAACAGAGAAACTATAGCTAATGGTTACTTACTTGAGTGCTACCTATATACTAGGCAAGTGGTGAGCAGAATACCGAGAAAGGAAGTGGGTGAAATCCTGCTTCCATTGAAGTCAGGTGGCAATTTTTCCGTAGGCTTCAGTGGGGGCTGGGATTTTACCCATTGTCTCTAACCCAAATGAGGCTCCAGTTTATGATCCTGATCCTGCCTTCCTTTTCTACTGAAAAAACTTTTAATGATGCCAATGGAAATATTGGGTGTGCAAATATTGCAGAATCAGGCCTGTAGGTATTGTCAAAAGTGGTCTCTTTGCTATCTTGGACTTGCTTCTTGACTTTTGTATACATACTTAACTGTATGTAGTGTAACAAACAGGAGTCTTTCTCCATTTCTTCCTTCTTTTTTTTACTCCATGTAAGATTTCTGTTGCTGAATGTTATTGTTTAGTATTGCCTTTGAAACAATTTTGTGATATTAAACAACTTGCAGTTGCTGGGCTGGATGGTTCACATAGATTATACTAGCTTTCATCAGTTAATTAGAATACTCCCTTTATCAAGGCAGCCATGGAATATTCTTAAGATGTTAAATGTAATATAAAAACCATTCTTATAACCCAAAAAAAAAAAACCATTTCAAATGGTTACAGCACCATAATAAAGAATATTCATTCTTCATAAATGACATTGAAACTGTT
This sequence comes from Eretmochelys imbricata, assembly GCF_965152235.1. NCBI lineage: Eukaryota > Metazoa > Chordata > Testudines > Cheloniidae > Eretmochelys > Eretmochelys imbricata. The sequence continues at coordinate 275,531,151 of NC_135572.1, read as the reverse complement.
TGGTGTCAAAATCAATTATTGGCCTGTCCCTCTATTATTTAAATTTCACACCTGTCTCATTCAGGGCTTGATCCAAAGCCAATTAAAGTCTCAGTAGGAATTTTTCCATTGACTTCAATGGGTTTTGATCTGGCCTTCAGTTATTAAGCCAAGCCATAGAGTAGTGGTTCTTAAACTTCAAAGCCCTGACCCTTTTTTATGCCATCAGTGTTTTCATGACTTTTCAGAATCCTCAATTCTTAGTAATGACTTTCCCTACTCTGCAAATAAATTACTAGAGTAGAATTTATAATCTTCATTTTGTTAGCAGCATACACAAAAATGTATATTTGTACAGATTTGCTCCCAAAATGTACTACAGTTTAAACTAAATCCAATAACTTGCCTTTCTTTTATTAACATTAATGGTTAATGAGATTGAATCTGTCTGGAATTGCAAATCAGTTCAAGGAGCAGCGTGAAGTTTATCAGGCATAAAAGTGGTTCATTCTTGACACTTAGCTGGTGACTGAACTTATTTTTAATGGCAACTGTTCTTGAAAATCCTGCTTCATGCAGACATGAAGAAGCAAACAAAAGAAGCCCTCTTGGATCCTATTGGGGGGAAAAAAGTGATAGATATTTGCATTTCACTGAGCACCAAAACTGACACCCGTCTTCACTTGCAATCTGCAACTTCAGTGATTTATTGCAAGACAATCAATAAATCTTGCACATCTGGTAGCAATGTGACTTTATTGATTCCCCTTCCTCAACAGTGGGCTCAAATCCTCAGGGAAGAATTCTTCAAATATGACCTTAAGTTGGAACAGGTGTCTGCAGGATCTTGCATAAAGCGAATGGGGCTGTTTACATCTTTTACAGCTATTGTTTCAGTTTCAGACCATCTGCAGATTAGACAGGCATTTTTGAGGTTATCTTTATGACCATAAGGACAAGAGGTACAGGGGTGTGTGTGTGTTAAGAAAACCGTTTTAAAAAAAAAAGACAACCTCTGTTCCACTCCCACTTTGGGAACCCCTGCTATTGAGGAAAGACAGGGATTCTGTGAAGCTGGGCAAGTCACTTAGGCCCAGATCCTCACAGGTATTTTGGTACCTAATTTCTATTGATTTCTATGGCTGTTAGGAGTCTAAATTCCTTAGAGGATGTGGGTCTTAATCTGTGCTTTAGTTCCCAATTTGTAAAGTGGGGATAATTCTTACCTACTTCACATGGGTGATGTCAGGATAAAGCAATCACTAATTGTGAGATTCTCAGATAGGTATATTGGAGATAGGTACATTCCCAATATCTATGACAGTATGAATTCATAGAAAAATTGCGCCACAGAGATTTCTAATGTTCAGAAAAATCAACTGTAAAAAGTCTTAATGGTGTTTAGTGTTGGAATATTTGTTTAGCAATAGTATTGTTGGAATTTAGCCAGTTAGAAAAGCCATCTGTTAACATTAATCCCAAGGATGTATGTCTGTTATATGTCTACCTTGAAAGTGAATATCATCTAACTTTAATGGAGATAAGTTTAAAGATGCTTGTGGATATTCGTTGGAATTATTGATAAACTGTAAAGAACAAGAAGCAATGGTCTCAAGTTGCAGTGGGAGGAGGGTGGTGAAGCACTGGAATGGGTTACCTAGGGAGGAGGTGGAATCTCCATCCTTAGAGGTTTTTAAGGCCCAGCTTGACAAAGCCCTGGCTGGGATGATTTAGTTGGTGTTGGCCCTGCTTTGAGCATGGGATTGGACTAGATGACCTCCTGAGTTCTCTTCCAACCCTATGATTCTATAAGTGCTTTGACTGCATATTATTTCAATGCTAATAAGACAATAACACAATTCTATGTGTGTGGTGATTATCTAGTACAATAGTGCAGCTGGGTATTTACTCAAAAAACAAAAAATAAAGTGGCACTCAACTTGTATATTTCTGTCTTTACATATGTCCCATGCAAACAAACTTTAACTTTGGAATTAAAGTTGTTGGACTGCATGTCTCCCCAACGTAGATTGTTAAAGAGCCAGGAAACAAGCTATTTAGTCATTTAGCACACTGTTTAAACTGAAAAAGGGAACAGACAAACACAGTATAAAGTGAAGGGACGTAGTTTACAGACTTTAGGGCCCTGTTCAGAAATCTAATGACTAATCCCAGTATCTGAGTATTGCTGTTGATCTTCAGCTATTCTCTGTCTGTGTGTCTTTGATAAAGGAGTTCGTTTGATAGAACTAAATTTATTTGACAGAACAGTACATTTATTAAATTCCTCTTTATACATTAATACATTTCATATTGTTACATTTTATAATGTAATATTGTTAAAAATACATTTTCAAAGTCTCTTTTTTTCATTGGCCCTTTAATACTTTGTCAACATATGCATACTTAGCACGTCAGCAGAAAAGCAATAGACAATCATTACAAGAAGGTATGAGTAATCTGCAGTGTTGACATTTTGGAGAGCCATACTGACATTTTGGAGAACCATATTATTACCTTATAAACTAAAAACTGTTAAATTGAGAACGTCATATTAATTTAATTAGCGCTGTTTTGTCACTCTCCATATTTATTGTGAAACAATTTTTTAGCTATGAATAAACAAAATAGAAATTGGCTGTGGATAAGTAGTTAGGGCAAATTCTGCCAACAGATCTGCACCAGATGTCTGTGGATTTTTGTTGTAAATTATGAGTGAGGCGTTTAACATTGTCTTCATTTTTCAAATAATCTGTGTGAATTCCTCTGTCTTCCACAGCACCTGCCTCTTATGCTCCAAATCTAAAGTTCGTGCTATTAGATCTTTACTCGGGACTCTCTGAGGATTACATTTCTCTTGCTGCATGCTATGCTGTGTTAGTATATTGAAAATGAGCACAGTCAAGTGAGAGCTAAGATAAATTCAGCACCTGCACTATCACGGAACTTACATAGTAACATCAACCAGTTCTTTGTTTATCTCAGAAATGACCAAGCTAGGAAAACTTAAACCTGATCTTTGTAAACGAAGATGTCTTCTTTTTCTGGCCTGGAATGAAAAGCATCTAAGAGTAGTAAAAAATATATTGTCTCTCAGGACTGCAAACTGCTCAGTCCAGTACATCAAGCTGAAGGAAAGTTCCTAATGAGGTATTTCTTCATTTGAAGGTATCTGAGAGGCTGGTGGTTTGGTAAGGATAGCTAGATGCCACACTTCTTGGTATCCAGTGACCTCTGTGACGAGCGGTACAGCATTAGGTATCTGGATCCAAAAGCCATATTCATGGATCTGTTCAACATCCTATTAGACCATGTTTTGTATTATGCTTCTTTTTCAATTCCCCTTCATCCTAAGTAATGTTTGATTTATGAAAAAACAAAGTATATAGTGCTCAAAATTGGGATGCATGTTAGTGGTTATGCAAGTCTCTTTCACCACTGCGGTCTAAAAAGAATTGGGGAGGGGTATACTATCACTTCTGTGTTTATTGTAATTTTTCTATCATTTGAGAACTGGCTAAATATTGTTATTACCATCTGTAGACAGGTGCCATTCCCAGGACACCCCTTTGTGGCCTGAGATGGTCTTGCAGGCCTCAGTTTTCTTTGGCATCCCAAAAATAATTCTTACACCCAGAGCCTTTAAAATAACCTTCCCCCCTCTCATAGAGTCTAACTTATTAAGCACTGCCCAGCTTCCAAAAGAGCCCCCCTTAGTTCAGGGTTTCATAGCCCTTTTAAGTCCTGCCTCCCTGTTCTACAAACGCTTCTTCCCTTAAATACAGGTGTTTTCACACCCTTATTACCTGGGGTCTGTGTTTCTTTATCCTGGCCTGTAGAGTCTCCCTCTCAGGTTCAAGGGTTGCACAGCTTTCCTTTCTGGGGATGTGTGCTTTGCTTTCTTTCTCCCAGCAGCTGTCTCAGTATGCTGCCACCTCCCCACACCTTTACTAGACTTGAAGCCATTTTTTGAGTCACCCACTCAGTTACTAATCAGACTCTTGATCTTTCCTAGATGGGACTAATAACCCCAAACACCTGTCTGTCCTGGCTGGAAGAGAAGGGAGTCTTGCTCACCTACTGTCCACGGTTCCTGGTCCCAGGACCTTTTACAGGAACAATGGTCTGGGATGGCCCTATACCTTCACTTTCCCAGACTTAACTGCTCCCTGAAACCAAATGCCTCTCCCAGAGACTGCTTCAGTTACTTCCCTGGGCACACGGAATGGGGTAACTATCTTCTCTGGCTTTAAGGGGCCAGTATCTCATTATACCATCCTTGCAATTTTGCACTGATTTTTATAAAACATCTTATGCAAGTGTTAGCAAAAGCCATAATTCTTCTCTGAGGATGTTGAAGCCCCTGTGCCCTGACCCTGCTTCCTGGCAGAAGTGCCAGGCGGGGGGCCAGGCAAGCCCTGGCAGGAGTGTGAGGGGGAGGCAGAGGGGCACTGTAGGTGGAAGGGATGGGGAGGACCCCCACTTGCTCTGGCCCATGGCCCCACAAAAGCTTAATCTGCCCCTGTGGTCATGTGATCTGGTATAGCACGAATAAAATTTAATATCCTGTCCATAGGCGTACTCTGCAGGGGTCCTTGATGACCTGTGAAAACAATATCTTCTGTAGCAGTAATAAGTAATTTGGCTGACTTGGCCCAGTACAGCGCCCCAAAAACTCACACATGGGATAAGATGGTAAATCCCTCCTACAGGTTTAACAGACCACAGGAAATAACTAACTAAAGTCTTCCCTATCTAACTAAAAGATGGTGCTCTCGCAATTCCACAAATGGTCTCAGGTTCAGAGCTGAATCCAGACTGCTCAGCACCAGAGGGACTGACCGTCTCAGTTGCAGGCATCCTCTTCATGCAGGAATCAGGCTGCTTCTGTTTCTGAGATTTCTTCTCCCCATAAAGGGACGTAGTAATCAAGTGCAGATTACAACAGCTATCCTAAAAATTGTAACTCTTACTCTCTTAATCTCCTATGCTAGAGTTTAGATACGATCACAGCAGAAGGGCAACCCTGAACGAACAGTAGGAGCAGTACTTGCCATGTGGTAAGTGATTTACTAAGCCCTGGTCTACACTAGGACTTTAGGTCGAATTTAGCAGCGTTAAATCGATGTAAACCTGCACCTGTCCACACGATGAAGCCCTTTATTTCGACTTAAAGGGCTCTTAAAATCGATTTCCTTACTCCACCCCTGACAAGTGGATTAGAGCTTAAATCGGCCTTGCCGGGTCGAATTTGGGGTACTGTGGACACAATTCGACGGTATTGGCCTCTGGGAGCTATCCCAGAGTGCTCCATTGTGACTGCTCTGAACAGCACTCTCAACTCAGATGCATGATTGTTTGCCATTGCTCTGATGCAGGGAGGGGCGACTGACGACATGGCTTACAGGGTTGGCTTACAGGGAGCTAAAATCAACAAAGGGGGTGGCTTTACATCAAGGAGTATTTCAGGCAGGACTTCACGGAGGGTTCCAATAAGAAATGGTGCACCTAAGTTATTGTTCTTATTGGAACAAGGCCGTTAGTCTGGCCTCTGATTGATACATGTCTAGATTTACCTAGCTGCACCTTCTCTGTGAGTGACTGCAGTGTGACCTAGAGGAATGAGTCCCCTAGACGGGGGTCGGGGGGTTGGGATTTGCAAATGAGTACAAAACAAATCTGGTCTATTTCTTGTTTTGATCCACTCCATCTATCTTTTACATCTTTGGCTGGCAGCAGACGGTGCAGAAGGACTGCATGCCATCCACATCTCATGGCTGCTCGGCAGAAGATGGTACAGTACGACTGCTAGCCATCCTCATCTCTTGCCTGCCCGGCAGAAGATGATGCAATAGGACTGCTAGCAATCCGTATCACCTGCCTGCTCACCATAAGATGGTTCAATAGGACTGACTGCAGGACTAAAGAGAATGACTTGATCAAGTCACTCCAAATTTAGTCCCTGCTCCCATGTCTGCCCAGGCACTCCTGATCAGCCTCACACAGTCGACCAGGAGCACCTCGGACATGACGATGACGGCTACCAGTCCTATTGCACCATCTGCTGCCACAAGGCTGCTGTGTAGCAATGCAGTACTGCGTCTGCCAGCACCCAGGAGACATATGGTGACAGTGAACTGAGCAGGCTCCATGCTTGCTGTGGTATGGCGTCTGCACAGGTAACTCAGGAAAAAAGGCGCGAAACGATTGTCTGCCCTTGCTTTCGCGGAGGGAGGGCGGGAACGGGGGCCTGACGATATGTACCCAGAACCACCCACGACACTGTTTTAGCCCCATCAGGCATTGGGATCTCAACCCAGAATTCCAATGGGCAGCGGAGACTGCGGGAACTGTGGGATAGCTACCCACAGTGCAACGCTCCGGAAGTCGACGCTTGCCTCAGTACTGTGGAAGCACTCCGCCGAGTTAATGCACTTAGAGCATTTTCTGTGGGGACACACACACTCGAATATATAAAACCGATTTCTAAAAAACTGACTTCTATAAATTCGACCTAATTTCGTAGTGTAGACATACCCTTAGGGAGCTGAGGGGCTAACTCAGCCTGACTGGGATGGTAGGGGGAGTTTTCCTAGTAAAACTCTATAAACTACTCCTGAGGGAATTCTGCACCAAAAAATTAAAATTTATGTACACAATATTTTAAAGTTCTACAAAGTTCTGCAAATTTTATTTGTCAATAAATAAATGTGGCTGCAGCATGACAGTGGGGAGCACAGACCACTGGCTGCACTGAGGTGGGAGATCACCCTGAAGTCCCCACCTCCCCTGCTACAGGGACTCGGCAGTGAGGCTGCACCTGACCCTGACACAGTGCAAGGGCTGGGCCTGCCCCAGAAACACCCCGGGGCCCTGCCTATCTGGGCCTGGTGCACCAGGTGTGGGTGGGTAGGCTCAGCCCAGCTGGATCCAAGTGTGAAGGAGCTTAGTGTGGGTGGATTCAGGTGTGGGGTGAGAAGTTTCTGTGTGGGGAAATCTGGGTGCGGGCGGCTCAGTGGGAGATCTGGGTGCACAGAGGCTCATTGGGGGGTTCTGGGTGCAGGGGCAATGGGACTGTGCAGGGGATCCAGGTGAAGGTGGTTGGGGCTCAGCGGGGGAAATATGGGTGGCGGGAGATGGGGCTTGGCAGGGGGGTCTGGGTATCATGGGAGTGGGGCTTGATGGGATGGGGGTCCAGGTGCAGCTGGTTGGGGATCAGTGGGATGGGGGGATGGGTGTGTGGGGCTCGTCAGAGGGGTCCAGATGTAGCGGGGTAGGGCTTGTCTCGGTGGACGTTCGCTGGGCCTGCTTAATGGGGGAGCCCCAGCTGTTGCTGAGGGGATGCTGCATGCCGGGCTCCCGCTTCCCCACAATTCCCCTATCCCCTTTTCTTCTCCAACCCCTTCCCCTCACTTCCACATTCCTCTCCCCACCCCTTACACAGCCCCACCAGGGGCACTCACTGTTGCACAGAAAACAAGAAGGCTCCCAGCACATAGAAGGGGAGCACGACTGACACTAGAATCCAGGAGATGACATTCAGTTGGAGAGTCAGCGGAGTCCAGATGCAGCGTTCTTCAGCTGGGCAGCTCTGCGCTTGCAGAAATGAGGGTGGCAGTGGCACATAACCCTATGTGCCCCCCAAGCCACCCCTCTGTTTGGGGGGGTAATCCCCCCAAAAGACTCTGCCCATGGGAATGTGCCTTTCTGCAGGGAAGCACAGGAATTCTGCTGGGGGCGGGGAAGGGAATTTTCTGCAGGCACGCAGTCCCACAGAATCCCCCCACGTGTAATAAACTGGGAGTTACCTTGAACACGGAAAGGAACAAGCTTGAAGATTTTGTGTCCAGGCACCCAGAGGCCTGGTCTCAGTAGGAACCCTGCATTCAGGCCTGGGACTCAACAAGCTCACTCACAGTAAGTCCTTCCTTTTCAGTGGCTTGCTCCAGACTCCTAAAAATGGCTTCTCCCCATCCCAGTGGTCCGAGGGGCAGGCATCTCACCAAGGACTTTTCTTATTGGTCAGTCTAGCTCTACTTTCCTGGTCCTTTTCCTGTCAGTCATTTGACTCTAACCCACCCTTTCTCTTGGGCCATGCTGTCCCTGGGAGCAGGCATCTGGTGGCCATCCAGGTGCTCCTACTATCCTCCGCCGAGCTGATAGAGGCCCCTATAACTGGAAATAATGTTTCTCTTCTCTCCCTCTCAGTTGCATAGCAACTGGGATTCTGAGTCTGCCCTTTGGCCCTCTTCTCCCAGGGACGGTGTACCTCCCCCTGAATTACCAGCATGGAGAGAACCAGGAACCAAGGTAAGCTCCATGAGGCTTACACACATTACCAACAATTTTGCTTCTCTACTCCCAGTGTGCAGATCCAGGCTGAGGATGAGCAAGTGACATTCTCCAGGTGTTAGTTGACTCCTCCGGTTTCTGTCTGAATAGTACCAATGTAGTCCATCCCATAGAGCACATCTTCATTCTGAGATAGACATCTAGGCATTGAAGAAGCAGGTAACATACTGCAGAGATTCTCCTGTTTCGTCCTTGTTTTAGGGCACATGATATAGAAGTGTGCCTCTTAGTCATCTCTTGGTTTTTTGTTTTTTCCATAAGTTTTTACATGTTGGATACTTGTACTTATGTTGTCCAAGATTTTAGATACAGTTTTTTGCAAGCCTCCCTGGCTCTTTAGAATTCATTCCCTCTAATATTTTTTATGTGCCTATACATTGTATATTAGTTTCCTACTACTGAGAGTGTTTTGGCTCTGAGTTAGAAGACTGTGTGTATACCTGTAAACTGGATTGTAACACAGGTTGTAAGCTCTGGTTCAAGGACTTTCTTTTGTCTGTAAAGTGCTTTGCATGTTTGACACTGCATAAATAACAATAATTGGCATCCCAGTACCAGTTTGGAACATCTCACCCCACATTAGGGTAGCTTCAGTGGTTGTGTTTGACATTTAATGGGATTGGTTACCTCTAGTTGGCTCTAAGTAGTTATTAATTCTAGTTATGGTGTTAGCACATTTTGTAGTTTAACTACGGTGGAAGTATCTCCTGGAAATGGACTTAACCATGCACTGCTGTGGCAGTCCCAAAAGCTTGTGTCTAGAAAAATGCTACTTGCTGCGTTTTACTAAGTGAAGAAGGTGTACAGTAAGGAGATGCAAAAGCCCACTTTATAGGTAAGAATTTTCTCAATGAATCTTATTTTCTATTCTACTTGGCAAATATGCATGTGTTTTGGAGGAGGAGTAGAAATTAGCAAGGTTATTTCTAAAGCAGTTTCAATTTTAAGTAGCATTTTGTCATTCTGAGCACTTTTATTAGGCACCCACATGATTGACTGATGTTAGACTAGCTAATTGATTAGTATAGGTTAATTAACTGGGAAAAGAGTGCAAACCATTATTTTCATGTGACTCACAAAACAGTAGTTGGTTGCAATTTTTCAAAGATGAAGCAGTTAGCAATAAAACAATATTTAAAAAAAAATTTATAGCCTCAAAAGCTATTCTTGTCAAGTTATAAATTTATGGTATGTCATATTTGAATCCCGAAATCATGAGTGTCCCCTTGAAAATTCTTGATGAAATATATAGAACAAGTATAGACAGCAGGTACTATACCAAACAGTAAACTATAATTTTCAGACTAGTTTGAAAAATTAATCTTGCAAATGAATACATTAGCTGAACATTAATTTGCTTCAATAGTATTTGATTAAGGGCCTTTTCAGATGAATGCCTAATCAAATAATTATGTAGCACTATTCTCAAAATTAAAATATTCATTGTACTTTTTAAAATTAATTATGGAAGTTTAGGACAACCTGATGTCACATTTAAAAAAAAAACAAATGGGGGATTTCACAAGTAACCCCAGGGCCTAGTCTATTGGAAAATTAGTATTTTGGAAATAATTTATTCAGTCATATGGTAAGACAATTGATGCTCCTTGCCCAAAGAATACCTTTTACTATTCTGTTGATTGACATCTGGTCTACGGGAAGCAATTTTCCTGTCCTGCCAATAGCGTTGCCAGTTTTGGTTGCATGTATTCATGGAGGTTTCATCACATGACATAATCTTTAACCAAAGACAAATTTGTGTTTACTGGAGACTCCAGGACAATGCTTGAAGGTTGGCAATCCTACCAGCCAAGGGGGAAAAAAGTATGGTAACACACTGGCAGTGCTAACTAGAATGATGAGGCCAATAAAGAGATGGGGGGAGATAATGAATAGATTACATGTACTAAATGATATATAAAAACCCTTTTGGATAGAGAACAATATGAACTTAATTTTAGATATTTTTAAATGTTAAAGTACTTCAAATTGCAAGAATTTTGTGTATCTCTGTGTATAGGGCATTTGTTGCTTAGTTGGTATTATCTGGTTCTGGATCAGAAAGTGGTAATTTCAAGCACAACTGAAGATCTGTCACTGGCATTTAAATGGCGCATACATTGACTACTAGTTTTCTCTACATATCACCACTCTGCTGAAATACCATACCATTGCCCTATCTGCAGTGAACGATTTAAATGTCAATACAAAATGCCTGTGTCTTGAGCTCTAAGGAATTAAGCCAATAGGCTTGATAACTTTTTCTTCTAAGCAGCTTTTATCTTTTTGACTTGTGAATTCTGTGTGGTCGTAATGAGGTGAGAGTAATAAGGCCATCACCAGGCAGAAACCATCCCCACTGACTTAACAGTGCTAAGATTTGGTCCTAGCGCTGCCAAAATTGTTGTTTGACATTTTCTCCCTATCCCTCTAGCTGTTCCTCTTTATAGTCTGCTATGATTCAAGCGTTGTCAGTCATTGCTATACTTGCAATAAGTAAACAGGTTTTCTTAGTGGACAGAACACTTCTTGCAAGAATTATATATGTTTAGTGTCAGACCCTGGACTATCAATCAGTCCAGCCAAAGTCACTGCAAGTAGGACGGTGCTTGCATTATAGGGACTTGTTGTTGTTTCTAAGGAACCTGGTCCACTAACAAGAAAAGGAAGATAGAGGAAATTTTAAATAATAAACTGTATTTCTTTTAGTTTTACAATAAAATTTAAGGGGTATTGATTTTTTAAAGCAAATCTTCAGACAAAAATATTACACAGAAGCCACAAATAAAATACAGCATAAAATAATGTTGAAATTTTCCAGTGTACCACTATGGGGGGACTTTTCTTTGAAAAGATCTGATATTTTTATTTAGCAGTTCTGAATGTTGATTATTTACTTCTGCCTCATTTTAAGGAGTATTTTAATAAAGTCCAAGATACAGTAGTTTGAAATTGGGTATAATGTATAACTTGCTTTAGAAATTGTCAGTTTTCTCAAAACCATTAAGCTTAGTCTTAACTCTTTTATATAACACCATGCTGTGTAAAAATATTGAATTTTCTTATTGTTACACAAAAACCACAAATAAAAAGTATGTTGTTGATTTTGTGACATAAAATATAACAACATAGAGCCTTATGTGCTGTGTATTTTGTACAACAGCAACACAGAATGTTTGAGCTCTGCTATCCACTCGGTGAGATATAAATAGATTTCTAATGACTGTCAGACTCTGTGCCTAGGAAATTTCCTTGTAGGTATATCATTACAGAGCTAACATCACTAATAAAATAGTAATATTTCACAAGTGCAGGAATATTTTTATATTCATAACTGTGAGGCAAATACCTAGCATATGCATAATTTTAGACTCATTTTAAAACTGTAATTTATCATAATTATCTACATATTATAATGGCAAAACATTTTTAATTGCTTTTGACTGGACTAGCAAAATAAGAAGGATGATGAGAAGGAAAGTTAACAGCAGATGGCCCTACTGTCAAAACCGCAGTCTCTTAACCCAAAATGAAACAGCAGACTGAACAGAACATGTTTCTGGCTCCTAGTTCCAACTCTCAACGATAAGTGTGAATTAGCATTTGGTGGGGTTATAAATGTCTAGAGAGAAGTAAAAATAGTCTTATTATTTACAATGGGACAAAAATAGCAGAGAATGAGACTAGATAAGTTTCCCCCTCATATTTAATTTACCTTTTGGTATGATTTAGTAAGTCTGATTTAAATATTTAACTGTTGGAATGTTAATATTTTAGAAAACATTTGTTTCCACATTTACATAATGTTAGGTCCCCCATTCTTAATCTCTCTCTCGCACAAAGGATGCTTTTATATAGTAATGAAAAAAGTGTTTAATCTTCTATAACCTACCCTGACTGTGGAAAAAATAATTTAGCCATCAGTTGAAAAATATGTAATACACTTACATTTCACTGTGTTTCAAATAAGTTCAGCATTCATGCATCAATTGCAATATGGCCTGAAGGATTTGTCTTCTATTAAACACAACATGCATGCACAGATGTGATGCTGTAAAAATCCCAACATTTCCATGCACAAATTGCCTCAGAGAATTTAAGAATTCAAGATTACATTCATATGAATTTAAACTACAGAATATAAAAAAAAAGTATCCTTTTTTTTTAGACTTGTGTGTAGCCTGAGAGAAAGAAAATAAACAGGTGTTAGATTACACTCCTGGATGGTCAATGAAAGTAAATTAACTGCTTCAGCTGATAGAAAAGAAGTGCTAACCCTAGCAACTTAAATGAATGGTGACACATCTACAAAATAATGTGAATTCCAAAGTGCAATTTAACCCCAAAGTAGAGTGTGAGGTAGGGGTGTGTGTGTGTGTGTGTGTGTGTATGGAACAATCTACCGGACTAAAATAATGAGAATGAAATTGTTAGGAGATGGAACTGGTAACAGAGACACAGATCCATTGTTTGCTTCTTGTCATGATAAATGTTGCTCAATATGCCATCAGTGCAACAATATATGTGGCCGTCACTGTGATAATCTGTAGAGGAGAATGGTGTTACAAAAGACATCTTACTATTAAAATATTTTTTATTTTTTAATACAAAGATAGTGAAAATTGTATTTTAAAGAACAAATTAACTGTTGATTAGTTAATTAACTGTTTCAATAATTTTTAGATTCTAGAAAAATAATATGATAAATGAATTAATAAAAGTAATCTGGTTTTTATAACTGAACCATCAGTATTTACAGTATAATTATTTCTGAAAACTGGTAATGGGGCGCCAGTTATAATCTATTCTGTGACTAGCTTTGGCAGCAACTTAAATATGAGTGTTTACCTTTGTCTTCTAGTTTGAAGATCAAAATTCTGTCAGTATTTTGACAGGTTATATAGAGCTGTAATGTGGATGTAGAGCTTAATAGCATCTCCTACAGTGTTAGATAGGTACACACATAGTCAATTTCTAACGCAGAAGCTGTTTCATAACCTAGAAACATTCATGGGATATATTATGAATAATTCTTAATACAAAATATAAATTATGTAATTAGTGCTATGAATCATTGTTTAGTGTCTAGTAACACAAAGGAGCCTATTATTTAATTGCTATTGGCAGACATTGTGACAAGGCTTATAATTTCTTTGATATTCTTTCATCAGCAAGTCAAAACTATAGGTACCCTGTTCTTTATTTTCCCTTGTAATGATCCCAGTGTTCAGAGGAGACTCTCAATCTCTGCTTCCTTTGAACTTTCTAGTTGTGTGAGGCTGTTTTGCTTGTATCTACTGCTGAAAATTTTCAGATTAACTTGCTAGACTTTAAGAAACTCTCTATAGTCCGAAGCTAAGTTTGACTTTGGTTAATTAAAATATCTAATTGCCTAAAGCTGATCCCTGACCTATAAATGTTGCTTGGGAGACTATAATCAGTAAGAGCTGGAATCTTATAGAAATATTTAATTATTCTGTTCTACCTCTTTGATTCCCCTCCCCTTTTAAAAATATAAATTCAGCACATAATGGTATTGGAAACCTGCTGAAGAGAAATTTAACTGAAGAGTTTCCAAAAATTTTGTTTGCTTAAATATCTTCAGATGCTTATCAAACATGATCCTTCTAAACCAACCCCATAAAATTCTGCATATTGGTATTTAGAGATATTCAGTCCCATCCCATGTATTCCTCATTCATTCTTTGTGTTTGCTTTATATATCTCTAAACAAAGGGTGAAATCCTGCTTCCATTGTAGTCAGTGGCAAAATGCTCATTGACTTCAATAGCCTAGGATTTCACCTATACCCTCAATTTTTATTCCACCCCTTAATTCTTGTATTGCTATTTCTCTTCCAATTTTCTTTTTAATACCATTCATCGTAATTCTTTCCTGTGTCCTCCAAGAGGGTAGTACTGTATTTCTTGATTCTTATGCTTTCTAAGCCCTGATCTACACTAGGACTTTAGGTCGAATTTAGCAGCGTTAAATCGATGTAAACCTGCACCCGTCCACACGATGAAGCCCTTTTTTCGACTTAAAGGGCTCTTAAAATCGATTTCCTTACTCCACCCCTGACAAGTGGATTAGCTCTTAAATCGGCCTTGCCGGGTCGAATTTGGGGTACTGTGGACACAATTCAACGGTATTGGCCTCCGGGAGCTATCCCAGAGTGCTCCATTGTGACCGCTCTGGACATCACTCTCAACTCAGATGCACTGGCCAGGTAGACAGGAAAAGAACCATGAACTTTTGAATATCATTTCCTGTTTGGCCAGCGTGGCAAGCTGCAGGTGACCATGCAGAGCTCATCAGCAGTGGTAACTATGATGGAGTCCCAGAATCGCAAAAGAGCTCCAGCATGGACTGAACGGGAGGTATGGGATCTGATCGCTGTATGGGGAGAGGAATCCGTGCTATCAGAACTCCGTTCCAGTTTTCAAAATGCCAAAACCTTTGTCAAAATCTCCCAGGGCATGAAGGCTAAAGGCCATAACAGGGACCCGAAGCAGTGCCACGTGAAACTTAAAGAGCTGAGGCAAGCCTACCAGAAAACCAGAGAGGCGAACGGCCGCTACAGATCAGAGCCCCAAACATGCTGCTTCTATGATGAGCTGCATGCCATTTTAGGGGGTTCAGCTACCACTACCCCAGCCGTGTTGTTTGGCTCCTTCAATGGAGATGGAGGAAACATGGAAGCAGGTTTTGGGGACGAAGAAGATGATGATGATGATGAGGTTGTAGATAGCTCACAGCAAGCAAGCGGAGAAACCAGTTTTCCCGACAGCCAGGAACTGTTTCTCACCCTGGACCTGGAGCCAGAACCCACCGAGCCCACCCAAGGCTGCTTCCTGGAACCGGCATGAGGAGAAGGGACCTCCGGTGAGTGTACCTTTTAAAATACTATGCATGGTTTAAAAGCAAGCATGTGAAAGGATTACTTTGCCCTGGCATTCGCGGCTCTCCTGGATGTACTCCCAAAGCCTTTGCAAAAGGTTTCTGGGGAGGGCAGCCTTATTGCGTCCTTCATGGTAGGACACTTTACCACTCCAGGCCAGTAACACGTACTCCGGAATCATTGTACAACAAAGCATTGCAGTGTATGTTTGCTGGCGTTCAAACAACATCCGTTCTTTATCTCTCTGTGTTATCCTCAGGAGAGTGAGATATCATTCATGGTCACCTCGTTGAAATAGGGTGCTTTCCTTCAGGGGACACTCAGAGGAGCCCGTTCCTGCTGGGCTGTTTGCCTGTGGCTGAACAGAAATGTTCCCCGCTGTTAGCCACGGGGAGTGGGGAGGGTTGAGGGGGTAGCCACGCGGTGGGGGGAGGCAAAATGCGACCTTGTAATGAAAGCACATGTGCTATGTATGTAATATTAACAGCAAGATTTACCCTGAAAGAGTGTAGCCACTGTTTTATAAAATGTGTCTCTTTAAATACCGCTATTCCTTTTTTT
Source organism: Eretmochelys imbricata (assembly GCF_965152235.1). Lineage (NCBI taxonomy): Eukaryota > Metazoa > Chordata > Testudines > Cheloniidae > Eretmochelys > Eretmochelys imbricata. The sequence goes on along the minus strand of NC_135572.1, from coordinate 275,515,358 downwards.
TTTCTCCACCAGCTGCATGTGTTTCAATGATCACAGGATCTTCTCCTTCCCAGAGGCTAGTGAAGATTAGAAAGGAAAAAAAAAAACGCACTCGTGATGAAATGCTCTCTGAGCTCATGCTGTCCTCCCAGAGCACAGACGAATGCGTGGAGGCAAATAATGTCAGAGTGCAGGAAAACACAAAATGACCAGGAGGAGAGGTGGCGGGCTGAAGAGAGTAAGCGGCGGGCTGAAGACAGGGTTGAAGCTCAAATGTGGCGGCAGTGTGATGAGAGGAGGTAGGATTCAATGCTGAGGCTGCTGGAGGACCAAACCAGTATGCTCCAGTGTATGGTTGAGCTGCAGCAAAGGCAGCTGGAGCACAGACTGCCACTACAGCCCCTGTGTAACCAACCGCCCTCCTCCCCAAGTTCCATAGCCTCCACACCCAGATGCCCAAGAACGTGGTGGGGGGGTCACCGGCCAACCAGCCACTCCGCCACAGAGGATTGCCCAAAAAAAAGAAGGCTGGCATTCAATAAATTTTAAAGTTGTAAACTTTTAAAGTGCTGTATGGCATTTTCCTTCCTTCCTCCACCACCCCTCCTGGGCTACCTTGGTAGTCATCTCCCTATTTGTGTGATGAATGAATAAAGAATGCATGAATGTGAAGCAACAATGACTTTATTGCCTCTGCAAGCAATGATTGAAGGGAGGAGAGGAGGGTGGTTAGCTTACAGGGAAGTAGAGTGAACCAAGAGGCGGGGTGTTTCATCAAGGAGAAACAAAGAGAACTTTCACACCGTAGCCTGGCCAGTCATGAAACTGGTTTTCAAAGCTTCTCTGATGCGTACCGTGCCCTCCTGTACTCTTCTAAACCGCCCTGGTGTCTGGCTGCACGTAACCAGCAGCCAGGCAATTTGCCTCAACCTCCCACCCCGCCATAAACGTCTCCCCCTTACTCTCACAGATATTGTGGAGCACACAGCAAGCAGTAATAACAGTGGGAATATTTTGACAGGTTTCAGAGTAACAGCCGTGTTAGTCTGTATTCGCAAAAAGAAAAGGAGTACTTGTGGCACCTTAGAGACTAACCAATTTATTTGAGCATGAGCTTTCGTGAGCTACAGCTCACTTCATCAGATGCATACCGTGGAAACTGCAGCAGACTTTATATATACACAGAGAATATGAAACAATACCTCCTCCCACCCCACTGTCCTGCTGGTAATAGCTTATCTAAAGTAATCATCAGGTTAGGCCATTTCCAGCACAAATCCAGGAATATTGGTTTCACTGAGGTCTAACCGAGTCAGTAAACTGCGCCAGCGTGCCTTTAAACATCCAAATGCAAATTCTACCACCATTCTGCACTTGCTCAGCCTGTAGTTGAACAGCTCCTGACTACTGTCCAGGCTGCCTGTGTACGGCTTCATGAGCCATGGCATTAAGTGGTAGGCTGGGTCCCCAAACATACATATAGGCATTTCAGCGTCCCCAACAGTTATTTTCTGGTCTGGGAATAAAGTCCCTTCCTGCAACTTTTGAAACAGACCAGAGTTCCTGAAGATGCGAGCGTCATGTACCTTTCCCGGCCATCCCACGTTGATGTTGGTGAAATGTCCCTTGTGATCCACCAGAGCTTGCAGCACTATTGAAATGTACCCCTTGCAATTTATGTACTCGCCAGCTTGGTGCCCTGGTGCCAAGTAGGGATATGGGTTCCGTCTATGGCCCCACCAGAGTTTGGGAATCCCATTGCAGCAAAGCCATCCACTATGACCTTCACATTTCCCAGGGTCACTACCCTAGATATCAGCAGATCTTTGATTGCGTGGGCTACTTGCATCACAGCAGCCTGCACAGTAGATTTGCCCACTCCAAATTGATTCCCAACTGACTGGTAGCTGTCTGGCGTTGCAAGCTTAGAATCATAGAATCATAGAATATCAGGGTTGGAAGGGACCCCAGAAGGTCATCTAGTCCAACCCCCTGCTCAAAGCAGGACCAATTCCCAGTTAAATCATCCCAGCCAGGGCTTTGTCAAGCCTGACCTTAAAAACCTCTAAGGAAGGAGATTCTACCACCTCCCTAGGTAACGCATTCCAGTGTTTCACCACCCTCTTAGTGAAAAAGTTTTTCCTAATATCCAATCTAAACCTCCCCCACTGCAACTTGAGACCATTACTCCTCGTTCTGTCATCTGCTACCATTGAGAACAGTCTAGAGCCATCCTCTTTGGAACCCCCTTTCAGGTAGTTGAAAGCAGCTATCAAATCCCCCCTCATTCTTCTCTTCTGCAGGCTAAACAATCCCAGCTCCCTCAGCCTCTCCTCATAAGTCATGTGTTCTAGACCCCTAATCATTTTTGTTGCCCTTCGCTGGACTCTCTCCAATTTATCCACCTCCTTCTTGTAGTGTGGGGCCCAAAACTGGACACAGTACTCCAGATGAGGCCTCACCAATGTCGAATAGAGGGGAACGATCACGTCCCTCGATCTGCTCGCTATGCCCCTACTTATACATCCCAAAATGCCATTGGCCTTCTTGGCAACAAGGGCACACTGCTGACTCATATCCAGCTTCTCGTCCACTGTCACCCCTAGGTCCTTTTCCGCAGAACTGCTGCCTAGCCATTCGGTCCCTAGTCTGTAGTGGTGTATTGGATTCTTCCATCCTAAGTGCAGGACCCTGCACTTATCCTTATTGAACCTCATCAGATTTCTTTTGGCCCAATCCTCCAATTTGTCTAGGTCCTTCTGTATCCTATCCCTCCCCTCCAGCATATCTACCACAGATACTACCACATGTATCTACCACAGATAAAGCTTCCACAGGGCTATCGCCACTCGCTTCTCAACTGTGAGGGCTGCTCTCATCTTGGTATTCATGCGCTTCAGGGCAGGGGAAAGCAAGTCACAAAGTTCCATGAAAGTGCCCTTATGCATGCGAAAGTTTCACAGCCACTGGGAATCGTCCCAGACCTGCAACACTATGCGGTCCCACCAGTCTGTGCTTGTTTCCCGAGCCCAGAATCGGCGTTCCACAGCATGAACCTGCCCCATTAGCACCATGATGCATGCATTGGCAGGGCCCATGCTTTCAGAGAAATCTGTGTCCATGTCCTGATCACTCACGTGACCGCGCTGACGTCGCCTCCTCGCCCAGTATCGCTCTGCCAGGTTCTGGTGCTGCATATACTGCTGGATAATGCGTGTGGTATTTAATGTGCTCCTAATTGCCAAAGTGAGCTGAGCGGCCTCCATGCTTGCTTTGTTATGGCGTCCGCACAGAAAAAAGGCGCGGAACGATTGTCTGCTGTTGCTCTGATGGAGGGAGGGGCGATTGACGACACGGCTTACAGGGTTGGCTTCAGGGAGCTAAAATCAACAAAGGGGGTGGCTTTACATCAAGGAGTATTTCAGGCAGGACTTCATGGAGGGTTCCAATAAGAAATGGTGCACCTAAGTTATTGTTCTTATTGGAACAAGGAGGTTAGTCTGGCCTCTGATCGATACATGTCTAGATTTACCTAGCTGCACCTTCTCTGTGAGTGACTGCAGTGTGACCTAGAGGAATGAGTCCCCTAGACAGGGGAGGGGGGGAAGCAAATGAGTACAAAACAAATCTGGTCTATTTCTTGTTTTGATCCACTCCATCTATCTTTTACATCTTTGGCTGGCAGCAGACGGTGCAGAAGGACTGCATGCCATCCACATCTCATGGCTGCTCGGCAGAAAATGGTACAGTACGACTGCTAGCCATCCTCATCTCTTCACTGCCAGGCAGAAGATGGTACAGTACGACTGCTCACAATCTGTATCGCCAGCCTGCTCACCATAAGACAGTTCAATAGGACTGACTGTAGGACTAAAGAGAATGACCTGGTCAGGTCACTCCAAATTTAGTCCCTGCACCCATGTCTGCCCAGGCACTCCTGATCGATCTCACACAGGCGACCAGGAGCACCTCGGACATGACGATGACGGCTACCAGTCATATTGCACCATCTGCTGCCAGAAGGCAATGGGTTGCTGCTATTGTGTAGCAATGCAGTACCGCGTCTGCCAGCACCCAGGAGACATATGGTGACGGTTATCTCAGCGGGCTCCATGCTTGCTGTGGTATGGCATCTGCACAGGTAACTCAGGAAAAAAGGCGTGAAACGATTGTCTGCCCTTGCTTTCACGGAGGGAGGGAGGGAACGGGGGCCTGACAATATGTACCCAGAACCACTCGCGACACTGTTTTAGCCCCATCAGGCATTGGATCTCAACCCAGAATTCCAATGGGCAGCGGAGACTGCGGGAACTGTGGGATAGCTACCCACAGTGCAACGCTCCGGAAGTCGGCGCTTGCCTCGGTACTGTGGAAGCACTCCGCCGAGTTAATGCACTTAATGCACTTAGAGCATTTTCTGTGGGGAAACACACACTCGAATATATAAAACCGATTTCTAAAAAACCGACTTCTATAAATTCGACCTAATTCCGTAGTGTAGACATACCCTAAATCAGTAAAGAAGAAGAAGTTGTAGAACATGTGGTAACCAGGGTTGGTTGGTTTTAAATCAGTGTGATTTAAATCACTGATTTTAATTGTGATTTAAATTAGCAAGCAAGAAACCTTGATTTAAATAATTGATTCTAATTGTGTTTTGCATCTGTTGTCTTTATTTATTTTCCTAAAGAAAGGTTGAATTTCATCAGTTGGTAACTATTAAAACTTGTTGCTTTGTAACTAAATAGAGCTTTTACACTAAATGTGGTGCTTCTTTTTGCCTACCAGGAGGATATACTATATCTATGAACATTTTATATAGCAATTATATATCTTAACTTAATTTACATTTATTCAGATTTTTAATTTTCACATTTTGTTTATGGTAGAAACTAGTGAATGATGCATTACAAATTTTCTAGATGAAGATTAATTTTTTACTTGTGATTTGTGCCAAGCTATATTTGGATCATAATTCAAATTCAATTAAAATGCACAAAATCAGCATTTTAATTTTTTTATTAAATAAAACTATCTTAAATGTGCTGGACACAATAGATGTGCTGGACACAATTTTTTTTGCATTTAAAACTAGCTCATTTTTTAAACAAGAAATATTAGCTGAAATCAGTATATTGATCTGATTGTTTCTGTTCACCATATCCTTGAAGATTTTAGAACTAGTAGAGCCTATCCTCTCACACTTAGTTTTAATACATAGATTGGACGAGGAACACAACTACTTTTTCAACTCCCAATTGATTTCTGAACTTTGAAAGAACTAGTCATTGAACTGAACTAGATGAATAAACTCAAATGAGGAAAATATTCTTCCTGCACCTGCAAAAGAGGCTACTGCTATCACAAACCGGTTTAGCACATCAGTAACCTCAGGTTCCATTTGCTTAGCCAGTGACGTTCACCAGTTCAGTGGTGTGATTTTCTTTAAGCAGTACATGTTTGCTGTCAAGTTTTAATGTTTTTTATATATAATTTAAATGATTTTACTAGATTATAATAAGCTTAGCCCTTAACATAGGTTGTCAATTATAAATTGACTTTAAATGTTTATTTTAAAAAAATAAATTTGTATTTAATTTAAATTTTAAAAGTTCAGTTTAAATAAAAATCCAATCTTCATTTATTTGTTTAAAATCATTGATTTTTATCTTCCCAAGAGCAATATTACTTCACCTATACAGCACATTGACAACTGAATGGTTGGGGGAGTAAAAAGAAAGCAGAAGAGCGGGGAAGGGATAATAACCTACAGAGGAAAGTATCAACCATGAACATTCTGTATGTGAGACTAAAACAATGAATAGAGTATGGCTAGCAAGCTTACAAATAAATTCCTTCAGCGATTAACAAAGAAATCATGACTTGAAAACAGTTTTGAATAGTAAAATTTGTCTGCTAATGGCTAGGTAAGTATATCAGTGGCTTATATTGTGTTTTGCAAGTATCAGGAAAATTTCCTGACACATTAAATCAGTTAGTCTTTTAGGGTGGTTTAGGCTTTGAGTAAAGAACCATTATTATTGTTCTGCCTTTTATAGGATACCTTCTGTTCCTAATTTTACATCAGAATTAAATGTCATGGGGTAAATGTTAACTTCAGAAGGTGAGTTTGGTCACATTCCTCTGAGACTTTACAAGTAGTGCTTTATTTGTTGTGTGGAAGCACTGCACTTGCATCAAACATTAAATCATGATTAATGATAAAAGAATACATTTACTTAAATATAATAAATCTTCAGATGCTGAAAATCATTTTAGAATGGCCTATCTTTTTCTATATCTTACATGTGAAAGCAATGTTTGGGGGAAAATGAAAATAATATTTCATCCAAATGATTTTAAAGCTCTTAAAGATTTACAGGCTGTTACCATGGTGTTGTACATGACAGCAAACGAGCAGAGTTTGGCAATGCGGACAAAACACAATGCCTCTAACTTTTTTTTTCCTGCAGGACCAGTAAGACTCCAAAGGCTTGTGTTGACTGGTAATAAGATTTAATTCAGGGGTGGGAGGGGTGGAGGGTGGGGAGAATATCCATATTCATTGCTTAATTAAATAAAATTCTTCTAGAGGATTCTGGGAATTCTCAACAGTTCCTTCAAAAGCTTCTCTTTGAGAGTGGTAAACAAATTACCTTACGAATAACTTCCTAATCAAGGAAAAGTAGAGCTGTTCTCTACTTGATCTCTCCCTTTGGGTGGTCCCAGTCAGAGAGCAGCAGTTTTCTTCCTGATGATTTAGTTTCTGAAAAGCTATATAGTATTATGCTGACAGCTGTAGACCTTTTTTTTTTTTTTTTTTTTTTTTTTGTTAGGGATAACAAACATCCTGTGCTGAAGACAGCATCAAGCCCAGCTTGCAGTATGCCCAATTAGAGAAGCTAAAATCTCATTTGTTTCACCATGGGAGCCTCTGAAAGCACACCGTTTTGGCCTCATTACAGTATTTTTAACTTTATAAAAACAATTTCATTATGGAAATTAAAGAAGCTCATTTGGTCTTAGCAGTTGCACTGAAGTTAATAAATTCCACAAGAATTTCAACAACTTCAGCATGTAGGTTTTTTTTCATCTTCACTTAATTACAGCAAAAAGTTTCTTTAAAAATATTTTTGGTGTACAGTTATCTGCAAAGAAAACTGTAATTTTGCTGAACTAGCTATTTATTGTTTAAAATGCAGGAAAAACAATTCTAAATTTCTCTTTCTGAGAATAAAGAGAACTTATGAAAATAGTTTTGTAGGTGCCCCTCTCCCTTCCCCTCCCTGCTAATCTGTAGACATCCAAGTGTTGACCACAGTTGCCAGCTTTCACGTGGTAAATAAGCACCTCAACTTTCAGAATAAACCAAAAATCAAGCTAATGCCATTTCAAAACAAGGCCAAAACAAGCCAATCCCTAAGAACTCCAACACTCTGTGACTAGATCCCCCCCAACATGCAGTCTGGGACTGTGGTTGGCCTGCTGTGTACCCGTGACTCTCTCCCCCTCCCACTCCTGCTTGCCCCTGCTTGCCAGGAGCCAATCAAAAAAAAAAAAAAAAAAAAGAAGCAACAAGCTACAAACTAGCCAACAAGCAACTCACAAGCCAGTTAAGCCAAAAACAAGCCCAATTTCTATGGGTTTTTTTGTGGGTTTGGCGTGTCTGGTGTTGACTAGCATTTGCTATACCTAGCTCCAACCTAAAGGCCTTTTAAATCCTCAGCTTTTGCCTTTGTGTGTCAGGCTTTTCTGTTTCATTATGTTCCTTATTACTGTTCTTTACTTAGGAACTTTGATGGTTCAAAGCTAATTAAACAAAATGTATAAAACCTTTATGGTAAGATTACATGTGTAGATAAACCATGGTTCAAACTTATTCTGGAAAAGTTCATTAAGAAGAATTTAAGAATGGACACTGGCAAGTCTTAAAAGATGTGTACTGCACGATGATTATACTTGCTTGAAATAGGGACAAGTGAGAGGACAAAATTAGAAACTCTTTTTGAACATTCCCTCAAATTTGGCAGTACTGGGACAGAATAAAGATTATTTCTATGATATGGGAGTGAGTATAGGTTGTCCCATTGGCCTCATTTACTTTCACATAATGAATTCCTTGTAGCAAGAAAAATGAAATACTATATTAAATGATTATCAGTATGGCTAGCCAGAATTGTTTATTGCTGAGAAAATAGAGAGGGCAAACAGGTTGACTGTCTTGTCAACCTACATCAGAAGTAGCTGCAAATAAACTACACAGTGAATTATCAAAATTTAAAGGAATGCAGGACTACTTCTATTAAATATACTATAGAAATAAGCCAGCTTGTCATAGTGTAGGAGGCATGGGAGGCGCCTTGTTAAGACAACTTTATTTTTCATGTATGTTTTGTTTTTATGTACTACACTGTCATATTGAGTCTTATCAATGAAAATGGGAAAGTTGAATCCATGGCTCTGGTTCTCTTTCTACTTTACAGTTGTAGAATCATAGAAAATATAGGGCTGGAATGAACCTCGAGAAGTTATCAAGTCAGCAAGTCCCTTGTTCTGAGGCAGGACCAAGTAAATCTAGACCATCCCTGAGGGATATTTTGTACAATCTATTCTTAACAGTCTCCAGTGATGGGGATTCAACAACTTCCCTTGGAAGCTATCAGAGTCTGGGTGCAATCCAGACTAGTGAGGGCTTGTGTCACTACCTGCCATGCAACCTTGATTGCATCACAGTGCTTTGCTGCTGGAGCTCCCAACCTGGGCCCCTCATAAACAGCCAAATAGCATGCAGGTCACACCCTGAGCGTCTGCGTATAGCTTCAGCCTGCTAACAACATTTCAGTCAACGTTCAGGCTTCCTCGAGCCTTAGGGCTTGTTTACACTGAAAAAATACCCCCCTGGGGCGCAGCAAGTTACAGCACTGTAAAACACTCCTCATTGAGGTTGTTTTATTTGAGCGCTGGGAGAGCTCTCTCCCAGCGCTGTGCCGTGACCGCACAAGGCACGTTAAAGGCACGCACAAGGCTGCCAGTGTAGACTAGCCCTATGTTACCACTTGCAGAATGACCCCAAACACTCCCCCAGTCCTGGATTTTCCCCGGACAAGTTGGTTCTGCACTGTGCAGCCCTCTCCTGGGCAGTTCTGATATTAGAGGTCTGTTGCCCCTATGAGGGGTCAATGTGCAAAAGTTTGTTACTTTAATTGGAGTTACCAAACACTTCAATTTAAACACAATGCTGGATTAGTTTTGATTAAAGAATCAAAAAAGTTTAATTACAAAGAGATTTTAAGTGTCTAAGTCTAAGGCATTAAAATTAGAAATGGTTATGAGAATAAAGAGACAGCACTTTCTAGTAACTAGATCTTAACAAACTTGATTTGATTCAAGGTGAAATCCTTACTACATGGTCCCAGCAACACAGCTGACCAAATTCTCAAATCAGGATCTGCCCCCAAGTCCAAAGGGTTGGTTCCTTTGAGTTCTTACATGAGAAAAAAAAAGAGAGAGAGAGAGAGAGAGGTGGACCGGGTGAGATGTTCTTGCCCTTTATTTTTATGGTCCAGTCCCCCATTGCCTTTGAAGTGGATTCTTCTGAGTATTACCCTTCGCAGCAAAGTTTATTCAAATAGTGAAGGCAGTGGAGTCTGGGGGTGAAGGTGCCGCCATGCTCTTTCTCCCCTGTGTATGCTGAAATGAAGATTTGCCTTGTCTCCCTCTTGCTGTCTCAAGGACCTTGTTTAGTACTTATATGTAAATTGAGGTGAACATCCATTCCTTTGTTTAAGATAGACCTGCTTAACCACCCCTGCCCATTCGGGGCTATATGGGTTTGAACATGTGCTGCCATCATATAGAGGGAATTCATAACTTTACATATAATGTTGCTACATACATTTCACCGTGTTTATATTGACCAATGAGCTTTTTGAATGGTACCTCACAAGGCATATTTTGTACAGATTTTTACAGTGGTGTGTAGAGTGAGAATATAGCGGTACATTTGGTCACAGAAGACCTATTCCAAGATATTTTTTTTTTAAATGTAGCATAGTAAGATTGTCTAATTATTTATCTGTGATGTAAAATATATATGACCTGTTTATACACAGAGCTGGTCCAAATAGTGTGGGTCAAAACATGCAGCTGCTAGGGGGCTAGTGTGAAAGCTCACTGCATGTGCTTCAATGTTGCATGATGTGGCATACAAGCTGCATCTTGTGGATTGAGAGCTCTGTGATCCAAGTAATTTGAGTAAAGGTGACTTGTCTCCATCCTAACTGTTTGCCTGGGAAGTTTTTCTTCCTCGCCCCAACCTTTAATGGTAAACCTCCATTTGTTATTTCCTTAGCTCCCTCTAAAATCTCTCTTTGGACATATTATCTGTATTCCTCCCCACCCAAAAAACAGTGGTAATAAAATGTACCAGTTGGTATAGATGGGAGTCTGGAATAGGACATAGTGGGTTTTAGACAATGCAACCTTGTGTTTACTTGTAGTCATGTGGAAATGTGCCCATTAGGACTAAAACCACCAACCACTTTCACATAGGCCTGGAAAGAGCCATCAGATTGTAATGGCTTTGGGTCTTTACTGACCTAGGGTGCATTAAAATCACCCTATAGATACTGGTGAAAAAGGTTCTTTATCCCATCATGCATTTCTGGAGCATTTCAGTCTCCCTGAAACACCCTTAAAGAAGCAATAAATAAAAAGAGGTTAATGTCATGGAGTTTAAAGCCAGAAGGGACCACCAGATCATCTAGTCTGACCTCCTGTATGTCACAGGCCACTAACACTAGCTAGTACCTGCACACTAAACCCAATAATCAAAACTAGACCAAAGTATCCATGCATCTGATGAAGTGGGTTCTAGCCCATGAAAGCTTATGCCCAAATAAATTTGTTAGTCTCTAAGGTGCCACAAGGACTCCTTGTTTTTGTTGATATGGACCAACACGGCTACGACTCTGAAACCAAAATATTACAGTCCACAGGAAATTACATGTGAGTCCCAGGCAGAGAATAGGGAGGGACCAAAGTAATTATGTAATTAAAACATAGTGCTAGAAACCTACCCATTCTGAATTTTACCATCTGTCTTCACATATTTCTTCAGTGTTCTTTTCCCTTGGAATATGTCCCAGTTGCTTTTTCTGTGATAGAATGATCCTGTTTACCTAATAGCCTTTAAACTCAAGTGTACAAAGCTATTTTATTTATAATACCATGTTGAAATCAAATCTTTTTCTTAAATGACTTCGTGGGGTGGCAGTAGGAGAGAGGTAATCAGCAGTAGTGGGGCTCAGGCAATTCTGATCCCCCGATGCCAGGACCTCTTCCTTGCTGCCAGAGCTGGCACTGCTGGTGCTCCTTCACTTCCTCTCCTACCATCTTAAATAAGAGCTGGAAGGAGAAATAAGTATCAGTAAGACCAAGGCACATTTTGATTCCATCACCACACCAGCCTTCTTTTTTCCATAGCTGGAGTTGCCACATCAGCTCCCCCAAGGTCCTTGCTCACTTAGGCTTTGTTTACACTGGTACAGTGGATTGTGTTAGAAAAGGTGTAAACAAAGACCAGCTAATTTTGTTTTTAAACACAACTAAGTTTGTCTGTGCCGGTGCTAAGTACAGATTTACATATTAATTAAAATGTGATAATTAATGTTTCTATCAACTCAGTTTTCCAGGCCTATGCACAGAGAAGTTGCACTAAATTAAGGTAAATTCACTTTTTTTTAACTGATTTACTTAAGAGTGCTAAAGGCTGTGTGGACACATTTATTTCAGTTTATATCAGATCTATTTCACTTTAGCTGAATACAATTATCGCACCGTAAATGAAATGGGTGCAGCTTTTGCATATAGTCAAGCCCAAAGCCCAAGGTAGCAGGAAGCCTTGGATGACAGTTGTGCCTCCAGTGTCCTCTCCTTTTGTTTCTGGTTCTTCAGAAATCTGACATGATAGTTGCTCCCTCCCACTTTTCAGATAAATGGGAAGAAAGAAATAATGCTTCAAAGGAGGGCTCACTGGCAGGGGGAGAGATATAGAAGAAAAAGTCTGGTATGCGCAGGGAATTTTGTAAAGAATTTCTGCTCCATTACAGATATGTAGTCTGACTGTCAGCTCACAATAGTCTTCAGTGAGAGCCCAGCACATCAGGGCAAGTGGATGGATGCTGGCCATCCAGGCCATTCAAGGTTTAGTATTATTAACGGTATTATTTCTTTCAACAATCTTTTTTTTAATAATTTAGACAAGCAGTTGGAAAAAGCTGAGACCAATGAAGCGATGATCTGGAATTAAGTAACAGATGATGGCAGCGTTACTGAAATGTTGAAGGTTTAGATAGACAGCAGCCTCCTTGAACCTGGAGAAAGAGGGCACACAGAGTTCTTGGACCCAGACCCAACCAAGACCATAAGAAATAGGTAATAGTAGTTTCATTTTTAACAGTTTGTAGAAGAAGGGGGAAAAGGCTAGCAAGAGAGAGGCAGAAAACTTTACCACATGGATCATGATGCCAGACAGATCACCATTTATGGAGAAATCAGAGCAAAGACATGGCCAAAGAAGAGAATGAATTCCTGTTGTGCCTCACCAATGAAACAGACTCCTATCAAGTATTTGGGGACCTGCCAGACTCATTCTTGTTCATGATGTCAACAGAGTCGTCGTGTGTGTAGCAAAATGCCAGGGTTTCATTCTGTGTAAATTACCCCTAGATAATGTATCTTCTCCACCTTTCTGAAGAAGCACTTCAGAAGCCACTTAAAGTATAAAACTGAAATAGTAAAACTCTGGATAATTTATGGATTAGACAAATGTGATGATCTATCCTTCAACTGTACTCAAACCAATTTATCATATACACTACCAAAACACAGTTTATTTGCTTTTTTATAAATCAAGTAAATCCTGTTTTATTACAGAGAAGGGAGGTGGAGACAGGAGTTTAATTTGAAATGGAGTTTGCTGCAGCATGCAGATATGATGCTCCAAGGTGCTAAGATATTTTTACGTTTTTGTTGAAATTTTTTTTTGTCATGATAGATTAGCAGCATCCTACAAGAGGAATATCTGGTCTGAAGAAGAACAGGCAAGCAGAAGCTAAGAAGAGTAAGGTGTACCAGCCAGGAGCCTTCACATAAGCTGAAAATCTTCTCTCTTAATATTGGGGAAATCAACAGTTCTGTCAAAAGGTTGTTCTATGATCCTCTCATTCTTAAGAAGACAGGGCTGTGTAGAAGAGCCACATTTCACATAACCTAGATCTTTTTAAAATTTTTGATATTTGCTAAGAGAAGCTATGAGTCTGAAAGTAGTTTCAATGGTTCTCTCTTTTTGGGGAGGCAGGGTGGGTTTGTTTGTTTTAGCATTGTTTGAGCTATGATAAAGATGATCTTCCATAAGTTTGTTATTTGAAAGGTAGCCACAGGAGATGTAAGGTAGTAAATCTCTAGTCTTAGAGAAATAGTTTGTGTAACTATAAACAACCATGTTGGATGCTACCACGTTCTCAGATAAAATGCTTAGAATTTTCCCAGACGAATCATTGTAAGAAGCCTGTTGCAGGGGTGGGATACTTCCATTTCTCTTTATTTGTTCTTAGATCTCTTTTATGAGCTGAACTTTGTGTGTGCTGAAGGATGCCGTCAAGAAGCAAATCACCAGGACCACCTCCAACCAAGACGTTGCCACCTACCTGAGCAGCTCACTGGAAGGTGAATTTGGAAGAGATGGGGGAGACTTTGCTTCATTCTGGACTTGTGCCCACAATGCTACATGACGACTGGCAAACCGTATCGGCTGCCACTGGACATGGTGCAAAGAACGACAGGAGCTGGGAATCCTGGTGCCACAGGTGAAGAATACAGATCACATTATCATCACTCCGAGAGCTAGAACTATGCTGGCGAGGACCCTGAAGGATGCCATCTGCTGCCAATACGTGGAAAACCTGAAATGGAAGCCGGACCAGGGCAAGGTGTTCAAGGTGACGTGCAAGCGGGACGCCAACAACCGCTTCCTCTCCGGGGGCAGCTTCACCTGATTTGCTGACTGGAGGTTCATCCACAGGGTGGCTCAACTGAGTTCCTCTGAACGGAGTCATCCGCCACAGGAATCAGGACAAGCGATGCAGGAAGTGCGGCTACACCAACGAGATACTACCCCACATCCTGTGTAGCTGCAAGCCCCATTCGAGAGATTGGCAGCTGCGACACAACGCCATCCAAGATCGCCTGGCCAGAGCCATCCTTCCACCCCTGGGGAAGGTTGCCATAAACTCCGCCATCCCTGGAACTGACAGCGAACTGCGACCAGACATCGTCATCACCAATGAGGACTGGAAGATCATCATCATGGTGGACGGTCACAGTGCCGTTCGAGAACAGGACCCCGGATTTCCACCATGCCCAAGCTCGAAAGGTAGAGAAATATGCCCCTCTAGCTGAAACCTTGAGAGCTAAGGGTTACAGGTCCAGACACACGCACTGATCATCGGAGCCTCAGGCTCATGGGACCCCAGTAATGAGCAAGTGCTGAGAGAATGCGGAATCGGTCAATACTATGCTTGGCTGATGAGGCAACTCATGGTGTCAGATGCCATCAGGTGCTCAAGGGACACCTACATAGAACACATCACTGGACATCGGGACTCATCATCATCACTTCCCATTTTTTTTACTTGATCCTCAAAATCATCAAGCTGATACCGTAAGCTTGTGACCAGCTCTTCCAAGGAACTCAGCAAATTAACAACAATGACAAGATCCAGACCTGCCTTTTAAAGCTTTACACTAGTTTTGTCAAACCTCTCTGGTATGACATTCCATAAGATACTCATAAATGCAGTTTCCCGTTGGCACATTTTGTACAATGTTTGTGCTTCCATTTGACTGTCACCATTTTACTCGGCATTGTCCATTGTTTCTTTCAAATAATGTCACAACTCCTCAATTATCAAAAACAATTTAGCCAGATTTTGTTCAATGTTAACAGCAATATCATCCTCTTTATTACTATTATTCTCTCTGCCTTCTGTACAGACAAATGGTAGGAAATATGCGTCATCTCTTTATCATTACTTTTGTCTTATATTTCAGGAACAGTTGCCTTTTCTTCTTCCCTCTCCTGAGGGAACAAGTTCATATCCATATCTTTACTTTGATTATCACTTTCTGAGAAAGACAGTCCAGAATCTTTGGAAGATGATTCTGAAGCAGTACTTGCAGAGAAATAGTAAGTTTTGGTAACTTGCTTATAGTATTCTGTCTTCCTAATTTTGTTTTCATTTATATTGTTGTTGGGATTCCCTCTGAAACCTTTTCCACTCAGCTTATCCAGAACAACTCATACATTTCTGATTGGTCTGTTAATTTTTGTAAGCAATCCATGTGCAGATCATGAACAATCCACAAGCTGCAAAGTAGGTGAGTAAGCAGAGCTGCAGCTGCAAGCTTATCACACTTTACTCTTCTTACTGTTTCTTTATCTACTAACTACATGTCATTTACAAGACTGATTTTTGAGTTTATTATTTGTCCATTGTTAACCTCTGTTTCCTTACTTCTGTTTTCTTTCATTGTTCATGCAAGGTCTGCAGCTGCTCCACTTGAAAATTGTCTACCAGACGTCTTGTTTGAGTGGAGTTAAAACAATACTAAAGAAGTGCTGTGCAGTGCTTTCATTAATAGCCAGCAACTGGTGATTCGTGCTGCCAATTCGCACCCCCCATTTCCAGCAACCGAAAGTCTGAAAAAAATTAATTAAACTTTAACTGTGAAAGCTTAAGAAACTGGGACAAAATCAGTGTCAGCAGGGGACATAAATTATTCTTTTGTTCTTCTCAGCATTAGCATGAAAACAATCAAAATGTCCCTTGTGTATAGTGTATATTTTAAGGATTGGAGACTTCCCTCCCCACCGAGGAAAACAGGGACCTGACACCCACATGCATGAACACACACGTGCATACACCCTACACACAAAAAATGTCATTACTTTTTACCCAGGTTGGGCAATATTCAGTCCAGGACCAGTGACAGATAAGATTCATGATCCGTCAAGGTTTGAAATGGGAGGTTTATACTGTTGGAAAGGGAGCATCCCCATCTTCCTGATGGCATACCCAGTACTTGCTTCTAGTTCTTGAAAGTCCTGAGATATCTGATATTTTTAAGTGCTAGAAAATCTTTTTATATACATTTTTTGAGGTTTTAAAAATATATTAGTATTTATTCTCCTAAGCAATAGACAGCTGTAGTGATGGTACCAAGGCACTTGGCATTTATAAGTGGGCAGGTACACAAATATTATTAATATAATTACTTTAACAATCAAAATACTTCTGCAATCCTTTTTCTTTGAAATATATGGCATGTGAAGATACTTGATAGTATGGAGCAGTATTCTGACAAAGATTTACTGGAAACTTATTTGGGATGATCTGCATAACTCACTTGTGGCTTCTCCACTTGTGAGTAGCTAGCAGTGTCAAAATCATGGTAATAAAACCGTTATATGACAACATTATTTATACATTAATTGTTTTGTCTCGCTCTTACAGGGGTGTGTGTGTGTATATATGAATCCCATCCATAAACTACTGTATTGAGCTAAAATATTTTATTGATAAAATATTTTAGCTAAGTACAGTAGTTTATGGATGGGATTTTCAAAAGTGCTTAAGTGAGTTAGGTACCCAACTCACTTATACACTTGTGAAAATCCCATTTTAGATCAAATGTGGTGGGTTATTTCTAGGGCTGTCAATTAACCGCAGTTAACTCACATGATTAACTAAAAAAAATTAATCACGATTAAAAAATTAATAATTATAGAATACCAACTGAAGTTTATTAAATATTTTTGAATGGTTTTTCTACATTTTCAGTATTGATTTCAATTACAACACAGAATACAAAGTGTACAGTGCCACTTTATATTATTATTTTTTATTACAAATATATGCACTGTAAAATGATAAAAAAAAGAAAGTGTTTTTCAGTTCACCTCATACAAGTACTGAAGTGCAATCTCTTTATCGTGAAAGTGTAACTTACAAATGCAGACTTTTTTGTTACATAACTGTACTCAAAAACGAAACAGTGAAATCTTCAGAGCCAACAAGTCCACTCAGTCCTACTTCTTGTTCAGCCAATCGCTAAGACAAACAAGTTGGTTTACATTGACAGGAGATAATGCTGTCTGCTGCTTATTTATAATTTCACCTGAAAGTGAGAACAAGCGTTCGCATGGCACTGTTGTAGCCAGTGTTGCAAAGTATTTACATGTCAGATATGCTAAATGTTTGTATGCCCCTTCATGCTTCAGCCACCATTTCAGAGGACATGCTTCCATGCTGATGATGCGCATTAAAAAATAATGTGTCAATTAAATTTGTGACTGTACTCCTCGGGGGGAGAATTGTATGTTTCCCGCTCTGTTTTACCTGCATTCAGGATATATTTCATGTTATAGCAGTCTCTGGTGATGACCCAATGCATGTTCATTTTAAGAACACTTTCACAGCAGATTTGACAAAACGCAGAGAAGGTACTGATGTGAGATTTCTAAAAATAGGTACAGCACTCAACTGAACGTTTAAGAATCTGAAATGCCGTCCAAAATCTGAGAGGGACCAGGTGAGGAGCATGCTTTCAGATGTCTTAAAAGAGCAATACTCTGATGCAGAAACTACAGAACCCAAACCACCAAAAAAGAAAACCAACCTTCTGCTGGTGGCATCTGACTCAGATGATGAAAATGAACATGCGTCAGTCCACACTGCTTTGGATCATTATCAAGCAGAACCCATCATCAGCATGGAAGCATGTCCTCTGGAATGGTGAATGAAGCATGAAGGGGTATATGAATCTTTAGCACATCTGGCATGTAAATATCTTGCAATGCCAGCTACAACAGTGCCATACGAACGCCTGTTCTCACTTTCAGGTGACATTGTAAACAAGAAGCAGGGAGCATTATCTCCTGCAAATTGTAACCAGCCTTGTTTGTCTGAGTGATTGGGTGACCAAGAAGTAGGACTTGTAGGCTCTAAAGTTTTACATTGTCTTGTTTTTGAATGGTATTTTTGGACCTAATTCTACATTTGCAAGTTCACCTTTCATGATAAAGAGTTGCACTACAGTACTCGTATGAAGTGAATTGAAAAATATATTTTTTTTTACAGTGCAAATATTTGTAATAAAAATAAATATGAAGTGAGCACTGTACACTTTGTATTCTGTGTTGTAATTGAAATTATACAACCGCATACTTGCTCCTTCTGGTCTCGCTCCATCCTTATCACTGGGATGGAGGTCCTTGGCCTGGCACCTACTGACCACCCATGCCCTATCAGTGGCCTTGGTGGACTCAGTGGGAAGCTCCTCGATCACAGAGGTTCCACTCCTAGTCTCGTTCAAAGGCAAAATCGCTGGCCAAGTCTGCGGTGCTGACCATAGGTCCATGGGAGGCCCAGGCACCAGTGGTCCCTCTCTATGCAGAACCTCCAGAGTACTCCCTCCCAGGTATATCATCCTTGTAACAAGATCCAGCTTTGCCTCAGTTAAAGGCCTTATCCTCATCTCCAGATAACGTAGTGCTGCCTGGCTCGTTCTTCCCTTCAGTACCAGAGGATTTTAAGGTGTACCAAGACCTTTTGCACCACACAGCTGCTTCCCTGGGTATCCAAGCAGAGTATTTGCAAAAGAACACCCATAGATTGGTGACCCTCTACAGCCATCTTTCCCTGGGAGAGTCACTCTCCCGATGAATGATGCACTCCTCAAACTGGCTAAGGCACTCTGGAGCACCCCAGCCTCAGTACCGTTGGTGGCTAAGTGCATGGAGAAGTGCTGTTTCAGTCCCCTGCAGAAGTTTTAGGGGTTTTATTCCTGTCTGCCCCCAAATTCCATAGTCATGACTCTGGTGAATGATAGAGTCCAATAGGGCAGATCCAAGTCCACCCCCAGGACAGAGATTCCAAACAATTGGACCTTATGGACAAAAAGACATACATGTCCTCGTCCTTATAAATGCAAATTGCTAACCAGCTGGCCCTGCTGTCCAGATATGCGTTTCTTAACTGGACAGCTATGTCCATGTTCACAGACTGGCTGCCCACGACCTCACAGGAGGAGTTTCAGGCATTTGTTATGGAAGGCTTGCTTGGTGGCTAAGATGTCCTTGCATTCTGCACTCAATATCTTGGACATCTTGGGCCAGGGTGATGGCATCTACAGTCACCATGAGGAGGGCTTCCTGGCTGCAGAATTTGGGTATTGTGTCCAGTGTCCAGCAAGCCATCGAGAACTTGCCTTTTGATGGCCAACCTCTGTTTTCAGAGAAAACTGATGATATGCTTATGACAGAATGTACCCTTGTGTCTACACCCTACACACTGTTGTAATGATCTTTGTAGAAAGTATGCCTTGTAACGTATTCTGAAAACTCAACTTGCTTGTCAGTATTGTCCTGACAATGCTGCCACACATATTTTATATGTGAAGTTATAAGATTCCACTGTATGTTGAACTTAACACATGTTCCAAACTGAAGTTGGCAAACAGTTCTGTGTCAAATAAAGGAATGTGTGCTTAGTAAGACTGCTGAGAGCACATAGCACAAAACTTCGCTTTGAATTTAACATAGTTTAAATTAGGCACCAGTTGCATTTAATCTTTATTTTTCATAGAACTATTTCTGAATTCTATCTATGTCTTAGATTTTAAGTGAGTACAAATAATATCTCTTTGTAGTTAATAAACTTGTTTTGTTTTATCTAATCCAGTGTGTTTAAGTCAAGGGTTTGGGAAAGTCCACGCAGGGTAACAAGATATGTGCATATCATTTCTATTAATAAAATTATGGACTTTATATAAGCTTGTGTTGTCCAGGAGAGGGCTAGGCAGTATAGGGCATACATTTCTGGGGTGAAATCTAGGAGTAGGGATGTGTTGAGGTCACCCTGAAATATAACCAAGGCTGGTAAGAGCCAAGGTGTGGCTGGCTAGCTGCAGCACACACAGAGACATAGCTGGGAGTGACTTGCCATGCTGGAGGCTGTTTGTGGGCAGTCCAGACTAGAGGCTATGGCAGCAAAACAGGGTAAAGTGCACCCCAGGTTATAGGACAAGAGTGACATAGCTACGTATGAGTCTGGGTTGTACCCTGGGTATGTCACAATGCTAGCTTGAGGTCCCTGGGGATGGACACACTGGCAGCACAGAAGTGCCACTATGGCACGCAGCAGCAGTAATATCTCCTGCAATACACATTTGCTCAGCCTTTCCCTCTTCCAAAGCAATGGGACTATCTCAGAAAGAGGAATAGATTCCACAGGAGAAAGGAGTCAGGCTTGGGGGTCAGCCAGTCCATGCGCCCCTGCACTCTCTAATGCCCATTTTGACTCCTTGGTCCAGAGCACTGTTCCAGTTGTTGCTTCTCCATCCTCATCACCCCACCCTCTGGGGACAGGCTGGCCTGCTTTCACAATGCTTGGGGCTCAATCAAGTCCAACAACTGGATCCTAGACACTGCCAGATGGGGTTATGCCATCCAGTTCTTCTCCACACCTCCTCCCCATCCTTCCTCCCTGTCCCTCTTCAGGTACCCCTCTCATAAGATACTGCTCCTTGAGCAGGTCAGCTCTCCGTTGGCTTTGGGAGCAGTGGAGGAGGTTCTGCTGAAACACCAGGATGACGGCTGCTCCTCCCGGTAATTCCTGATACCCAAATCCAAGGGAAGGGTGAGACCCATCCTCAACAGGCCTCAACAAATATCAGGTATACGAGGTTCCAAATGGTCACTCTATCGACTATTCTCCCTGCATTGTCTCAGAATGACTGGTTTGCCACTCTGGACTTTCAGGATGCCTATTTTCATGTGGCAATTTTATCTAGCTGTAGAAAGTTCCTTCACTTAGTCATGGGAGAATGGCACTTTCAGTACACGGTCCTCCCATTCAACCTGTTTTCCACTCCTGAGCTTTCACCAAATGGATGGTTGTGGTTATGACATATCTCAGAAAAAAGGGAATCCAAATCTTCCCGTACATCACCAACTGGTACTGATGGGCACATCCAGAGAGGAAGTTCTCACTCACATCAGCACTACATTGTGCTTACTCAATGGTCTTGGTTTCATCCTAAATGCTGGAAAGTCAACCTTGAGTCCCACTCAAAAAATCGAGTTCATTGAGGCCTGTTAGATTCCATGACATTGAGAGCATTCCTACTGACCAACTGTTTTCAGACAATTTGATGTCTTTGCCTCAATCTGCAACCTCAGTCTTTCGTGACAGTTTGAATGTCTCTGAGACTGTTGGACCACATGTCCACTGGCACCCAGGTGGTCCAGTTTGAACATTTGTGCCCCGACCAGACCTACACTGTCCCGGGCTGTACCATCTTTGATAATCTGTATTTAGTCCAGGATCTCTTGGAGCTCGGGTGTAGGGATGGTCTGTCATTCGCCCTTCTGTCCCTGGATCAGGAGAAGGGGTTCAACAGGGTGGACCACAGATAACTCCTAGGCACTCTGCGAGCGTTCGGCTTCGGACCTCACATTGTGGGTTTTCTCCAGGTGCTATATGTGGAGTGTCTGGTCAGACTCAACTGGACCCTGACTGAGCCGGTCAGCTTTGGGCGGGGAGTATGGCAGGGGTGCCCCTTCTCGGGCCAGCTGTGCACTCTGGTAATTGAGCCCTTTGTCTGTCTCCTCCACCGGAGGCTGATGGGGTTGGTGCTGTGGGAACCAGAGCTGCGGCTGGTCCTGTTGGCATACGCCGCCGACGTGCTCCTCGTGGTCCAGGACTCAAGCTACTTGGTGCGGGTGGAGGCTTGCCAGGCCGTCTACTTGGCGGCCTCCTCTGCCCAGGTCAGCTGGGTCAAGAGCTCTGGCCTGGTGGTTGGGGACAGGTGGCAGGCGAGCTCCCTCCCACCCATGCTTCAGGCCATCCGGTGGAGTGCAGGTCCGCTGCTCTATCTTGGCGTTACTCTATCTAGTCTCTGCCGGAGAACTGGCAAGGTTTAGAGGACAGGGTGGTAGAGTGGCTCTGGAGATGGGCAGGACTTTTCCAGTGCTTCTCCCTCCAAGGGAGGGCACTGGTGCTCAATCAGCAAGTCTGGTCCATGCTCTGGCACCGGCTCAGCACCCTGGTCCCGATTTCCTGACCAACATCCGGAAGTCGGTTATGGAGTTCTTCTGGCTAGGACTGCACTGGATCTCTGCAGGGGTCCTCCACCTGCCCCTGGAGGAGGGAGGACAGGGCCTGAAGTGCCTGTGCTCTCAGGTCCACATCTTCCGCCTTCAGGACCTCCAGAGGCTCCTTTATGGTGCAGGTAGTCTGGCATGGAGCGTACTGGTGCACGCCTTCCTGCGCTGCTTCTGAGGGCTCCAATGTGACTAGCAGCTCCTTTATCTCCATCCGAGGGCTCTTCTGCGAGACCTCTCTGGGCTGCCGGTCTTCTACCAGGACCTTCTCCAGACCTGGAAACTGGTTTTGGCCACCAGGTCCGTGGTGGCCACCGAGGGTGTGGATCTCCTTGTGGAGTCCCTACTACACAACCCTCAGCTGCGTGTGCAGGTGGCGGAGTCCCCCTTGGTGTGCCAGAGGTTGGTCCTGGCAGAAGTTACCAGTGTCGGAGACCTCCTGGACTATGACAGGGGAGATTGGCTGGATCCCCTGACGCTCGCTCAGTGGATGGGGCTTTCCAGACCTTGTACTCCTCGGTGCATACAGGAGGTGAAGGCTGCTTTACCGCCCACTGTGGGTCTTCCTTGACTGGGTCCTGTGAGAGGACATGCCCCACCCACCCTCCACCCCAGGCCTTCTGGACCTTTTCGTCGGGCCCTGCCCCGTGGACCTGTCACGCCATCCTACCCCTTTACCGCAAGCCGGCTGCACGATTTGCAGCTGGTTTGGTTCCGGACCGTGCCAAGAAAACACCAGTACACGCTCATGCTCCGCACTCTTCACGTCCTCACCCGTCACGAAGTGGCGGGACATCTTGACACCTCTGGAGGGTGAGGAGCCCCGGTGGGCCAGCCTATATTCCACCCTGGTCCCGAGGCCCACCGGGGATGTCAACTGGCAGATCCTTCACAGAGCCGTGAGCACGGGCATGTACTTGACGCAGTTTGCTCCCCTCCCAGACACCTGCCCCTTTTGCGGTGTGAGGGAGACCTGGCGCATGTGTACCTGGAATGCGCCAGGTTGCAGCCCCTATTCCGGCTCCTCTTGGATATACTGTTACGTTTTTGGTTGCACTTTTCCCCTCACCTGTTCATCTACGCACTCCCCATCTGTGGCCCCACAAAGTCGCGGGGCCTCCTTGTCAGCCTCCTCCTGGCCCTGGCCAAAATGGCCATCTACAAAACCAGGAGGTTGGCTGATGGGGTTTCCTGTGACTGTGGGGCCTATTTCCACTCCTCAGTCTGATGACACAGCCAAGCAGAGTTCCTCTGGGCGGCATCTGCTGGCTCCCTTGATGCCTTCGAGGAACAGTGGGCGCTGTTCAGGGTTCTCTGCTCAGTGTCCCCATCAGATTCCCTTCGTTTAGCCCTGTGACCTCACTCCCATTCCTGTTATCTCATTAGTTGTCCCCCGCACTTATTTGGAATCCCAGACCTGTCGATCCTTCCCTTCGGCTGGGGGAGGTCCTTCAGTAGTGGGTGGGCTCTGCGCACCCACTTCCTGGATCCCAACAGGACCAGACTCCTACACCCCACTGGTCTGCGTCTGTCACACATGGCATTTTCCCATGTTTGATTTCTGTTGAAAAGCCTCAAAAAGCAGAACAAATATTCTAGTAAAGTTGTCTAGCTAGTGTAATGAGTAGCCCTAGAGAGGCTTGTGCTCTGCAAATTTGTCCATATGTCCACAGGCACATTAATATTTAGTGATGTTTGCAGAATTATTACTTAATGATGAACTTATATATATCAGGGAAAACATTATGAACAGAGAGGAGCTGGGAAAATGACTCCAGTAGTTTTATGAACAGCCCCAAACAAACTTCCTTCACAGTGGGAATGGGCATCCAAAGCCTTTAGTTCATCTAGGGAAGTGTGAACTCTGTTTTTCTTTTGGAAAAACAATTTTCTGGACAGGCTGTGCTTTTTGGGGCTCTGAGTTCTTGAAGATACATGGTACTTGGATGAAGTTGGGTGGCTCTTGTAAAACCATAGTATTTCTTGTTCAAACAAGCTCCAGGTTAGCTGCTTTCTACATGCTTTTTGCACACACGACTGATGTGATTGTCACGGGCATTACCCCAACAGGTTGTGGCTTTGTACACTTTGGAAGCCTCTATTACTGGATTAGAGCCACAAACAGTGTCTCCTACTATACTGTTCCTCTTTCTGCTCATTTTTTTCTTCAGTGTCAAAATGGAGACAGTCATAGCAGAGCTAGCATAAATGTCTGCCTTTGACTACAACTTAAATACCGCGCCCTGGTACAAAAATGACAGGCGGTCAAGCAAGCTTATATAAGTGAGAGAAATTAAATTTTATCAAAAAATACAAATGAACATCTTCCTCTAAGCCTCCCCATGTGACTATTCATATATAGATCTTTTAGACTGTCACTTCTTTGGGGCACGGTCTATTTTCATATTTCTCTTTTGTATAATCCCAAGCAAGTTTGAAGCATATAACATTAAATAATAGAGATCGGATCTGAAAATTGTACTCTTTTTAAAGTTTTGGCACTGGTTTTCATTTGTTGAATTTTCAATTCACCTTAGATTTTTTCAGTTCTTAGAACGACCTATTTAAATTTAAGAAGGTGTTGCTGATTATGCAAGTTACATAACCTTCACTTGCATTTCTTTTGCTTTCTTTTGTATGACATTAGCAATTTTCATATGCAATTATCAAATGTGTAATTTTAAATTCTAGCGAATTACAGAACAATGTCATTTGGAAACAGCATAGAACTCTCACAACATAGCGTTCTTTTTAGTTTTTGCTTGAATAGAAAATGTACTGTAATCTAAACCTGAAAATATTTGGACATGTTGTTTTTGGGCTGAGCGAAGTGAGGTTTTATACTCAAATCAGCAGCATTTCTCCATCTGTAACATGATAACTTTTCAATGTTGCATTCAATCAAGTCCAAAATTTCAGGTATGTTCTGGGCATCAATGGGCAGAACTCTATGGATTTTGGTGAAAATTAGAAAAACAAACCAGGGAAATGTGGGAGGGGGGACACAGAGCCCTTTGCGTCAGGTTAGCAAAGCTAGCAGTTTAAACCACTCCTGAAACTGTCTACAGTTCAAAGAGCCAGTTGATGGCAGCCATTTATACCTTCCAGCATAAAAGTACCTCCCCATTTCAGCTGTGCCTATCCTCTCAATACAGTTTAACATGTTGACCCCCTAAACGACTCATCTCTCAAAGTGGGTGTGGGGAATGGGGACACAAAGATTCCCTGGTATAGGGGGAAGAGGGGAATAGGGGGCACACAGAACTACTGGTGATGGTGAGAATGGAGGACCCTGGTATGGGGGAAAAGGGGAGAATGGAAAGCACACAGCTCCTGGCATGGGAGGGGAGCATGGGGGACAATGACTTCGGGGAGAGGGACATGCAGGACACAGATCCTTGGCATGAGGGAGGGTATAGGGAGTCCCTGAAATAGAGAGGGATGGAAGGGGGTGGCACACAGAATGCTTGTCAAGGGGGAATGGAGGAGCAACTAAGTGTGCAACCCTCTAGTTTATTTTCGGTTTAAACTGAGTGAAATTTATAGTGTATAAATATAAAAGCTGATTTGGGGAAGGTAAGTGGCATACTGGAATACTTCTAAAGACTGGGGTTCAAACCTGGCTTAGCCAGTAACAAAAGCTAAGTAATTTCTTGATTCTCAGGATTTTCATGTAGGAACTTCTAAGGTTATTGAAGTCATTGATTACAGTAATAGGTCACTCTTCAATAATGAAAATCTGAAAATCAGTCAGATTGCTCTTTGGGATGAAAGTATACATTCCTTCTGAGACAGAGCTCATACATTGGCAGGCCCTAGGGGCATATGGATCACCTATTGAGCTATTAACCTGTTGAGCTATTAACATTTATTTTTTGTAAATGTCTGGGAAAATAGACCCTATTGACTGGAAGATTGGTATCCAATCAGAGCCTTGATTAGCTTGGTGTTTCTCTACTCATTCTCTTAGGAGCTGCTGCCACTGGTCATGCCCAGAATACTTTGGAGCTCCGACTCTGTTTGACACATTACAGATAGATCTTTTTCATTTTCTCTCTCCGTAGCCTCCTGTCTTCCACAGGTACCACTACTCTGCAGAGCTCCTGAGCTCAGCAGGTTGCCCTGTTCCTTCTGCCTCTTGATACATCAGAACTTCGGATTCCCACAAATTCCCCAGCTCCCTGTGCCTTGCCTGTGGAGTTCAGGAGCGATCTCAAGGGCTTTGGTTTTTCCTTGCTCTTCAGAGACTTCATAAAGGACCTGTCAGGCCATGCAGATTTTATAAAATATATATTGCTATGCCAGATAAGTCTTAGAAAATATTTCAGTTTTATGCTGTCCTAGATACATTAACTGGATGGAAAGTTTCAAGTGTTAGTCAAAGAATTTTTCACTGAGAGGGACCCAAAACTGTGTGACACTTCAGTAAAATGTTTTAAAGTATCATTTTTAAGCATCAGTAACTTTCAAAATGCTTTGAACAAATGAGGCTATTCCAAAACATTTGTAGAGTAACTTGAAATAATCAAAAATATTTTTCTTGTGTGAAATTAAGGGGAGTGATTCTAGAGCTTTCTTTGGAACCCTGGTTGGAAACATAACTTATGTAGCAGCTGCTGGATGGCTGAGTTCAGGGTCATTTTAAACTATCTATAACTCATAAGCAGTCTGAACAGTTTTCTTTTTCTTTACAGAAAAAAACAGTTGAGTGCCATTCTAAAATGAATCCATTACTAGAATCACATAATTAGTAGGTAAATCACAAACACCTGCACAGTAAAGAAGGAAAGCCTGATGTTTTAACTCAAAAACATTGACCATCTATGACTGAGCTCAGGGAAATTCTTTCAGAGTTAAGTGTAGAAAGTTCTATCTGAAGTGCAGCCAACAGTGAGCAAACTGTTATAGTATAACCACTGCTCTCTACTTCAAATCTCTCTTTGTGCCCCATCTCAAGAAATCAGCCTACTAATGATGGCTAGGTAAAATTTAAGTACGGTGATATGAGTGGTGCAGCTCCCCTTCTTCTAAATGTAGTAGGAGAGCTCCCACTCTTCTCCCTCTTCCGATCTTGTGGGAGCTCCTCTCCTTGTTAGCTGGAGAGGGTGAGGACTTTGAATCTATCTGAAGAGTTTTGTGGCCTCCAACCCTTTCTATGAGTAGTGAATCAGTAACATAACCAATCAGATGAAAAGATGTCTTAGCCCAGGAATTCCATGTCCCCCTCTTCTAAAGAACAATGATCCTCTGCTAGCTGCCCAACCCCTTCAAAGGAAAAGATGCAGAAATACATGCCCTAAAATCTTGTAAAATTCAGGAAAATGCATAGAATATTTCAAAATGTTACAGGGCAAAAATTCCCTATTTTTGCCTATTTTTACATCAATACAGATTCTCCATCTTGGTCAGGTCTAAATGGTGCACTTATGGAAATGAGGGTGAGTATAACACACACATACATCTGTGTGCGTGCGCACACACACACGTGCTTATTTTATTGTGGCTTATGCTTAAGGACATTAATTCCATTCAGATATATTTTTTGAATACATAGGTACTCAGATTTTATGGTTACGGGCATTAAAAAAAGGTAAACTTTTTTTGAAAAAAATGTAACAGAAATTAACAATTTCATTTTCTTTTAATATTTTTAGGGACTTTTCTGGATTTTGAATGAAAAAACAAAAATAGTTTTTGGTGGATTTCAAAAAACAAACATTTTCAAAGTTTTATTTTCTAAGAATTTTTCACAAAACTTTTCATTTTCAAAAAAAAGTCCACACTTCATTGAAAAAATGTTTCCACAAAAAGTATTGACTAGCTTTAATACTGATACTTTGTCACCACATAAAGTGAACACCTGTTATGGCAGCCAACAAAACTGGTGAGCTTCCCTATCCTAAGTTGATCTTCTTTGAACACTAGTTTAGGGACAAAATAAGGGATGGTTGCCATTAACTTAACCTATTTTATAATATTTAAAAAGGCAAACATATATCAAAAACTGTCTGTTTCATTATATCTCTTTCTCCACGCTCTTCTTATTTCACTTAGACTATAAGGTTTGGGGCAGGGACTGCATCTTTCTATGTGTTTTAAGAACACATACCAAGTGGGGCCCTAATTCTGTGTGAGGTCTCTGTGCTACTATATTATAAGCCGTAGATAATGTAATTAGATAAATAGTTAATGACTTCAATTTAAATACAACACATTTTCTTCAAATGTAGCTAATGCACAAGTTTAAAGAGAGCTAACTATTGGAGCAGTTTTAAAGGGTAACTTACGTTTATTAAGCATGAAGGACACAGAGAAACTTAAGATGCTAATTTCAATTTGTAATTTTTAATATACTGTAGCTCAAAAATGTAAGTTTTTTTCTGATTTAGCTAATAATAATGGATTCTTCTTCGACTTCAGAGTAAACTTAGCAAATTTTAGGTCATACTAACTTTACTAGCCAAAGTTTTTGGGGATGTGGATGTGAGCTAAAATAAGGTGTATAATATATCTCAGTTTTAACCTTAAATAGACAACCTTAAATGCCACTTGTCCATAATACAACTTGCTGAAGCTGCTAATGGCCGGAAATAATTACGAATAAAGACTGATAACCTGTTAACTTCAATATCCAGTTTCAAACAACTTTAAAAAATGTCAATGCAAGAGGCTGAAGATGAGAGCGAATTAGTGACTTGAAGGATTATAATAAGAAGCTAGAGAGCAAGACTCTGGACTACTTAAGAATACAAAATATCAAGGAGATAAATTCAAGAGCCTTGAACAAGTCAATAAGAAATAATGTAGGGATTATAGGCCTCTACATGAATCCATGAAAGGCAAAGAGGAGTTGGAATTTGTAAAGGACCTAGATATTTTTCAATCTTTCTGTATCCTACCTAGGGTATTAGAGAAAAGCAAAGCACAGTACACAACAATTAACAGTTAAATTCTCACTAAATTACATAATATTTTTTCAGTGAAAATGCAAAAATGAAAAGTCATTGGATGGACACAGAAATAAATGAAAATAAAAATGACTTGAAATTTATATTGAATTCTCTGTTGAATTTACTGTATAAAGTTTGAATATTTCATACAGTGAGAAAAGATATTCTGGCAATAAGTTATTGAAAAGTTTGAAATTAAGTAAATGAGCACTTTATAGTTCTGTCACATACACACACAACACTTTTTACCTCACCTAAAAACACAATCATTACATACTAAACGAAACTTAACACTCCCTCCCCAGCAATATGCTGCTTTTCATGTTTTCATTATAACAATTCCCTCTGTCCCTCTCTTAATCGTTATTGAGCAAATTCTTGATAATTTTCTTTATTCTTAATAGTCTTTATTCATGTGCTTAGATTTTGAAATTCACATTGCTAGTATGATCACACTGCACCTTTAAGTGGGGGGATGGAATTTTTCCCTTACCACCAGTTTGACCTAGGTGGAGTTGGGTTTTTTTTTTTGCCTTTCCCACAGTGGGATCAGGGAGGGCTTTGTTCATGTGTGGCATGAAGGGAGGTAGGCTATGTGTTGCAACTCATTATATAAGTGGGGTGGATGTCCAGTGTGGGTACTCCATAGGGAAGGTATATAGTGATTGGATAAAAATGGCCTGGTAAAGGACTTGAAAGGAAAAGTTGGTTAAAGGAACAGAATGGGGGGGGGGGCGGGGAAGCTTCGGGGACTCCTGTGATTGGTACTGCAGAGATCCAACCCCCCTTTCTTATCACCATCACGTTAAAGTGGGCTAAGTCCCAGGAATGGGTGGGCGGGGAGACCTGGATAGAAAAAGATGGGGGTAAGGGCTTGTGGAAGCCCCCCAAGAAGTTATTAAATGAACATGGGGTTACTTGCACTGTACACTTTTATCTGCTGGGTAGTCCAAGACATCTAATAATAAAGTTGTGGCCTGATTAAAACCATATGTAATGTCTCCTGTCCTTGTGGTATAGCCGGACAACTTACTTGATGGAACACTCATACAAAATGTGCATGCATATTTGATGCATGAATTATGCGTTCTATTTTTTTAAAGTTTGTTTGGAAAATGTTTCTTTTTAATGTTATTTCTGTTACTATTATATGTTTGTGCAGTAGAGTTCTTAATACAAATGCAAGTTACTTTACAAATGAGCAAATAATACTCTTCTTATTGATAAAATTCTGTTGGCACATGATGCAGTTGACACAGGCCACTTTCTTTGTGTTTATCTACTTCTGCTTAATAGTTTGCCCACAAGCACTGGTAAGGAGGAGAGCAGGAATTCCTTGCATATCCTATATCAGAGGATCAAGTTTCCATTATCTTACCTCAGTAAAGAACTCCTGTGAAACAAGTTTGTGTTTTTTGAAGTACTTCTAGAGCATCTACTGCTTTCAAAAATGTGTAGTCTGCTCTTGGGTGAGCTTGAGTTAATATGCAAACTAGATGCCATTAACTTGGGTTTGAATAGAGACTGGGAGTGGCTGGGTCATTACACGTATTGAATCTATTTCCCTAAATTAAGTATCCTCACACCTTCTTGTGAACTGTCTAAATGGGCCATCTTGATTATCACTACAAAAGTTTTTTTCTCCGGCTGATAATAGCTCATCTTAACTAATTAGCCTCTCACAGTTTGTATGGCAACTTCCAACTTATCTGTATGTATATATATATCTATCTTCTTACTATATGTTCCATTTTATGCATCCGATGAAGTGGGCTGTAGCCCATGAAAGCTTATGCTCTAAAAAATTTCTTCGTCTCTAAGGTGCCACAAGTACTCCTGTTCTTTTTGCGGATACAGACTAACACGGCTGCTACTCTGAAACCTTAGGTTGAATGTTTTCCTTTCCTCTGGATACCCTATGTTATCCCTCATTCACTAACTTCTTCCTCTGTCTTTCTCTTCTTGCTGTCTGTCTTTTCTTACAACACTTTGTAGAAATGTTAAATATATAATGTTATGGCAGGAGGCACCAGATGGTGCTGTTACACATTGTCTTAAGTTATTTTTCTTAGTATGTGAGCAAATCTCTAGTATTTGAAGAATGCTGAATTGTTGTTCGTTTGGTTCAGTATTCATTGGAGCGCAGCTGTGACTGATAGCAAAGTTTGCTCTCTGCTTTATTCACTATATTTGGAGACAATTAGTGGAACAGAGAAACTCTCTGCAAACAGTCTACTGGTTTGTGAGTTGAAATTTCTGGAAGAAAGGGATTACCTGCATGCTCTTTATGATTGTCTCTGTTCCAGGACTGGTGTATGTATCTAAATAAAGCAAATTACACTTAGCCCTGGTCTACACTAGGAGTTGAGGTCGAATTTAGCAGCGTTAAATCGATTTAACCCTGCACTCGTCCACACAACGAAGCCCTTTTTTTCGATTTAAAGGGCTCTTAAAATTGATTTCCTTACTCCACCCCCGACAAGGGGATTAGCGCTGAAATCGGCCTTGCCAGATCGAATTTGGGGTACTGTGGACACAATTAGACAGTATTGGCCTCCAGGAGCTATCCCAGAGTGCTCCGTTGTGAGCGCTCTGGACAGCACTCTCAACTCAGATGCACTGGCCAGGTAGACAGGAAAAGGCCCGCGAACTTTTGAATTTCAATTTCCTGTTTGGCCAGCGTGGCAAGCTGCAGGTGAGTGCAGAGCTTATCAGCAGAGGTGACCATGACCGAGTCCCAGAATAGCAAAAGAGCTCCAGCATGGACCGAACTGGAGGTACGGGATCTGATCGCTGTATGGGGAGAGGAATCCGTGCTATCAGAACTCCGTTCCAGTTTTCAAAATGCCAAAACATTTGTCAAAATTTCCCAGGACATGAAGGACAGAGGCTATAACAGGGACCCGAAGCAGTGCCGTGTGAAACTTAAGGAGCTGAGGCAAGCTGACCAGAGAGGCAAACAGCCGCTCTGGGTCAGAGCCCCAAACATGCTGCTTCTATGATGAGCTGCATGCCGTTTTAGGGGGTTCAGCCACGACTACCCCAGCCGTGTTGTTTGACTCCTTCAATGGAGATGGAGGCAACATGGAAGCAGGTTTTGGGGACGAGGAAGATAGTTCACAGCAAACAAGTGGAGAAACCGGTTTTCCTGACAGCCAGGAACTGTTTCTCACCCTGGACCTGGAGCCAGTACCCCCCGCCGCCCCGAACCCACCCAAGGCTGCCTCCCGGACCCACCAGGTGGAGAAGGGACCTCTGGTGAGTGTACCTTTTAAAATAGTATAATATGGTTTAAAGCAAACATGTTTAATGATTAATTTGCCCTGGTATTCGCGGCTCTCCTGGATGTACTCTCAAAGCCTTTGCAAAAGGTTTCTGGGGAGGGCAGCCTTATTCCGTCCACCATGGTAGGACACTTTACCACTCCAGGCCAGTAGCACGTACTCGGGAATCGTAGAACAAAGCATTGCAGTGTATGTTTGTTGTTCAAACAACATGTTCTTTATCTCTCTGTGTTATCTTCATGAGAGTGATATCATTCATGGTCACGTGGTTGAAATAGGGTGCTTTTCTTAAGGGGACATTCAGAGGTGCCCATTCCTGTTGGGCTGTTTGCTTGTAGCTGAGCAGAAATGTTCCCCTCTGTTAGCCACGGGGAGGGTGGAGGGTTGAGGGGGTAGCCATGCGGTGGGGGGAGGCAAAATATGACCTTGTAACGAAAGCACATGTGCTATGTATGTAATGTTAACAGCAAGGTTTACCCTGAAAGAGTGTAGCCACTGTTTTATAAAATGTGTCTTTTTAAATACCGCTGTCCCTTTTTTTTTTCTCCACCAGCTGCATGTGTTTCAATGATCACAGGATCTTCTCCTTCCCAGAGGCTAGTGAAGATTAGAAAGAAAAAAAAAACGCACTCGTGATGAAATGTTCTCTGAGCTCATGCTGTCCTCCCACACTGACAGAGCACAGACGAATGCGTGGAGGCAAATAATGCCAGAGTGCAGGAAAACACAAAATGACTGGGAGGAGAGGTGGCGGGCTAAAGAGAGTAAGTGGCGGGCTGAAGAGAGGGCTGAAGCTGAAAGGTGGCAGCAGCGTGATGAGAGGAGGCAGGATTCAATGCTGAGGCTGCTGGAGGATCAAACTAATATGCTCCAGCATATGGTTGCGCTGCAGGAAAGGCAGCAGGAGCACAGACCGCCGCTACAGCCCCTGTGTAACCAACTGCCCTCCTCCCCAAGTTCCACAGCCTCCTCACCCAGACGCCCAAGAATGCGGTGGGGGGCCTCCGGCCTCCCAGCCAATCCATCCCAGAGGATTGCCCAAGCAACAGAAGGTTGGCATTCAATAAGTTTTAAAGCTTTAAACTTTTAAAGTGTTGTGTGGCCTTGTCCTTCCCTCCTCCACCACCCCTCCCGGTGCTTCTCTCCTCCACCACCCCTCCCGGGCTACTTTGGCAGTTATCCCCCTATTTGTGTGATGAATTAATAAAGAATGCATGAATGTGAAGCAACAATGACTTTATTGGCTCTGCAAGCGGTGATCGAAGGGAGGAGGGGAGGGTGGTTAGCTTACAGGGAAGTAGAGTGAACCAAGGGGCGGGGGGTTTCATCAAGGAGAAACAAACAGAACTTTCACACCATAGCCTGTCCAGTCATGAAACTGGTTTTCAAAGCTTCTCTGATGCGCACCGCACCCTCCTGTGCTCTTCTAACCACCCTGGTGTCTGGCTGCGTGTAACCAACTGCCAGGCGATTTGCCTCAACCTGACACCCCATCATAAATGTCTCCCCCTTACTCTCTCAGGTATTGTGGAGCGAACAGCAAGCAGTAATAACAGTGGGAATATTGGTTTCACTGAGGTCTAACCAAGTCAGTAAACTGCGCCAGTGTGCTTTTAAACATCCAAATTACATTCTACCATCATTCTGCTCTTGCTCAGCCTGTAGTTGAACAGCTCCTGACTACTGTCCAGGCTGCCTGTGTATGGCTTCATGAGCCATGGCATTAAGTGGTAGGCTGGGTCCCCAAACATACAGATAGGCATTTCAACGTCCCCAACAGTTATTTTCTGGTCTGGGAATGAAGTCCCTTCCTGTAGCTTTTGAAACAGACCAGAGTTCCTGAAGATGCGAGCGTCATGTACCTTTCCCAGCCATCCCACGTTGATGTTGGTGAGACGTCCCTTGTGATCAACCAGTGCTTGCAGCACTATTGAAAAGTACCCCTTGCGGTTTATGTACTCGCCGGCTTGGTGCTCCGGTGCCAAGATAGGGATATGGGTTCCGTCTATGGCCCCACCAGAGTTTGGGAATCCCATTGCAGCAAAGCCATCCACTATGATATGCACATTTCCCAGGGTCACTACCCTAGATACCAGCAGAACTTTGTTTGCGTGGGCTACTTGCATCACATCAGCCTGCACAGTAGATTTGCCCACTCCAAATTGATTCCCGACTGACCGGTAACTGTCTGGCTTTGCAAGCTTCCACAGGGCTATTGCCAGTCGCTTCTCAACTGTGAGGGCTGCTCTCATCTTGGTATTCTTGCGCCTCACGGCAGGGGAAAGCAAGTCACAAAGTTCCATGAAAGTGTCCTTACTCATGCGAAAGTTTCCAGCCACTTGGAATCGTCCCAGACCTGCAACGCTATGCGGTCCCACCAGTCTGTGCTTCTTTCCCAAGCTCAGAATCGGTGTTCCACGGCATGAACCAGCCCCATTAGCACCATGATGCCCCCATTGCCAGGGCCCGTGCTTTGAGAGAAGCCTGTGTCCATGTCCTCATCGCTCTTGTCACCGCGCTGACATCGCCTACTTGCCCGGTTTTGCTTTGCCAGGTTCTGGTGCTGCATATACTGCTGGATAATGTGCATGGTGTTTAATGTGCTCCTAATTGCCAAAGTGATCTGAGCGGGCTCCATGCTTGCTGTGGTATGATGTCTGCACAGAAAAAAGGCGCGGAACGATTGTCTGCCGTTGCTCTGACGGAGGGAGGGGCGACTGACGACATGGCTTACAGGGAATTAAAATCAACAAAGGGGGTGGCTTTACATCAAGGAGAAACAAAAACAACTGTCACACAGAATGGCCCCCTCAAGGATTGAACTCAAAACCCAGGGTTTAGCAGGCCAATGCTCAACCCAGTAAGCTATCCCTCTCTCTGGTATTTCAGGCAGGACTGAATCTCCATTAAAGTTTTCACGGTGCCCCTGACAGACCTCACCAAAACGATTGTCGGCCATTGATTTCACGGAGGGAGGTAGGGAGGGAGGGGGGAAGCAAATGAATACAAAACAAATCTGGTCTATTTCTTATTTTGATCCACTCCATCTATCTTTTACATCTTTGGCTGGCAGCAGTCGGTGCAATAGGACTGCTAGCCATCCTCATCTCCTGCCTGCTCACCATAAGATGGTACAATAGGACTGCCTGCAGGAGTAAAGCGAATGACCGGTTGAGTCACTCCTAATGTAGTCCCTGCGCCCATGTCTGCCCAGGCGCTCCTGACCGAACTTACAGAGGCGGCCAGGAATACCTCGGACACAATGACGATGGTGTTCAGGCCTATTGCACTGTCTGCTGCCACAAGGCAATGGGTTGCTGCTGCTGTGTAGCAATGCAGTACCCCGTCTGCCAGCACCCAGGAGACATATGGTGACAATGAGCTGAGCGGGCTCCATGCTTGCCGTGGTATGGTGTCTGCACAGGTAACTCAGGAAAAAATGCGCGAAACGATTGTCTGCCATTGCTTTCACAGAGGAAGGGAGCGAGGGAGGGCCTGACGACGTATCCAGAACCACACGCGACAATGTTTTTTTGCCCCATCAGGCATTGGGATCTGAACCTAGAATTCTAATGGGCGGCGGAGACTGCGGGAACTGTGGGATAGCTACCCACAGTGCAACACTCTGGAAGTCAACGCTAGCCTCGGTACTGTGGAAGCACTCCGCTGAGTTAATGCACTTAGAGCATTTTGTGTGGGGACACACACAATCGACTATATTAAAAACAATTTCTAAAAAAGACTTCTATACATTTGACCTAATTTTGTAGTGTAGACATACCCTTAGAATCCACCTAGACTCTGTGTACTGACTTCTCCTCCGCTAGGAAGATGATTTGCAAAGCCCCAGAATTTTACTACTGCTTGGCAAAGACTGTTGTCCAAAACAGGACACTAGTGTCAGAAGAAGGGGCAATAATAATATGAGTGGGAGAAACTACTTCCTCTCTCTTTTGCATTGTATACTTACATAATACTCAAAAATCACTCCAAAAATGTTGTCTGTCTGGTTCTGAAGATGGACTTTTAGGCTCTCAGGCTGAATCTTACAATGCCCTTAATGCAGGAGCATAGTCTCAGCAGTATCCGGCATGGTCCATGAAAAAGTAATTAATCATTCTCTTCTGGCCCTGGAACTCAGCATCCCCTTTGCTCTGTGTAGGTCCTTAGGATGTTAATTCTATTCTAACAATTAAAAGTGTTAGCAGTAGTAACTCATTATTTGCCTTCGGGTGCTGGCTTTGGAGCTATGGACCCTTTCAGTGATTATTTTATTGTCCTCTAGCATCCCATGAGGTGTCTGCAAAAGCTATTTTAATTCAAATGATGGGGGGTTAAACTTTTAGGACATGCCCCCCGCCCTCCCAAAAGCCCACAAACAGCTAAATTTTATCATAGAATCGTAGAATATCAGGGTTGGAAGGGACATCAGGAGGTCATCTAGTCCAACCGCCTGCTCAAAGCAGGACCAATCCCCAATTAAATCATCCCAGCCAGGGCTTTGTCAAGCCTGACCTTAAAAACTTCTAAGGAACGAGATTCTACCACCTCGCTAGGTAACGCATTCCAGTGTTTCACCACCCTCCTAGTGAAAAAGTTTTTCCTAATATCCAACCTAAACCTCCCCCACTGCAACTTGAGACCATTACTCCTTGTCCTGTCCTCTTCTACCACTGAGAATAGTCTAGAACCATGTTTGTTTATGTTTGTTTAAATGTTGTTTAAAACCATGTTTGTTATGTTTGTTTCTATTATCTAAATTACCCAGTTTTTACTGTAAGCTAGACCCTTGTGCTGCTAGCATTGTGGTTTCAGGGTTTGAAGCCTGTAGGTTGTCATATACTCTGGTTATGTATGTATCATTTTGGGCTAATCTTTTCAGGTGAATATCCAGTTTTACTGAGAGTCTGTGCAAAATAGCATTTGTGGTTTCAGAAGATTCATATATTATTCTTTTACCTTACTATAAAATCACAGTGGGCCAATCTGTGAAGCCCTTTCTCAACCTGGGGAGAAATCTGTGTGAATAAACTTATGGAACTTAATGTAACTACTTGAGTGAGTAGATGCTCGCCATTGTGAATAAGGGCTTGGATACGAAGTTTTGCTACGCTTGGTGCTACTGAAGGTACATTCGGATGGGTCAGATGAAAGGGATGTCATTTACATTTCACAAGAGAATATTCTCTAACTAAGATCCTGAGCTCTTCATTGTGAGAAGCCTCACGTGGTGGTTTTCAGCAATTGTTCATCTGCTCCAAGGACACTTTCATGTAGGGTTCTATTGTGTCACGTCTTCTGTTCAAGATGTATATGATGATGTGGGGAGAAGGCTTGTAAATCGGAGGGCTCAGTGTACTCTACATTTTAGTTTCTACTCTCATGCTAGTGCAGTAGATTGAATGACCTGGTGTCTGCATGAGATTATGTATTGGATAAGGCTAGCTGAAGATCATTGCAGACAAGGCTAAAGTAATATTGGTATGTTTGGGTTAAAGTATGTTATCTCTCAGCCAAAGGAGGATTACGGTTTTGCGGGGCCCTGGGCCAGTGCAAGTGGGGGCCCGTCCTCACTCCTTCCACCTGCAGTCCGCCCTCTTCTGCCCTCCCCCTGGTATTCCTGCCAGGGAAATGGGGTCAGGGTGCGGGGGCTTCCCTGCCCCGCCCCCCATCATGCGCTTCTGTCGGGGTACAGGGGCTTCCCCCAATCCCTGGCAGGAGCACCGAGCAGGGTGCAGGGGTGCCCATTTTTCCAGGGCCCTCCAATTGTCCAAGGCCCCTGGGCATGGGCCCTGTTGACCCAGTGGCTAATCTGTCACTGCTCTCAACCCAAATATATTTCTTACACTATATGCTGGAGGGGTTAGATAAGGTATTATTATGACATCATCGCTTGGCTGGGCCAATAAATATAAGTAGTGGTAAAAGCAGTTTACTGTAATTTCATTGTGTGCCTACAGCACACAGGTACTTCAATTGTGAAGTTAACACAATAAAAATAATAGAAATGACAGATCAGAATATTTCATTGAAGAGGCAAGGTTATATATAAAAAATACGGATTTAAAAGGGGCAAAAGAAAAAAGCCATCTATGTCTCTCTTCCCTCCCTCTACCCCTGTGCTCGCACACTTGGAGAGTTATTTGCTAATTTACAGCACAAACAAGCGTTAAAACTTCCTGGCCTAGTGCCTGCTGCTGGAACCAGCCTTCTGTCTGCTCCCTAGTTACTTCTAACCATGTCTGAGCTGTACTAGAAGAGGGATCTTTTGGCTGTTGCACTACAGGAAGAGGTTACACCTAATTCCATACCCAAAACATTAAAAACCAAAAATAAACCCAATAATGAAATGAAAAATAACCCACAGTTAATCTCCACAAGTTAATAACCCACAGTTAATCTGCAAACTGATCAGCTAACTCACCATCACTGCTTTTTAATATAACACATTTTTTTTATTTAATTTGTCGTGAACCATAATGCCTACAAGAAAATGGCCAGTGAGTTTCTAAATTACAGTCCCAAAAGGCTACAGACCTAAAGTGCAAAGTTATAGTCTCTCATTCTCCTCAGTTATAAGATGCATCAGTTTGTGTCTGTACCTCGATTTAAAAGAGCCCTGGGCTGCCAGGAGGGGGACTCAGTGTAAATAGATTTTCATCTCATTGACTCTACTGTCAGACCTGCATAATGTCACACATCTGGTAGTCCTGTCATACCTGCCCACAAAAGTACGTCAGTCATGAGAAAGGGAGACATCATGTACAGAATACCCTTTGGCCTATGGGAAGCTTCACTGGTTTAGGAGCCTGGAGATCATGGTTTCTGGTTGCACATCTTCTTTTAATCTTTCTGTGCAGTTCATATTATTGCTGACCAAGGCCTATCATAGAATAACAGAGTTGGAAGGGACCTCTGGAGGCCATCTAGTCCAACCCCCTGCCCAGAGCAGGACTAATCCCAACTAAATCATCCCAGCCAGGGCTTTGTCAAGCCTGACCTTAAAAACTTCTAAGGAAGGGGATTCCACCACCTCCCTAGGAAATGCATTCCAGTGTTTCACCACCCTCCTAGTGAAAAAGTTTTCCCTAATATCCAACCTTAACCTCCTTCACTGCAACTTGAGACCATAACTCCTTGTCCTGTCATCTGCTATCACTGAGAATAGTCTAGATCCATCCTCTTTGGATCCACCTTTCAGGTAGTTAAAAGCAGCTATCGAATCCCCCCTCATTCTTCTCTTCCGTAGACTAAACAATCCTAGTTCCCTCAGCCTCTCCTCATAACTCATGTGTTCCAGTCCCCTAATCATTTTTGTTGCCCATCGCTGGACTCTCTCCAATTTATCCACATCCTTCTTGTAGTATGGAGCCCAAAACTGGATACAGTACTCCAGATGAGGCCTCACCAATGTCGAATAGAGGGGAGCGATCACGTCCCTCGATCTGCTGGCAATGTCCCTACTTATACATCCCAAAATGCCATTGGCCTTCTTGGCAACAAGGGCACATTGTTGACTCATATCCAGCTTCTCGTCCACTGTCACCCCTAGGTCCTTCTCTGCAGAACTGCTGCCTAGCCATTCGGTCCCTAGTCTGTAGCGGTGCATTGGATTCTTCCGTCCTAAGTGCAGGACTCTGCACTTGTCCTTGTTGAACCTCATCAGATTTCTTTTGGCCCAATCCTCCAATTTGTCTAGGTCCCTCTGTATCCTATCCCTACCCTCCAGCGTATCTACCACTCCTCCCAGTTTAGTGTCATCCGCAAACTTGCTGAGGGTGCAATCCACACCATCCTCCAGATCATTAATGAAGATATTGAACAAAACCAGCCCCAGGACCGACCCTTGGGGCACTCCGCTAGATACCGGCTGCCAACTAGACATGGAGCCATTGATCACTACCCGCTGAGCCCGACAATCTAGCCAACTTTCTACTCACCTTGTAGTGCATCCATCCAGCCCATACTTCTTTAACTTGCTGACAAGAATACTGTGGGAGACCATGTCAAAAGCTTTGCTAAAGTCGAGGAATAACATGTCCACTGCTTTTCCTTCATTCACAGAACCAGTTATCTCATCATAGAAGGCAATTAGATTAGTCAGGCATGACTTTCCCTTGGTGAATCCATGCTGACTGTTCCTGATCACTTTCCTCTCATCTAAGTGCTTCAGAATTGATTCCTTGAGGACATGCTTCATGATTTTTCCGGGGACTGAGGTGAGGCTGACCGGCCTGTAGTTCCCAGGATCATCCTTCTTCCCTTTTTAAAAGATGGGCACTACATTAGCCTTTTTCCAATCTTCTGGGACTTCCCCCGATCGCCATGAGTTTTCAAAGATAATGGCCAATGACTCTGCAATCACATCCGCCAATTCCTTTAGCACTCTCGGATGCAACGCATCCGGCCCCATGGATTTGTGCACGTCCAGTTTTTCTAAATAGTCCCGAACCACTTTTTCCTTCAGAGAGGGCTGGCCACCTCCTCCCCATGCTGTGCTGCCCAGTGCAGTAGTCTGGGAGCTGACCTTGTTTGTGAAGACAGAGGCAAAAAAAGCATTGAGTACGTTAGCTTTTTCCACATCCTCTGTCACGAGGTTGCCTCCCTCATTTAGTAAGGGGCCCACACTTTCCTTGGCTTTCTTCTTATTGCCAACATACCTGAAGAAACCCTTCTTGTTACTCTTAACATCCCTCGCTAGCTGCAGCTCCAGGTGTGATTTAGCCTTTCTGATTCCATTCCTACATGACCGAGCAATATTTATATACTCATCCCTGGTCATTTGTCCAATCTTCCACTTCTTGTAAGCCTCTTTTTTGTGTTTAAGATCAGCAAGGATTTCACTGTTAAGCCAAGCTGGTTGCCTGCCATATTTACTATTCTTTCGACACATCAGGATGGTTTGTCCCTGTAACCTCAATAAGGATTCTCTAAAATACAGCCAGCTCTTCTGGACTCCTTTCCCCCTCATGATATTCTCCCAGGGGATCTTGCCCATCAGTTCCCTGAGGGAGTCAAAGTCTGCTTTTGTGAAGTCCAGGGTCCGTATTCTGCTGCTTTCCTTTCTTCTTTGTGTCAGGATCCTGAACTCGACCATCTCATGGTCACTGCTTCCCAGGTTCCCATCCACTTTTGCTTCCCCTACTAATTCTTCCTGGTTTGTGAACAGCAGGTCAAGAAGAGCTCCACCCCTAGTTGGTTCCTCCAGCACTTGCACCAGGAAATTGTCCCCTACATTTTCCAAAAACTTCCTGGATTGTCTGTGCACCGCTGTATTGCTCTCCCAGCAGATATCAGGATGATTGAAGTCGCCCATTAGAACCAGGGCGTGCAATCTAGTAGCTTCTGCGACTTGCCGGAAGAAAGCCTCGTCCACCTCATCCCCCTGATCCAGTGGTCTATAGCAGACTCCCACCACGACATTACCCTTGTTGCTCAGGCTTCTAAAATTAATCCAGAAACTCTCAGGTTTTTCTGCAGTTTCATACTTGAGCTCTGAGCAGTCATACTGCTTCCTTACATACAGTGCAACTCCCCCACCTTTTCTGGCCTCCCTATCCTTCCTGAACAGATTATACCCATCCATGACAGTACTCCAGTCATGCGAGTTATCCCACCAAGTCTCCGTTATTCCAATCACATCATAATTCTCTGACTTTGCCAGGACCTCCAGTTCTCCCTGCTTGTTTCCCAGGCTTTGTGCATTTGTATATAGGCACTTGAGATAACCCGCTGATAACCCCTTGTTCTCAGTATGAGGCAGGAGCCCTCCCCTCTCACACACTCCTGCTCGTGCTTCCTCCAGGTATCCCGCTTCCCCACTTACCTCAGGGCTTTGGTCTCCTTCCCCCGGTGAACCTAGTTTAAAGTCCTCCTCACTAGGTTAGCCAGCCTGCTCGTGAAGATGCTCTTCCCTCTCTTCGTTAAGTGGAGCCCGTCTCTGCCTAGCACTCCTCCTTCTTGGAACACCATCCCATGGTCGAAGAATCCAAAGCCTTCCCTCCGACACCACCTGCGAAGCCATTCATTGGCTTCCACGATTTGACGATCCGTACCCCGGTCTTTTCCTTCCACGGGGAGGATGGACGAGAACACCACTTGCGCCTCATACTCCTTTATCCTCCTTCCTAGAGCCACGTAGTCTGCAGTGATCCGCTCAAGGTCATTCTTGGCAGTATCATTGGTGCCCACATGGAAAAGCAGGAAGGGGTAGTGGTCCGAGGGCTTGATGAGTCTTGGCAGACTCTCCATCACATCGCGAATCTTAGCCCCTGGCAAGCAGCAGACTTCTCTGTTTTCCCGGTCAGGGCGGCAGATAGATGACTCAGTCCCCCTGAGGAGAGAGTCCCTGACCACCACAACCTGCCTCCTTCTCTTGGGAGTTGTGGTCGTGGAACCCCCAACCTTAGCACAGGGCATCTCATGCCTTTCAACTGGTGGAGTCTCCTTCTGCTCCCTTCCCCCAGACGTATCATCTGGGCCACTCCCCGCAATGGTACCTGTGGAGAGAACATGAAAACGGTTACTTACCTGTGTTCGCGTTGCTGGTACATGGACGTTCCCCCTTCTTCTTCTGGAGGTCACATGTTGCCAGATTTCTTCACTGTCCTCCTGTCCGTGCTGCGCAGCCTGCTCTGAATCTTCAGAACCTTGTGCCTGTAGAAGCATATCCTGACGTCTGTCCAGGAAATCTTCAGTTTCTCCTATGCAACGCAGGGTCGATACCTGTTGCTCCAGACCTTGAACCTTCTCTTCCAATATGGAGACCAGCTTGCACTTTGTACAGACAAAGTCGCTTCTGTCCTCTGGAAGAAAGACAAACATGGCACATCCAGTGCAGGTCACAACAGTTGAACACTCCCCATCCATATTACCTTCCTACCATGAGCTTCCTCAGGAGATGCAGTAATTACTCGGAGAAGTCGTTAGGGTGTAAGCCTCAGTGGGCTCACTCCAGGCGAACTCCCAGGCAAACTCCTGCTGTTTGCTGCTCTGCTTTCCCCCGCTGCTCAGCTGGTTCCCCGCCGCTCAGCTGGTTTGCGGAGCGCCGGCTTTTTTTAACTCACCCGTAACTCAGGAGGCTGGGAGCTATCATGCCCTTACTTCATAAAGAAGGCAAGAGAGAGGTTGCATAAGGTCACTTCAACGTCAGAGTTGGAAACGTGATGGTTTTGTATACCTTCAGTTTTGTTTGACTATTGCCTCTGTGCTTCCACACATTTGCACGTAGTCTGCCAAAGACCACACTTGCTTTGGAAATTCTGACGTTGTTTTCATCATTCATATGAACTGCACGTGAGTACGTACTGCCGAGGTAGGTGAACTTGTCCCTGCCTGGAGGGTTTGGCCATTCACTGGATAGTAGGCTGTACATAAGAGTTTCTTGGTGCAGACTAGTACATCACTTCTGTCTTCTCGATGATAATTATGAGACCAAAGTTGTCACAAGCTGAAGAGAAATAGTCCGTACTCCGCTGCATGTCAGACTCAGATTTGGCATTCAGGGAACAGTCATCAACAAAGAGAAGATCAAAAACAATCACTTCTTGTATCTTTGTCTTTTCCTGTAGTCTCCTCAAATTGAAGAGCTGGCTATCAGTCCAGTATCTGATGTGAATCCCTGTGTAACAGTCATGAAAGGCATCTGTAAGCATGGTAGAGAACATCATACTGAAGAGAGTTGTGGCCAACACACAGCCCTGCTTGACTCCATAGGTGCCTGGGAATGGTTCAGATGACTTGTTGTCCACAATGCGCGGGAGCATACCATCATGGAATTGCTGAACCATTGCGATGAATTTCTCCGGGCAACCGAATTTTGCTATGATCTTCTCCATGTGATGCTGGTAAATCAAGTGCCAGCTCAAGCCAAGGTCACAGGCATAGCTAAAAACTGGCAAACTCATAGCTGGAAACCAAACCAGCTTGCGACTAGGTTAGTTTAGTTCAAAATAGGTATTAATTTTATAGGACTGTATTTAGCGCTTAGACTCTATGAAATGCTTGTAAGTTGCTGCAGGCATTAATTTCACTTGTAATATCTGTCTCCCATGCTATGTGGTTATATGTAAGTTTTGCTTTATAACTTTGAAAATGTTTGCTCTGTACTTGTGAACAAGTCATGAGAATGATCCCCTCTGCGCATCAGAAGGACTATCAAAAATTCAGTGGACCAACATAGGACAAAAGCCTTGTTAATTGTCCCACCCACCCATGGAGGAGTACATGCAGAAGGCCTCGTACCATTGGTTTGAATACAAGAAGAGGGAAATAAAAACAGTGGACATGAAGATTTTTCATCTCTTTGCTGTTTGAACTCTTACAGGGCCAGAGACTCTAAACTGAAGTGAGAGTTCCCCCAGGGTTATCCCTGGGTTTGCCCTGAAAGACACTTTGAATTGTTAGATCACTGCAACTCTGTCACTCCTATGA
This sequence comes from Eretmochelys imbricata, assembly GCF_965152235.1. Lineage (NCBI taxonomy): Eukaryota > Metazoa > Chordata > Testudines > Cheloniidae > Eretmochelys > Eretmochelys imbricata. The sequence goes on along the minus strand of NC_135572.1, from coordinate 275,470,488 downwards.
TTTAGGTTGCAATTCATTTGTGTGTATATGTCTGCTTCTTTTAACCTGTAAATAACTCTCTAAACTTTTATTAACTGGGACTAAGAAATAAGATAGTTTATTACAGGATTGGCTACAGGCGTTGTCTGTGGTATAAGATTTAGGGTACTAATTGATCTTGGGTAAGTGACTGGTTTCTTGGGGCTGAAAGCAACTAGAGTTGGGTGAAAATGGTCAGCCAAAGTAGATTTAGTGACCCTGAAAAGTTTCATGAATTTGTGTCAGTTTTGCCATATTGATCATATCAAAGAACCCTCTCATCCCACCCAAACAAAAAACAAAACAAAACAAAAATCTGAAAAAATAAAAATGTTTTGGTTTTTCAGTTTGAAATGACTTTTAATTTTGAAATTTCCTTCGCATTTATTTTTAATACATTAAAAACATTAAGCTCTTGAAATTGACTGAAAACATTTTGTTTGATGCCAAATGATTTTTTCCCCCCGATTATTTTGGAATTGCCAGTAAACCAAAAAATCCATTATTCACACAATTCCGCCTACAATTCCCTGCCAACTGACTGTGGTTAGCCAGGTGGCAAGCTGTAACTATTGCTCCAGAGTAGGGAACTTTCTTATTAAATTGTTACCTCATCCGTCCCTTCCCACCCTTCTGTTAAAAGATTGTAATGTTTTTGGAGAAGGGGACTGTGTTTGTACTTCACACCTGTACAGTGTCCGGCAGAAGGGACCCTCAGCCTGATGGGGGGCCTCTGGTTGCTTTCATAATACAAATAATGAATAAACCATGGGAGGCTCTTTGGGGTTACAAGCCATGTCAGCGAGCTCTTAGGCCTGTTGCCAAGCCTAATAGGTTTTCTAGGTGTGTGCATTGGGTAGTTGGCCCCCAAGGAGCCAACTAAGGCTTGCCAAACAAACATCTTAACTCTTGCAGGGAGAAAAACTCCTTGACAATTCTCCTATGGCTCATGTGTGGGAAGAGGTGAACTTTAGCTGCAAAAGAGGTTGAACATTCCCTGCTCTGCTGTCTGCCATGCCCTCTGCAGGATGTGGGAGTAATGGTCTAGCAGAAGATTGGGGGTTGGACTGCAGGACGGCACCCCCCAAAAACTAATTATTACTTATATAGTCAGCATGAATACAGGAAAATTCATGTATTAAAATGAAGTGTTAAAGCCACTGCTTATCATGGGTTTTGAAAATATATAATAATCTATGTTAAAATTCATGTAGAATCTTTAAAAATTATTTTTAGTTCGGTTAATTGATTGTAACAATAGATGTAGTCTTTACCTAAACTTGGCTTTAAACTCTGCACATATGCATGTGGGAAGGGAAATACTGTATACTACCTTTTGACAACCTAACATCTCTCCTCCACTTTAACATAGTTCTCATTTTAGTTAAAACAGTCAAAAGTACTACATGCAGTTTTGCTTTATAAAACTATTATGCATAACACTCGATTTTCCAAAGCTCGTCAACCTCCTATCTTGAAAGGCTTTTTAAATGTTGCATGCCTGTTTTCTTTTTTCCATATTTTTATTGCCGTGGATTAAAGTCAGGTTATTTTTATGCTCCCAGAACTCTGATTAGTTAGATTAGCAGAAGTGCTTTTGGTATTGATGATACCATTATATACTACACTAAACCCATTAATAAATTAACAGTGCAACTCGCCTGTTTATAAATGAGCTTTACTGGGGGTTGTTTAAAATGAAAAACAACACTGATTGCTTGTAATCTAATCCAGTGAGTTACACAGGTTTTTATGCATGTGAGGAAAAGACAATTAGTGCTACCTGAGAGGTTTTTATTTCCCAACTCGATTTTGAATGTAACAGAAATAATTTAGTTAAAAATAGCAATCTGGAATAACTGGTAATGAGCTTTGTGTAGAATAACAACTCATATGACCAGAAATCTTCATTTAAAAAAGTCACTTTTAATCCTTACTGTCTTCAGAGGTTTACTATATGTGCCTTTAGGCATAGTTATTCCTTTCTCCAGTGTCTCTAAAAAGAGTAATAAGTAAGGTTGTTTAAGCTGTGAATATCTATCATATTTCAAAATTTACTTGCATATTGATGGCTTGTCCTATAAACAAAAACTAGAATTTTCCTGCAACAATACGAGTTGAAATTTAGTTAGACAGCACAATTTCATAACAAAAGCCTGTAAACTGCAAAGTCGTGCAAGTCTTTATTTTTGTCTTTCCTTGTCAGCTTTTTGCATTGTTGATCGATTTGCTGTAGTGCTGCTGTCAGTAGTTTACCAATAGTCTGATAGGATCTCATGACTGGCATTTTGCCTTTTTAAAAACCATCTCCATTGCTACAGTAAAGAATTTGAACCTCTAAATCAGCTGTGATAGCTGCTAGCCTCTTTTATTGTTATTAATGTGCTAGTAGGAGAGGAATATTGAACAGTAATTAGGAGCCAGTAAATTGCTACTGGAATAAACTTGAAAAGGTCAGTTTCCAGGCAAGAAGCCTTTCATATATGTTATCTTTATTTTTCTTCTTATATCACATTCATTATTAATATAGCAACATCCATTTCATTTATATTGACAAATGCGGGTAAAAATGTTACTTTAGTTCATAGTCTAAAAGCAGTAGTAATTATGTGAAAGTCACACTGCAGCAAAGTACTTGCTACTAAATTTAATTTTAACCTTTGAATTTGTTGTTCCTGTTAACTTGTATTTTTTTTATTAAGTGTGGGAAGAAATTTCTGAGTATTTTTAAACATGTTTGTAAAGATTGTATTCTGTAAATCATGTATTCAAACTTTAGTCCATTTTTAAAGATTTAAAGATTTAAATTGGTGCCAAATAAACTTTAAATAAAGCTGAGAAAATTCACATGATGGGATGTGATGGCGGCTTTGAAAAAACTGACATCTTGGTTGATGGAAGACAATCTTAATGAATTCAGGAAATATTCCCAGAGAGAGAACATTCTCATAAAGGGAATGATGGTGTTGTGGAAAACATGAGAATGTATATATTTGGAAATCTTAAAATAAGCTTTAGACATTTAATCTGATATTTAATATTCATTCTTTCTTTCAATCCTTAGGTATTTATAAACAATAAATGGAACTTTGAAGTAAATGGAGTACTGAATAGCTTATTGCTTTGTTTTTCTAATAGGAATCCCTGTCAGGGTCTTGTTATGGACAATGCAAATTCTGGAGGAGTAGGCCAAGAATCAAATATATTTTCACATCTTCCTCTTCTGAATCTTCCTAAGGTAAATTTTCTTTTCAATAATATTAGTCTGTGTATGTGAGAATAGCATAGTTAGCTATCTGATGTATATTTCTACTGATTATTTTTTTATATTTTAAGCACTCTTTGCATATTTCACACAGATATATCCTTTGATGTCATCACAAATCTATACATTCTATATTAAATTAGCACAATTAAAAAAATTTTGTTTTCCTTAGGCCTCTTAATCCTGGTTTTCTTTTCAAGAGAAGAGGAAAAAAATAAATCAAACCCTGAAGTTAACAAGATGCCAGCTAAACATCGCTGCTTAATCACCTGCTTCTAATCTCTTCCCTAACTTTTGTTTACACATTGTAAACTCCTTAGGGAAGAGACATTGTCTATATATGGGTATGTGTCTGTGACATATCCACTACATTTTTGGTGCTATATAAATAACATTATGCTAAAAGGCAAAGCATGGTAGTAGGTATGTTTTGTTGCATAGCTTGTTCATTATGAAAATATCTTCTTTTACTTTCCAGTATTCATAAATCACATGCACATATGTGTACTGTGCTGGTAACAGTTGCTAGCGACTTTTGGCTACAAAATGGCAAAAATGCTGAGCTGTCCATAGCACCTGGTATGACCGATCGAATGCTCATTTGACTTTGCCTATGACAATTGTTTAATAGCTCACTTTACTTTCCAAAACTTCCCTCATGAGGAGACTTCCACCAGAAAACAGATACACATGTACATACGTATATGGTTCCAATACTATGCAATAATTATTTAAAAAGAAATATAAAACCCAAATTAAATATCTCATATGTAATTAGATATAAAACGTACATTTCTAAACCCAAGAAGCTTTTTCAAACCATGTGGTAATTCCATGACTTTCTATAAAAAAGACCTTGTATTTTATGAAACCCATCACCCTTTATTGTGTAGTTTCAGCTAACATCTCTGCTAGTACAGTAATGTCTTTTAACCGCCAAAACCTTTAATCCAGCATGGGTTTTCTTTCCAGAATCTAGCAGGATCATATCTGGATCCATGCATTCATTGTGTAATTTAAAACTTCACTGGTTGTAGGCAACTCAGGTTTCCCTAGTAACCCAACTGAACAAAAATTCTTTTGAATGAGTATCTTGTTTTAGCCATTTTAATAGCGACTGCAGGAATTCTGTCTCACAGAAAAATGGACATAAAGTATATATCCTTATTTTCCCACATCTTCTCCAAGACACCTCATGGTAGCTATGTGAAATCTTTCAATGAAGTGTAGAGTTCCTAAGCATTCTGTAAAGCAATCATAGTGGAGGCATCCTCCAGTTGTAGCTGAAATATTTCAGGCTTGGTTTCCATTGTTATAATGGATACACTCTGATTGCAAGCACTAAGGTATTCTACAGTATGTATGTATAAATGCCCAGTGACAAGCATGTGTTCAGATAAGTGAATGAAAAAAGATATTCAGTATTAGTAAAAGAAAGCTTGCTTCTGAGTTAATCTATTCAGATTCTTCCCATTATTAATTCTTTTGTTTAGTGTCTGTATTACAGGTAATATCTTTGGGGGTTTGGATTGTTCAGCCTCCCCTGCCTTTTATTTACATTTTATTTTTTTACTTTGTGATGACTGTTTTCAGTAGGCTTGTGCCACCGTAGAACCTTGTAATCTGCAGTTATTCACTGTTTCTTTGAAAACTAAGAGTTATATTTAATCCCCTTTTGCTGTAAATGGAATCAGATGCTGAGTGAGTGAGTGAGTGAGTGAGTGTATGAGTGCGCGCGCATCTGTCAAATCCATATAAATATGGAGTGCATGAGAGCATGGTATAGTATAAAGATTTTACTGACGTGAGTTTTGGATAGCTGCATGGTTCACCAGCCGTGAATCCATGGTGGAGTTATGCAGGTTAAGGCTGCCATCTTTTTCTCCAGAATCTCACCTTTCTTTCTTTTTTTTTCTAAAGAGTAGTCTCTAACTGTTATAAATGCAGATGAAAGCTTGAAAATGTGAACCAAGTATAACTACTGAGTGATGTCTTCCTATGTCTGCCCACAGCTTGAAACAATACCACTGAGAAATGAATAGTGTGTGGGGCCTGTTGGCAATAATGTAACTTTAATCTATTTAAAAGTTGATCAAATCATTTATAAAAAGAACGGGAGGCTACTGTAAAGATCTGTACAATCTATGGAGAGTGGCATCTCATGATGGTGCCAGAAGTAGATGGCACTTGGGAGAAACTTGGGAGAACCATCATTTCTAAATTGACCTGTCAAGCCAAAACACCCAGATGAGAGGAATGGAGCCCAGAGGGGCATCTGAGCCCTAACAAGGGGGAGCCAATACTTCAGAGCTGGAGAGGACATCCAAGCTGTCCCATTTCAAAATGGCTAGAGTCATGGATCTGCTGTGATGGGGGATGTAAGGCCTGGCAACTACCTTCCTGTCTCTAGCGGCTGCTGCTTCTTCCTTTGTGCTAGACTGAAGACTCAGACAGATATCTCTGCTGCAGCTATACCAGCACTCAGTTTCAAGGTTTCTTAGCAACCATGAGAGCAAAGCGTACATTCTGATATCACATGACTCTGAGTGATAGGACCCTAGGCATAGGCTGGTTGTGTCTCTTTTTTAACCCAACCCTGAATACTACTGAGAAGGGCTGAAGCTTGAGAAGCCAGCAGAGAATACATGGTCACATTTTAAACATCCGCACAAGCTTTTGTGAATAACATCTCATTTTGGCATCCTGAGTAGGTGAAACTTGGCTTGTGGGCAAAGCTAGGCAGACTACCTTTGTTTTATTTCCCAATTTGAGCCTTCCTGTGTGATATACTTTAGACGGGGACCCTGCCATATGCAAGGGGAGAAGGAAGAAAGTTTATCAAAACAAAAAAGAGGGGCAGGGTTTGAAGTAGATCTGGTCAGAAAATGGGCATTTTTCTATACAAAATTAAAATTCAGAAAAATTTCAGCTAAAAACTGTAACTATTTTGATTCAGATATATTGCCATGGTGCCTTATGGGAGTTGCTGTTTGTGTGCCTCATGCTCCCATTCTCCTCTGTAAACCTGTCTCCCCGGTTGGACTACATCTACCATGAGGCCACCATGTCTTCCATTGCCCACCTTCTCCCCTTGCCAAGAGAGGAGCCTCTGGCCATGGTGCACCTTTGAAGATGTAGTCTCACCAGGATATAGGCCTATAGAGGAGTGGTTGGGGGTCACTGAATTGGAAGATGATGAGCTCTGTGTCACGGTCTCATGATTTGTCTTGACTCACAAAAGCCCTTCTTAGGTACATACGTTTTGGGCTCTTTGGGTATGGAGAACTTTGGGTACAGAGAAGTTGGATGGAGATGATGCACTTTGCAAGAAAGCTTTCCCTGAGAAAAACCACTCTGTGGGAAGAGTTTGAAGGCAGCCATTGGTGGGGCCAACAGCCCCTGAAGATCAGCTGTGCAGAAGCATTATCCTCCGCATGTGAGGGTCCCAGGATTGATTGTAATGTGGGAACATCCATAGGTTTAAGTAGACAAGCCCTCCTGCCCCTTCTGTGTAGTGGGGGTAAAACTGTTTATCCCTTTTCTTTATCTACTTGTAATGGGCAGATTAGGAGGAAAGTTTGTAAGTTGCAGCTTGTGAGTTTTCTGCCCCGCAAGGTGGTTTTTCCAGTGTCAGGGTGAGTCTGGCTCTAAGTGATTGAATTTTCTTTCTTTTATCTTCCTTTGTAGTTTTTCTGTAAAGTGGGTGGGTGGGAATTGTGTTTCCAAGTTATATTGTGCTTTTGGCATCATCTCCTTCTCTTCCTTTATTTACTGGAATTTATCAAGAAACCATATGAAATATATACTCTAGAGATGATGATAGATCTACACATTTCATATGTGAGAAGCTATTAGACATCTCCCCTGTAGCATATTGACAGACAACACAATCATTCTTAATCCTTTTATTTTCATAAAGTAACAGAATGGAGAAGAACTATTGGTGACTGTGTTAGCGTATACAATATTTTTAATAAAGAAGTGTCTGTAGTCACAGGCTTATCACAAAATTAAATATGAAGTCCTTTAAGCAACCATTTATGTTTAGAGCTCATGAAGATTCCTAAGGGCCAGAATAGCTGAGCCATACTGGATTTAGACAATAGAATTCAATCCTTTAACAAACATCTCCCAATCAGGAAAGGATACGTGTGCTACATTTTGGCTCTAGGGTCAGTTCTGTGGGGGTTGAGATGGCTTGCTCTTCTCATAGAGATTTCTTTACCAGCTAGTATACCTTTGATAGCGGCGGAGGGGACAAACCTATAGTGACTAATGAAGCTGGAATGGGGCGGATGAGTCTGCATAAGTAATTGTGGTAGTAATGGTGATGGTGGTTGTTGCTATTGTAGGTTACAGTGTTTGGAGACCCTTGTGTCCCTGAAGAGATATAATTCCACCTTATGATCCCTCCAGATTTGATGTCTCCTATATGCCCCTCTGTAAAACAGTCAAAACTATATTCTTTCCTCAGACTGTGGAAAATGTCAAAATTACTAGTATATTTGATAAGTTAAGACCTCTGAGCCTCTTTTGGGATATTTAACTAGAAATGGTGTTTCAACTGATTTGAAATAACCTCTGAATAGAGCTGGTTAAAAAATTAAAATCTATTTCTTTGAAAAGTTTCAAAATTTGGAAGTTGTTTTCATTTCAAAGTATTTCAAATAGATTCTTTTTTTTTTTGTAAATTAAAAAAAAGCCTGTTTTGGGAGGAAAAAATTATCAAAAGCATTACCAAAATGATTACCCAGTAATTGGTAAATGAAACATTTTGATAACCATTTTTAGTAATACTTCTGATCAATTTTAAATAAAATAAGAAAAAGCACACTTTGTTTATATATAATATATATATTATTTTGAAAAAAATATTTTGACCCAAAAAAATTGTATTTATTATTAGAAAAATTTCTACCTCTACCTTTCATTAAAGAGACTGGGTGAGAATTCAGTATCTAGAAATAGAATAAAAGCATTTATTATTTGAATTCTTAGCATCCTCCCAGTCTGTTCCTGTTGAGATCTCAGTATTATGGGTTTCATCTTCTCCTCTACTCCAAAGCTTGTGACTGCCTGTGTAGCTAGGTATTTTCCTTTATATTAGCCAATTGCTGCCCTTGTATGCGTATATGGGATTATCAGATGGAGCACTACACCAAGGTTTTAAAACTTTAATGTTGTCACACAAATTCAGGGCAAAGTAGTTTAGAGATAATGACCTACCTAAAACCATTCTCACCCACCATTGCTTTTTTGGTGCAATCATGAATGGTACAGATTCCCTGTAATCTAGTTTGGCATCTCACAGCCATTTAGCTGCTCCCAGTGGCTGTGAGCAGAGGAGAACCGGGCCATACAGTTCAAACTTGGGTGCCTAAAGTGAGACATTTAAATAAGAGTCAATGGGAGCTATGGGTGCTCAGCATCTCTGAAAATCTTTCATTTAGGTACTTTAATCTGGATCTAAGTTCCTGACTTTAGGCACTCAAGTCTGAAATTCTGAGCCTTGGTACTTATATGGCTATTTACATATGGAAGAGATAAGAGGAATTTGTTTAGATCAGGGGTGGCCAACCTGAGCCTGAGAAGGAGCTAGAATTAACCAATGTACATTGCCAAAGAGCCGCAGTAATACATCAGTAGCCCCACATCAGCCTCCCCACCCCCAGCTCCCAGTGCCTCCCATCCACCGGCAGCCCTCCCCGCACCTCCCAATCAGCTGTTTTGTGATGTGCAGGAGGCTCTGGGGGGGACGGGGAAGGAGTGAGGGCACGGCAGGCTCAGGGGAGGGGGTGGGAAGGGGTGGAGTGGGGACAGGGCCTGTGGCAGAGCCAGGGGTTGAGCAGTGAGTACCCCCTGGCACACTGGAAAGTTGGCACCTGTAGCTTCAGCCCTGGAGTTGGTGCCTATACAAGTTGGTGCCAATACTTCTGAGGAGCCGCATGTGGCTCTGGAGCCACAGGTTGGCCACCTCTGGTTTAGATCTGAGTCATGTTACCCTTGTTTGGATATTAATTCTAGAAGTTGCTGTTATATTGCAGATACTTTCTAGGTGTCTGTGTAACTGGGGATCTTACACTGGACATGTAGTATCTCTCAAGGTACCTTGTCCTGTGTGTTTCTTGCCAGCTGTCTGATTGACAGTGCACAAAATAAGCCCGACCAATATGTTGTTAATGCCATCCCTTTCATTGTTGGTGCTTGATTTTAAGAACTTATCAAGACAATAAAGGTGGAGAAGATGATGTTCTTTATGAAATTTTTGTGAATGTGTGGAAACCTATCTGATTTTTTTTCCCCTCCCAAATTCCAGCAAGGCGAATTCAGCATATTTTCCTACTGAGATAATTACACTAAACACTATGCAGTTTATTCTGGAGGATCTTGTGGATGAGATTTAAAAACAAATGTGTTTTTTCTACTATTAATGGGCATGAAAGGTCCCAGGGAACTTTAGTTAGGATATGAGTTTGCTCATCTGCTTTTAACCAGATTTTCTTTCCCTTCACTACTGATTGTGTTTTCTGCTCATTGACTGTACCCTACCCTCTACCCCCAAATAGGAAGTGTCTGCTTTCTATTTTTGTTGTAGTGTGTTTTGTAACTTCTGAAGCTCTTTAGAATCCTTCAGGATCAAAAGCATTATTTACATATAGAATCTATTATTATTTTGCCTCCCCTGTAGTTTTGCCACAGATAAATCTACCATGCTCCTATCCTCCATGCATTATTCAGAACTTATTATATTGTAAGTCCTGTAATGTCTTTCTAAATTGTATTATCCTTATTTCGTCTGTCATCTACCATGAATTTTTACTGGATTTGTGGATATGTGTAATGCCTTGTATCTCTCTCAAAAGATTTCAGTAAACATAATGGGGAAAAAATGTTGACTTCTGATTCCTGGCCTGCTGACCTTCTGAACCAGTGTACCAGTTAGAGTTCTTCATTTCTTACACAAACTATTGATTTGTCTTTAAGTTTTGGTATAGTTCCAATTCCATTAAATTAGACTAGATGTGTGCTCAATTAAAAACTGCATTGGATTTTGGAGTATGTGCCTTCCAATAGCTAATGTACTATTTCTGGCTAAAGTGCTTAAAAGTCTTGTATCCAAACAATTGTCTGTATTCTATTCTATATAGATTTCTATACTGTGCTTAGCACCCTAATATCTGAGCATCTCATCACCACTTGACTGAGTGATATGCCTCTAAGTGTGTTAAGTCTGGCTCTTGATCATGTTGTAGCATAAAAACAGTTCTGGTTAATTTTGTATATAGAAATTATCTGTTTCTTAATGTTGATGATACCAACTCTGATTTGTCCAGCAAGGCATTTTTTCTGCATTTAATACAGCCACTCGGAAACATTTGAATTGTTCTATTTCCTAGGACTACACTTCCTGAGTCTAGAACATATTTATGGGTATGTCTACACTGCAACTAGGCACCCTCAGCTGGTCTGTGCCAGCTGACTTGGGCTCACAGGGTTCAAGCTGCTGGTCTGTTTCATTGCAGTGTAGACATATCCTAAGAGGCCTGGTGAGGGAAAAGAAGAGGCAGGGCAGACTGGTTCAGTCAGGCAAAGAGGAAGATGAGAGCTGCCCGAGCGAGCTAGAGAGAAGGTGGTTCCTGGAAAAGGGCTTAAGGCAGGAGAGCAAAAAGAAGGATTTGCTGGCTGGTATACCCAAGCCAGAGAGGGCCAAGGCTAGAGGGGGCTGGAAGCAGGAGGAACAGCAGAGGGAGATGCTTGCTGGCTCTAAGCCAGAGAGCTGGAGCCAAGGACCAGAGTGGGCTTAAGGAAAGGGGAACAGCAAGAGGAGCTTACCCACTGAGGTCTCCTTGTTGCAGAGCTGAGCCCCAGAGAAACCATGAGAGGATCAGCAGTAGTGAAGGATGCTCCTCTGTCAAGGATGCTCCCAGTAGAGTGGCTGTGAGAGTTTGCAATGGGAAGAGCAGGTATGCAGCACCCTGGACGAAAAGGCTGGGGTGGCTATCCTGGCAGAGTCCAGCTATGGTAAGAATCAAGCTGGGTTTTAAAGATTACTTGTACTGGGGCTGTGTCATATGAAATATGTCCTGAGACTTTTGGTTATGGCTTTTTGCTAATAAACTATGATTATAGACTAGACAATAAGCTCTTTTGCAGTTACTGGGGACTCAGAAGGAAAACTGAGATGAGGGGCCACTTGCAGGGCTGCCCTGAGACCACGAGGGGGAGCCTGGGAGAAGACCATGTGTTTACATTTTGTTTTTTGTTTTTACTAAGTTTTGTTTAGCTTCAGTGCCTAATGAAAATTTATGAGAGAGGGTGGCTTTGTTAAAGGCTCAACACGCTTGCCCGTTCAGTTAAGGTATGAGAATTCATAATACACATCTCTGATACCCTCAAAAAATTCTCTGTTAAAACTAGGGAAGACCAGTTTCAACACCGACGTATTTAAGGTAAAAAGACAAGCAGAGAAAAACTTTTATGGTTTCTTTATACACCATCAAGAAACAATAACAGGCATAAATCCAATTACAAAAAAAAATCTGTCAGAGTCACCTTTAAGAAATTTAACTGATTGCTAAGACATTCCATTACACAAAGTAACTGTTAGAACTTACACAGCAGCTGGTTCCAATGGAAGCATGTTGACTTTGCCAACTGCTTTGTGTATGTTACAAAAGTTACTTGTGGAAATTTCTCGAAGCACAGCCACTCCCCCTGTATATATTGTTCTATAATGATTTATGAAACTATTGTGACTTTCCTTCAAGTTGTTGACTGGGTTAGTTAACTAGAAATTAATACTGGTGTAGAAGTAAAAGAAAGGATTTGCATTGACTTTCTTTCTTATGTTGCTGCAACTTTAGAGTAAAAGATTGTTTGAATTATTTGGTTCCAAATTGGTAAGTGGAATCCTGATCTCCTCTTTATTTCTTTTTTTAATTATATTTAGATTAAATTGAAGACAACCAGTTGATCTTAGCAGCAGGTGAATATTTACTGTTCATTTGGTAAATTCCTCAGAACACAAAGTTTTCTGATTTTCTGTATCTTCATACCCAGTAAACAGGAATTTAGTCATATTTAATCTGACTTCACTTACAAAAATAAAAACATTAATACTTATCTACTCACGTCTTAGCTAAGAAATGCAAAAATGTCACGTACCTTTGAGGAGCTGGCTTATATGTGTTTGTTTAGTTGTCTGTTTATCTTGAATATTTCTGTAGTCATTGTCACTTAGTTATCTTAAGGCAGGAGAGCAAAAAGAAGGATTTGCTGGCTGGTATACCCAAGCCAGAGAGGGCCAAGGCTAGAGGGGGCTGGAAGCAGGAGGAACAGCAGAGGGAGAGAGCCTAAGACAGAGAGCTGGAGCCAAGGATCAGAGTGGGCTTAAGGAAAGGGGAACGGCAAGAGGAGCTTACCCACTGAGATCTCCTTGTTGCAGAGCTGGGCCCCAGAGAAACCATGAGAGGATCAGCAGTAGTGAAGGATGCTCCTCTGTCAAGGATTCTCCCAGTAGAGTAGCTGTGAGAGTTCGCAATGGGAAGAGCAGGTATGCAGCACCCTGGATGAAAAGGCTGGGGTGGCTATCCTGGCAGAGTCCAGCTATGGTAAGAATGAAGCTGGGTTTTAAAGACTACTTGTACTGGGGCTGTCTCATATGAAATATGTCCTGGGACTTTGGTTATGGCGTGTCTGTGTGTCTTCATGGAGCCTACCCCTGCACACCCTTCTCACTGGGAGAGGTTAGTGCTCAGAATCTCTGAAAAATCAGACTGCTTAGTTAGGTCTTTTGTATGGCCTGGGAGGAGAGAAGCTGCTGATTCTACTGTAGGTTGGGAAGCTTATCCCCAGGACACTGCCTAGCTTGGGAGTTCTAGAAGACACTGCTTTGGGTGTGCATCTTATAAGAGATACACTTGTAAATCTTGTTAGAACAAGACACCACATCTTATAAAATGTAGTTCTTGTAAATGTTGTGCTTGCTCACTGCAGATCTCATAAGATATGCACTCAAGGTGGTCTCTGCTTAGCTTCTGGACTTTGAAAGCTTGTGTACTGGCCTATAAGAAAACACTATTTTTGCTAGCTTTGGGTCAGAAAATAACGGAATTGCTATCACCTGTATAGAAGGGTACATTATGGGGCACTGGGTTCCCCTCCCCTCACCCCCACTGAATTAGTTTTGGGATACAGTGCTTTTCGGGTGTGAGTCAATTGTTCAAATATTTTATACTGTGTAATTTTCTGGGCATCTATTATTTTTTATATTACAGTAGTGACTAGAGGTCCCAACCAAGATCAGAGCCTCATTGTGCTTGGCACAGTCCAATCACATAGTGGAAGACAATCCTTGCCCCCAAAGAGCTTGCTGTCTAAATAGACAAGACAGACAGGAGGTAGAAAAAGAGGCACAGAGAAATAAAGTGACTTGCCCAAGGAGTCACAGCAGGGCGATGGCAGAGCGAGGAATAGCACCCAGGTCTCCATGCTTCCAGTCCAGTGCCTCATCCACTAAACCTCACTCCCCTTCCAGCTTTTTGCGTGGGCATTAATTTGCCTGGGCATTGATTTACTATTGTTTAAATCTGATTAAAGAAAATAAGTCTGACCCTGGTCAGCAGTCAAGATCCAGAGAAATATGGTGGTCTTAGGGTTGCCAGGCGTCCGGTTTTTGACCAGAACACCCATTTGAGAAGGAACCCTGGTGGCTCCAGGCCGTTTAAAGTCCGGTTGGCAGCACAGCGGAACTAAGGCAGGCTCCCTGCCTGCCCTGGCTCCGGGAAGCTCCTGGAAACAGTCGGCATATCCCTGCAGCCCCTAGGCACAGGGGCGGCCAGGGAAGCTACATGTGCTGCTCCTGCCTTGAGCGCCAGCCGCGCACTCCCATTGGCTGGGAACCGTAGTCATGGGAGCTGTGGGGGCAGTGCCTGCAGGTGCAGGCAGTGCGCACCGTGCAGAGCCCCCTGACCGTGCATCTGCCTAGGGGCCGGACATGCCAGCCGCTTCCAGGAGCAGCAGGGAGCCCGCCTGAGTCCCACTGCGCCGCCGACCAGGAGACGCCTGAGGTAAGTGCTGCCCGGCTGGAGCCTGCACCCTGAACCCCCTGCTCAAGGTTGAAATCCCCTCCCCAACCCTCACTCCCTCCCAGACCCCGCACCTTGCACTCCCATTCACACCCCAACCCCCTGCCCCAGGTCGGAACCACACCCTAACTCCCTCCCAGACCCCGCACCCCAACCCCCTGCCACAGGGCAGAACCCCTCCCGTACCCAAATGCCCTCCCAGAGCCAGCACTCCACAGCCTTCCAGGGCAGGGGGAGAGAGCAATGGAGGGTTAGACAGCAGTTGCTTTGTCTCTGGCTCAGAAAGTGACACATATAGTGCCACAGGAACAACACTGAGTGCATCTGCAGGGGAAGACCACCCAGACTGCTGAAAACAGTCTCTGAGAGGGCTAGGAAAGACTCTAGAGGCTGTCTTGGAGTCTTCGGGCTGGACTTGCTGGTGACAATTCAGAATGGCAGGATGCAGATAAAAAAATGGCTGAAATGTAGGATGTCCTGTAGAATTAAAGACAACTAGGAGTGGTAGATGTCAGTCTCTTCAAAGAGGCTAAGGATTTAAGGTGGAATGGGGAAACCAGAGCAGCTATTTGAGTTAGGGCTTTATGGCTAAGTAGTGGCTTCATGGCTAATTAGTGGCTTCATTATACAATTAGGCCAATCTGGCACCTTTCCAAAGCATTACATTTCCTTTAAAATGGGGGAGAGAGACATTTAAAATCAACAGCCCCTTTCAAAATGTGGTATCAATGTTGCCAGCTCTCACTATTTCTTCACAAGTCACATGAGTTTGGCCAGGGCTGAGGCCAAGGCTGAGGCCAGCCTCATGATGACATGAGAAGCTCCAGTCCCCTTGTGAATTTCAGCTCTACCTGGGGGATGTCTCTCTCTTATAGGCTGTCTTTCCAACTTCCCCACCTTCGGGGGGAGAGCAGCCAATCAGAGTTGCTGCAGGAAGCGGGCAGAGCTCTCTTCCCCTTCCCTCAGGAATAGACACCATCTTCACAGGAGGGGAGACGGGAACAGGAAAAGACCAGCAGTTGAGGGTGGCTCTGCTCCCTCATCACCCCTCCCCTCCTGGGAATAATGGGACAGTTCCTCTCTGCTTCTTCTCCTTCTCCTCCCACTCCCTGCAACACTTGGCCTGGGAAGAAATAAGGGGTGACGAGGAAGGGTGGTGAACAGCCCCTGGAGCTGCTGTCCCTCTCCTGGAAGGGGGATAGGGGAACCTCATTGCAGCCCCCACAGGCCTGGGAGTGGGGGGTGAAGAGCTTCTGGAGGAGAGACAGTGAGGGAGAATTGATGTGGGAGCAGAACTGGAAGAGAACTGGAGTCACAGAATTGATGAGTGGCAGGGGGATGAGCAGATATGTGGATGAAGCTACAGAAGCAGGTGCCAAAGTCATTTGGATATATCTGGGAGCATTGCAACATACTCACACTGGCGGGGGTGGGGGGCAGGGTGATGGGGCACAGGGGGACTTAAAAATCACAGACCAAACCACAGTATAATGTTTGGCCTGAAATTAATGAGTTTTTTTTGTGTTTAATCTCATGATTTGGGTGATCTGCTTTATGATTTTTGAACGTTGGAGTTGGCAATACGGGGATAGGTGGATATTTTCTTTCATGATGAATAAAAATGGAATGTTATTGATAAAATAAAATACATTAGCTGCCTAGAGAGTGGCAGGAAATATGCTTTGAGAGATTTGGCAATAAACCCCCAAACAAGTAAGCAACCAAAAAATACCAAGAATAACACAGTATTAGGTTTGTTCAGTCTGGAAAGGGAAAGATTAGTGGGATATTAAATTGATTGATTATTACAGCAAACTATAGCATGGACAGTCTGTTCTTTTGCACATTGTGCTGTAATAAGGAAACAGTATTGCCAACCCCAAAAGTTCAAAAATCAGTACTCCCAAAATCATGGAGCTGGCCTCCGAATCACGTGATCTTTTTTTAAAAGATATTTTTGGTCTGTCTTCTCACGTTTGAACTCACCCTCCCAATCCCTAGTGTGTGTGAGACAATTACAGTGCCACCAACACTCACAAACATTTAGTGAGTGATCCATTTTGGCCCTGACTGCAGAAGGCCTTGATATTCTATCCAACTGAGATTGGCATGGCATTGCCTCTGGAGGTGAGGCTGCATTTTTAGAGATGGGGTGATCACATCTGCACTCAGTATTCAAGATGTGGGTGTACCATGGATTTATATAGAGGCAATACAATATTTTCAGTCTTATTATCTATCCCTTTCTTAATGATTCACAACATTTCGTTTTCTTTTTTGACTGCCGCTGCACATTGAGTGGATGTTTTCAGAGAACTATCTGCAATGACTCCAAGATCTTTCTTGAGCGGTATCAGCTAATTTAGACTCCATCATTTGATAGTATAGTTGGGATTAAGTTTTCCAATGTGCATTTATCAACATTGAATTTCGTCTGCCATTTTGTACCCTGGTATTACTCTGTCCCATTGATTATCCCCATTCCATCAAGTTTCTGTGATGCCTGTTATATCAATATCCTCATTTTATATGAGGCCCTCTGGTTCACCCATCTTATTATTAGGCTTCTAGCACTGGTATGTAAGCACTTTAAAAACTTGTCACATTTTAGCTGTCTGCCATTACATGATGTAATTGAATGGGACTCTTTTTCATTTGACTGTTTCTCATCAGATCCTACCTGTATTTTATCATCTTCCATCCTTTCTTCCTTACTAAGATAGAGAGAATGTCCGTTAATAGATCCTCCCTGTGGCAGGCCTAGCACCTTACTGCCCCTTTGGGGCATGGGTGGGGTGTCGGAGCCTTGCCACTCCCAAGTCTGTGCACTCGTCTCTCTGTGGGCGGCCTGATGTGGCCTAATGGTCTCTCTCCACACAATCACCTCCTTTGTCCAGGTAGTGAGTTCTAACAGCCAAAGTCCGTGTAATTCGTCCCAAACGTCAGGGCTGTGTGGCCCAATGGCCAGAGTCCATATTAACCCCCGTCAAAGGTGGGGTAGTGCGGCCCCGTGGCCAGAGTCCCTGTAACCTTCCCCAAATGCCAGGGCTGTGTGGCCCAATGGCCAGAGTCCATATAACCCGCCCTTGCAGGTGTGGTAGTGCAGCCTAGTGGTCGGAGTCCATGTGATTCCCATGCTGGGCCACCCCCCTCTCCAAAGAGGGCAGGCGGCTGGGAGGGGTAGAGGGACCCGGGCCCAGCCTCTCCTTTGGGTCCCCACCCAGGGCCCTGTTAGTGGCAAGTTCCCCTTGCCACCTCTTGGTGGGGATCTGCCCGAAACACGCTGAGCCTCTGTGCAGCACTAACGCTGTTTTCTTCTAAAGTTCCCCTCGGTCACTTCCTACCATAACTTCTGGGTCCTCTATTTCAGGGAGTCCTCTGGTCTGTTCCCCTTCTGTGACGTACTCAGTCTGGATGTGGGGGCACGTCCCGGCTTGGCTGGCTCCCAGATCCTGGAGTCCAGGCTGTCTCTCCTTGGGAGCTGGTGGCCAGCCTTCAGGGATGAAAGTAACTTAACAGATAGCCTGGGTCCTGGGCAAGGTGAGTGGGGGGGCAGCTCTGGGCCCCCAGAAGCGGCAGGGCCTCGGGCGGCAGGGTCAGCTCTGGGGCCAGACTACCCAGCAAGCCCTTCAGCGCTGCCTGGCCCATGCCACCTGGGGTTCCAGTGACAATTTAAAGGGCCTGGAGCTCTGGCCGCTGACATGGTAGCAGCATCAGCAGCAGCTCCGGGAGCCCTGGGCCCTTTAAATTGCCACTGGAGCCCCAAGGGGCTGGCCACCATCTCTGAGGCAGCGGCTGGAGCCCTGGGCCCTTTTAAATCACCGGGCCCCGGGGCAGCTGCCCCTTTTGCCCTCCCCTCCCCCATCAGCGGCCCTGCTGGTATGGTCGTCTGTGTACCGGTGGCCACTTTTTTACCAGTACGCTGGACCGGACCAGACCGGCTTGCTTTCACTCTGCTCCCAGGTCATGAGCGCCCCAGGTGAACACCTTTTCATGGCTTCTCCTTCTTAGTGCTCTGCTCCAGCCAGTGAGTGGCCAGTTGAGGCATTTCAGGTTGTTGCTCTCCTCTCTCCTTTCCTTGTCAAAATACAACCTGCATTAGGGATAAAGCTTGAAGTCCGAGGCAGGAGTCCAGGGGATGACCTATTCCTTCCCTCTGGGGTTTAAGGCTGGTGGTCACAACGGCAATCAGTTGTGAGTGGGATGCCTGGTATTGCTGTCTTCTACTTTGTTTCCTGGCTAGCTTGTTGTCAGCTGTGGTATCAACTTTACAGGGATGGCTAAGATTCTTAAAATCCCGTAATATCTTATTAATTGGTCCTTGCTTCAGGTAAGGGGCAGTACTGGAGGCAGAATACCACACTTGATGACCTGCCTGAACTGATGTTGCTGGTAAACCTTACTTGCTCATAAAATTGCAAGCAAAATGTTTACCATGAAAAATTATGTATGAGGTGTCAACTTGTCTGAAGTAAGGTAGTTATTGGTTAAGTATTCAGTCTTCTTAGTAAGTTAATGCAACCACTAGATGAATGATTTTTATGTAATAACACAGCAGACACCTATGAGATTTCATTTCTATAATTTCACTTTATCATTTTTCTTGACTATAGTATTTATTTATTTATTTATTAAATTTGTACTGCCATAGTGCTTAGAAAACCTAGTCAAACATCTGGACCCTGTTGTGCTTATCTTCAGAATTACCCTTACATTTACTAGTTTTACTTTTAGAGCAATTTCCACAAAACAAAAAATGTTACATGGGGCTAAATAAGTAATTTAAATTGCCTCAAGTTTTTGCATAACTAGTGTATCTTCTCTGCCTCAGACAAGGACGGGGGAATTGGAGGTCAACCTAAAGCACCTCATTTATATGATAATTACAAATAAGCAGTGGCTAGTGATTCATGATACAAATCATTTGTTCCTATGAGACTTGTATGTTTACTAGACAGGAAGTATGTGATTATGTTGTGCTAATTAGTTTCCAGGTGACAGAAATAATGTAGTGCAAAGGAGACTAAATTCAGTAATTGTATACTATATAGTCTTACTGTTTCCTTATTATGTTGTTGTTTTAATTGAATTACTAGTCTTCATTAAGTCAAACATTTAATAGACTGACTTACCGTATATATTTTATGTAGATGCATTATGGATTTAAATTGATTGATATATAAATATATGTTTATTTTTAACTAATTATTTCTAGTTAGCTGAATGTTGCTGAGATAGTACCATAGATGAACAATATGAGATTAATAACCGAAATTGAAGAGCACTATCTAAAGAAAAAAGAGGAAATAGGTTTGAGAATTACACAGTTAGCTGATATTCAAAGTCAAGGAGACAGAGGGATCAAAGGACAAAAACCCACATTCTGAAATAATGGAGTGATACTTACTGGCAAATAGAAAGTGGACTAAAATAGAAAGTGAATAAAGATTGAGGCTGAAAAAGAAGGTACAGTGTTATAGAATAGACAGGGAAGAACAGAAGAAAAGTGAAAAATAATGAGAGAGTTTATTGTAAGAGAAGTCTATTATTAATCCAGGACAGTGATGGGAACCCAGACTAATAAATTTGTGTCCCACCTTTTTTTTAAATCTTCAAGGTATCCAGAAATCCTAATTTAAAGGTGCAGACAGAAAGTCATTATTATTTGAAACAGAACGAGAAACAGAATTGGAGCAATCACCACTTTTAACTGCTATATAGTCATAGATGCATTTATCTTCTAGGCAGATGTTTACTGAATATATGAGACAGGGTATTTCTGACAAATAATGATATAGTTAGTTATATTTCTAGAAATGTGAGAAATTCTGGGTCACATGGAACCTGAAGCCTCTAGATATTAGTAATGTAGAGAGAAAATTGTCTTTGAGACAGCAGAATTTGTTATACTAAAGCCTGGGGGGAAATATGGATATTATGACAACTGTGCACTAAGAATTCAAAGGTTAGATAGTTTGTGACCTGAAAGAACCAAACTGTAATAGAAAATTAAGATCTGCAAAGGGAAGAATAGGTGTGTGCTTTTTAAATTATAATACCTACCTTTTATATAGTGCTTTTCTTCAATAAGTCTCAACGCTAACTGCGTAATTTAGAGTATATTTTGGCAGTGTGGCAGGCTGGTTTATTACTTGGTCTTAAACAGCATGCAGAAATGTAATGAAAAGCCTGAGGTTTTCATGTTTTTTAATACTATTTTCCTTATAGCACTCTGCATCCAGGGCAAGGCCAACTTAGAGGGTTTTTTTAGCATGATAATGATAAATGAGCACCATAAACTGGGAAGTGTAAAATAGTCCACATTTTTCTCAGATGCAAATCAAAAACCAAACCCATGTGAGAATCTGGTTATATTACTAGAAAGGCAAAAAATGAAGGCTCCAAAGCTGCAGCTTCTTGCACATGGCATGATTGCTGCATTTAAGTGGAACCCTATGCAAATAGTAGAGTCCCATGCAGGTGTAGTGATTCACCTGCATGCTAAAAGTTACAGGATGAGGGCCTAAGCTTAATTTTATTTGACAAAACCAAAATCAAAGCTCAGCTGATCGAACCTATTTCCATATTAAATGCAAAAAATCCAAAAAACAAACAAAATAATCCAACATTAATGCTGAACAATTAAAATCAGAAAAAAATAAGGGAAACCCTTAGATCTTACAGCTCAGAAAATATTTCCAATTTGTTAATAAGTTTTTGCTTTTAAATATATTCTACTTCCACACAAAGAAAATGTAGTAGGCCACCATGGGGAAATAGTTAATTGAGCTATTTTTTCTGTAGCCCTGTTTAAGAAAACCCTGAAAGAATCAGGTTAGAATTTTGTTTACAGTGTGGGAAAATGAAGGCAGTTTCAGAGTTTTTTTGTAACTATTTTTGCTCAGAAAAAGAATCAAGGAGAATTTACAGCCCACAAGTGTTAAATCTCCTAGAAACCTAAAAATGGGGGTATAGTGGAACTTATTTTGCAAACTAAATTATAACAGTTGTTACCACAGCATCTATAATTCACAGAATGTAGAAAATATTTATTATGCTTACCATTACTATTATTAAGAAGTAGTGATAGGTTCACATAGACAGTATGAGCAAAGAGTTAGAGTTTACATGATCAGTAGAGCTGGTTAAAATTATAAATTTAAAGCTTTTTAAAATGAAAAAATAGCCTTTTTCAAAATAAAATATTTTCAGGAAAATATTTGACTTTGAAATTTTCTAAACAAAAAAAACCCATAGAAAACTAAATTTATGTTTTTGTTTGTCGCCCTTTCTCTTTAGACATAAGAATGATACTAGGTCATATCAATGGTTCATCTAGCTCAGTATCCTGTCTTCCACTGAACATGGGCCAGTGCCAGAACAGGGCAATTATTGAGTGATTCATCCCCTGGTGTCCAGTCCCAGTTTCTGGCAGTCTGAAGTTTAGGGACAGACAGAGCATGGGGTTGCTTTCCTGACCACCTTGGCTAATAGCCGTTGACAGGCCTATCCTCCGTAAACTTTGCTAATTCTTTTTTGAATCCAGTTATACTTTTGGCTTTCACAACATCCCCTGGCAACATGTTCCACAGGTTGACAGTTTGTTGTATGAAGAAATACTTCCTTATAGTTTTAAACCTGCTGCCTATTAATTTATTTGGCTCTTGTGTTATGTGAAGGGGTAAATAACGCTTTCCTGTTCATTTTCTCCACACCATTCATGATTTTATAGACTTCTATCATAACCCCCCTAAGTCATCTCCTTTTCCAAGTTGAACAGCCCCAGTCTTTTTAATCTCTCTCATATGGAAGCTGTTCCATGCTCCTAATAATTTTTGTTACCCTTCTCTGAACCTTTACCAATTCTAAAATACCTTTTTTGAGATGGGGCAACCAGCATTGCATGCAGAATTCAAGATGTGGGTATATCATGGATTTTATATAGTGACCTTATAATATTTTCTGTCTTATTATCTATCCCTTTCCTAATGGTTCCTAACATTCTGTTAGATTTTTTTGACTGCCACTGCATATTGAGCAGATGTTTTCAGACAACTATCCGAGATGACTCCAACCTGCATTTTTCTTGTGTGATAACAGGTAATTTAAATCCCATCATTTTGTATGTATAGTTGGGATTATGGTTTCCAATGTGCATTACTTTTTCATTTATCAACACTGAATTTCATCTGCCATTTAGTTACCCAGTCACCCAGGTTTAGTGAGATTCCTTTGTAACTCTTTGCCATCAAATTTGGACTTTTTCCCACCTGGATTCCCTTTTCCATTTTGCCTCTTAAAAGTGACAGAGTAAGGGAATGACTGAACTGAAAACTGAATTTTTATTTCTTAGTGATTGGGATTTTTTTGCTGAAAATTTTAGAAATTTTTAGTGATACATATCTACGATTTTTCTACCAGCTATGCCATGAAAGGTGTGACTTATGTGTTATGATAAGACCTAGTGACTGTAAAGATGAGCTAAATTATTCTTTATAGTCTCGACAATGAGTGCAAATTGAAAATAGAAATGGGAATCACAGAAATTTAATCCTTCTACACCAGAAACTTTCTCTTACCACATATCTTTTAGTGTAAATTTTGAAATGGAAATGTATCTTCTCTTTAAGGGATTTTGGACCTTTTATTTTTTCAGTTTTAATGTTAATTAGAGGCAGATTAGGGTTTTGTTGGACCCTGGGCCAGAGCAAGTGGTGGGCCCTCCCTACCCCTTCTGCCTGCAGTCTTGCTGCATACCTCTAGCTGACACAGGACTACTTTTATTCTGGTAGCATACCCACCACTTTTTCAAATGTCTGAGAGCGTATACCTTGCAGCTTGCCTCATAGGTCAACAAACCTGGACACTTCCAGAGGGAAGCAAGTACCTGACTATGCGGCTCCTCACTGAAAATGCCCGGTTACTATTCCCATCCTACTTAAACCAGGGTGCTATTGTTTTTCTTTGAGTGATGGTCCCTATTGTATTCCATTGAGGGATGTCCCATGTGCCATGCGTCTGGAGCCAGAGAATTTGAAAGTAGTAGTGTCTGTTGCTTCACGCATGTGCCCTTGCGCCACCTCTTGGTTTCATCCAAAGTGATAAAGGGCAGGGCGGACTGACCTCGCCCTCAGTTCCTTCTCACTGGTATCCAACTTCCTGGAGCCCACCACAGCATCTGATGGATCCATCTTGTTGGCAGTACTGGGGGTCATGGCCTCAATATCCACAGTCAGAGCCTTCCCATTCAGCAAGAGAGGATTCACCTCTCTCCCCGCTTCAGGCATCTTCGAGTAGGCATTCAGAACCAGTTTTTGAGGTTGAGTTGCTTAGTCCAGCTCTGATGGAATGCCAAAACAAGAACGGTTCCCATCAACATCACCAGACGCGGCTGTGTCCTCATCTCCCCACTCACTGCCAGTTGACTTTAATCAGTTCCAGGACCTCTTACGCAGGATGGCTGAGAACCTCTATGTTCCATTGGAGAAAGTACAGGACAAACAGCATCAGCTTCTTGATATCCTTCATGCTTAGGTACCAACCAGGGTTGTTCTACCAATCAACAATGCTATTCTTCAATCGGCTCAAACTGTTTGGCACACCCCGACCACTTGCACACCCACCCATATGGCACTTGATATGCAGGATGCCTATTTTCACATAGACATCCATCTGACCCACAGAAAGTTCTTGAGATTCATGGTAGGCCCTCAGCACTTCCAATACAGGGTCCTACCATTTGAACTTGCCATTGCTCCATGGGTCTTCACCAAATTTTTCTCTGTAGTAGTAGCCTATCTACAGTGTCAGGGGCCCTTATATTCCCGTGTCTTGATGACTGACTGCTGGCCGCATTATCCAAGGGAGAGGCTCGAGCCTCAATCTCCATGTTGCTTAAATTCCTTTCCTCCCTGTGGGTGAGCATAAACAGCAAAAAAATCGACTTTGGATATCACACAGTCCCTAGATTTCATTGGGGCGTCCATCAATGCGGTCTTGGCATGGGCCTATCTATTGAGGAACAGATTCTAGACCCGTCTGGAATTGATTGCGAAGGTTATCACCAGTCCTTCTGTTTTAGTCAGGTCTTGCCTTTTCTTCCTTGGCCACATGGCAGCCCGCATGTATGTCACCACCTTTGCTTGTCTCCGTCTTTGCTGCCTTCAGCTGTGGCTCCAGAGGGTCTATTGCCCCATACACCATACCACTGACTTCCTGCTGACAGTCTCACCCAAAGTCCTCTTCCCCCTCCAGTGGAAGATGGACCCAGGACGGGTCTGCATCAGTATACCCTTCCTCCCTTCCTCCCCGGAAACGACGATCATCATGGACACATCACTCATCGGATGGGGTGCCTACATCACATGTCACAGGGAACTTGGACCACTTGGGAATCCAGGATGCACATCAATGTTCTGGAGCTTCGGGCAGTATGGAGGGCGTTGCGCTTTCCTCCCATCCATTTGCTCCTCATCAGGCCCAACAACACCACCGTTTACTAGATCAACAAACAAGGGGGCACGTGGTTGCAAGTGTTTTGTGCAGAAGTGATTCATTTATGAGATTGATGCATTGCTCACAAGATCCTGTTGTTGGCAGCCTATCTTCTGGGGACTCAGAATGTAACTGCAGAGTCTCTCAGCAGGAAATTTGTGGCTGACCACTACTCCTGAGAGTATTCTGCACCAAAAAATTAAAAATTCTGTGCACAATATTTTAAAATTCTGCATATTTGATTTGTCAATAAATAAATGTGGAGGCTCAGCGTGGCAGTGGGGATCACCCTGCAGCTCCCTCCCACCCCTTTGGGACACAGACTTAGTGGTGAGGCTGCACCCTACACTGCCATAGCACAAGAGCCAGGCCTGCCCCAGAAACACCTCGGAGCCCTGCCCCTCCACAGCAGGCACGCCAAGATAGCAAGTGAAAGGGACAATGTTTTGCACACACGCCCAGCCCTGGCCCCCCGATCCAGGTGTGGGGCAAGCAGGCTCATCCTGGTGGGATCCAAGTGTGGAGGGGCTTAGTGTGGGTGGATCCAGGTGTGGGGGAGAGGGTTCTGTGTGGGGCAATCTGGGTGCAGGTGGCTCGGTGTGGGGTTCAGGTTCAGGGATGATCTGGATCTACAGGGGCTTGTTGGCAGGTTCCAGGTACAGGGGGAATGGGACTCTGTAGGTGGGTCCAGGTGAAGGTGATTGGAGCTGATCGGGGGTGGGGGGGGTGTCTGGGTATGAGGTGATGGGGCTCATCGTGGGGGGGGGTCTGGTTGTGGAGGGTCTAGCAGGAGGGTCCAGGTGCTGGAATAGTGGGGCTTGATGGCATGGGGGTCCAGGTGCAGGAGGGGTGGGGCTTGGTGGTATGAGGGTTCGAATTGGGGGGGGGGGCTAAGCGGGGGATGGTCTGGGTGCAGTGGTGGGGATTCTGATGCGGGGGGAGGGGCTCAGGAGGGGTCCAGATGCAGGGGAAGTGTGACTCAGTGCAGGGGATCCAGGTGTGGGGTGCAGAGGGGCTCCGAATGCAGGGGGTGAGGATTGGCAGGGTAGGAGTTTGGGTGCGGGGAGCTCGGTGAGGGGGGTTCTAGGTGCTGGGGGTGAGGGTCAGCGGGAGGAGGGTCCAGCTGCATGGGGGTTGGGTGGACGGGGGAGCAGCTCCCCGTACAGTGACTCCTCTCCCTGTGGCTGAGGAGCGATGGGGTAGGAAATAGGTCGGGGGATGGGATGCAGAGCTTTCTGAAGCTGGGGAAAGTTTCTGGGGCTGGTCTGACCTGGACCTGGCTGCTCCTTGCAGAGGAGAGGAAGTCCCGCCCTCCCCAGTCAGCTGGGACTATCAGCTGAGCCTGGGGCATGGTAGGAGCCACCAGCCAGGGTGTCCCAAGCCCCCTCCCACCCATGGTGATTCATCTCTCTGCTGGCTGCTCCAGGTGTTCGAAATGACGTGCCCATGCTGCTGGGGAGGGGCATGTGACCGCTCTTGTAGCTTCCCTTTGCTTCCCAATCAGAAAGTCATTTTTCTGCAGGGAAGCAAACAAATCTGTGGAGGACATGAATTCAGCACACGTGCAGTGGTGCAGAATTCCCCCAGGAGTAGACAACGAATGGGAGCTCCATGACACCATAATCAGTGACATTTTCAGCTATTGGGGGACTCTGAACAGGGATCTCTTTGCCTCCTGTGCCAACAGTAAGTGCATCATGTACTGCTTGTTGGGGGTGGGGGTCTCAGTGCCCATTCCCAATGCAATGTCCTTGTCCTCGGCTGGTCAGACCAGATTAGTTATGCTTTTCCCCTGCAATCGCTTCTGCTGTGTTCTCTCCACAAGATCAGGTGGGAGAGAGCTACCATAAGTCTGGCCTCACCAGTTCAGGTTTCCTCACCTTTTCCATATGTCAGCGCCTCCCCTACTTCCTCTGCCTTTTTTCCCAGAACTGCTCATGCAATACAGCAGCAGAATCAGGCATCCTGATCCGCAGATGCTTCACCTCAAGGCTTGGTTTTGGGATGGACATCTTCACTAGCACAAGAATGTTCATCAGCAATACAAGACATCCTCTCAAGCAGCAGGAAAGAGTCCATGAGACATTCCTATCAGGCCAAGTGGAAACTCTTCACCCCCTGGACCCAGCAGAGGGGTCTTCTTCCGAGGACATGGACATTCCCCTTCTTTTGGACTGTCTTCTGTCTTTGACGATGTCAGGACTCGCTCTCAATTCCATCGTGGATTCAATTCCAAGTGGCTATTTTTAGCACCACCGTGTGAGCCTGAGTCTGTCTACCTGGGCTCTGAGGCTTGCTGCCCTGGGATCCTACTTGCTGTGTAGGCATATTCAGAGTCATGCTGGGAGGTCATTTGCAGCTAATTATCCACCAGGCCCCCAAGTCTTTTTCAGTCACTGCTTCCCAAGATAGTCTCCCATCCTGTAAGTTTGATCTACGTTCTTTGTTCCTAGGTGTATAACTTTGCAATTGGCTATATTAAAATATATTTTACTTACATGTTTCCAGCTCATGAAACGATCCAGATCACTCTGTGTTAGTGTTTGTCCTCTTCATTATTTACCATTTCCCCAATTTTTGTGTCATCTGCAAACTTTATCAGTGAGGATTTTTTTTTCTTCCATTTTTAATAAAAATGTTAAATAGCATAGTGCCAAGAACCAATCCCTGCTGGACCACACTAGAAACACACCTGCTCTATGATGATTCCCTGTTTAGAATTATATTTTGAAACCTGTCAGCCAGTTTTTATCCATTTAATGTGTGCCAAGTTAATTTTCTATCATTCTAGTTTTTTAATCAAAATGTCTTGCAGTACCAAATCAAAAGTCTAAATATATTACATCAACATCAAACTTGCAGTCTCATCAAAAAAGGTATTAAGTTAGTTTGATAGGATCTGTTTTCCATAATCCATGTTTATTTCAATTAATTACATTACCCTCCTTTAATTCTTGATTAATCGAGTCCTGTGTCAGCTACTCCATTATTTTGCATGGGATTGATGTCACAGTGACAGGCCTATAATTACCTAGGTCACCGCGTGTACCCTTTTAAAAAATTTCCTCATAGAAGTCTATTACATCAACACTATTACCTTTATCAATCAAACATATAAACTCATAAAAAAGTTAGTTGGACAAATCTATTTTCCATAAACACATGTTGATTGGAATTAATTATATTACTTTCCTTTTAATTCTTTATTAATCAAGTCCCATATCAGCCATTCTGTTATTTTGTCTGGGATTGATGTCAGGCTGACAGTCCTATAATTACCCAGGTTGTCCCATTTAACCTTTTTAAAAATTGGCACAACATTAGCTTTCTTCCAGTCTTTCCTAGTCTTCTAGGACTTGTTGAATTTCAGTCGAACTCCATGGATAGCTGTTTTAAAACTTTTGATTGCAAGTTTTCCAGACTTGCCGATTTTAAAAAGTCTATTTTAGTAGCTTCTGTTTCACATTCTCCTGGATTACTGCTGGAATGAAGAGAGTTTCATCACCATCATTAGATGATGATATGCCTACATTATCTCTTTTTCCCTAAATATAGAACAGAAATATTTATGGAACACTTCTGCCTTTTTTTGCGTTGTTATTGATGATTGTACCATTTCTGTCCAGTAATGGACAATGCCACTGTTAGGATTCTTTTTCTTCCTAATCTACTTTAAACACTCCTTGTCCTTAACTCTGCTGGCCATAGATTTTTCCTTGTGTCCTGTTGCTTCCTTTATCAATCTTCTGCAGTTCCCAGTTTCTAATTTATATTCTTTATTATCAATGTCCCCTTGCTCACAGTTGTGATATATATATTTAGCTGCCTTCACTTCCCCTATAAACCAGCTTAATATTTTAACCAGTATGATCTTCTTTCCTGATTGTATGATTGTGGCTTTTTGGCATATAGTAAAATTTTTTAATTTCCTCTTTATTTGTCAGGATGAGGTCTAATATAGAATTCCCCTATGCTGGATGCAACACTTTTTGAGTTAGGACAATATCATCTATAATCTTTAGAAATTCTTAGGACTTTTAGTACTGACATCATGAGACCTCCAGAATGTGTCACTCAGATAGAATTCAGAGTAACAGCCATGTTAGTCTGTATTCGCAAAAAGAAAAGGAGTACTTGTGGCACCTTAGAGACTAACCAATTTATTTGAGGATAAGCTTTTGTGAGCTACAGCTCTGATGAAGTGAGCTGTAGCTCACGAAAGCTTATGCTCAAATAAATTGGTTAGTCTCTAAGGTGCCACAAGTACTCAGATAGAAGTAACCCATGATCATGCAGCTTTTTACCCCTACACTTTAGAGACAGATGCTGAAGGAGCAAGTCATTCTATTTCCTAGTGTGATTTGGCAGTTTCTAGCAGACACCAATTAGTACCCCATCTTGTGCTTTATCTGTTAGGACATTGATCCATATGTATTCAGGATCATATTCTTCTGAGCTGTCGGTGACTTGGGAACAGGTAATGTAATTTTTGCTACAGAATACCACTCCCTCTCCTCTTTTGCCCACTCAATCATTCCTAAATAGGTTATAACCATTGATTTTAACATTCCAATCATGTGACTCTTCCCACCAGGTTTCAGTAATACTAACTAGATTGAATTTGTGCTAATAAATGATCAATTTCAATTCTTTTTATTTGTTACCTAGGCAATTCAAGAATTTCTTCTGTTCATGTTCTTTGGTGTCTTGATTAATTTTGTTCTCTACCTCATGGTTTTGTGCTAAATGAGTGCTCGTTTGTTCCTTCTCTTTAACCCTTGTATTTTGCTAATAGTTTAATGCCCTCCTGACCACAGTAACCAGCTTGTCCCAGAGAAGACTGGTTCCCCTTCTATTGAGATGGATGCATCGAAACTGTACATTTCTCCCTTTCTCCCCATAGAAAGTGGATCAATGTTCCATAACACCAAAACCTCTAACTTATACCACTTGCAGAGCCAATGGTTTACTTCCAGAATCTTCTGCCTTCCTTTGCTGTGGGACAGAAAAGATCTCTGTCAAGGTTCCTTCCCCACACTGAACTCTGGGGTACAGATGTGGGGACCCTCATGAAAGACCCCTTAAGCTCATTTCTACCAGCTTAGGTTAAAAACTTCCCCTAGGTACAAAATTTTTGCCCTTGGACTAGGGTATGCTGCCACCACCAAGCGCTTTAACAAAGAACCAGGGAAAAGGACCACTTGGAGTTCCTCTTCCCCCAGCTATTCCCGCCAAGCCCTTACACCCCCTTTCCTGGGGTGGCTTGAGAATAAACAAGTTGAGCACAGATCAGCTTGTGTTTCTTAGGACCCTAAGAACCCAATCAGATTCTTAAAAAAACAGAACTTTATTAGAAGAATAACACAAAGATAAAAGAAACACTATAAGATTAGAATGGAAGATAATCTCACAGGCAGTCAGATTCAAAACATAGAGAATCCCTCTAGGCAAAACCTTAAGTTACAGAAAGACACAAAAACAGGAATACACAGCGAATTTACAAGCCAAAACAAAGAAAACCTAATGCATTTTCTAGCTAGATTACTTACTAACTTTACAGGAGTTGGAGGCCTTGCAACCTTGATCTGTTCCTGGCAAAGGTATCACACAGACAGACAAAAGCCTTTTTCCCCCCTCCAGATTTGAAAGTCTCTTGTCCCCTCATTGGTCATTTTGGGTCAGGTGCCAGCGCGGTTACCTTAGCTTCTTAACCCTTTACAGGTGAAAGGATTTTGCCTCTGGCCAGGAGGGATTTTATAGCACTGTATACAGAAAGGTAGTTACCCTTCCCTTTATGACAATCTCTGAGAAGATCACTTAGATATTCTTCTCCTTCAGTGCCTTTTGAGTTTCCTGAAGTCATCTACATTCTATGAGATATCCTGTGATGCAGTGTGCATCAGCACCTTGTCTGTTAACTTCAGAAATCTGTCCAGTCTTAGAGTGGTGTCTCATCTCGGCTCCAGGAAGACAGTACGCCATCCAGACTGTCCCTTTCAAAATGTTCTTTCCATTCTTAATATAGAATCCCCTACAAGGATTGTCTGTTTTCCTTGGATGGTTGGAGATCTCTTTTTGAGGTATGCTTGATTTTCTTACAGGTTGAGCTGAGAAGCCATCTACAGGTGTATTTCTACTCCTCTCCAGTCCATTCAAACTACTAAATCTTCAGAGATATATTCTGCAATTTCCACCGTAGGACCTAGTATTGATTGGCTATTTCTATCTGTGTGGAATGCCTTCTGGTCCTCTTTTTTTCTGGTAGTCTCAGTCTGCCTATCCTCATCTGTCTTCAGTCATGTAGAACGCTGACTTGTCCTGTTGCTTCTTGTGGTTACGGAATGCAAAATAATGCACACTGGAAAACATAATCCCAACTATATATATAGAAAGTTGGGGTCTAAATTAGCTCTTACTACTCAAGAAAGAGATCTTGGAGTCATTGTGGAGAGTTCTCTGAAAACATCCAGTCAATGTGCAGCGGCAGTCAAAAAAGCAAACAAAATGTTGGGAATCATTAGGAAAGGGATAGATAATAAGACAGAAAATATCACATTGCCTCTATATAAATCCATGGTACATCCACATCTTGAATACCGTGTGCAGATCTGGTTGTCCCATCTCAAAAAAGATATATTGGAATTGGAAAAGGTACAGAAAAGGGCAACAAAAATGATTATGGGTATGGAACAGCTTCCATGTGTGGAGAAATTAATAACAGTGGGACTTTTCAGCTTGGAAAAGAGATGACTAAGGGGGGATATGATAGAGGTCTATAAAATAATGACTGGTGTGGAGAAAGTAAATAAGGAAGTGTTTACTCCTCATAGCACAAGAACTAGGGGTCACCAAATGAAATTAATAGGCAGCAGGTTTAAAACAAATAAAAGGAAGCATTTCTTCACAGAACGCACAGTCAACCTGTGGAGCTCTTTGCTAGAAGATGTTGTGAAGGCCAAGACTATAGCAGGGTTCAAAAAAGAACTAGATAATTTCATGGAGGCAGGGCTGGCTCTTCCCCAAATCCCCAGACCCGCCTCCTACCCCGGCTGTGCCGCATTCCCCCCTCGCCCCACATTGCTTCCTGCGGCTCCCCCCCAGCTCACCTCTGCTCCGCCTGCTCTCCTGAACATGCCGCCGCTCCATTTCTCCCCCATCCCTCTCAGGCAAGGGAGAGACAGCATGTTCAGGGGAGCAGGCGGAGCGGAGGTGAGCGAAGGTGGGGGGGGGGAAGCAGGAAGTAACAGGGGGTAGAGGAACCGCTCCCCACCCCAGCTCACTGTGCAAGTTAGTGGCTCTGCTGGCAGAGAAGAGTCTTACACTAAGAGTGGCAAGCAAAGACTACGGAGCTTTAGAGATGCTGAGGAATTCCTGTTTCGCGCCACAAGCCTGCGAGGGAGGGAGGGAGGGAGGAGAAGCCAAGCGGTGGCGCACTCCACCACCACTGCCTCCCCCAAGCGCGCCGCCACTTGGCTTCTCCTCCCTCCCTCGCAGGCTTGCCATGCGAAACAGAAATTCCTCAGCATCTCTAATGCTCTGTAGTCTGTGCTTGCCTCTCTAGTGTAAGACTCTTCTCTGCCAGCAGAGCCACTAACTTGCACTTCATACACAGGAAATCTCTACTGGCTTCAGGCAGCAAAGAAAACATGATGCATCCATTGCCGTTTATAACTACTGTTGGCCATCATGTTATTGAGGGTAGAAGTCTCTTATCCTCGCTCTCTAAGCTACCTCTAAATTCTCCTGTTATCCATCCCTGTTCACAGCTCAGAAGTTGGCCAAACAGGCCTGGTCTAGTTAGGAATACATAGTTACTGTGGTGGACACAAAGAAACCTTTGTTTCCTTCGTAGCGACCAAATATAATTTCAAATAGTCCCTGTGCTGCAGCTAGTTAAATTGAGCACTGGACCTCACCACCTTGCATTGGAAAGCTTGGAATCTCTCCTTTCCAATATTATGTAGCATGCATTTCTATCACAATTGGTATGAGGCATTTAACCTGTCCTGCATTACAGTCAAGAAGGATTTTGTGAACATGGGGGGGAAGAACAAAACATTTTCTGGAAGGGTTTCCCAGGTTTTATTGTTATTTGTTGTTTTTACAATGGTGGCTGTGTGAAATTTCCGAAAAGTGTTTAAGAAGTCCTAAGTAAGATGAATTAGTGGACAAAGTGCAGGAAAGGTACTCAATAAAGTGCATTTATTAAGCATCTTCATTATTTATTTATTTATTATTTGTATTATTTGAATTAGAATAGTGCCTATGATCCCCAGTCATGGACCAGGATCCCTTTGTGCTAGGTGCTGTACAAAGAATAAAAACATAGCTGTGTGTGTGTGTATGTGTGTAAATGAAAATAATTATTTAGAATAAAACCATATATTGTAAAACAGACTTACTTTCATTGGAAATTTTTCATATTGGCTTGTTCTTCGGGGAAATGTTTTTTTCAAATTGATATTTCCTTTGAGTGGGAATATAATTTTATAAACATTTATGTGGAGAGATGACATTTTGCGTTCTGAGAGAGATATATTACATGCTGAGTGAAACTGAAGGAAAAGTTAGATTAATCCATTTTTTCAGTGGTGCTATTCTTTCCTCAGTGAAAGGAGATTTCAGTAAGGCACTGGGTATTGTGATGTAATGCAGCTTTATATTATAATGCTGGAGAAGTCTGATTAATACTACAGTGACCATATTTACATTTGTTTTGTGTTATATAATGGTCACCTGTGATCTACATTACCTCTTTACCATTTTATGAATGGCACATCAGGATCAAAACTAACAATGAAATTTACAGGCTGAATGCTTTGCTTTAAGCTTTCAAATAAGCAGCATTTTACATGTCAGTGGTTTATTTAAGCACCCTACCTGAATGAGTAAATAGCTAAATAAAATGCAATGCAGAACCCTTGTCACAGTGATAATTTTGAAATGTTATCAAGCTGCTACACTCTTGTTACTTTTCGGCAAGTTGTTATTATTCAGCATGAACAAACCATAGGGACAGTGTGGGAGCTCGAAATACTGTTAAGTTGCATTTTAATACAGGCAAATCATTTGGTTAACTTTAAAACTGCAATTCAAGTTTTTATATTTTTAAATTTCCATGCCTGCCTTGCTGCTAATTTCTGAGACTGATCACTATGGAGAGGCTTCATTCAGGGACATGTTAGAAAACATAATCCTCTTGAAGCACTTTCATGCCCATTTATGTTTCGTAATATTTTTAAAGCTCAATTTTTATGAGCTGTTAAGAACTACACCATGTTTATACTGTATTTAGTGAAAGTCAACCATTTGGGGATCAGTTCAGTAATAACTCAAAGCAGCAGGGGTTAGTTTTTACAAATTCCATGAACCTCTGTTGCTGTTTAACAAGAGGGGATGATACTGATTCACTGGGGAAGGCTGTAAAATGTTCCAAGTTTGGTTGGGCACTTTGAGAAACTTCTAATCTTCAGTGACATTATTAAGTTGCGGGGGTGGGGGTGGGGTGGGCTGGAAGGTAGGGCTGACTGGCCTGGAAACCTCTCTCCTGTTTTTTTTTTTCCTTCTCCCCTCAGACCTCCCTCTTTGGAGTTGGCTGTGAGAAGATCACTGGCACATTTAAAGGGGGAATACTTAATCAAAACACTTGAATTCCAGTTTATGTTTAGCTTTTATAAAAATCCCAGGTAGTGTCTGTGTATAAAATCAATACCAACAAAATAGTTTACCAACAAAAAATGTTTAAATACACATACGAACTGACCTAAAAGTCCACTAAGGTGTGCTTTTCCTATTGAAATTTTAATTAAAAATTAATTATATTTTTAAAATCCATTGGATTATCAACAAAATCTGCTGTTTCTCATACAAGACTGTAGGAATCTGGAATTCTGAAAAATCATTGGAGTCTTCTTCTAAAACAGGAGGGCATCAGAAGACAGGTCTTTGAACACCATACATCATACTCATAGTAACACAAATGGAATGGGATGACATTTATATCAAGTTTTTAAAATATACTAGACAGTTACTGATAAATACTAAATTAAGAGCAAATCTGTGTTCTAAGCAGAAGGAAAAGAAGAGCTCATTTGATGGATCTCTCCAGCTTCTGATTGACTTTTTGCTGCTTGCCCATATGAGCTGTCTTTTAAAATGCATTTGTTCGATACAGTTGGACCTAAATAAAAAGGCCTGCTAAAGAGCAAGGATTCATGATCTTCCTTGGTTCTGCTTGATGCATGTCACTAAAAGTATGTTCTACTGGGCAGTGCTTTTAAAAGGAAAACTCATTTTCTTTATCTGCTTACTGATGTTTTATAGGCTTTTAAGAACTAGCATTTTTATTTAATTGTAGAGTTTTATATGTAAGAAACTTTATACTGTAAACATCTAGTAAAGTAATATCGATTTAGTTTTTTTATCTTGCCCGAGAAAGACAGGACCATTAACCACTTGCAATTAGCTTTGCTTACAGCAAAGCATTTACAAATATAACGCTTTAAGTAATTCTTTAATATGTTACAGTCTTCTTCCCTGTTGTCAGATTGCTCCCTTGCCTTGTCCTTTTCCCTTCATTTAGCACACCCAGCCAGCCAGTGGCACATCGTGACTAGTTTTCAAAGATATCAATCACTTTGTCTTACAGTATATGATTTTAATAAAAAAAGGAGTTGAGCTCTCCTTTTTGTATTTTGAATGTAGGAATTACCATAGTAGATCAGACTAGTAAACTGTCTAGTCTAGTATTCTGCACAAAATTTAGTCTTCAGAGGAAGTAGTAAAACCTCAGTAATGGACAATTAAGCGATAGCATGCTCGTGGGAAGAATTTCTTCCCAGCTGAAGGCTTTTAGTGATTAGCTTCTTGCTTGAAGCATGAGGGCTGTATCCTTGATAAGTGTTCATACTATCTAATGAGACTGCAGGTATTTTTATCAATATAAATTTCTAATTTTTTTTAAATTCTGCCTCAATAACATCTTGTTGCAGTGAGTGCACAGGCTAACTGTTTTGTGTTTTAAAAACAACCAAAACCGTTTTTTCTTTAATCCTTTTTTTATATTTATCGCCTTTTTAATTTCTTTGAGTGACCCCTTGTTGTTGTAGAGGGACAGGGTGGGAGTTATGTAATATATTTTACTTGACCAACTTCTGTTGGTGAGGGAGACAAGAAAGTTGGTCCAATAAAGGATATTATTACCTTACCCATCTTGTGTCTCTAATATCCTGGGACCGACACGGCTACAACTCCTCTTGTTCTTGTATTATCTGAGTTTAAGTAGGGTCACCTTATTGACCACCTTTGTATCATACTCTGTTTTGTATATGGTGGTTGTTACCCCTTGTTCATCTACTTTCTTAAATAAATAGTCCTCATGTTTTTAAGATGTCTTCAAAGGAAGTCTTTCCATGTCTCTAGATCGTTTACTTGCTCATCTTTGGACTTTTCCCATTACTGCTATTGTGTATTATTTTTGGGAAGTGCTGACCAGGGCCCCATATTGAAAGTGAGGGTGAATGTTGATTTATAGAACTTCATTATAATATTGTCAGTTTTTTCTTTATTGTTTTCTTAATACAATTGTACATCTTGTTTGTTCTTGACTGTTGGAGCTCATTGAACAGATATTTTGATTAAACTGTTCACAGCGATGCCTAAATATTTTTCTTGAGCTTTATAATTTATTAGAATCCAGTTGTCCCTCCTAGCATGCACAACTTTGCAGATGTGTGCAATCATTTCTTCTGCCATTCTGTAGCCAAGTCCACTAGCGTTTTTTAGGTCCTTCTGGAGTTTCTCAGTGTCTCTTCTAGTTTGAATTATTTTGTTGTTTTACAAATTTTTTGAATTGTTCAAAGAATTCTGAAAGATAGGAATGATACAGTTTTTGTTTACACAGGTCCTACTGGTTTGTCCCTATTACATACGCTTTGCAGAAGTCAATTCTTACTCCTTTATTCTTTCAACAGACAACACCAAATTTTATTTTAAGCATTTTTCAGTTTTGATTGATTTAAATTTTTCTGGGAAATTAGGAGAGGGGCTGGCAATGTCGGGGTCAGTCTAATTATTTAACTTCAATAGACACTGAGTTTCAAAAGGTCCAATTTTTATAACTCTTAAAAGAAATTGTTAACATCACATATCAAAATATACAAAGTAAATATCCTTAAATTAAACTCTAAGAAGTTTTCAAGAAGCTTTTTTCTTACATTGCCCCTTTAAAAATTTCTATTATTATCTATGGAAATATTTTTGTTGGTTTGTGTATGTACAGTGAAATTAACATTTATTGCTAAAAATCGAATCATTGCAAGCCTACTATTATATAATGTTCATTGAGGGTTTCATTCTGTCTTTTTAGTTATTGTTTCACCTAATTTATCCAGTATTACCAGGATCTCTGGTCTATAATTCTTATGATATTCCCTATCAGATTTTGTTTAAAGATAGGCAAAGGATGGGCTGGCTACCCTCCAGATCTCTGGAATAGTATCAAATTCTTTTCCAAATACTTTTTATTGATTATTAATAAAAAACCCAAAACCGCGGAACAGCTGGGATAGTGGTGATAATTCAGAAGTTGAACATTGATCAGATCCCTCTGGCACATGTATAATTAATTACCACAGATGGCTTAAAAATAATTTTATTCAAAATACAGAAAAACTCTGGTTGTCTTCAGTATAAATGTCAGACTCTGAATTAACCATAAAAACTTACTCTCTTACACTGAACAACAAGGGAACTTCTAAAGATATTCTCTCTGTGCATTGCATTCCAACTATAATGATAGACTAGTTTGAACAGAAAGAAAAGAGGTCACAACACTGTAGGACAGGCTGCAAGATGAGGAATCTGAGAGTTAGGGGAATTGAAATCCAGTACAGATCCTGATCAGGCTAACAGTTAAGATATATGCATTTCAGTTGTCATCATCTCTTTAGAATGCAAGAGAACTGAATTGGTTGGCTTTAAGGATCTTGGGTAATATTTTTTAAAAGTGCCTAAGAGACTTATGAGCCTGAATCCCATTGACTTTTACCTCTTGTCTATCAGAGACATAGCGGAATTAATGTCCCAGAAGGTAGACATTTTCCTAATAGATGACATGGAGTTTTGCTGGAATAATATGGCCATCGCTACTACTACCTCATCAAATACCCATTTAATTGGCATGAATTAATTCTGCCAGGCTTTTGTAATTGTGCTCGGGACATAAGAACGGCCACACTGGGTCAGACCAAAGGTCCATCCAGCCAGTATCCTGTCTTCCGACAGTGGCCAATGCCAGGTGCTCCAGAGGGAATGAACAGAACCGGTAATCAACAAGTGATCCATTCATTGTCGCCCATTCCCAGCTTTTGGGAAACAGCGGCTAGGGACACCATCCCTGCCTATCCTGGCTAATAGCCATTGATGGACCTATCCTCCATGAACTTTTCTAGTTCTTTTTTGAACCCTGTTATAGTCTTGGCCTTCACAACATCCCCTGGAAAGTAGTTCCACCGGTTGACTGTGCATTGTGTGAAGAAATACTTCCTTTTGTTTGTTTTAAACCTGCTGCCTATTAATTTCATTTGGTGACCCCCCTAGTTCCTGTGTTATGAGAAGGAGCAAATAAGACTTCCTTATTTACTTTCTCCACACCAGTCATGATTTTATAGACCTCTATCATACCCCCCCCCCAGTCATCTTTTTTCCAAGCTGAAAAAAGGCTCTGGGGAAAACAATATTGTATGCCTTCAGTAGCTAATTTCTCCTATGTCTTTAGCTGCTTTCAAGATTCTCTTTTTGTCACTAACTTAGGATAATGCTAACAGAATTGCTCCTCTTGACCTAATCTCGTTGTGACAGTTGGTTGACAGAAAGAAAAGGAGTACTTGTGGCACCTTAGAGACTAACCAGTTTATTTGAGCATGAGCTTTCGTGAGCTACAGCTCACTTCATCAGAAATCACTTAAAATTGACAATGGTTTCCTAGCATGGGCAAAATATAGTGTAGATGGGGTGGATGATATAGGACTGGCCCTTCTTGGGATGAGGATATAGTTTACAAGGTAATGAAATAAAAGACAGAAAAATATAGTGGTGTATTATAGAGTACCTTTGACCCATTAATAACGTAATTGTGAATTTTTGTCAGGTATAGCGCTTGTTATCCTCCTAGATTAATATTTGGGTTGTGAAAGACATTGTGCAATTGAAAAATGAAGCGGAGAAAGTCATTGGTTTCATTTTCTTGCACCGTGGTTAAACATTATATGTAATAAAGCCTTCATCAATAATACTACAGAGCCCTGAAAATCTTACAGTTGGAATAAACAAGACAGAGAGTCTGGGTAAAGAATATAAATAACAATAAAATAAAAGCAGAATGATGATTTGCCAACATGTCGGTCCTACATTTTTTTTCTACTGGTTGATTGGATATTTGTTTGTTTGAAATAATTTTCGGAGGCTTTTCACTTTAGCTAAACAAAAATACAGTAAAACAAAGTACAGGACAAATGTGAGTGAGGGTCTGTAAGAATGGGGAGAAAGAGGGTGAATGGAAGGCAATTGAATGAGACTGAAGTTAAGAGACTTGAGGAAGGTGACAAAAGGGAGGTGAAGCCAGCAGCCAATCAGAAGAAGAGGCTATTGATAAAAGTACTTCTCTTATGTGAGGAGTATATTCATGTCAAATTTCGACTTTCTATCATTTGCTGTTTGGCCTGCAGAGCTGTGTTTAAAAAACCCCACCAAAACTGCAGATTTTTTTTTTTGCTATGGGGAAAATGTACTTTCTCTCACTCAGCTCCTACTCAGAAATGGCTGAAACATTTGAATTTTGCTCAAGTTTTACAAAAGTGTTTATTTTTGGCAAGGAAAATTTCGGAATGAAAGGTAAGTTAAAGTCATTTAAGAGGCGTTAGACAGGCAACACATGCAACTTTAACTATAATGGTTGCTCCCAATTGTGCTATATTATTAGTATTTTATAAGGTACACTGATGCTAAGAAACACAACCATACCTTGATGATTTCCCATGACAGATGTAAAATAATGACAAGTTTTTGGCCAGTCTGGCATAAAAATAATATCAGTCTATTGACTGAATTTCATTTTGTATTGAATTTGTGTTTTGTAATTGACATATAGTGGAAAATCGAATATATTGTAGCATGGCGTATGGACACAAGCAGCATCCTACGAGGAAGAGAAGTTCTATAAAAAAGTAAGTAAGGGACTGTGTTTCTCTTTTCTGTTGATATTGGGAGACCTCATGATCTCCACATTGGTGGATTAGCACAGCAGCCAGGGTCATTGGA
The DNA here is from genome assembly GCF_965152235.1 of Eretmochelys imbricata. Taxonomy (NCBI): domain Eukaryota; kingdom Metazoa; phylum Chordata; order Testudines; family Cheloniidae; genus Eretmochelys; species Eretmochelys imbricata. The sequence goes on along the minus strand of NC_135572.1, from coordinate 275,430,306 downwards.
ATTATGACATTGGCGCAGGAATTTGTGAAGGGAAGTTCAAATGAGTCCAGTGGAATTTAGCCTAGGTCCATAAAAGTCCGCCTCCCCCTTTTTTTTTTAACTTCTTGCTATTTTCTTCCGTCCCGGGGCCTTCTCCTTGTCTGTTTACTTCCCCAAATGGAATGGTCAGGCGGCCCTTTTCAGACCCCAAATAGTGAGTTTGGAACACAAATGAATGCTTTGTAGATTTCCTTGATACCCTCCCCTGTGTCGGTGCGGCTATTATGGAGTTTATTTTAGAGAAGCTGAAAAAATATGGTTTTAGATATTGATTGCAGAGGACAAAGCTGAGACAACAGAGCTAACATGGCTGCAGCAATACAAAGGTGTTCAAAATCAAATGCAGCAGATAAATCAGTATGCATCTTTCATCCCATGCACTGCCCACTCACTGAATCTTGTTGGAGAAGCTGCTGTAATGGTTGTTTCACAATTTGGTCCATTGTTTGGAATTGTTCAAAAAAATTTCTACCCCATTTTCCACTTCTTTGTGTGGTTGGAATGTGTTTAAGAAAGCACATTAGCATTACATTAAAATGCCAAAGCATGACAAGATGGTCAGCAAGGGGTAGAGTCAATCTGTCCGCTATAAAATCAGGTTCAGGGTATTCTTGTTCCTTTATATGAGATCAAGTCTTCGTGGAGTCTTATGCCAGAACTTAAGCTGGAAGCTGGTAACTTGCAAACAAAACATTTCAAAGATTTTGTTTCTTGTTTTGGCTGAGATGTGGTATGTTATCAAAAATTAACATCGCGAGCAAACAAATTGCAGAGTCCTGATCTTGACATTCAGATGGATCACAGTTTGTTTGGTGGCCTTTGAGATGGTTTATCAGAATTATGGTCTTGTTTTGTTGCATGTAAGGAAGCTGCTGCTTCACAGACTGAAATGTTAGGAATATCCATGCAGTTCAGAGAGAAACTGTCTTGAAGGAGGAAAGTAATGCAAACTTGCAAATGATGAAAGGCCACCAGATCCCAAAAAAGTTTTTGAAGATGAGGTTTTCAACCCTGTCTGACATCATATTAACACAATTGGACAATAAGATGCATAAATACAAAGGAGTTGGAGAATGGTTTGCTCTTTTGATGGGTGAGAAACTGAAAAGTCTCAGCAATGAAGACCCAGAGAGATGCACCTGGAACTTAGCAAGCCTCTACACTGAGGATTTAAACTCTGAGAGGTTTGCAAATGAGACTGAGGTCTTTGCAAGTTTTTGTAAGCAAATCTTTAAGGATGACTTGGAAATGAAATCCCATTGTTTTCATTAGCTATGTTCACAAAAGGTCTTTATATGCGAGTTTCCCTAAGACAGAAACAGCCCTATGGATTTTTTGCTGTCTTGCTGTAATTGCCTAAATCCTTTTGAACATCAGAAAAGGGCCTGATTCAGTTTCAGATTTAGAATGAAGTTGAGGCTATTTCTTCATTTAATGACACTGGTTTCTGAATCATTCTCCTCATTTATATATAGTACTATAAATATACATGGTGACATCCAAATGTAGACTATAACAATGTCCCTACTCTGAAGAGGTTATCATCACTAAAATACATACATCACAGAGTTGTAGATTACCTACCTAAAATGTGATGACCAAATTCTGCTCTCACATCTGTTCAACCTCACTGAAATCAATGTGTTTGCATGTGTTTAACATAGATCAGAATTTGGCCCAACGATTTGTATGCATTTTTTTTTCTGTCATTGGATTAAAAAAGATTCCTCAGTTAAACATATCTATTTGTATGAAAATCTTACATAATATGGAAAAGAAAATAAGTATATATATTTTATTACAAATTTTGTTGAAATCTAAATAAAATTTTAGCCTCCACCCCCCACAAACACTTTGAGAATCTGATTCTCTCTCAAAAAGATGCAACAATGCATTTATAGTACAGTACAATCCCAGTTACATGGATGCCAGTTATGTCCCCTGGGTTGCCCTGTCAATCCTTTGACTACTGTAATTCTGACTACACCTTCAGTGTCAGGACTGGAGGAGCCATCAAGCTTCATTATGTAGGAGGAGAGGAGATACGGAGCAGCTCAGAAGGGCTAAGCTCTACAAAAGCCGATTTTGTATTATACTTTGTCCTCTCCTTCAGGGAGTGGGCTAGCAAGCACTGAAGTCTGAATTTAGGGTTGTAGGACCCTGAATGCACTGTATATTATGTGGCCTGTTTGCATTCTCTGTTTTATTTAATAGTAAAATAACTATTAGGGCTTGTGTACCTGGGGACACTCAGGAAAGTTAATCAAAATTAACTAAAGATGAGATTTTAAAGTAGATTAGTTAAATTACATTAAACTCCTGTGTGAGAACTCTCATTCAGGATTAAAGTGGTCTGAACTTGTTTAGTTAAATTCACACTGTTAGTTAATTCGGATGAACTTTCCCTTGTCTCAGAGAGTCCTAGACAAGCCGTTAAATAACAGTGTGTCAGTTCTAAGGTATTTTCAATACATTTGGTGTAAACCAGCTAGAAATATGCCCAACATGTTCAAGTGAAAGTCATCTTAACAAAACCAATCCAACTTCTCAAAAAGTTATTTCTGATATTTTTGTGTGAATTTTTGAAAAGGTTACTGACAAGAAACCTGTTTTCTAAGTTTTTCATTCTAATTCCTGTTTTTCTTAATAATAGCAATCTTAGTTTTATTTAATTACAGTAAAATGTTTCACTTTCACATTTCATTTTTGTATTTTCTGAGGCAGAAAGAGAAGGGTCAGAAATATTCAAACACAAAGAACATATAATTTACATTTAAAATAATTACGTACAATATTCAGTTCTCTTTACAATAATATGTTTTTTAAACCCATAAAACTTGCAACATTTCTTGCAGATAATGGAAAGGAAATCCAGCATAATTCATCTTTTTATCCCTATGACGTCACAAAATCTTCCACACCATTAAACAAATCCTGCTGATTGTTATGATTTGATCAATACCCCATGTTGAAAAGGTATTTGTCTACAGATTTTTTTATATAGTGTATCTGGTGCTCTGTGAAGGGTTTCAGACCCCCAAACTTAATTTTGCTGCCAGATAAATCCTCTAAATAGTCTAGGGTGCTACCCTGAGACTCCAGAGACCCAGCTTCAATTCGTTATTCTGCCAGAGACTTAATATGTGACCTTGGGCAAGTTACTTATTCTATCTGTACCCCAGTTCCCAATCTGTAAAATGGGAGTAATAGTCCTGACCTTCCTCAAAGTGTGTTGATTAAAAGATTGGGAGGTGTTCAGGTACTATAGTAATGGGAGCCACTTTGGATGGAACTGACAACTGGCAAAGACAGGATGAGTTACAAATGGGACAAGTGATTCAACAAATACAACCAATTTGTTTTAATTTGTCTATACAGCTTGCAAGGGTTTTTTGGTGTTTTTTGTTTTAGTAAAGATAGGGAAAGAGAAGAAGTAATCAGTAATGGAGTGGACATCAGCTGTTGAACACTGAACAGGGTAGTTTGATACAGTGGAAGAGGGAGATCATGTCAGGTGCAGGGTGCAGTGTGGGGGATATTTCATTAGCAAATAATGAAGCTGAATGCAGGTTAAGTTGAACAAGTGGAACTTTATTAAAGCCTGTGCATGCTCTGTCCTTGTGACTGAGTTGCTTCCAGCCTAATTCCCCACGCTCCCTGTTTTTCTGGTTATCCCCTCAATAACAGTCCCTCCAAGGAACAGGGGCCCGTGACTCCAGTTCTACTGATCATAATGCAGGGGAGAAAGAGATAAAGTAAAAACAAGGCAAGAAGATTGGGCAAGGTGTAGAACAAGAGGTAAAGCAGAAGGAAATGAGAGCAATGATGCAGACAGGCAAAGTAATGCGAGTTTGCAATTTAAATATGAGTAAAGAAAGATGTGTGGTTTTAGGAGACAATTTATATCTTGACTATCTACCAGTCTTCGGGGTCAGATTATCCAACATAGGGTAGTGTCTTGACAGAGTATTCTATGGTATTATACCTGTCAGGCATTTAATTGTATAGGATAGCATTTAACAGTATAGGATTTCAGAATATACCTTGACTATGAAATATCTATATTTTTGTCAGCTTTGCTTTTCTAATGTACAATAAGCATACGCATGGGAATAACAGCGAATATAATGTGAACAGGAAATGAAATCTAGAGTAGTGTATGAAAATGATGCTAATGTAAAGTAAAATCCTTCATGCAGTATGCTCACTATGAAACTGGGCCTTGCCCTACTGTCCATAGGCAGCCAAAATTCACTCCAAAGAGTATTCGTCTGCCTATGGACTACAGGAGTGGGTTCTGAAGTGGTACAGCTTTAGTGTACTGAGGATCCTTGGCTGAGCCTGCTGGAAAGAGCATGGGAAATGCATCACTTGGTGGGATGGAGCCACCAGAAATAGAAGTAACTATACGTTTTTAACCATGACTCTGAGATTTTTGCCAGTTGCCCTGGAAGGGGTCAGAATATGGGGTGAATAGAAATATAATGTCACAACAGCCAGCCCACAAAGTTGGATATTTGGGCTAATTGTGTTTTTTTTGCTCCCCCTCTTTTTTTTTTCTGTGCAAAATACAGTTCATCAGTAAGGGTTTTATTTTTTTAAACCAATATGGAACAAAAGGGGATTTGTATCCAGATCCCATATTACAACAATAAACTTCTCCTTTCTCCATCCCTCACTCCCTCTAAATTGAAGGTCATTGGATAAATACTTCAGATTTTGGCCCAGAATTTTTAAAGTAAAATCTTGTTAAATCACAGGTGGCTAACTGAGACTCCAAATCCAGCAGTCTGATCCATGCAGAGAGATCTTGACAGTCTGTCTCCCACTCCCCAAAAAAGTGAAGCATGTATTCCTGAATGTACAATACGCACATGGTTTGAAATTTTAAAAATGAAAATATTTTGGAATTATCTGAGTGCAGAAATATCTTAACAATGTATTTAAAACCAAAACATTTTCTTGTTCTGATAACTCAAATAGTTGAAAGGCTATACTACCACACAAAAAATATCACCTACGGGCTGAACAAGCACAACAAATTTCATCCCAAAAAGTAATTTTTTTAAAGAAAATTGAAAGCCTTTGAAAATAGGAGTTTAGAGTAGACTGGCCATCTCGACCTTAACTATAGTATATAGTATCACTGAGGCAACACTGTAATAAAAAGGGAAGCACAGAGGATATTTGTTAGATTACTTTTACCACGGTTGACAGTAATACCATGATTGCTTTTCACAGGACTCTATGAGCAGAAAAGTAATGTTTATAACTTGACTTTTTATAACAGGGCTTCAAACTGAATTTTATCACAGATGTTGGGTAGGAAAATCATGTCATTGGCATTCCAGAAGTAAGAAAATTTTGCTTTTAGCTTGCATCTGTATTTAATTTCTTTGATAAGCCATACAATGGAAGGTGAGGCCATTTCTCCTTTATGGGGCACTGTTTCTGTACATCCCCCACTATAGGAATCTCAAGCTGTGCCTTGGGAGTCCCAGAACTATTGCATACAAATAACGCTTAGGGGGAATTAACATATCAGTTGAAGGATCTGAATGTTCTGACAGGTAATAAAAGATCCCTTCCCCTCACAGGTTATCAAAGAGCCATACTCCCTGTTTCCTCTCTTTCCTTCTATCAGCTGTAATTTGCAGAAACATGAATCTTCATTTTATATGATATTTCTAAATAATCTTTTGAAATACGTTCTTACAGAATTTAGTGCTGAGGGTAGATTAGTAATTTCTTGTTGGGTCAGTGGGTCATTCAAGATGGCTAACCTGGAGAAGAGATCTTGATACAAGGATGTGCCATATGGTACGTCCTTATATGCCAGCCAACACACCTACTGGTTCCACCTGATTCAGCAAAGGCCATTCTACTCAGACCTGTTCAATTTGTGCCACGTTCATCTGCGGAGTTCTCTCAGAGCGGAAGAGGAGATTGCAGGTGAATTCTCTCGGAGCAGTCGGACTGCAGCATTGATGATAATTCTGCTCCACAGGTCTCAGTGCCAAGAATGATGATACCTAGGAATCTTTGATGCCTTTAAGTTTAGTCTTGAAGAATAAAAAGCATTCCTTATTAGAGAGGTCTGAGGAAGAACTGCACCAAACACACTCATTTAAGGGCCAGGTGCATTAAACTTCTTGTGCCAACATACAAAAGAGGTAATTGATCCTGATGAACCACTCAGACTGGGGGAGGTCCTCAATTTTGGGGGGCTCAGATCCTCAGACATAAAGTTAGTGATTTCTTTCCCCTGACATTGGTAAAATATCTAATGCAGGGGTCTCAAACTCAAATGATCACGAGGGCCACATGAGGACTAGTACATTGGCCCAAGGGCCGCACCACTGACCACCCTCCCGTCCCCGCCCCCGCTCCACCCCTTCCATGAGGCCCCGCCCCCGTCCCTCCTCTTCCCACCCCTTCCCTGAAATCCCCACCCTAACTCCGCCCCCTCCCTGCCCCCAGGGGGTGCAGGAACAGTGCAGGGTGCAGCAGGGGGCTCAGGGCACGGGGTTGGGGTGCAGGAGGGGTGCAGGGTGCGTCAGGGGGATCAGGGTAAGGGGGCAGGGTGCAGGGTGTGGCAGGCAGCTCAGGGCAGGGGTTGGGGTGCAGGAGAGGTACGGGGTGCAGCAGGGGGCTCAGGGCAGGGGGCTGGGGTGCAGGAGGTGTGCGGGGTATGGCAGGGGACTCAGGGCAGGGGTGCGGGGTTCAGCAGGGGGCTCAGGGCAGGGGGTCGGGTGCAGGAGGGGTGTGGGGTGCAGCAGGGGGTTCGGCTGCAGGAGGGGCTCAGGGGGTGGGTCCAGCCCGGCACGCACCGGGGGCAGGGCAGGCTCCTTGGCCAATGGGAGGTTCGGGGGAGGTACCTGGAGGCAGCACACAGACCCCTGTGCCCCCCCCCCCCGGTCTCGGTCACTTCCCGGAGTGGTGCGGGGGCAGGGCAGGTAGGCAGGGAGGGAGCCTGCCCTACCCCCCAGTGCATGCTGGGCTGGAGCCGCTCTAAGTAAATGCTGGGGGAACTTGGGGGCCATGGGGAGCTGGCGGGCCACAGACAATAACCCCGTGGGCCATGGGTTTGAGACCCCTGATCTAATGATTTATTGTGGCATATCTTGAGTGGTAAGGAAGTCTGCAAGAGAATTCTGATATTTTATTCCCTTTTGTGACACCTAGGAGGCTCCGAGGACATCTAGAAGCAGCACTGAGGCAAGGTTCAGGACAAATATGAACAAAATAACTTTTTCCTTTAGATAGAATACCCAAGCTACTGTGCAGATTTCTCTCAACAGGAGCTTGTCATTAAGAATGCATTTAGTAGGCTGAGACATATGGAAGCCATAATACATACAGTCCCCAATGCCAAATTGTGTGTGAAGCACTATTGGTCTTTTTTCATTCCCAAATGTTTCCTTCTGTGATTGAGAATTAAAGGGTCTATAATGCCTCACAATATGTGACAATGGTGTATATCAATGTATACTCTGTCTGCATTGTATCCTTTTATCTAAATGGTATTTCTAACAACTGATGACTTTGTGGAGGGCTGGGAACACAATATCTGGATCAGTAAACATTTCAGAGAAATGTTCAACTTACTTACAATATTTCAGTAGTTTAGAATGCATTACGGTAATCTCACATACTTTGGTATTCCCAGAGACAAAAACTATGGTAAAATGGAGTTAAGATTGGGAATATGTATTAGTGATTTAAGGGTAAAAGACATTATAGGGGTGTTGTAGTGATCCTGGACCCAAGTGTTTTAAACCCAGGAAATTCAGTAAAGGCCACAGTTAAAAGGAATCCACAAAGCTTAAAATATGGAGATGCAGTTAAACCCAAACAACGTTAACCTTGCCCTGTTGTGATGCTGTAAAATAACCATATGATTAAGATGAAGGCACTTTTGTATTTGTGGTCCTGGAACAGATAAAAACTGATTTTTAAATATGTCAGATTTTTTCCCTCATGGCATTACGGGGCACGGTGTTTCTTGACTGCAAGCTACTATATTCATTAAAGGGGATCACGTTAAGGCTTCCAAAATCACATCATATTGACAGATCCTGACCTTGGTAAATATTTTTATAGTTGGTCTAAGCAGACTGCTCAAAAGGAGATATTACAAATATGGAACTTCAGCCTGTCATGAGCTAAGAACCTTACTGTTGACATAGGGTATGGCCTCTGCTGCCTTGAACAACAATCTTTACTCCTTCATTTTTAAAGAAGAGTCATGTGGTCAAGTAGTTATAGCAGCTGACTGGAAGGAGTTTTATTTACAGCTCTCTCACTTGCTTATTGTGTGGCTCTGAACAAGTTACTCAACCTCTGCCTCCTGTTTACACTCTTTAAAGTGATATAATATGTGACTATTTCACAGTGATGTTGTGAGATTTAAATATTTGTGAAGGATTTTAGGACCCTCTGATATATATTTAAATAAAGGTATTTTAGGTATTATTCCTCAGATGTGGAAAATGAACTATGCAGACAGCAATAGTGTATAAAGCTGGCCACAACTTCGAATTTCCAGTTCAGGGAAATTTTTAAATTTGTTTTCAGTCCAGTTTGGACCAAAACCAAATCTTTTCAAAATTTCCCATAAATAGAAATTTCCTAAAAAGGTTTATTGAGAAAATTTTTATTTTTGAAATTCAAAAATTTTGCTTCAGAATATTTTTTCCATGGGAATTGTCATAAATATAAAGGGAAGGGTAACCACCTTTCTGTATACAGAACTATAAAATCCCTCCTGGCCAGAGGCAAAACTCTTTCACCTGTAAAGGGTTAAGAAGCTAAGATAACCTCACTGGCACCTGACCAAAATGACCAATGAGGAGACAAGATACTTTCAAAGCTGGAGGGTGGGGGGAAACAAAGGGCCTGTCTGTCTGGGTGATGCTTTTGCCGGGAACAGATCAGGAATGCAGCCTTACTACTCCTGTAAAGTTAGTACATAATCTAGCTAGAAATGCGTTAGATTTCCTTTCGTTTAAATGGCTGGTAAATAAGTTGTGCTGAATGGAATGTATATTCCTGTTTTTGTGTCTTTTTGTAACTTAAGGTTTTGCCTAGAGGGATTCTCTATGTTTTGAATCTGATTACCCTGTAAGATATTTACCATCCTGATTTTACAGAGGTGATTCTTTTACTTTTTCTTTAATTAGTATTCTTCTTTTAAGAACCTGATTGCTTTTTCATTGTTCTTAAGATCCAAGGGTTTGGGTCTGTGTTCACCTATGAAAATTGGTGAGGATTTTTATCAAGCTTTCCCCAGGAAAGGGGGTGTAGGGGTTGGGGGGATATTTTGGGGGGAAGACGTCTCCAAGTGGGCTCTTTCCCTGTTCTTTGTTTAACACGCTTGGTGGTGGCAGCAAAGGGTTCAAGGTCAAGGCAAAGTTTGTACCTTGAGGAAGTTTTTAACCTAAGCTGTTAAGAATAAGTTTAGGGGGTCTTTCATGCAGGTCTCCACATCTGTACCCTAGAGTTCAGAGTGGGGAAGGAACCTTGACAGGAATATTTGTCAGAATTGACATATTATCTGAAATGTTTCCAATTAAACAAAAATAGCATTTTTTTTGCTGAAAAAATGTTTCAGCTAAAAATTTCAAACCAGCTGTAGCGTGTATTTGACATCAGCACAGATGTGCAATGTAAACTACTGCCTTCCGCAAACTGATCAATCAGTTTGGTCAGTTATCAAAGGCACTGGAACCCAGGTGAGAGGAGAGATTCAGCATTGTTTCTGAAATTAAATAGTGGGACTTCATAGACCTTTCTGAGTGAGAATTAACACTTCCTCTTTTGAAGAACTGATGCCAGCTCATGATAGGAGTCAGTGTGGAGTCAGCCAGGAAGGGAGGATTGGGATGCTAGAGAAAGTAGAGGTAATAATTTATTTTTGGTGCTGTAAATAAAAATCCCCCCCTCCAACTAATCAAATACAGAATGGCCACAGGGGCAATAGCAGTTATAAAATGTTTTTGGAGAGTAAAAATAGCACAATGTGCCATTGGAGGAACTGAAACGAATCTTGAGTAATAATATGCTGCAGTTGCCCTGACACGTAGTTCATATTTGTATGACATAGTTTATTCTCATTTTATAGTTTTTGATATATGTATTCAGAAGGCCATTGCAGTATTAGCTGTGAATTCATCTTGACCAAGGGTATTCCTTCTCTTTCTGCCAGTGTTTTGTGGCCTCAATGTCTATACAATCTGGTCTCCTAGAATCATAGGCTTTAAGGCCAGAAGGGACCAGTGTGATCATCTCCTCTGACGTCCTGCACATTGCAGGCTGCAGAACTTCCCCCAGCCACTCCTGCCATAGACTCATAACCTCTGGCTGTGTTACTGACCTCTTCAAATCATGATTTAAAGACTTCAAGTTACAGCAAATCCACCGTTTATTCTAGTTTAAACCATTAAGAGAGCTGTGCCTCATACAGCAGCCTCTGGGGATATTTGCCACTAGCACTTGCGGATGGGCCACGTGCCATTGTAGGCAATCTCATCATACCATCCCCTCCATAAATGTATCAAGCTCTGACTGCTTTGCCCTGACTGCTCCCCTTGGAAGGCTGTTCCAGAACGTCACTCCTCTGATGGTTTGAAACTTTCATATAATTTCAAGCCTAAACTTGCTGATGGCCAGTTTATATCATTTGTTCTTGTGCCAAAAGTGGCCCTTAACTTAAATAACTCCTCCTCCTCCTCCCTGCTATTTATCCTTCTGGTGTATCGGCCTTCATTTTGTTAGGCTAAATAAGCCAAGTTCCTTGAATCTCCTCTTGTTCAAACTGTGCCCCCCCCCCCCCAAAAAAAGTGGCTCTTTTGATTACTTGAATGGTAATACAACACCTAGAGCTTCTACACAATACTCTTTCACAATGGGATATGTCAGGCTCCCACTGTCTTAGGGTATGTCTACACTGCAATCATAGGGTATGATTGCAGCTTGGGGAAACCTACTTGAGCTCGCTTTAATTAGCGAGCTCAAGTACCAGAGCAATGAAGCTGTGGCAGCTCAGGTTTCAACACGGGCTAGCCCTGTGAGTGATTACCCAGAGTTCAGAGTGGTCTTGTACAGCCTGTGCTGAACCCCCACTACTGCAGCTTCACTGCTCCAGGACCCAAGCTAGCTAGATCAAAGCTTGCTTGGGTATGTCTGCCTGAGTTGCAATCACAACAAGTGATTACCATGTAGACATGCACTTGGAATGACTGTAAAATTCTGAGCAGGTATGTGCTGTACTCAAGCAGCAGAAAGCTCTTCACTCTTACGTTTTCTCTTCTTTGAATGGCTATACCAGGGATTCTCAAACTTCATTGCAGCGCAACCCTCTTCTGACAACAAATATTACTACACGACCACTGGTGTGGGGGCTGAAGCCCGAGGTTGTGGGGCTCAGGCTTTGGCCCTGGGCCCAGCAAGTCTAATGCCTGCCCTGGCTACCCCATTAAAATGGGGTCTCGACCCACGTTGTGGTCCGACCCACAGTTTGAGAGCAGCTGGACTATACTAATGGTTGATATCTATTGCTATTTTCATGTTTTTAGTGTAAGGAAGTTGGAGCCTGTCTCCTTGTTTGTTATGTATAAGTTCAGTTTACTTAGAATAAACATTTTCACAGAATCAGATCAGAGGTATAAAAATGCAATACTTCACAGTTCTGTTATTTCCTCTTACTGTCTTCACTCAGAGCCTGTTTACGCTTACCGTGCTGCAGCACTTAGTGAAGGCGCTAGTTGCTACTCAAGGGGCGGTAGCCATTTCAACAGGAGAAGCCCACCTGTTGCCATAGCACTGTCTACACCAGGGGTGAGGTCATTATAGCTCGGGGTTGGCAGTGTAGACCAAGCCTCAGAGTTGCTGGTTTCGCTTTTATTCCATAGTTCTCTCCTTTTTGGATGAATGCTATAAAGGTCACTCTTTTATCAAAAGACTTTCAAAGAATCCACTATTTTAACTTACAAAATCACAGTGCTTGAAGTTCCTCATAATCAGAGCTCCATTTTTCTTGTGTAGCATATTATTGGACCTACCATTTGTCATAGTCTCAAAACAATATACACTTTTAATAGACCAATTTTTTTTCCCTAAGAAATCATTCACAGATTTTCACATTAGTCATATAATGAATTTCCTTTTTGGAGATAAATGTGAATAGGATCAGCTGAACATGTGAGAGGTGCTTAGTTGTCTAAATCTAATGTAGTTTATGTGTATATTAAACTAATCTATGTAATGGTTTCCTAAAGAAGAAAAACATTTTGTATGTGGACCACTGTGTATTATGTCCACATGGTCTAACTAATTTTGTCTTCCCCTCTCTAAGTTATTGCTTTTTGTGAGGGTGTCTTAATAGTCTCAGTGTAACCTGTTTAACTTTGCCCCATTAAGTGACTAATATATGGCAAATCCTTTCTAATACAGCAGTTCTATATTCTGTATTGTCCAAAGGTGGGATTAGTGCTATTGTGTATCATAGAGTCAAAATCTGTACAACTGTTTTCAATATACCTCATTTTGATAGTCTCCTACTTCCATCACTTTCAGGACTTGGGAAGCTCCCTTCTGCAAAGATTTTTTCGTTTGAGGATACTGGGACAATGTGTTTCAGTAATGAGAATTTAAAATTGTGATGTTTTATCACTTTTGAAAAATTGTTCTGGGTTTTTTTTATCCACTCATAACTCAAAAACAACTTCATATAAAAACGGCAAACTTGGTTTATAATCTAATCCTTGTTAGTGTTTGTTTGCATTGTCCTAGGTCTGTTGGGCCAAATTTGTCTTGGTGTAACTCCACTGAAGGTGATGGAATGATATCAGAAATGAATTTGGATCACTCCAGTATTATTTGAGACTTTTGTTTTCTTTCTGTCTGTTTTCAATTATTATTAACGTTTATGTATTTATTTATTTTTGACTTGAAAGGGAAACAGAGCTAGCAGATTATTTCAGCCACTACAAAAGATGTCTCTGCATCCCTGCTCCGACTGTGCTTTCTTATTTGCAGTCTTTGGCATCAGTGCATTACCAAAGCACAACAGTCAGCTTGGTTCAAATTTCCTTTGAGTGGAAGCATGAGTGACAGGTCATCATCTATTCATTTACAGAAAATGTTCATAATCTAGTTAGGTTTAAAGTGCAATTCAGCTCTAAAATGTGATGGGGACAAAAGCACTATCTTGCCTAGAAAATGTATTCCTTTTGTCCCTTCAGATCATCACCACCAGCAGCCCTCTCTAGCATATGGCTTGAATCCCATGGTTACAAGGATCTGCCTGATATCCTCCCAGTAAGTAGCAAATATAACTACTTAACTAATATAGATTGGAAGACATGGGTTATATCATCGTAAGTGATTCAGATATCAACAGAGGAGAATTAAGTTCCAGGTGACAATGGGTAATGGTCTCCATTCCACAGAGCAGAGACGTAGGGGCAGAATTAAGGATTGTATTAGAATCTTATCCATACATTTCCTTTGTGGTTTAAAGGAGTTTTAAAAGTAAACTTTATGATGTTGATTAAAGTACACTCAGTTCTTAAGTGTAACTCTGTCTTAGCTATGATTTTTTGCCAGTGAATAGAGTGAATGGCTTTGAGGTAAAGTCTGTGACAGTTTGGAGAATCTGTCAGTGTCAACTTTTGAATTCATTCGTGTTTTTTGAAATCTTGATTGGCCATTTATTAGCAGGGTCCTGGCACGTAGTGAACAGCCCATGTCTGGAAAGGTGTGACAGAGCCATTAGGGAGTCATTAGCAGTGACTGGCTCTCACCAGCTTGAAAAATGGGGTTTCTGCCTTTGAATGGGCTATTTCTTTACAAAAACTTGTTTAGGGAGGAAGAGAATGGGTATGTGTGTGCTGGAATCCCTTCCCCTTGGCCCAAGCATGTGGCTGGAAGAGCTGTACTGTTTCTCTGGTTTCAGAGTAGCAGCCGTGTTAGTCTGTATTCGCAAAAAGAAAAGGAGGACTTGTGGCACCTTAGAGACTAACCAATTTATTTGAGCATAAGCTATCGTGAGCTACAGCTCACTTCATCGGATGCATTCCAAATAGTTGGTCTTCAGTGCTCTGCCTCATAATGCACCAAGACTTACACATTTTTCATATGACTAAACATGCACGTGCTCTAATAGATTCCAAATGCATCCGATGAAGTGAGCTGTAGCTCACGAAAGCTTATGCTCAAATAAATTGGTTAGTCTCTAAGGTGCCACAAGTACTCCTTTTCTTTTTACTGTTTCTCTGGCTGACTTCCATACAAGGTGCTTTTAAAAAGAGACAAGCCTTCTGAGTAAGGGGCCTTTCCACTGCCAGAAGTAGAAGATTGAACAGGAGAAGTGGGGGCAAGATGGACCTGGCCCCTGAAGGACATTGAACAAAACCCAGAAGGCTCTCAGGAGTGGCAAGGACACTGGAGGGAGGGATTTGCATTGAGATGTTTGTTGATTTTCCATAGATCTGTACTTCTCTTGTGCTCTCTAAGAGTAAAGTGTGTGGGTGTTTAAGAAGTTCCTTTGCAAAGCCTGTGTGTTGTTTGCTTCAACTGCCATGTGGTGCTTGAAGAGTTAAACAGTAAACCAGAGTGCCCATGAGGAGTGGAGCTCTGGAAAGGGTGTGCATACGCAACTGCGGCCTTGAGAGGTCTGAAGAACTGGTTCCAGGGTGTAAGTGGTTAGACCAGGGGTCCCACTGCAAACAGGGGTTTCAGAAGCAGGGTTTGCACCTGGGGAGTGTACCTGAGTGACCAGGAGCAAGGATCAGTCACTTCCTAGATCAAGAGAACGTAGCAGCTCGTGAAATCCAATGGTTTGGTTCCAGTGGAGCAGTCTGGTGACCCTGCACAACAGGCGACTCAGCCAGGCTGTAACAGAGTCATTGTGAGGGTGGTGCAGCAGAAAGCATCACTCTTGCAAAATAGCATACAAAGATGTTGTGGGGGTAGGCATACGGTGAAACTAAGGGGAGATAAATACACAACAAACTTATTTTGTACAAAATTTCTTTCATTATTAGTGACAGACTGCATGCTATGAAGTGATGTGCTAGAAAAAGAACAGTTACTTCAATTGTAAAGATGTCATTGTTTGTAGCATTTATGCTCATAAGAGGAAACACATTCGGGTTCTCATCAGGAAACACATCTGTGACTTAGTCACAGCAAACACGCTTGGTCTCTGCACATCTCGTAATTCCATCAGCTGCACTCCTTTCTCTTCCTCATTCCCCTTTCCTGTCTTCATGCTTCTGCACTTCTTAGGTGTTTGAAATAGTTGGTCTTCAGTGCTCTGCCTCATAATGCACCAAGACTTGCACATTTTTCATATGACTAAACATGCACGTGCTATAATAGATAGCTTAAGTGACTGAAATTTTAAAAGCTCTTCAGACATGTTCAGTCTTTCCCCAGAATTGTATCTGAAATGCAAATAATTATAAACTTCTTGTCTAGGAGTCTTAAGTGTGATTTTTAGAAAGGAAATGTCCTTCTTGTATATGCTGGGGGCCCTTCACCAGCTCTCAGCTTCCATCAGCTGGAAAGTGTGAAATGACAGCAATTTTCTGTAGTGTTGGTGATTGAGCTGCCTGTATCATAAGGGGGTGATACTGAAGGTCATGTCATTGGTAATTCTAAAACAGATTTCTCAGGCCATATGATTGGCCCTGATGGAAAGGATACAGAGCCCCTCATCTGTCCACCACAGAACATCTGTGCACATGCTTGCACACAGCCCATTATCTTTTGCAGCTACAGAAATCTCAAATAATGGAGAAGTGTCTGTTTCATGACTTGGTTGGGATTAATATCTGTTCTCTAAAAACAGTAGATCAGAGTTGCAAGAAGCTGGTACTCTTAGAAACTAGCAATTCCAGGTGACCGCTAATGTTTAAGAGAAAATTAAACAGAAATATTTTCCGTAGCGTGTGTGTCACAGTAAATGATAAATAGAAAATCTTTGGAAAAAATTCTGTCTCATTCATGGGGGGCACAAGATCTCAATTATTATAGGCAAGGAGGAGGGGGTATTGTAGGACAATGTTTTTTGTTGTTGTTGTTGTTATGTGCTTCTGACCAGGACCTGAACCTGACAGGGAAGGTCTTTAGCTGGTGTAAATTGTCATAGCTCTCTTGAAGTCAGTGGAGCTCCTGAAGCAAAGACAATTTACACCAGCTGAGAATTTACATATACCTTCATTTGTTGTCCTTTCTGTCCCTATTGTTATATCTGAGGAGAGAGAGGCAGCAAGAAAGCAATGTAATTAAAAGCAAAACAAACTCGACACCATTGCTGGGTTTCTCAGAGCCTGATCCAAAGCCCTTTGAAGTCAACAGAAAGACTCCAATTGACTACTTTGGGTCAGGCATTCTGTCTTTGCTTTGTCAGTCTGTGTTTTCAGGCCTGCTCTACACTTAAAAGTTTTGCTACTATAAATATCTCAGCTAAGGGTGTGATTTTTTTTAACCATAATAATAATAATAGAACTGGTAAAAGCACTGTACAGATGCAGTTATGTCAGTATAAAGGTGCCTTACACTGGCATAGTTTATTTCTTCTTCCATATAGGAATAGGAGTACTATTATAAAATATCTGGTTTCAGAGTAACAGCCGTGTTAGTCTGTATTCGCAAAAAGAAAAGGAGTACTTGTGGCATCTTAGAGACTAACCAATTTATTTGAACATGAGCTTTCGTGAGCTACAGCTCACTTCATCGGATGAAGTGAGCTTTAGCTCACGAAAGCTCATGCTCAAATAAATTGGTTAGTCTCTAAGATGCCACAAGTACTCCTTTTCTTATTATAAAATATCTGTATACTGACATAACTGTGTCCACATGGGAAGTTGTACCACTTTAACTATACTGGTATAATTTTCTTGCCTTAGACTACTAAAAGCAGGGACTGTCTCCTTATTTATATGTACTATAGCACCAAGCACATTTTTTTGGCATTTATCGGATAATAAAGATTATACAGAAGAGAATCAGGCTTCATTTAATTTTATATGAGGGAAACTGATTTTTCTGTGATCAGGATGATGTGTCATGGAACTGATAGATTTTGAAACTGTGGCCTTCTATTAACCAGCTGGGTTCTTAACAGGGATTTTCACTCTATATATGAAAATTATTTTTGAATAGTAAATTGTAATAAAACTGCAGCCATTGTGTTATAAAAAGTAACACTTGTCATCTTTTGGATCTGGAAATTCTTGAGACATTTACTAGAAGCTTATTTCAGCAAATGTTCTCCCATCATGGATTTTAAGTCAAATTCATTAAAGTTTGTGTTTTATTTATGAATAAATATGGACTAGTGTGATTGAAAATGGAAAGGTAGCAACATGTTGAGGAAATACATAAAACTCAGGCATCGGACTTGTTAAAGTCAGAATGATCTGTGCAAAAACTACCACATTCAAAAAAAAAATTCTTTTGGGTGCAAAGAATCTTTCTTCATTATCTGTAGAAGCATGTGATGTTCACATACGGCACTCATGGTGCATAATCATGTTTTGATTATCTCTTTCACATTTCCATTTCTTCATTACTTGGTGAGATTTGTTTATTTACTCATTTATCATTGTGTAGTTCACTGTGTACTTTCTTCACGTTAGTCATTATTTCATTAATCTTCTGATCCTGAATGAAAAATTTGGTGGTTTGAGAGAGAAGGTAGAAAAAAACAGGTTCAATTTGGGGAGATACCCTGATGATCAAGGAGAGATGGGATCTGTGAACCGTGGAAGATAAGAACTTGGAAAACTATGGAATTCATGACCTTGCTCTATATAGAATGAACAAAGTATCATTAGACATGTCTGCTTTCCAATCATAAACTAAAAGTACATTTTAGAAAAATCATTATTTGATAAGTAAAAGAAAAATGAGTTTAAAAGATAAAAAATTCTATTCACTATGAAAGAGTAAAAATAGTCAAAAGTCATAGAAGTCCTATATTAACATTATGTGCAATATCAAAAAAGAGTTGATATATCGCACGTTTGTGATATTACAGCAGTCAACATGAACACCTAATCACTTTTCATTTAAATGTAGATATTAGATAAAATAATGTTTTCTGGTACTTTAAAATACAAGAGTATGTGTGCTGTAATTCAGAAGACTTTGTCAACAAAATAAAAAGAGTTCTTTTGCAGAAGGTCTCATATTTCAACACATATTATTTGTTTACACTGTCGATCAAATATTCAGCATTAAAATGCATCATAATCCTAATACTGCTGCTCATTATATGACAGAAGTATGCCAGTGAAAATTTAAAAAAAAAAAAAAAAAAGACAAAAGATTTCCTTACTTCTAAGTTGGATGGGAGCAGCTGTTTGGATAATTCCACAGAGGGACAACAATGACCAACTGACTTGCACATTTTAAAGAAAAAATGATATCTAATCCTTTGAGGATGCCATATGTTCTGTGCTTTGAGGCAAGCTGCCTACAGTACATAGCAATTAGACAGACTGGAGACTGTGCTAAAATTTTATCCAAAATGCCAGTAGAGAAGAATTTCTCCTAATAGAATTTAATCACTAATAGAGAGACATACCTACATTTCAGATATTTATTGCAAAATAAATTGGTTAAAATGCAAATTCTTTCAATCCGCTTTCCCTCTGAGTGTCGGGTATGAACTAAACAGGTTTGTTTGTTTGCTTGCTTGCTTATTTGTTTTTCTGTTTATTTGTTTAAGTTATGGTTAGAATTACTGCTGCCCTTTTGTTTTAGAAAATTTGTGAATTATTAACCTTGTCTGGAATGTATTGTGACTCTTAGCTTTAGACATCATTTTTCATTTGCTTGTGAATTAGGTATGAAGTGTATTAGTTGTTCCAAAGTAGCCAGTATAAATATTCATCAGGGATGGGGGTGGAATTTACAATTGACAGCTAGAGCTAGACAGCAGATCTGTAGTTTTGTATTAAATTTCTACACATTCATGTAATATTTGTTGCCTCAGTTTAATGCTTAAATGCTTTGCTGAATTGGGACATATATGAAAAATTTATACTGATATTTTGGGGATACACTGTCCATAAAAGTTTGGCTAATTAACCTGAGAGATGTATCACTAAAGAAATATTGGGAGTCATTAGAGAGGACAAAGGCCTATTAGTCCAACCTGGCACACGGAGATGTCCTGGGCCTTGAAATAGAGTCTCCAAAGACCTGTCAGGACACAGAACCCTGAGCTAATGAGCTGAGACAATTTGTCTAAGGATGTCCAGAAGAGACTGAGAGTTCCCCTTTAAATTCTGAGTCAAGAATGGGCTTATTCTGCTTTGTAGTGTGTAATACTGCCATGTTTAATAGGCCTTAGTCCAGCAAAGCACTTAATAAGCACAAGCTCATGTCCAAAGTCAGTGGAAACTACTCATGTTCTTAGTTGCATAAACACGGGGATGCCCACATCACCAAAGAGGTGATAGGCTTGTTTACAACGATATGAACATGTCAATGTATATTTGTTCTTTTTTATACATCATATAACCAGTTTCAGGTCTGGTACCGCAGCCTGATCTTGAAAGATTTATATCTAAAATTAACTACAATTCATACGCCAGGATGCTTAAAGAAGGCCATTAGTACTATAGTACAAGTAGCCAATATAAAACATGTATTAATATTTGAATAGGCCTTGCAGTAATTCTGAGGCCTGTAGGACGTGGTAGTTAGCATAAGGCATAAGTAGTTAGCAGGATTGCTTGACCAAGTGTTATAAGATTTAGCCATATGTATTTTGTGATACACAAGTAAACTGCAAAAGAACAGTTTATATGTGAAATAATGGAGGTTTAGGCTTTTTCATATTTTAACCATGAAGCAAAACTTTATTCATGTATCGAAAACATTTGGAAATGTGATGACACAAATAGCTTATGATAACAGCAGGAACCCTAATTTTGGCCTTACAGAATAACAAACATGGGCAAAGGGCTGAGACCACATATCAAATATTGTCCCAGATATGAAGGGAAAGATAAACAATAAGGTTATAAAAGATGGTCAGACCATCCCCTAGTTGGAGACATCGGGATGACAGAATGGTGAAAATTGGATCGTCAAGCTCTCTTATAGTGCTTCCTCCACTTTTTCTATCTTTACTTTAATGTCTCCATAGAATAGTGAGTGTACACAATTCAGTGGGGGTTACTTTGCTGTTGGTTGCTTTGCTATATTTATTTCTGTATCTATATTTCTATTTATTTTTCTGTGATTGCAATTATACTTGTTTATATGGAACTAAATAAAGTCCCCATATCTCTGTGTATGTGACTCACCAATCTCATTATACACATAGTGAATTTACATAATGAGTAAAGAACCTCTGGTGAATGGTTTGTGCAGTTTCCACCCAAATTAATCAAAAGGCTACAGAAGAAAGAAAATATTTTCT
Source organism: Eretmochelys imbricata (assembly GCF_965152235.1). Taxonomy (NCBI): domain Eukaryota; kingdom Metazoa; phylum Chordata; order Testudines; family Cheloniidae; genus Eretmochelys; species Eretmochelys imbricata. The sequence continues at coordinate 275,409,821 of NC_135572.1, read as the reverse complement.
AGTACGATTTGTTGTCTGTTTTTATTTTAGTTTTCTGTCTGTTTTTCTTTAAGGCATATGTTTAAAGCTGCTCATTAGTTTGGTATGTTAGAAGAAGTCCAAGTGAAGATGGCTTACAAAGCATAGTGCAGGTGGACAAAGGTTCATAATAAATGCAATTTAGTACATGGATCTGCAGTTAAACACTTCATACTGCATGTGGTGTACATGTATTTCATATATATAGTAATATAAATTGCACACTCAGAGATATAATACTAGATATATATGCATAGCATCTGTAATAAATATATATGTATATATAAAATAGCGTGTGTGCGTGCACAGGTTATATAGTATATAGTTTTCTAGATGATCCCATTCTAGCCAGTCAAATGTTTACTTAATGTAAAAGGCAGGACCTTAACTTATATATTAGAGTCTTGTACATTGTCTTCTTCCTGTTTCTCATATGCAGCTGTACTTGCAGTTTCTTGCTAAGCCACAACATGCTAGTACCTTTGCGATATGATTCACTCCAGGAGCTATATCACTGGCTTCTGTTGGTCATGAAAGGAATCACACTTTAGGGCTACTGATAGCCAATTAAGGTCAATCAGGGAATCCATCCTTCCCTTGAAATGCTTTCGGTATTTATAGAGAAGACTCAAGGATGCATCCAGTCCTCAAAGCGCTGGTATTCATGTTGCCTACTTTGAAGAGCCATGGCAATTAAAGGAAGAGGATCTTGGGGACATCAGGTCTGAGGGCACCTTCTGCCATGGCTCAGTAGGAAAACGCTGAGGATCTCTCTGCTTTTAAATAGAAATACAATTTTGGAAGGAGATGAAAAAGAAATACTGACAGAAAGGAGAGAAGGAATTGCTTATGGGAATTGCTTATTCCTTGTCTTTTTTCCTAGATTTTAAAAAAAATAAAAATTAAGTGAACATTTGCCATTTGGATTGAAAAAGTGACAGCTCATGGTTAATGCCCTTCGCTTTCCACTTGAGGTGTTATTTACCTCTACCAGTCACTTTCAACCACTTTGAAAATTGTGTGTCTGCATGTTTTCCTCCAGATCACATGCACACACAGCCAACTGTTTGTTTGGTAGTAAAATGGGCTGGTTTCAGGTGTCATAATATCTTTTTGATCACACTTGAGGGGTCTTTCCCACCAAAATGAAATTTGTCTCAAATAACTGCCTAGATACCTTACAAGCACTGTGCTTTTAGAAAATAAACCAGTATAGCCTGACTTACCAAATAGGTGCTTCCCAGTTTATCAAGTGATAGTCATAGCCAGACTTGGCTCATACAGAAATGAGAGGATGGCCCCTTTCATAGTAAATTTTAGACACACAAGGAGAAAGAGGTAATTAAGAAATTACTAATAATAGTAACAAGGAACAACAATCAAATGGGCACATGCCAAACCACACTGTGTTTCAGTTACAGTAGTAGGAGCTACAGGTTCTGTAGACTCTGAGGTTTTGTCTCTAGGTCAGTAAGATACAGTGGGCTGTTATGGTAACAAAATTGCTATAAGCATTCAACAAAGAGAAGAAAATTACAGTATTCTAGATGCACATATTTTATTTGTAGAAGAAACGTGTCATATTATATTATTTAAAAAGTAAATTGATTAAAAGTATGCATATGCAAGAGGGAACAGAGTTAAGATAGTATTTGTAACTTTCACTTTGGCATTTCTGGATCTCACATGCTGAATTATGCAACGTTAACATTCTCAACACATGATTTTGAGTAACATGGCACACATTAGTTTTAAGTAATTATTTATTATTTTTGTTCCCACTTCATAGATCCCCCAGCTAATAGTTTGTAAATACTAATTGACATAATTTATTCCCTAATGGTTTTATACATACTTTTGGTTCTAAAGCATGCTTAGACTTGATAAAATGTCAATAGGAAACTCAGTTCAAAAAGCTCATTAATAAATACCTAGCAGTTTAGTGTTAATGCTCCCACTGTGCCCTTACCTCACTCTATGTTGCTTAGGTATGTCAGGGAGTTGAGAACAGATATCTTATATGCTGCAGAATGTCTAGAAAGTGAACTTGATTGAAGATGCAATTGCAGCCTTAACTCTGATTGTCCCTGCTTTTTCAAGTTTAAGTTGCAGGCTTAAAGATTTAGTTTTTTATATTTACAATCAGTTTATGATATAGTTTTGTATAGAAAAATTATATCTTCCCTCCGTAGTAGTAACTTTCCATTTTAGTTCATTTCTTTCTGAAAAACACCAAATTTTGTCTTTCCTGATATAAATAAGCAAAACATAACAATAGTGCAATGACCACCTGCTTCTTTTTGAAATTTTAAGTAGTCAAAATTAAGTTTTTCGCTTTGAGATCATGCCAAGCAGTGGCTCTGATCAAATAGAATCTGGTAATAAATTATGCAGTATTATGATTGTGTTCACAAGATAATTAGCCATGACTGAAATTAGATTTATACAAAAACAACAACAAATTTGTAGAAAGCTTATTCAGGAGTTGAATTTGAAGGTTTTTTGCATTTTGTTTTGTTTTTTACCAGTAATTGGATTTTTTTATTGTCAGGGTTGGTTCCATGTGCTCATGTGTTGGATCTCTTGCTCTTTAAAATACGAAGTTTGAATTGCCATGCATTGCTCTTCTCCCATCCTATGACTGGCAGTCAGGACAGAGGTATAGCACCATCTGCTTAGAAACAAGGAAACAAAGGAATTGTGAAATATTGCCCCATCTATATAACCCCACTCAGTTTCCTCTTTTCCTCCAGTTCTTTTGCTGTCTCCTGCTTACAAGCATGGGGCTATCAACACAGTCCTGCTCTGTGTCCCTTCTTTCTTTTTTTTTCTTGCTGTCCCTCTCTTCCTCAGGAAATGACAGAAGATAGGAATGGAGAAAGAACAGACAAACAACTAGAGAAAGAAAAGAAGATGACTAAGAAGTCTGAAACTAGAGTAAGGGACTACATGGAAGAAAAGCGTGGAAGGCAGAACAACTAGCTCTGTTTGCAACTGAATGCTGGTAGAACATTCAGTCAGGGATCTTTAGCACCCAGCAGTTACCAAGAATCCAGGCCTCTCGGGAGGTCCAATACCAAAGGGCTGTACATCAGCCCTCCTTGCTCCAGTGAGTGGGCTCTCCTACCTGGCTGGAGACCTACTACCTGGTCAGTATGTCCGCCTGCCTTGCTGCTCAACCCTCCTACAGCTTCCTATTACAGCAGTTAAATGTTGGTGGCTTATGTGAACCACTAGTATAGCTTCTAGTGCTCATTTTCCTCTGACAAGTGATGCTTCTGGGCCCTTTGATGGAAGCCCACCTCATACTCCCCCACCTCTCTGTCTCTCTCTCTCTCCCTCCTCTATATTTAGAAAGGAGGGGCAATATGCTTTACATACTGGGTATGCCAGAAAAAATTGTTCCTGGGGGATGGAGCCTCAAGATAATTTTACTTGCACCACAGATTGTGTCATTGCTGCATTAGAAAAGCTCACTTTATTTTGTTTCCTAACCCACGAGACTAAAGCTCTCCTTTACCTGTAACAAGGACCTGAGGTGCTGCCTTCCACCACAAGTTATTGAAGAAGGTCAGGCAGGACAGAGCAGTGGTTACCTTGGTGGCTCCTTGGTAGCCCTGTTTCCTTGTTTTTTATGAATTGATGACTCTGCAAGTTACCCCTATCTCAGCACTTCCAGTGAGAGAGGACCTTCAGTCCCAAAGCCCTGTGTTACGCAATCAGCTCTGACTTTTGAAGTTGATTACCTGAAAGCTAAATAGAGCTGCTTCCTATAACAGAATGTTTTTCAGCTGAGGGGGCCTATTGTCTGGTTATCAGCAGGAAACCATTGCTTTTTGCACACGCGTTCTTTCATTTAGAACATGTGTCACCATTGGCTGTTCTAGAATGATCCCTCCAGAATGTTTTGAGCTTTCTTTTTCCAGGATTTCATAAGGATTTTAAAGTCTGCATGCTCAATGTACTCTCCTCTTGCAGTTCTGCAGGTGAAAGACACATTGAGGATTGGCTCCCATACTTATGTCAATAGGCGCTTTCACTAATTTCTGTTGCAGAGGCCTGCTTTTCATATAGTGATCCCACAATGGAGTCTGTCCTTGTTTTTTTTTTTTTTAGGTTCATTTTGGACCTCTCTTTGAGCCCCTTAGAGAGAGCACTTTATAGCTGCTCTTCTTTAAATAATTGCCTTCCTCAGTGCAATTATCTCTGGTAGGACTGAGAAGCTGAGTTCTTGGTTTATTTCCCTTCTATCTTCAGTTTTTCTCTGAGAAGTTGACTTTTTGCTTGCCATCATAATTCAAGTTTAATTTTTTTTAGCCCTTATTCTGCCTAGTATTTGCCTTAATCCAGTATCCTTTTGGGATAAAAAGTTTCACCTTTTGAACATAAAATGTACTTTGAAACTTTATTTATGTCATGCTCAAGAGTTTAGGCAAGCAAAGCCGTTATTTGTCTGTTTCATGATCCTCGCCACTGACTAAAATCAAGAAAACCCTTCTGGTCTCATGCCATAGCCCTTCTTGTGGAAGATAAGGATGTTCACAGAAGATGGTCTGAAGCCTGAGTGGCTGCCGATGTACCAAACAAAAATCTAATTGATGACCCAACTGTGCAATTGCCGGCTTCGCTCCCCATGGAGCATATGGACAGCTCTAAATGGGGGTCTCTGTACCCGACATGGAAGAATCACATATTTACTCCATAGATGGAAAGTGAGGGAATCACAGAACTATGAATGTGGCATGGTGCAAACTGTCAGACACATCATGGACGATTGCCCAATTTATGCTCATTCTGGATGTGTCTCAGACATTCACGTGGCTACGCTCTCTGCTCTTGTCTGGATAAGAGACCTTAAGATCCAACTGTAGTCACACCTGTGCTTTCACTAGTTTTCTATTGCCATACAAAAGAAGTGGATGTAATACAGGTGAAACAGCAGTGAAGGCTCCCATTGCTAAATGGATATGCACTTGTATCCACACAGCTTGTGACCAGGCTGGAGGAGCCTACCTTGAGCTGGTGAAAGGCTGCTCTATTGATGGAGTTTGACTTCGTGGTCAATGATTACTAGGTTTTTCCATAAGGTAAGCCTATTTCCTCAAGTCATCCACTGACTGACCTGAATAATCTGCCATTGTTTGGGAAACGAATGATGTAAAACAGGGAAACATTACTCACCGGTAATTCTGTTAGTCGTAGTCTCCTCTCTGTCCATCCTGCATTCTGCCCACCTCAACTCCGATGTAAGGAGCTGCTTCTAGTGTGAGCTTTCTTTGCTCTCAGGCTTTCTCTCTGTATTCATCTTTGGAAGCTCACTGTCAGGAGGGAAATGGGGACTGACTGGGCACTTATACAGATGGGATGTGATTACACAATTCTTTTGCCTCCTTGTTTCCCGATGGATGGCGTCATAATGCTAACTGTCCTGACTCTGACCATGCAACACCACCTTTGGGATATCTCTCACTGCTATTGGTGTTAATCACCATTGCTAATTGTGTACCAGTAATATTTGTGTAACAACAATGTAAGGAATGAGATTGTGATTGGCCTTGTGTAGGGATGTTTGTGCCCTCTTCGTCTTTGAGCAGTTACACAAGGCAAGCCACAATCTACCTCCATATTTTTTTTTAGTATAATGGAGAGGAACTGAACACAGAGGCTCTTTAAGGTCTGATTGATTATTATACAAATGACAGATCTCATAGTTTCTAATGTTTCGAGCTCAACAAGGAGAGAGCCTCATTTGACTTCTGTGGGCTACTTTGACTAGGGACCTAAATAGTAGCTTAGAGATGTGATGCTACTTCCATTACCAACATATCAGGGGTCTGTCTTTCTTCCCTTCATTATTGCCTCTTGCATTATCATTTAAGTAGTCTCTCCAGATGGGGGAAAATCAGTTAATCCTTCCCCAGGTTCCTTTGTCTTTTATAGAGGAAGCAGGCCTGCGGATTTCATTTTGCACCCATACTCTACAATCTGTCTCTGATATAACTTGATTTCCCAAAGATGGTTAAGATGGATAATTTAGCTCCGCTCTCCTACAAAGTGTAGGGACACTTCCTCTCCTACAATAGAGGAAAATGGATTTATTCTTTTTGTAGGGCAGAGAGGGGAGACATAAACATTAGAAAGTCTAAGACACAGATGGTGATTTAACCGGTAACGTTATTATAGCGAGGATAGCAGTCATTCAGATTGAAGATGTGCAGATCATAATAGTTTCTCAGGTGCATATGCATGATATGAACTGTGTTACAGAGCAGGTCAAGCAATCAATTTTACATTCATATCCTGAGCCTCAGTCATTTTTGTTAGAATGCTCTCCTGTGAGCAGCTTATTCAGCTGAGGCTTAGAAATTTATTCCTGTATGAAGAAGGTCTTACTATATTTGGCAAAGGAGGTAGGAAATTCAAAAATGTCTTTGACCTAATTTTAGATGACCAAGATAATGTTCCTTCAGTTTAGTTGTGTTACCATGGTGGCTTATTCTTTCAAGTACAAATGGAGGTTTCTATTTCAAATAACAAAAATATTAGAGGTATGTTTCGAAGCTAAAGAACATCACACATTTACTTATATCTTTTCTAGCTGTTCTCTTATGTCTGTATGACATCTTTCATTTGAAACATCCGAAAGCACCTTATAAACACATAGGCAGGGATCTATGTCATCTGTGATTCATGGCTACAGAATTCACTCAGGGGCACATAATTGTGTAATGGCATCTTTATTTTTTTTTTAATCCTTACATTTGCAAAGGAAATTTTTCAAACATGAACTAAGTGTTAATTGATGCAGTGATGTCTTCCTGAGATTGTAGACTGCCTAAAACAAGAACTCTGAAGGGGTTTGACCACCCCATCAGCTCAGTGGAGTGCTAAGTCTTAAACTTAATGATGACAATTTAAGTGGCAATGTTATCCATTTTACTGATGATCATTTTAACAGAAACATGTAGATACAATGCTTATGCCACAATCCTAAATCCTAATTTCCAGGAACCAAATCCCTTAACTTTCCCCTATCCAGCTGCCAGAATTTCCAACTGCTTCCATGACATTGTTGATTATATTTTTAAAACAAAATTCACATTTAATAGAAAATATATGTAAAGTGCAATTATACATTTTAAATACAAAAAGTGCTATGTGTGGGGGAAGGAAAATACATTGAATGTAATATCAAGGAATGCTCTACGATTGTATTATTAATTTTTATATTTTTGTAAGCAGGGTCTGAATGAGCTCACCGCTGACATCTAGTGATGAGCAGTGGAAGAGGACTTCAGGAGCTGATCTCATTTGCATGGGTACATCCACCCTGCCTAAGTGCTGAGCATGATGGGATTGCTTGCCCAAATGATCACTTTTAGCTCGTGTTGGATCCCCAGTCCCTTTGTTGTTGGGGCAGGAGTAATAGAGGGTTGTTATCTTTGTTGTGTGAATCAAGGGCAGCAGAACTGTGCTTGGCATACCCTGATTGAGGGACTCACCACTCAGCTAACCGGCACTCGGTAGGCAGGGGACAAACGTTCCAAAGCCCAGTGAGTTGAGAGAGGGTGGGGACAGTACTTGTACCTGGTGGGGTGGGCCCTAGAACCATTTGACCCTTCCTCTCTCCCCTGATTAAACAGAGCTGATTGAGACTCAGTTGAGAATCTTGTTACACAACACAGAGCTGAAATCACTGATACCTAGGTCTAAGCATTAGACCTGCTTTGGGACACTGCCCAGTGTGCACCAGCAGTGAGACTCCCCCACTAACAGCTGAAATCACTGAGAGCTGTGTTAAGTGGTGAGACCTGAAGACATCCCAGCAGATTGGTGATCGGCAGCAAGGTGGCTGGCGGAAAGGACCGGAATGGAGCCTGGCAGAGAGGCGTGGCGATCGGCCAGCAGGGCAGCCAGTGAAGAGGAGCGGCAAGTGAGTACCTGGGCAGCAAAGCGAGAAAGGTGTCTCCTTACCTCCACCCAGGGTGGGAGGTGAACTCTGCCGATGCACCTGTGAACTCTGGATCTGCCCTGACCAAGGACAACAACTGTGAGTGGAGTGCAGAGAAGGGCCAGGCATGTTACAGGGACTTTTGCTTGCTGGACTTAAGAACCTGAGGGAAACAGACACTGCCCAACTTACTTGGGGGTGGGACTTTTGCTCATGGTTTCTGTTTATGAACCCTGTTTGCAGTGTTTTCCCCGAATTAATGCTGGGTTACTTCCCTCCTTTTATTAAAAGTTTCTTTACTACACTCAGACTCTGTGCTTGTGAGAGGGCAAGTATTGCCGCTTAGCGGCACCCAGGGGTGGTGTGTAATTGTCCCAGGTCACTGGGTGGGGGCTCAAGATGGTTTTGTCTTGTATTGTTGAAAAGGAACCCCTAGATACTGAACCTGGCCATTGCTGCTGCCAGTTCTGACTGGCAGAAGGGTTACATTTTATTCAATAAACTTTAGCTGAAACTGCAGCAGAATTTCCAATCTGCTCCACCGAAGTGCCACAAAACCATGGGGCCTGGCTGCAGAATTTAGGTCAGGCTTGCTACAGAGTCCTTGGGACACTGCATATGGAATCACTTCCTTTATGACTGAAATGAAGCCAAATCTGGGGTGGAATGTAGCAACTGTTTAGCAGTACACAGCCACGCTACACAAGAGTTTAAGGCAGGAAGTGGCAAATTGGAATATTGTAGCAATTCTGAATGGTGAGATCTCTGATCTGTTTAGGTAGATGGTAATCTGAAAAACAGAACAGAAAACTCAGGATGTAGGGATTACTATATGTGTCCATAACCTGCATTATGTGCCTTCTAAAGGCCATCGTTGGTGGCATTTCCCCATTGTTCCTGGTGTAGATGTATTGCCTCTGCTGTATGTGTGAACTGCAAGCTGACTCAAGCACGGAGCAATGCTGCAACCAAAGACAGTCTTAGGGATGAAACCTCCTTTGCCTGTCAAATGATGCACATAACATTTCAAATATAGTGATACTGGAAGAGAAGGAGAGCAGAAGGTCCATCATTCTGGCCTGAGTAAAGCACCACCCAGGGAGAGGAGGAGACGCTAGGCTCAGCCACCAGAATCATCAGCCTATTTGAGAAGGAGGGAAATAAGAGATCCAGCAGAGTGGGCAGAACTGTTGGCCTCTGCAACTCTCTTTCCTCCTATTGTGGATTGCCAGAGATGTTTGGAGCCTTCAGGGACCCTCCCACCTGTCCTTTGCTAGGGGCAACAACAGTGGCTGACTCAGGTGATTGAGGTTTACCTGGCAGCAGCAGTTTGGCAACTGGAGGCCAGGGGGTGCAGAGGTGATGGCCACCATGTTGGGTGACGTTTGGGATTGAGTTGGGGACATCCAGAGCAGAAAGCATGAGTCTCTACAGCGTGAGCTCAAGAGTTAGCTTGCCAGGTGAGATCTGTAACAGACCCTTCTTTGCTGTGGATAAGGACCAGATGGGGCATACAAGACGCTGACCAGTATGGTTTACTCAGATATACTCAGAGAGGAGTGGCAGCATGGAGAGATGGAAATAAAGGAAAGTACAGTGTACTGGGGAGCCTTTCTCTGTGTATATTGCAGGGAGTGAGGAATATTATGAAAATTGTGGAGGCTGTCACTGGCTGTGGCATAAGTCTGAGATAACAGTGAAACTGACCCACATGATGTTTCTGACGAGCAAAATATTTTATTTTGTCCCAGAAGCCAGAATGGAGTGGGGGAAGAGACAATGGAAAAGGGATTGAGGGAAGGAGAATGACACAGATGAGAGAGGAAAGAGACATAAAGCTGTGGAAGGTAGAAGGGAAAATGAGGGTTCAAGGTAAGCAGTACTAAGGGCCATAGGACGGGGACTGAAGAGGATGGGAAGAAAAGGACATGAGGGAAAACAGAGGCAGACAAGGAGGGTGGTGGTAGTTGCCTGTTGGGGCTGCAGATAAATGGTGCATGTGCACAGCATGAGTAGAGAAGGAGACATGGTGGATGCACATATCACAGGAGAGAGGGAGACAGTAGGTACACACCATGGGAGTGGGGAAGGAAGAGAGAGAAATGGCAACCAAGCATGTGGGAGTGAGAGGGGAAATAGGGAATGTATACAGCAGGAGGGGAGAGCAAGTGAGAGAGAGACACAGCAGTAGGGAGAGATGCATAGGAAAAAGTATCAAAAAGCCACTACAAAATTAATAAAAGGTGGAGCAACACTATAAAAGTGTCATCTAAAATTCATATTTTGAACTTTTATCAATGTATAACACTTATAAGCATGCTTTGAAAATAAAAGAAACAGTTTAATATTCATAAATACTTTAAATTTTGTCAGTGCCATTCTGTTTGGAATAAGACTGCTTGACATAATGAATTCCACTTTGAATTTACAGTGGAAATATGAAGCAGCTTCTGCCTTCTCTTTCTGACAGTGGGCATTTTGAAGGCAATAGGAGTGTTGTGTAGGGCCCTGTGCAAATCACATTTTGAGGAAAGTTGTGGAAATGCCCCCACCTGGGATCTTTTAAGTATTATCTTAGTTTCAGTGCTGGGCCCATGAAGAGGAGTAGATTGTGGTGTGCATGTGTGGAAGAATGGAATGCTTTGCGCACGAGCATGTGGAAGAATAGAGAGCTCTGTGAAGATTAAGTCAATTTCAGGTATTCTGTATGTGGAGTCATTTTTCACTAACCTCCTTGAATGTTCTGGATCTTTGTAGAATCTCATGGAACCTTCCAGAATTTTTGAGAACTACATTTTCCTTGAACTTCCTAGAATGTTGTCAACCATGCCCTCACGGGTACATAAAGGGCGGGGTGTCGCCAGTCAGTCAGTGAGATATAAGAATGAACTGAAGTGAAAGCCCATCTGCAATATTACCTTGTTGTAATACCTTGTTTTATTGTGTAATTATGAAACTGTACTTGTGTTTTAAGACTTGAACAGTGCAAGTAGTGATTAATAAAGGGCATATTTAATGAGAAGCCAGAGATATCTATCCAGCCCCTATCTACACCACAATATACAAGAAATACTGTTACTTCTTTTGCCATGCTTAACACATAATGTTTGACGACTTTCTAAGACAGCAGAACATCAACTTTTTTTTTCTGCAATAGAAAATAAAAGATGCCCCTGAAGAAGCCTTCAGGAGCTCAGTATAGGAAGCAAAAAGCTGAATTGCAATCTAGTTTGCAGCAAGGGGCAAATTTGATGGGAAAATATTTGAAACCGAACAACAGAGACTGGGATTTAGGGAGTAACGATTGTCCCAGTGCAGAAGAAATTGAGGAGCAAAGTGTAAATGATGGAAATCTTATTACTAAGGAATTAGCAGATTTACCTGAAGATAAGGAATAGAAATCTGCGGAAAGTGATGGAGAATCATCCAGTTTTCCTAGTGGCACAAACAAGAGTGATGATAAAGAAAAATGTAGCTTGCATGAAAAGGAGAGTAATGACAAAGAAAAATCTGGTTTACATGAAAAGGAGAGAAATGATGAAGAATCAGCCTTTCCTGGTGACAGAAACAGCAGTGATAAAAATTGCGCACCACAAATCGGTACATTAGATCCTGCTTTATGGCTGGCAATCCTAAAGTCTGCCAGTATTGATCATACAGTTTTGAAGGGCTGGGTAAAATTGAAGATATGACATTTCTAGTAAATGAGCAGAAAGCAACACTTCTCAAAGTCACACTGCAAAAGAGTGCTCAAGAATGGTGAGAAACTGAATCGACGTTGTCTAGTTTACTCAAAATCAACTGACAAAGTGTTCTGTTTTTGTTGCAAAATATTTGACAAGAATGCCAAATCATTGCTTGCACTTTCCGGGTACAATTACTGGCATAACTTAGCCGATGCGCTGAAGCAACATGAAAAGTCACTCGGCCATTTTCCAGCCCACTCCAAATGGATGGAGGTTGAGTCCAGGCTCAAGCTGAATAAATGCACAGATGCAGGAAACCAGCGCATTATTAATGTAGAAACCCAGCATTGGCGGCACATACTCAAGCGTCTGATCTGTTACCCTCTTGATTGCAAAGAATAATTGGCTTTCCAGGGCTCATCGTATAAGTTGTTCACTGAACATAACTGTAATTTCCTCGTTTTGGTAGAGCTCCTTGGGAAATACGACAAGGTCATGTGTGAGCACCTACGTTGAGTAGTTCATAAAGAAGCTATTGACCATTACTGCAGCAAAACAGTTCAAAACAAATTGATTGACCTTATGGCAAGGAAGGCGCTTGATGTGGCTCGGCAAAGCAAAGTACTATGCCATAATAAGGGGCTGCACTCCCAATATTAGTACAGTGAAAATATGTCATTTATACAAGATTTGTTGACTATGAGGATGGCTGTATCCAAGTAAAGGAACACTTTATGTGTTTCTGGTCTGTGAACGACTCTACTGGAAAAGGCTTAAAAGAACCATTTATGAACGTTTGGAATGAGAATAAAAATAAAGCTTCAGAACGGCTATGGCCAAGGCTATGACAACAGCGTGAACATGAAGGGAAGAAACAGTGGCGTCCAGGCAAGGATCCTTGCACTGAATCTAAGAGCTTTCTTCATGCCTTGTAGCTGCCATTCCCTCAACCTGGTTGTGTCAGATGCAGCGTCGTCGTCTTTAGATTCACAAAAAGAAAAGGAGTACTTGTGGCACCTTAGAGAGTAACCAATTTATTTGAGCATAAGCTTTCGTGAGCTACAGCACACTTCATCGGAAGCTTATGCTCAAATAAATTGGTTAGTCTCTAAGGTGCCACAAGTACTCCTTTTCTTTTTGTGAATACAGACTAACACAGCTGCTACTCTGAAACCGTTCTTTAGATTCAGTATTCTTTTTTGGAGTTATTCAAAGGATAACGGACAATGTTTAAAAATCTGACTGTGAAGCCACTAAGTGACACTAGCTTGGACAGCTACACTGACAGTTTCAGGCCAGTGAGGTACGAAGTGACTGAAGTTTACGAAGCCCTGATGGAACTGGAGCAGTTGAGTAAAGCCAAGGCCGGAATCTGACACGAGGGGCAAAGCCTGGCAAACCAGATCACTGACTTAACATTTCTGGTTTCAGTTGTGGTTTGGCATGATATCCTGTTTCAAGTAAACATAACCAAAGCAATACAAACTCTTGATGGACATTATGATCACTACTATTTTGAGATGCTGCCTTGATTTCATTGTGGCCTACACAGACAACGGATTTGAAGATGCCATCACTGCTGCCAAAGAAATGGCGGAAAACTTAGGAGTTGAGCCTGTCTTCAAGGAAACTTGTATTCATCAGAAGAAGAGACAGTTTGGTTACAAGGGTAGAGATGAGGTGATGGGAGGCTCAGAAGAAAAATTCAAAAGAGGTTTTTTTCTCATTTGTTGATACTGCTTGAGTGTCCATTGAAGAAAGGTTTGGAAAAATGAAGCACCATGAAAAGACGTGGGTGGGGGAGGGTGGTGAGACCTTGGTAAGCTGCTTGCAGACAGGAAAATACTCTCTTGAACAATTGTATGGACCTTCACTGGATTCTGTCACCTTGGGACTGTTTGGACATCAATGATAAAGACCTCTACATCAAGTTGGACAACGTTTGTCACATTTTCCACGTGGGAAGCACTCTTCACTCCAAAGCCAGCAATTCATTCATGATGCAGAGCTGAGGGACACTTTTCCTAATGTGTGGATAGCTTTGAGGATTCTGCTTACCCTGCCTGTCACAGTTGCGAGTGGTGAGCGCAGCTTTTCAAAGCTCAGGCTCATTAAAACGTATCTTCGATTGACGATGGTTGACAAGAGACAGACTAAAGGACTAGGGTTAACGTTCTAAGGCTGTTGACTATTGTAACGCCATTTAATATTGGTCCACCGAGTGTTCATGCACAGTTCAATTTCTTGATGTTAATACATTTCAGTTATTCTTAAAATTAAAAAATTTCTATAAGCTTAGAAGAAACTAATTTTTTTATTTTTTTATACATGGCATGAATAAATACAGAATTACAGCTGCTAGCATGCAAATTTATCATTTTATATGACAGGGATAAATCGTGCATGCAAATTGTGCATCAGAGTCATGAAATGGGCAACAAATGCAATAAAAAATAAAATACTCAAATGTTTTTAACAAATGGAGTGTGTGTGTGGGGGGGTGCCATTTGATCTAGGGCCAGCCCTGATCACGTGCTCTCTCTCTCCACCCCCATTCCCTTTTGATGAGAGAAATGTTCCCAATGAAAGTTTTGCTGAAACTGACCCTTCCCTGTGAAAAGATTAAATTTCAACAAATTGGCATTTTGACAAAAAACTCTTTTGTCTAACAATTCCCTACCACATCTAAAGATAAGTTCTACCTCTTTAAGTATTTAAAAAATGTGAGAACATAAAGGGATTCAGCAAAAGGTGGTGATTCAGAAATTTAATAGAAACCATATCAGTGATTCTGCCACAAAGAGCAAATGTTCTGATTGAAAGCCTCAGATAGGTAATGATAACAATTCTAATGATGTGAATATTAGTACTAAAGAGATCTCATGTCTTCATGTATTTGCAGAGTACTGGGATAGCACTGTTTGCTTTTCTAGTATCAAAATTTTGCAGTAGTTCTTCATTGGAATAATTCCTTTTTATTAAATTAGCAATTGCTGTAGGTCAAAAGATAATGGTTAGGTATGTATAGCACAATAGGCACTATGGAAAATGTATTCTAGTGAATGCTATGTAAGTAACGTTCCATTAAAAATCCTGTTTACACAGTGGATGTCATACATATTTAGTGCTGGAATGACAAAATTTAGATTTGTCAATCTAAAATACTAACTAAATAAATAAAACCACTGTTTCTTAACACAGTCTATTTCAATTAATTCTACAGAATAATGATACAAATAAAACTTTGTTTGAATAAGTACTTGAACTGTGCTGGTATAGGTCAGATAAAGAAGTGTTTTGAATATAAAACTGAATATAAATTAAGTCATTTTAAACGGAGAACGCATAGTGTGAGAATAGCTTTGCCATATTCAACTCTGATTAGAGATCACGTGTAGTTTAAAGGGATAGACCTGAATACTAACTTCACTGGTCTTTACCAGATTACATATCCTCTACTCAATATCAGAATTAGTGGTGTAGTTTTAAATCACAAGTTCAGTCACTTCATAATGTAGGTCATGTTTTTTTTATTTGAATGTTTGCAGTAATATAACTTAAAACATGTTTTATGTTTGAAATGAGAGTAAAGGCCGTATACTATTAAGGGCTGTATCTTGAAATCAGTTGCAGTTCTGCTAAATGGCTGAGAAATAGTCTATAGTCCACAAATACTGTAGCTCCTTTTTCTGTTGACAGGCACTGAAAACCACAGAACTCCCACTGATGGTGAAACCACAGAACAAAGGAACAGACAGGGATGAAAAAACAGGAAAGCAAAATGGCAGGTGGGGAAGCTCAGCACTGAAAGACAGCAGAATTTCTGTGCGTTTATGCAGCACAAACAGGGATTTATGCAGCAACGTGACAAAAATATAAATTATGGCCGTGACATTGCAGTATAAGCATAATCACAGGGCACATGGGGCCTGGCCCTGCCCATGTTTCTCTCTACAAATTGTATGTACAGTCTATCAGCAGTTTTATTACTCTCCATGTTAGATTTGGGCAACAAGCTAATTGCAGATGTATTAAATGAACTGATGAAGAAGGGAATATGAAGGCTATTATAATAGGGGAAAAAAGCTGTACGCACAGGTTCATTTGAGCATCCCCACATGTCCCAATTGGCAATTGAAAGCACTTGAAAAGACCTGTGGCTGTATAAAATTTTTGTTTGTTTATATCAGATTAATGATATGATGAACAGATAAAACTAAATATCTTATTTTGGAATGTTGACCTGGTTCTGTACTTTTTTTATGGTTACATTAATACTGACTGTGGATTTTGAGATTGGGGAAATATTGCTGGCTTGATTCATTATTTTCTTCTAGTGGTTGTATTCAGTTAAAAGAACCTCTTTCCTTCATGATATTTTTGTGTTCAATTGATTGACATTACTAGAGCTCGCAGTTCTGGAATTCAGAGCCTTCTCCTCCCTAACTTTGTTTATTTTTATTTTTGGTGGAAATAGGGGGTATAGGAAGATGCATAGGATAGATCACCCTTTGGAGCAAAGCATTTTAAGAGGAAATAGGGAGTAACTAATATATTTAAAAAATATGAATGTTTTAATTATTCCTGTGGGGTTTTTTTGTAGTGGAATTTCCTTAATGAGAGGAAAAAGCTTAACTTTCTAAAAGGCCCCTGAAAAGAAAATTCTGCATAGAATCTCTGCCATCAGAGACCCATGTATTTATATTTGTAATCTGGATTGGAGTAGAGTAGAGATAGAAACAGTAAACTCCAGCTGGTCTTAGTTGCTCATGTTGTGTTAGTGTGTCTGGAAATTCAATTTTGGTTGATGTAAACTCAAATGACTTTACTTATTTCCTTATATCAACTTAATTTTTTTAAAATGGACACCAGAATTCCAATAATAGCTAAGGTGGAGGAATCAGAGTAACAGCCGTGTTAGTCTGTATTCGCAGAAAGAAAAGGAGTACTTGTGGCACCTTAGAGCCTAACCAATTTATTTGAGCATGAGCTTTCGTGAGCTACAGCTCACGTCATCAGATGCATACCGTGGAAACTGCAGCAGACTTTATATATACACAGAGAATATGAAACAATACCTCCTCCCACCCCACTGTCCTGCTGGTAATAGCTTATCTAAAGTAATCTTCAGGTTAAGCCATTTCCAGCACAAATCCAGGTTTTCTCACCCTCCACCCCCCCCCACAAATTCACTCTCCTGCTGGTGATAGTTATTGTGCGTGTTCAGAAAGACATACAATCTTGAATAATGCATCATGGGGTATTGCAAACTGAGGCCCTAATTCTGCAAACTTCTCATACTTTGCTTAGCTTTTTGCATCTGAGTCTATGAGTCTGTTCACATACGTAAAGCTGAGCACGTTCATAAAGGTTTACCTTACTCTGAAATTTGAAAAAATGTTTGTGATTATTTTAGAGGAAAATAGGTTGGAAACTTAAAGGAATTTAAGTTTGTGATAGTTCTGAAGGATTTAATCTTTCTACAAATTTACCAGATATATTAAACATTTCACAGTTTAGATTTTCTCTACTGCTACAAAATGTATCCTCTTATCAAAATGTGTGATATCAATATATTGTTAAATTATTAGTAATTTTTTGTTTCCTGAGAGGAGAAGAAATCTGTTGTTTATCATGGGAAGCTCATTCATATGTTTCAAGATTTTAAAAAGGTCAGCACAACTGAGAAGATCTAGATATGAGATTTTTAATTTGTTTATTTCAGTTTCAAAAACCAAACAAACTAAACAAAAAAATGCCTATTTCAGGCTCTCGGCCCCTGTGTTCAATTAAAAATACAATCCCTAGGAATAAAAACAAAAACAGTGATAAATCCCATGCAACATAAAACAGCAGCCACCAAAGAAAATATTACCAGCCCAGATTGTCACATCCTTCCATCCCTGAAAGAAACTCCACAACACAGACACCTTCGATCTCTCCAAACATCCGTTCAAGAGAAATGGGTTTTGCCACTGACCTTGTGAATTTACTCATTTTAAGGTTTTCAGACAGAAAGTCTTCCAAAATCAAGAGCCCTTACAGTGCAGATAGGAATTACCATACTCCATCAGACCACTCGTCCATCTTGGTCAGTATCCTGTCTTTGATGTGGGCCAGTACTAGATTATGCATAGGAAAGTACAAGTAACCCTTTATTGAACCATTACAAAATATCTGCCTATCTGGGAAGGTTCTTCCTAACCCAAAGCAATTAGTGGTTGGCTTATATCTTGAAGCATGAGACATGATATTCCTTCTAATTTTTTTAAATCCAATCTAAAGTAATGATGGATGTTCTGATAAGCCATAAAAATATATATATTTTTAATCTTGTTAAGCTTCTGGCTTCAGTGATATCCTGTGGCACTGTATAACAAAAATATTTATTTTTAATAATTTTAAATGAGTTGCCTTTCTATTTCATTGTATGATCCCTCATTTTCATATGATGAAAGGTAAATCAGGCACCCTTCTCTGTATGTTGCATTATTTTTTATACCTGTTCTGTCACCTCTTATTCATCTCCTCTATAAACTAAACAGTCCCAGTCTTGGTCTCTTCAATCAGTCTTCAGTTGGGAGTATTTGCATGCCTGTCCTACAGTATCCAGAGATCCCTTGTGTATAAACAAGCAGCGATAGCTCAAGTACCTCCACTGTCGGCACCTGTGCAGTATCTTATGGAGAGCGAGAGAGAGAGGTCAGCTCTCATGTATCCCAGTGTCTCTTCCTCAGGAAGATGACCTTGGTGTCGTTGTGGACATTTCAATGAAGAGGTCACCTGAATATGCAGCTGCAGTGTAAAAAGCAAACAAGATGTGAGCATGCATAAGGAATGGGATGGGGAATAAAACAGATTATATTATAATACCATAGTAAATCAATGGTATGCCGTCATCTGCAGTACTGTGGGCAATATAGGTCACTTTATCTCAAAGAGGTAGTGACAGAATTTGAGGGGGTTCAAAGAAGGATTGGCATGGAAAAGTCATTTGAAGAGAGATTTAAAGGACTAGGAGCGTTTATCTTAGAAAAGAGACAAAAACAGGAAATGGTAAATGCATATAAAATAACAAATGGTAGAAAAAGTGGACCAGGAGCTTCTGTTCTCCCTGCCTCATAACACAAGAACAAGGAGACATTCATTAAAATTGGAAGGTGGCAAATTCAAAATGGATAAAAGGAAATACTTTTTCTCAAAATGTGTAATTAGACTCTGAAACTCGGCGCCACCAGATATCATTGAGGCCAAGAATTTAGCAAGGCTCACTGAAGGATTGGACCTGTATATGGATATCAAGAGAGATAATAGTTCATGCTAAAAAAAAGTTTTGGAGGAGTGAAAAGCTTCATGCTTTGGAGCCTTGAGCAATCTTTAATTATTAGGGATGAGGATAAGACTTTCATGGAGGCATATTATCCCTTATTTGCTTACTGATGGTTTCTTGCAGTTTCCTATGATGGGGGCTTCTGTCGGAAACAGGAGACTAGACTAGATGGACTATGGTTTTGATCCAGTCTTTCTACAGAACTCAACAGATAATCACAGATTTTCAATCACAGAGTGCTGGTGTCCAGTGCTCTCTTCAAGATACTCCACTTAATAAGTGGGCTGCAATATATTGCATTAGCTGCTGCTTCTGAATGGATTTAAGATGTCGCCACCTGTAGAGTGCATTGCACTATTCCAATCTAGAGGAGAGAGAGGCATGACCATGATAGCAAGGTCTGCATCTTAAATTAGGTGTAGAAGTAGTTACTATGCTTCTCTGGCAAATTAAAAGTTGTTATCAGTGGAAATAAATAGTCTTAGATTATATTGATGTGAAATGTTTTTGAATGTCAGGTCTTTGTACCTCAGAGCCAAGATGATTATATTGTTACCCTGGTTAATTTCATTTTTTATGAAAAAATCCTATTTGCCTGAGTTCTAGTTAATCATGGTCAATTTATTTACCTTGATTTATACCATATTTAGCCACTTTAATATCTGTTTTTAATATATATGGATTAGTAATCAGAGGAGAGGTGACAAAGTCAAAGGTGCATGATACATTTATTTATTATGCCTGATTGATTCAGTAAGATACTTAGATGTGCATGCAACTTTAAGCAAGTGGTTAGTCTTACTGAAGTAAATGGAACTACTCCCATGCTTAAAATTACATACATCCTTTGTTGAATTGGGGTCCCCATATGTCATATACAGACATGCATGCACACACTGTTTACCTCAAGTTCAATGCTTATTTGAAATGCACTGAGTTAAGATCTAACTCCAGCCTACCTGGTTGAAACCCAGACGCCAGCTGACCTTCCTCTCGCTCTCAACCTCCCTCCAAACAAAGCTCTCAAAGAGTTTTCCTCAGGATTAAGATAGGATAAACCTGATGTCATTTTTAAAATTTTAGGCTTCCTTCGGAACGCTAATGTTAACTAGCTATAAAAAGATACCTGCTCTTCCATAACACTCCTGTCAAGTAAACGTCTGTGCTATGTTCCCAGAATTAACACACACCCCCACCCAAACCCCAGAACCAAAGCAGGACTAATTAATAAAATGTACAACAAATCTTGATAATATGTACTCAAATTTCTTCCTTGCTTGAGATGATATCTATTATCTGGTATATTTGGTATTCCACCGAAGAAGACATAATACCTAATAACTCATCTGTATCATGATTATTAGGATAAATCTTCAGATAAAGAATGTTTGTATAATGGAAACTTCAAAAGCTGCAAATCTAATATGATAAATGATCCAAAATACAATGTATTCGTTTATTTAGCTTAGATTTTAATGTTTGTAAAATGAGCAAAACAATATATCTATATGCCAGAGCCATATTATCATAAACGTATTTGCTAAAACATAAGACATAAATTGCAGTTAAATTTAGTAATGTACGATAGTATGCTTGAACGTTTCTTTGTGATTAAATGTGAACAATTGCTCCTTTAAGGTAAAGGTCTGTGTATGTGTGATTAATCAGATTGAAATGACAGTGCGGACAGCTCATGCCATGCCTAGTTATCAGAAGGATTGATTTTAGTCTATGCTGCTGGATGAAAAAATATCTGTTAATAACTACAGCAGCAAAACTCCTGATGTCATTGATAGCACAAATCACTTTTCACATTCTATATTATCTGGCTCATTTACAGATATAGGGCATACAAACTGATCTGTTGAAATGCAAAATTATAACATAAAAAATGACACAGATTTATGCAAGAATGATGACTGCAAAGCACATTGCATCGGTACTATAAGAAGTTGAAAATTGCTACTGTTGTAGATGTCATAGGCATGCTATTTTCTTTGGTATGCGTGGAGGATATGCTGTCAGGCTTTTATCATGCAAACTGTTTTTTATGTGCTTTTCCTCTCTTCCTGCTAGAAATAGAAGATCACTGAACCTGGCTTTTATTAAGTGTGTTCAAAATATTCCTTAACAAACTTGGTTGATTTACACTTTGATATAAAACATTGGTTGTTTCCCTGCCTCACAGGAATGGATAATGCATTAAAGATAAATGCATTAAAGATTATGAAGCATTTGAAATCTACTGGTGAAAAATGCTATATAAAAGCTAGGTGGTATTATTATTTATTAAAGGCTCTGAATAAATAAATTGTTCTGAAGTAAACAAATATGACTACAAATTGCATTGCATAAACAAAATTGTTTCTGTGGCAAGTAATATACTAATTGTAACGTTATGAGCTGGGTGAAACCTTGTTATGGGGTAAGTTTAAAACCTTTTTCAAACTGGTATGCGAATGCACTCTTCACTTAAGATACTGGTAAGAAACACTTATGGGGCCACATCTAAACAAGGCCTACCCAGTGCAGTCTACCCAGAAACTAGCACCAGGTAGGCAGAGGGTTCCACTGAGTATTGTGACCATGGGAAGGGTGAAGGAAGGCAGAACACTCAGTAGTAGACAACAGATGAACAGAGTAAGAAAGAGAGGCAAAAAGGAAGAAGGCCAAGCAGTAGCCTGGGATTATAGCATGACCCTGGAAAAAGCTAGAGAGAGAAACAGAGAGCGAGCGAGCACGCTTTTGAGTCTGTTGGCTAAAGAGGCTTGGTGCTGTAAGATAAGAAACTGCTCCTTTTGTTATTGATTCCTCCTCCATTCAAAGACACAGGACTTCGTACGTTTTTTGTAAATAAACAAAACTGCATCTAAGCAATACCTATCACTGATTCCTGCTCTCAACAGGAACATCACCAGGGCCCCAAACTTTGACTAGCCACTCAGAGTGAAAAAGGGCAGCTATAATATTTATCATCTATTTAGTGTGTTTCATTTTGCCAGAGCTGAAAGATTTATCCACCTCAGACCATGTCTTACCTGCATTTTACAGATAGTGAAGTTGAGACATAGAGGGTAAGTTGTAAGAAAAAATCATGTCTAAAGCAGACCCAGTTTGTACATAATTCACACATGGTGGAAACTGGGAAGTTGAACCCTTGACCTGCAGCTCTAGAAACATAGGCCACTAAAACAGGAGTTCTCAACTGGTGGGGTTGCTCCACAGAGGATTGGCAAGAGGGCCATTCCTCACTAGTAAAGGGGCAATAAGAAAAAGTCCTGAGGTCAGTAAGACTCACTCAGTGGGAGTGTGAGAAGCAGAGGAAAGAAGCAATTTGCTACTTCTCCCTCCCGCTGCACCATCTGCTCCATCCTTAATCATTCCCACCGCATCCCTCTTCCCCAGCGGTTTACAGCCTCTTGAGGTATCACTCCCCCAGAAAAGTACTCAGGGTTGCAAGAAGTGCTAACAAGCCCCGGCATCAGTGTCCGCACACCCAGCAGCCAATACTCCCAAGCAAGTAGTATTAACTCCCATTAGCTACAAACCCAGCCCCCTCAACCAGCACCACCAATCCACACCAGCCACTCATCCCCCAACCAACACTCAGTCCCCCTCCCCCCACAATAGTCCTCCTGATATTCATGAGCCCCAACACTGCACCCAGAACCCCCAAATAAGCTGCCATAGTCATATGGAACCACAGATCTAGCACACAAATCTTTTGAAGAAAGTGCACACAATGATGTTCTCAAACTCTGAACCTTTGATTCTCTTGGAATGCTCCATCTACTAATTTTAAGAATGTTTTTGCATCTCGTTGCTCTTTCAAACAGTCTCTTATGTCTGTTCATTAGCTTCATCTTGAAAGTTTGGGGAAAAAAACAAAAACTGCCTCCTTATTCCTGAGCTCATGTCATACCCTCCATGCTACATATCATACACTCCATGTTTAATTATGTGATTGGCCTGTGTTATGAAGGAGGTCAGACTAGATTACTATAATGGTTGCTCCCTTCTGGCCCAAAACATATGAATATTAATGATGGGGGAAAGCATTATGTTACCAAAAAACAGAGATATTTCTTGCTCAGGAGGACCAAAATATTTCCTCCGTTATTATTATTATGTGTTATTTGTGGTGTTGTAGTGCGAAAGGGCCCCAGTCAATACTGGGACCCCTCATGGTAGGTGTATAAACACAGGAAGACACAATCCCTGCCCTCAAAGGGCTTACTTTTGTAATTGTAATAAAATTAAACTCAGTAGAGGTGGG
The DNA here is from genome assembly GCF_965152235.1 of Eretmochelys imbricata. Lineage (NCBI taxonomy): Eukaryota > Metazoa > Chordata > Testudines > Cheloniidae > Eretmochelys > Eretmochelys imbricata. Next base: position 275,386,560 of record NC_135572.1, on the reverse strand, counting down.
GATAGAGATAAATTATTCAGCTCTAACTTCCTGGAGTAGCATGTGCATTTTCACTGAGATAGCCTTCGTAATCATTTTACAGAGGCCAAATGCAGTATGACAAATTCATATATTGCAACATGGTTCCAAACTCTAAAATGTAATTAAATGTTTTTGTTAATCGCTAACATTTTTAATATCTAGTGATTCCATTGGGAACAACTACAACTCAACAGCAAAAGATTTACTCATCTAGTATATTTATTAAATCTTGAGCTCAAATGGCAAGATAATATGGCACTTTTAAATTTTATTGCTGTTAATAAGTAATCCCATTAAAAAGTGTTTTTCATCATCAAAGCATTTTACGGACATTTGCTACTTCATTCTCACAATACCCCCATATGTATTGTCTGGGAATGTGCTATAGAGGGTACATAGAAACTCAATGTTAAATGCTTCCACCAAAGTGAAAGAAAAGTTGGGACAGTTTCTTTAGAACTAAGGTGAGTTACGCTCCGTGGATACTACTAAATCATCCCTTATCTCTTGGCCTGAGGGGAAAAAAAAAACTTCTGGAGAGCAAACCCCTCTCCTTCACTTTACACAAGTATAGAATTCTGCACTCAACTGTTAATATACTCAGTGTATTGTTCCAGAAACAGTAAATATGTCCTTCAAGGTCAGTTAACTTGTTTGTTTATATGTGGTGGTTCCACCTTCATTGGTTTGTTTTGTTTATGAGAAAGCAGCTTTGTTTGCAGGTATGGCAGGCATAGTGTGGATTATCACAGACTAAGGGGATATATTTTTGAGGTAGCACCTTGTTAAATATTACTAACACATCACTATCCCATTTTACGTGTAGCAAAATTGAGGCAGAGAATTCAGAAGTGAGGGATTGTTTAGGAAACTAAGGAAATGTGCTGGAGTCTGTCAGATATGATCAGATGACTATAATATACACTCTTAATGTTATTTTTCCATGTGGATGGAAGTTCTGGTTAGTTCGCTAAATTGTAATCCATTTAAAACCTTTAGAAACGTATTCACCCATTTTCTGATTTTAGTAACTTTTTTAAAACAACTACTAGTTACAGAATTCTATTTTTTTCAGTATGTTCTAAACAGATGAACTTATTTGCACTTCTTCTACAGATTGTCAAGACAAGAGGGAACCTTTTTTGTCCAAAGCTTGTGCTTTTTAAGTTTGTGTTTGTTTTGTTTTGGTCCTGTAATAATGATTACATCATTTTAGATACATATATCTGTTACCCTTCTGTTTCTTTTTCTTCACACATCTGTTCCAGTATTTTGTTTTGATACTGATACCTGTTGATAGCAAGAGGAAGCCAGTAAGGAAGGAGTGGGCCAATCATGAGACAAAAGTGGCAAAATCAAACCTAGCTGGCCAGAAGTGCCAACTAATGGTGTTACACAGTGTTTCACTGCAGTGCTTGTTTAATAACCCCATTAGTCATATCTACAGCGGTATGAGTTCCTAACCCAACCCAACCCAACCCAACCCAGCAACACTGATAAGAGAAGTATTGCCCTTTAAGTGTAGCCCCCTTTTCACTTGCGTCCTTTTGAATGTGGAATAACTGAATTTAAACAGGCCAAAATTCACAATGCTGGTGAGGAAAGGGATGTTTTCAGATTCTGTTACAAGCAGAAATTATTATTTAACTTCTCATCCCTCTAATTACATGTAGAGTTATACCCCAAGTACAATAGAATATATGGAGTTTACATTTCAGTCTGAAAGCTGTGGGTAGGAAAGGAATTTTGATCCTTTTGGCAGTAACTTTTGCCTACTTATAAGAACTTCGCAGGACATATATGTTTTGCTGCCCGTGGGTGTCACTCTGAGTCTCCTAAGAAGGTAGCTTAAATAAGGAAGATTTGATATTTTGCTGTTAATTAATTTATAATAAAAGCAGTTACGTGTTACCTGTTATGTGCTTGGCTTATCATGGAAATGTGCACTACCTTCAGAGCAATCTTACAAAATAAGTTTCTTATTTTCAAACAGTCAAATAAGAGGACACTTGCCATTACAGAAACTTCTATAAGGGGGTAAGTAACTTTATCAGAGGTGTGATCCAAAGCAATTTTGGTTCTTATGAAGAGATTTATTTTCAGCATTTTCAAGCACAGTGTGGTTATATTTTCTGTATGATTCATATTTTAGACTAGATATTTGACAAGCTATTTCATGCTTCACTGACTGCAAAGGTTTGAAATTTTATTCCATATTGGAACAGTAGAGGCAAATTTGTTATGATAAATTTTTAATAGATGGTTTCTGGTTAATTGAAGATTTGTATTTGTTTGTTTCTTTGTTTTTGGTTCATTATTTTAACTATTTTCCTGTCACAAACAATCTGATGAGAAGAAACAAAGAGATCAAAGTGGAGCATTGCTTCAAAAATATCTACATCAGGGTTTGAAAATTACCATGGAAAGAGAAGGAAGAAATAGAATTCATAAGCAAAGGTAAGTGCAGTCATGTCATGTATTCATATTCCTTTAAGAAGATACGATAATTTTCTATTTTTATAGCAGATCACCAATAAGAAGTTCACATGTTTATGCTCTGTCTCTCCATAATAACATCCTTTATTCTCAAAAAATCATTTAGAATGGATATAATTTTGGATTGATTGCTGGGTTTATATGTTTGCTGATGCCAATTTCATAAGCAAAGACATTTTATTCTGGAGTTGCAGGAATGGGTTCTTTTTGAATTTCAAGAGAGTATTGACATCTATATCATACAGACTGTATTTTATCCAAAAAGCAATCATATTTCCTATAATTACTAATGGGTGCTATAGTAAGAAAACTCTAGAAAAGCAATTAATATGAGGAGGAAATTGAAGAAGAGATTAAGTTCTCAGTAGATGTTCAAAGTTCAACATATTCTTTATTCATCTTTACCCATTATAAAACAATTCCAGATGGAATTCATATTTCATATGAATAAATCTTGAATTCACAATTTTTGTCACGTTTGCCTAATTCTAGAAAAATCTATTTCTACAAGTTTTTGATTATATGTTTAAGAACTGCATTACATCAAATTTCAGTATTAATTTGACCCATATGTTGGACTTGTTACTCCTGCCTTGAAAAATAATCCTATTACGTGTGGTGGATAAACCTTGCCAGCAAAAAATCATGAGATCTGGGTAGGTCAGAGCAAGAAAATGTCTATTTGTCCGGGGCGGCAAAAGGTTGAGAATCGCTGTACTAGAGTATGTTCCTCTTTACCAAGATCATGCCTCTGCATTGCTATTTGCAGATAAATCTTTTCGAGGAAGTACATAACGGTGTGCTAAAAGAACAGGAGTATTTGTGGCACCTTAGAGACTAAAAAATTTATTTGAGCATAAGCTTCCGTGGGCTACGGCCCACTTCATCGGATGCATAGAATGGAACATTTGGTAAGAAGATAGATAGATATATACGTACAGAGAACATGAAAAGGGTGGAGTAAAAGGCTAATTAATTAAGATGAGCTATTAATCAGCAGGAGGAAAAAAACCTTTTGTAGTGATAATCAAGATGGCCCATTTAGAGAGTTGACAAGAAGGTGTGAGGATACTTAACATGGGGAAATAGATTCAGTATGTGTAATGACCCAGCCACTCCCAGTCTCTATTCAAACCCAAGTTAATGGTATCTAGTTTGCATATTAATTCAATCTCAGCAGTTTCTTATTGGAGTCTGGTTTTGAAGCTTTTCTGTTGCAAAATTGCCACCTTTAGGTCTGCTTCTGAGTGGCTAGAGAGGTTGAAGTGTTCTCCTACCAGTTTTTGAATGTTATGATTCCTGATGTGAAACATTGAGACTTAGTTTATTTTGTAGTGATCTGTCTAAAAAATTAACAGGAATAGAGATGGTCAGGAATTTCCCTTCAAAACAGCTTTTTGTCAGAAAACGCTGATTCATCAAACCTGCAATATTTTGCTGAAAACAAGATATTTCTGCAAACTTCCACTGAAATACAGGCAGGTTTCTGTTGGAAACCTGCCAGGTTCCCTGACAGCTCCCTTAATAGGCAGCTGGGGAGCTGTTTTTCTAGATGGTTCTGGGGCAGCCCCATCATGTAGACTCAGGCCTGCTGACGGGGGTGGGGGTGAAAGGGGGCAATTGCCCAGGGACTTGGGCGATTTAAAAGGGCCTGGGGGCCCCCAGGCCTTTTAAATCACCCAAGTGGCCACAGGGCTCCTAGGTGCGCTGGTGGTGGCAAAGGCAGCCGGGCGGGTATGTGGAAGCCCTGGCTGTGCCAGAAAAGCACATTCAACAGCACAGCTGGCAGCTTGCTTGGCACCAGCCAGCGCAGGCACAGCACTACCCAAAGTCCGGTGGACCTCTCTTGGGGGCCTATTGACTGTTCTGTCCTGGGGCCTGGAATTGCTGTTGGCGGGCCCCTGTAGACTACCCCAAGGTTAGAGAACCTTAGGGCTTTCACACTCTGTCAGAGAGCTGGGGGCCTGGGAGACAGGCTCTAACTGCGCCTTTCAGGAATTAGGTTCTTGGCTCTGAAGCAGGGAGCTTGGAAGCCCTGAAGGTATGCCTACATTGCAGCTGGGACCGAGTCTCCCAGCATGGGTCCAAAGGCTTCTGTCAGTTGGGCTTGAACTAGGGCGCTAAAAATAGCAGTGTGGATGTTCTGGCTTGGGTGTAAGCTGGGCTCTCAAGCCTACTTGAACCCATAGGCTTCACAGCTCAAACCACAATGTCTGTACTGTTATTTTTAGCATGCTAGCTCCTGCCCCGCTAGAGCAAATCTGTACCGTGGCTGGGAAAATAACTCCTAGCTCCAAAGTAGACATACTCTGAGGGTCCTAGGAGCGAGGGCTGAGCCAGGAGCCTCTGAGATTGTGCTTACAGGATCGATTTCGCTTTGTGAACTCTCCTAAATGTTTTGATTATTTTGAAATGAGTTTTTTTGGATTTTCCCTTCTACAGGAAAATTCAAAATTTCTACTTTTCATTCCAAAACTGAACAAATATTTTCAGAATTTTGGAATTTCCCATAAACTAACCAGGAGTGATTCTTCCATCCTGTTCTTCCTCCAGCAGTCTGTTGTTTCCTTCCCAAAGACTGAACTTTCCACTGAATCTCTTAGGTCTGGAAAGAAGGTTGGAAATTATCACACGAGATTTTCTTGTGCGATTTTGCATATTCCCTTTTTTCAAATGGGCCACAAATATATCTGCTTTTACAAGGTTTTTCAGTAACTCCTCTTAGGAAATACAAGGATGTATAAACACTATTACTTAAAAGAAATGGAGTGAGCGGTGGAGGCAACATGAACTAAACTACGTGGAACAAAAATGTTTTGGTTTGGTTCAAGGAATGGTCAACACCTAGTCTGTTTTCATTTTATACAAATCATTTTGCCCATCCTTGATAATTATAGGATCTATTCTTGTAATTTAACTTATGGAGTCTTAATCTGTTAATATTAATAGCTACCTTCTTCTCTCAAGGTCTACATCAGAAGTAGACCCTATCAAAAAATTCAATATATTTCCTATCCCAACAGACCATCTTATAAGGTCTTCCAGAAGAGCAAGGTCAGATGTTCTACTCCTGAATTTTTTGATTTATTGCAGTGGTAATGTAATAAATTTTAGGAGTAGTTTCCCAGATGATTCCCAGAAAACCTGTGTTTTGTTCATGGTGTGTGTTTGATGTATAGATTCATATCACGGAGCAATTTCTTCTGATTTCTCCCCTCTTCCCCTCACAGTCCATCAACTCCACGCCCCAAGAATCCCAAAGTACAAATATTTTAATACATTTAATTAAATCCTAATGTTAAAAAACCCTATATGCTAGTCTATGTGAAATAATACTTCTAAAACAATATAAAATATTGCAAATTACTGTATACCTTTTCAGACAGCTGTGTTGTAATCTCAATAAGACACAGCAATCTTTATGGTGGTGGTGATCAATATATACTTCAGGTGTGTATTTAGTCTTGGGGAAGAAATACATATTTGAATCTATTGCTCTGATGAGGTCACAATCTTATACAGGATTTGTGGACTGTGTGGAGGGCAATGAGTCCGGGAAATGAGATAAAGAGGGGAATCTGTCAGTTAATTAGCGACAGTGTCACACGTCTGCTTTGGCTAATTGCAAAATACAATTTTTAAAGCTTGTTAAAAATATAAAATAAAATACCCTTTCATTAAAGAAAAAGTGTGCACATTTTCTATCTTATTTTTCTTTAAATGGATGGAAAGCATTTTAATAATTCTTTTTTTCTTGTTTGTAATGGAGAGATTCCTTCCAGACCGTCATATAACGTAGAGTGAGATACCTAGCGAGAACTCAGAGTGAGGTTACAATATATCAAGAGGGTCAGGAAAAGGAGATCAGTGCTATGTCAACGGATGGTTTGCAAGAAATGAGCAGTAATATGGTGTACCTCAAGGTGATGAGGGAAAACAGTCGATCCTTGAATAGACAACAAAACACTGGCTTCCCCAAATTGGAAGAGATGATTTAAAGGGACAGAGCCAAGATGAGTAAGCCAAAACTTGCTATCTCTGCTTTAATGGGATTTGTGGGCTGTGTATAGGTCACACTGTCTGCTCATGTTTTATGTTGGGAGTTACTCAGGGTGCTGGATTCGTGTGTGCTTCAAAACCTGTCTCTCTGTATGTGCATGGTTACTATTATTAAGGATCCAATTCTGTCACTGAGCTCACAAATTCTGTAACTTCAGTGAACCTCTGTGACATCTTCAACCCGCCACAGTGGCGGCTCTAGAGCAGCTGTCAGCCTCCACCCAGTAGCAGTGGTGGGGCAGGAGTAGCAGCCGGCAGTCATCCCTCACCACAGAATCAGAGGCCGCTGGGTCACCCCCTGCTGGTTCAGCCCGCAGGGGGTTCAGAACTGCGGCCAGTGTTGGGTGAGCTCCCGGGCGACTGAAGCAGTGGCTGCTGGGTTGAGCAGGAGCAGCCCCCTGAGGCTGGCGGTCAGCCACCATTGTAGGAGCAGCAGTAGGTCTGGAGCAACCCCCGGGTCTGGAGCAGCAGCCAGGCTGGGTCCACGCCACCAGGAGGAGCAATGGGGCTAGAGCAGCATCCAGAGTCAGCGCCCCGCTCTCCTCCCTGGGTATTTTTAGTAAAAGTCAAGGACAGGTTGCAGGCTCTTTTTGTTTATTGCCTGCGAATTGTCTGTGACTTTTACTAAAAATATCTCTTACAAAATCTTAACCTTAACTGTTATAAAGAAACTCAGCATCATGAACATGGTGGCAGGATATAAAGTATCTTGCATTTTGTAGATACTGTTATCCTTATTTCTGGAAGATGATCGGGTATTTTTTTCAGGAACATGAGGACAGTATAAAGCAAAGTAGGTTGCCAGTGCTTGAATTAGTGCTTGAAATCTGTACTGAGTTTTGGTAGCACTGAAAGTGATATTGATAGAGTGGATAGCTGATCTTTCTTGGTATCAGAAGCCATTAACTGAAGGGACTGAATCACTTAAGGGTTAAATTTTTTTTGAGTTTTTTGAGTCTAGATGGTGTCACTTGGTAGTGCATGGTTACTTGGTTTATATAAATTATTATTATTTAATTTATAGCATGTCATTACTGGTGGTTCTGTTAGATAGATATATGGTATCTCCCATGATTTGTTGTTTGGTAGTATTGGAGTTAATACTAGTGACTAGATCAAGCTGTAGAGAAGTGATGTCTGCATTAGCTTTGGTGAATTCATGTCTGAAACACCAAAAAAAAATTGTGTTTGGAAAAACACAATTTATCATTTATCTTTATTTATTTATCTTTATCATTGTGGTGCTACTAGTTTAGAGCTCAACTTAATGTATCTTCTGCAATTTGATGTTATTTTGGGATATGATTCTCAGCATGAAGCTGATCTTGAGGAAATCAGCAGAAGGGTAGGGGTGAAGAAAGGATTACAGTATTCCGTGGTAGGAAAAAGGGGAACTACCAACTGGTATGAACCAAGAGAGGACCCTGCAATCTGCATGACTCAGGATACAGAGACATCCTGTAATTTCTCCCTGTTATTAATAATACTGGTAAATGTGGGTGGGAAGAGAAGGAATTAGTAGGAAGCATCAACATTCAGTTTCCTTGTGAGGCCTGGTGGATGGGCTCTAGCATGTTTTTTGCATTTCAAGGAGAGATGATAGACATTTTGCAATGGAAACATCCATTTGCAGGATATGGTAGCTGTTATATACTTTTAAAATCCACCCTCTGGATTTAATAATAATACCTAACACTTAAATAAATTTAAGTTTTGTACAAACATTAATCAGTGTTTCAACTAGTGCATCAAATTCTTACCTCTCCAAAAAAACAAAACAAAAATGACCCAAACAAACTCCAAACCTAGTGAAACTTGCAAAAGGAACATAATCAGCTCAAATTTCCTTAGTAATGTTTCCAACAACTTTTTCCACAGTTTTTCATGACTTTGTAGCCCCCTTCCTGTTAATTGGCCCAATATGAGGTTGCTCATGACACGGCAAGTCTGCCTTGCGGCTTTTTATACAACTTTTCAAAACTGGGCCTCAGGCTCCTCTGTGCGCTCTACATTGTGTGTTCACCTCAGACCAGACCCACTCAGACAGACCACCAGGAACAAAGTTTTATTCTGTTCTGTTTCTTTACAGAATTATAGTTCAGCAGCCTCCTCTCTGCTTGCTTGCCTCATGCTCCCAGCTTCAGGAGTGCTGAAACTTCCTGCTGGGAAGGCAAAGGGTATTTCCAGGCAGGAATCAGGAAGTTCTCCCAACATGCCGCAGTTTGTAGTCCACAACTTGTAGTTCCCATTGCTGCTGCTGCAGCACACTGGATGTTGGGCTACAACTTAATAAAAGAAAAACAAAACTATACAATCAGGATTTTAAAAGCAAAAATCCCCCTACGTGTTTGCAACATCTCGTTACTAGCTTGCAACATAAATACAGAATCATTGTTGTAGGACATGACAACTTGGAAATGAAGGTTACTAGAAAATGGCTAAAAATTATATTTGTTTTTCATCATTTTCAAGTTGAGAGACATGCCAAATATTCAGTATAAATAATAAAAGGGTGTCAAGTAGGGGTGCTGGAAAACAAGAATTCTATTTGCAAAAAAAGTGAGGTTTCAACCTTTGTATTTGTTCCACATTGGAATAAAAAGTAAATCTTTCCAAACAAACAAACAAACAAACGAAAACACCTGAGAGAGAGAGAGCAAGAGTGAACAAGATTGAGACTGCCCGAGCAGAGAGCCAATAGGTTGTTGGTTAGGCAACTTCCTTAGGATATAGGAAACTCAGGTTCAAGTCCCTGCTCTTCCTGGTTTTCAAAAAGTGCTATCACCCACCATCTGAAAATCAGCCTCTTGCAGTTTTATCTCTATTTATCTTTATGTTGTAATATCTGATGGTATTTGTAACATATGTGAAGACATTTAAAAAAAATATGATATTGTTTTAACCTGATTGTGTTCCTTCGACATATTCAGCCTGTGCTTTAGAGGTGAGCGTGTGGAAGGATGAAAATCATGGATTTTGGTATATGTCACTTAAAGCAGCGCACGTTCATCTACAATTGTTTTCACCTGTGACATTTGCAGACAGGGCTGCAGGTCTGAAATAGATCTTTGGCCTCATCTCAGGATCCAGAGTAAGTGACTATAATGCATCCATCAAACTCGACCAGAGATTCTAAGGCTGTGAGTCTTTCAGGGAAGGTCATTCGGTGACTTTCCAGGACCTCCATGAGTTCTGCAGCAGCTGCTGTGGCTGACCCTAGGGCTATCCGAGCAGCTGGGGTGGCCCTGGGGCCAGCCATACCAGCCTGGTCCTGGGCAGCTGGTCCTGGGTGCTGTCCCGGGGCAGTGGTCCAAGACCAGCAGCGGAGCCCCGGACTGTCCCCCTCCCCAGCAGCAGTGGTGTCCGGGCCCTGGGCAGCACCCCAAGCATCAGCATCAGCAGCGCCCCAGAGCACCTCACCCCAGCAGTGGCAAGCCCTGGCCTCATCCCCCGCAGGAGCAGCAGTGTCTGCTGGAGCATGCTCCTCTCCCCAGTAGGAACATCCATGGGAGCACCCCCCACCCCCACCCCAGCACCTAAGATTTAGTTAGGGACATTTCTAGTAAAAGTCACAGGCAGGTCATGGACTGTGACTTTTTGCTTATTGCCCATGTCCTCTCCATAACTTTTACTAAAAATACCCATGACTAAACTGTAGTCTTAGTCATCACTACAGTCTGTTACACTTAGGGAGGGAGGAGAGACAGGGAAAACTTACCAGTGCTTTAATATGAATTAGAGTATTTATTTGGAAGAGCTATTTTGTGAATAGTAAATTATCAGTTTGGAGTATGATTCCAGGTTTTTACAACAAAATATCTCCAGCGGGCCTTAATTCAGAGATGCAAATTAATTTGGCAGTTTTAATTGTAAAACACTAAAATACATTGTCAGCTTCACTTATGAAATTCATCTACTTCTTTTTACTAATTTAAAATTTAGGTGAGTTTGATATTTAAAATGATCTTTTATCTATTTTCTTTTGACTGTCCTTCCTTTTCATTTGCAATTAAACAAGCATGAGTGTAAGCTCCCATGCTGCAAACATGAATAACTCCTCCAGCAATGGACAGGAATTGAAGTAGGGTATTAGCTGTGATGGTAAAAAAAGCTGGAATGATTTACATAAGATATATTCATTAGTAAATTTGTATATCATTTAGGAAAGAGTCTAACTAAGATCCTTATGTTACGTGAATCAAACCATGTTATCACACACTTGTATTATAAGAAAATCTACATAATTAATAAAGTATGTTATTTCATAATTTCAATAAGATGAGGTGACTTACAAGTAATTCCTATATTTTAAGCATGTAGGGCTTGTCTACACTGCCCCACAGTTCGGACTATGGAAGTGTGAATAGCAGTGTGCACTAAACTGCTGAACTGTAACTCCCCTGTGTGGATGCTGTAGGTGTGAACTAAAGGTTCCTAGTTCGCATTAATGTAGTCCTGTTTGAAGAAGCAAAGATTTCATGTTAGGGTAGTGAAGTTATTTAAAGTTTATATAGATAAAAGGTATTCTCTCAGTCCCAAAAAGGGCCCATGACTATAACCCTGTGGATCTAATTCTGTGCATCCTGTGCACTGATACAAGGAACACTACCTTAGCATGCTGTCCTATGGCTTCCTTCCATTCTCAAAAGGTTTGGGCGTCTGTTTCAGTTTCCCTGCTTAAATGGATCCATGCTGTCTTTTGAGGATTTCCCTTTTGTGACCTGCTTTCTCCTCTCCCTTCTGTTGTGTTCTCTTGGCTTTTTTTTTTTTCTCCCTGTGGCAGCAACTCTTCTGGGTAAAGGTTTGGCAGCTCCCCTGCCATCTGTGAGACTCTCCTCAGTCACCCACAACATATATAATTTTGTGTTGGGTCAGGAGAGGGAGTAACTCTCAGCCTCTTTCTCAGTAACAGCAGTCACCAATCTTGAAATGGTTGTGTCCGCTTGTCAATTTTGTACCTCTCTGGTTTTCTGAGTAGACATCCAGACGTGATGAAAGAGAAGCCACAAATCACACCTGATTTGGGGCCTCCCAAGCATGCTGTTTCTTCTGGAGTCTACTGGAGAAGCAGCACAGAACAGTGTTAATGGGTCCAGGTCTCCCCACCTAGAGCAGAGGTTCTCAAACTGTGGTCCGCGAGCTCCATTTAGGTGGTCCACAGATAGTTCCCTCTAAGGTGCACGCCTGGGCGGCTGCACATGAGAGAATGAAGGGCCACCCACCTAATTAGTGGAGCCACACAGGCGTGGCTCCATTAATTAGGTGCTTGGACCCTGGAAAAGATGCACATGTAAGATGAGTGGTGGCCTTGCGGGGAATATGGGGTAGGTGGTAGGGGGAAGTGGGGTGAAAAGAGGGGGTGGGGGGAATTTGGGACATGCAGGGCTGCAATAGCCAGAGAAAGAGGCAACTTTCCCCAGCTTCAGGGGTGCGGCTGCCAGGCAGAGATGGCCCTCCTTCCCAGCCCAGCTTGAGGGCTACTGCGGCAGGGGAGAGAGGGCACATCCATTGCATTAGAAAGGTAAGACTACTGATATTAAAATATGAGTTGTGTGCTTTTATTTGTAGAACAAAAAAAGTTAATTATTATTAAGGTTGTTTTATATAGCGCTTTTATCCAAAGCACTTTACAATAGTTAGCTAACGGTACAAACAACGTATGGAAAGATCGTTAAGTGGTCAGCCAAAGACCCTCAGCAATTTTAAAGTGGTCTGTGAAAAAAAAAGTTTGAGAACCACTGACCTAGAGGTTATGGAGGAAGCTACCATCTTTCCAAGAGTTTCAAATAAAAGGTTTGGGTTAGGTTGGCTGTGGTTCACAAGAGCGGCAAAGGCTTAGTGCAAGTGCTTATTTTAACCAAATTGGTTCACCCGTGCCTTCCTTTTTTAAAAAAATAAAGGGCCAGATTCTCAGTGGTGGCTGAGGGGTGCGTGGTGCAGTTGAAGTGGGGATGGTAGGCAGGAGATTCACAAGTGCATTTTGCACTCCACAGTTTTGGGGCTGTTCTGCATTAGGCTGTTCTCCCTGCACTAGCAGCCAGAGGATCCTGTTAAAGGAGATGTGGGGATTGTTGGGGCACAAGGAAAGGAGTACTTGTGGCACCTTAGAGACTAACCAATTTATTTGAGCATGAGCTTTCGTGAGCTACAGCTCACTTCATCAGATGTATACCGTGGAAACTTTCCACGGTATACATCTGATGAAGTGAGCTGTAGCCCAGGAAAGCTCATGCTCAAATAAATTGGTTAGTCTCTAAGGTGCCACAAGTACTCCTTTTCTTTTTGCGAATACAGACTAACACGGCTGTTACTCTGAAACTTGGGGCACAAGGAAATCAGTCCCAGTTTTCTGTATGTTAGAATGAAGAATTGAGCTGTAACATGGTGTACTTGCACAATGAACCAAGACAATGCAATCTAACCATTCTGCTTCATATAATGTTGTTATTAGGGTGCTGTAAGATTATGTTAACCTTGAAGGGGCAGGACAAATGCTGACCTAAATTTTGAAAGTACACATTTCCAAGTGGAGCCTGGGCAAGGACAGACTGGCACACACCCAAAACAGAGTTACACATGCAAACTCAGCTGAGCAGTTATGATACTATTCACCAGAGTGCAGTGGCACCAATATATGCCAACTAGTTCGTTGCACTAATCTGTAAAGAAAACACTTTGAATATGAAAGATACTACATACAATCAAACAATATTAGCAATAAACAATTTTAATATTATCATTATATATTTATTAGTTCATGGTTTATAGCTTTGTATTCCTGCCAGGCAACTATGAAAAACATGCTCTATACATGATGATACATACTGATAAATCATAATGTACAGAGATGAAAAAGATTTTTTTAAATGATCTTGCTATATTGAAATATGCCCTGTGACCTCTTACTCATTCACCAATATATTAGGAATTTCAGAATGTACGTTGACCTCTATGTTTGCACATAACTTGTTGCAGTGAAAAAAATTTAAAACATTAGGAACTTATAAAATGACTTTCCTATTTAACATCTCCTTTTTAGGGTATGTGCTGGTTTGTTCCCAATACAATAGCAGTACATTTGTGGTTGTATCTTTGGGCAAAAGCTGCCAAATGTGGCAACAGTCAAATGTTTAATTTAAGGCCTGCAAATCTTGCTATCATTACTCTAAGTTTAAAATGTGTTCTGGTCATAAGATCTATGGAGTAAATTCTTTTTATTTCTATAGCCATGTGACAAAATGCATTAATTTTGCACCTTTTACATCATGATATACTCTGTTCACTAGTTTGTCTGTCTAACAAGCCAAACCTCTGATCAGCTTTAAAGAAGTGAGCTATTATTGAAAAGAAAAGGAAAGGTTAAGGGAGATGGGAACCAATACAAAAATGTGGATCAGGTAAAAACGGTTTTTAAAAATTGCATCTTTTGTATAAGGTCTGGGAGTAGAAATATTTTTAATGTCCAATTTGTTGCAAACCCCCAGGTTTAGAACATATATTTGTAGTGTGTCAGGTTTTGTGTTTAAAACTCAATCTCTGGTGTATAGAAAAGCCATTTAATTTTAGATCACATGTATGTATTTTAAAATTTATTCTATTTTTTTTGTGAATTTGAGGCCTCTGCATGTTAACTAAGGCAATCCAAATGTGTAATAAAGGGATACAGAAATTAGTAACAATAAATCTGTTGTAGAATGCTAAAAAAAATCCAAAATAAACTTTATTTGAAGTGTGGAATAAAATACATGATGGACTTCAGTAACATACAGGTTTTATCAGCACTCATTTGAGATAATCTATATAACTCATTCTTATCTTCATAACTCATCCTTATCTTCATCACTCATACGAGAGGGATCCTAAACTGTCAATAAGGTGTTTATACAACTACACACGCATGGATTTAATATTTATCTCTATCTATATGGCATATAATGGGTATGTGTATGCATCCACATGTATTCTCCTAAATTAATTTGACTGGCAGTAAAAAATATGGAAACAATAAATGATTGATATTGGAATAGGGATTTGTGAAAATGTACTAATACACAAAGACAGGACTGATTATCGGGCCTGGTCAAAAAGCTGGTATTTGTTTTCCTCCACAAAGATGTTTCAACATGAAATATTTGATTAAAATTTATAGCCAGCTTTAGAATTGTTTAGAAATTAGAGGGGAAAAGGCAAATGAAAAATTGTCAGTCTCCACTTTTTGTCAGAAAATTTTGTTTAGGAATTTTTTCCAATCTGTTCTATTGTTCACTGGGGACTTATTTTGCGAAATTGGTAATCAGCACCACTTTTATATGGAAATAGTGAGACACAGATAACATAATATGGTAAAATGTGGCAGCTGTAACTTTATTTAACTACCGGTAATAGATAACTGGGATAAACCACTCAGAATTGTCTGGCAATATTGTTTCAGTTCAGATCTCAGTTGGCACCAGTAGCTCCTGACATACTAAAAACCTGAGGAAGAGTGTGAAATCCATGCTTCCTTTACACTCTCCTGCCTACTAAGGGATCCTGACTGTATGTTAATTCCCAACCCTCACCCCTTCTTGCTGGAGGTAGAAGAGATGTAGCGAGCCACAATCTGCGCCGGACATAGAGGCACACCTTGTGACCATGCCACGTGAGTGCCCAGGACCAATACCCAAACAATCCAGTGGGTTTAGAAACCTCATTTGGACCCTAACAAAACCACCAACTACATTCAGACTCACCAAAGTTGCAATAATTTTAATTTTAAACCTTCCAAAACCAGACCACCTGGATGTTGAATGGAAGGTGAGAAAACCCACGCTGCAGTTTGACTATTTTGCCACATGGGACAAATCCTTTCCAGACCCCATACTTGCAATCAGCTGAGCCCTTGGTATTCTAGGAGATCCAGGATACTAGTAGTATAAATTTGGAAGGGTGGGGCTGAATTGGGGATGCTGCAATGTCTTTGATACCCAGGAAATGCTCTCTTTACCATCCTCACCATGGTATGGGATCCAATCCCTCAGCCCAGCAGCACCCATGCTGAACAATGATGGCAGCACTGGGCAGAAGAAACCCCAGAGACTGGACCCAATTGTGACATGGAACCCCTTTTTACCTTACTTATCCATGCCATACAGCACAAAGCAAGGGAAAAGGAGAAAGCACGAAGGGATGAAGCAGCAATTACCATGTGCCAGAAGTGAATGAGGGGACATGTGGAACAGTGCTTCATCCATTGCGAGCAGAATTATCCCTTGCTATCCAAAAGGGGTGATTTCATTGATCCTGGCCTCATCCAAGTTGCCTCCAACTGCATTAGTTTTAATTGTTAATAAATTAATACTTCTGGATTCTTACCACTTCAAGGCCAACAAACTTAGACTGTTCCTGGCCAGCATGCCATCGACACTGGGTGTTTTCCAGGGGTAAGTTTGTGTAGTATTTTAAATCTTCATATTTTTTTTGCACTGTACTTGTACTCTGCTCCATACAGTATTGCCATTCAGATATTCAGATTTTACTGCTGCTAAATGACTCCAATTATTGCAATACACTATCTAGAAATAAAAAACAATACAGGTTGTTGCACATGGCTTTGTGCCATATGCACTGTAGTTTACGGTTTTTACTGACAGTCCAGTGTTTCTAGGAAACAGGTGACAGTTTTGTGAATGACTTTAAAAAGTGAGATGCATCTGATAATCATCAACTTTTAGAGTTTCTGCTGAATTTTAACATTACTAATTTATTTGCTGACAATCGCTGTAACGTAGTTTGTTAAACTTTCGTTGGAGTTGTCAGGGATGAACATAATTTAGATAAATTCTACCTCCAAAGTTCATGTACAAATAAATCTGAGCATTTGACAGCATTTTTGATGTTTTAAAATTATTTGTGTTTCCACAGTAATTCATAACTTTTGTAAACTTCTTTCCTGCTAAGTATGATTACCCTGTACATTTACTTGAACTTTTGCCATTGTTGCTTTTGGACCTTCTGGCTATATTGGGGGAATTTCATATCATAGTATGTATTTTTGGCTCCTTGGCCCTTTTTGGTAGGAATAGTAGAGTGCTTGGTGCTAGCACTGATTAGGATTTTTTTAACTAAATGTTTTTTTTCCATCTAAAATGTTGATTCAGCAAAATGGAATCTTTTTTTACAGATGCATACTGGTTTTGACAAAATATTGGTCAGGAAAGGATTCTTGGGTCTAGGATGGAATTTCTGGAGAGGAAAGAGAGAGCTAACCCATAATAGTCAGTTGCCTAGTGGTTAGGGCACTCACCTGTGATGTGTGTGTGTGTGTGTGTGGCGGGAGGGGTCACTCTCTGTGGGAGGTTTTTTTTGGGGGGGAGTCCAGAAATTTCAAAAGTTCTCAGTTTCATCCTGATGCATTACGGGAAAATTTTGAAAATCTCTAAAATTTTCATGGGACTGGAAAGCCATTTCCCACACTTTGTATTTTGTACTTTGTATTTTGCCAGTGAGATTGTAAACACCTTCTTTGAGAAGCCAGGATGTGATGGCTCTAAAAGAAGTATATTTTCAGCCTCTGCTGAAAATTCCATCCCTTGACACTGACAAGCTATCAAACTATTAACCAGTGTCTAATCTTCCTTTTTGGTTAAGATTATGGAGAAGACTGTGGCAAAATAACTCTGACTATCCTGATGCTTCTGAGTCCTAGACTACTGATAGTCAGGGTGTCAGCTGTCTGATGGCACAAAGACAGGTCTCATTTTGTAGGTTGATTTTCTCATGGTGATGGATAGAGATCAGGAGTCCTTGCTGCAGGCAGTGAAAAATCCTAGTGTCCTAAAGCCTAAGACAAATAGATCTGCTGTCTGGTAAAGGTATCAGGTTCCTTGCCCTCTAAACAAGGGCGATGGGGAGGCTAGGTGTGGGTTGACTGACAATTGGGCAAAGTAGCATTTAACAGCTAGTGAAGGGGAGGGGTCGAAGGTGGACGGACTGAGTAAAATCATAGGGTTCAGCTGCCCATGAGAGGGAAAGTAGATGAACCTACTCACTATCAGCTGAGGATCTGGCCCACTACTTTTTTAATACCAATTTTTAAAAAGTATATTTTATCCCAAAACAGTCACCATAGTTATGTCCCAACATAATTCTAGTTTTCTATCAGTAATCCCAAACACAAATTCTTTTTCTCACAGAGACACACTCAGCTATATGTACATTAGTAACATTGCTCAACCTCAAATACAAATGCATATACCTAGATAACTTTCACATACATATATAATTTGCCATCAATCCATCATGTTGTCAGTTTTTCTATTAAGACACAGCAATTGTAAATACTTTCAAGGATTGTCACTTGGTAAATATAATCATTGATAATGACCGTGATTCAGGAGAGTCTTTCTTAAGCATGTGTCTAAGCACATGAATAATTCCATTGATTTTAGTGGAACTGCTAATGAGTTTAAAGTTAAGCACATGATGCTTGTGGTACCTTCCTGAATCAGGCCCAACAGCATCTCTCAAAAGAATAAATTTAGATTCCAGAATCAAGTTTTTTTTTAAAAAATAAACAACCTAAATTAATAAAAGAATATAAAAACCCATTGGTTGGGATTAAGATTAAGATTGTTGTTTTCAAGCATATTTTCCAAATGTAGATAAGATTTCAGGTTCAGTTCTAAGGTAACATCATTTTCAGTAAGGCTGTGACAAAATAATTTACACTGCTAGCAAAGGCAGCTAATAAACAAATTTATTTTTCATGGGATATATTGAAAGTAAATATTTCAGTTGAAATACTAGTCCTACTGAAGTCAAAGGGAGTTTCTTGATTTCAGTAAGGTCGCTTGTATTCTTGGATCATTTTTTTAACTTGTATCCCACAAAAAACAATGGTTAACTTGCTGTAGAAATGGTTGACAATTTGTCTGGGAACAAAAGTATTAAAAATTCAGTTTGCTCCTGCCTTCCTAGTACCACAGTAATGAGAGACAGATCTCCAGATTATAGAATGTTGTGGGGAGCTGACTATGGTTGGTTGGAAGATGTGCTTTCCGCCTCTTCCCCCACCCCTCCCCTAACAAATAAAATGTGTTGATGAAAATGAAAAAAAAATAGTTTTCACTGAAATTTTCCATGGAAAAGTTCTACTTTTCAGTGAAAAACCAAACCTCAGAATATTTCAGCGGAACCCTGAAATATTTTGATTCTGAAATGCTGCTGTGGTGGTTCATGAACCCATTCTCTTCTGTACGGCCCAGGCTCCCTGGTTGGACTATAACTCCCCCATGGTCTTCCCTCATGGCTGGGGAAATGGTTGCATCATGGGAATCCCTTGCCATGGTGCATCGTGGGAGATGTAGTTCAGCTTGGAAGTCCTTCTCACACAGAATTGGGACATGAGGAAACTGACTTACCACTCCCATGAGGCACTGCAGCAGGAACTCTAACTTGAAATATTTTGGTTTTCAGGTGACATATTGTGGTATTCGGGCATTTGGGGATTTTTTTGAAAAAAATTGAAAATTTTCACAGAAATTAGATATATTTCACCAAAAGTTTTTGTTTAGTTGAAAATCCAACTATGCATCAAAAAACATTTTAACAAAAAATGTTTAACCAATCTTAATACTGACTCATGAATATGGGATATCAGTTTTCTCTCTTGCTGCTTTCTTCTTTTCTCATGTGCTTTTCTATTCCCTGCCTTCTCTCTCCCCATCCACTTGATTCATATACTTTCTCCCTTCTTCCAGGGCCAATTACCCTTTCTGCTTAGTTTTCTGGCACTTTTTTCCCACTTCCTTTGCATTTCTTAGTATAGGTATGCTGCTCGTGCAGCTCTCACACCTGACAGACTGCTGCTCTTTTCCCTTTGTCTGGAATATATGCAATGTGATTACAAAGAGCAGTGTGATATGAAGCATCCAGAAAAATGGCCATAAAGTAGAATGTCTCATAAAAGTAGCGCACTTGAGAAATTAAGTTCTTGTGGATGCTTTAAAGGCACATTTGACTGTAGGATTTTAATAAACTTGAAGGGAACATTATGTCTGCACTGCACAGGTTATCTTCCCCATTGCCCTTCTGCTTCTAGTACAAAAAACAATTTTGCATAACTTTTCCTATGGCAGCATGTTAAATACCTTTGTGTTTTACCTGAATTTTGTTTTGCCAGTGGCTAAAAACTATTTTCTAAAAGAGTTCATCGTAAATTGTTAAAATGTTTGTGTTTGTAGCCAAGAGAAAACAAGAGTAGGGTGGAAATTTTGTTCCTACATAAAATCTGTCAGGTTTGGTTTTTTGGGCAGCAACATTGTGTTTTATTTAAAGCCTGATTGATTCTTAAAGGATTGCTTGACATGTAATGTAAATGGTGTTATAACCTAAGATCAGGAAATCCTGCTCTCTGAGTGGATAAATGTAGTAGTCATACCTCATGAGGATATTCCTAACCATGGGTGCAGTGAAATGTATACTGAGTATACCCAATATTTTGGTCACTTTGAATGCTCTGCTGGGTCAAAATATTGAAATGACAGACTTCAATCGTCAGCCTAGGTTATTTATATGAATAAAGCATTCCACCACTCCATCTCTCTGTAATAACAATGAAATACATGAAATGTTCATGCTCCCTTATGGGGCCAAGGCAACAATATTTCTGAAATAAAATTGTGAAAAGAAAAGAAGATATTTTTCACTTCTCAGGTTACATGGCACAGAGAACTGTTATGCCAAAATAATTTGATTCTTATCTCTTTATTTTAGCTGTAGAATTTACAGCATTTGTATAATTCTGGTGTGGTCTCATAAATTCTTTAGTGTTATATATACAACAGCCTAAACCAAGGACTTTTTTTTTTACTCTCACGTACCCTAGGAGCTATATCTTTGCTCTCTGTTTCCCCTTTCTGCTTGTTTTTGACAAAGATGGGATCAAAGAGAGAGAAGACATAAGCTAATAAAAAATTTCCTCTCTGTTTAAGTGAGACAAACACACTTTCTGTGCTTAATGGGAAGCCATTAAAAAGTCAACAGTTATTCAAGCCATGATATCTGACACATGGTAGTTATTTCCTATTTCAGGTATAAGGAAATTCTGTGGTGTGTTAAATACCACAATTTGGTACACATTGACTTTTAAATGGCAAGCTCAATATTCATTACCTATTTTTATGTGATAAAACCCATCTCCATGCCTGAGATTTCCCACAATAACAATTGTTATTAATAAAGAACCCTACAAAATGTAACATAAACCTGAATGCTTCACTGTCATTTGGTATGAAAAGTGAGAATCAGCCAATGTTTAACTGTAATTGTGAGGTGCTCAGATACTATTATGATGAATGTGGTATAAATCTGCTTTTGGCAGATTTATCTATTACCTGCTAATAATAATAATATACAAGTTCAAATGGGGAAAACCCTAAACTGGGATATGGTACAGCTCTGTAGGCAAAGAGCAACTGCTGCAACACTAGGTCCCAATCATTGGAGTGCTCATTTACGAATTTACGTATCATGGCCCCCAAAGTTCCATTAAACTTCTCTACCATGCCATTTGTTTGATGGTGGTAAGGAGTGGCAACCAAGTGATTTACCCCATGAGCTTCCCAAAGGTTTTTCATAGTTCCTGCCAGGAAATTAGTCCCTGCATCTGTGAGGATGTCGGAGGGCCAACCTACCCTGGCAAAAATGTCTGCTAGTGCCTGGCACACACTTTTAGCCCTGGTGTTGCTTAGAGCTACTGCTTCCGGCCATCGGGTGGCAAAATCCATGAAAGTCAGTATGTACTGCTTTCCTCTGGCTGTCTTTTTTGGAAAAGGACCCAGAATATCCACAGCTACTTGCTGAAATGGAACTTCAATGATGGGGAGTGGCTGGAGAGGGGCTTTGACCTGGTCTTGGGGTTTTCCCACTCTTTGGCACACCTCACAAGACTGGACATAGGTAGAAACATCCTTGCCCATTCCCTCCCAGTGGAATGACCCCGCCAAACGGTCTTTGGTCCTGTTCACCCCAGCATGGCCACTAGGGTGATCGTGGGCTAAGCTCAAGAGCTTGGCCCGGTATTTAGTTGGAACTACCAACTGTCTCTGAGGATGCCAGTCTTCCTGGTGTCCACCAGAAAGAGTTTCCTTGTATAAAAGTCCTCTTTCTACAACAAACCTGGATCGATTAGAAGAGCTGAGAGGCGGTGGGTTGCTCCGTGCTGCCGTCCAAGCTCTCTGGAGGCTTTCATCTGCTTCCTGTTCAGTCTGGAACTGTTCCCTTGATGCTGGAGACATCAGTTCCTCATTGGATTGTGGACCTAGGCTTGGTCCCTCTGGAAGCGATATAGGGGATGGAGCTGTTTCTGTTAACTGTGAACCGCTCTCCGCTGGTGCACTATGTTGGGATTCAGGCTCCGGCTGAGCCTCTAGTGTTGGGTTATCGGCTGCTGCCAGTTCAGGGTCGGTGGGGCCCTCTGGTGTTGAGGTTGCAAGTACTGGATTCAGTGCTGACACGGGGTCTGGTGTTGGTTGTTCGGCTGGTTCCGGTTCTGGGACTGGTTCCGTCTGGGTCTCTGGGACTGGATCCACTACTGCTGTTGCAGACATTGGCCTGGGGTCCGGGTCCATCACCTCTGACCGGGTCCTGATAGAAGTTTCCGGAACAGAGCTAGGCCTCACGGCTTGTTTAGCCTGGCTGCGGGTGACCATTCCCACCCTCTTGGCCTGCTTCACATGATTGGCCAAGTCTTCCCCCAACAGCATGGGGATGGGATAATCATCATAGACTGCAAAAGTCCACATTCCTGACCAGCTCTTGTACTGGACAGGCAACTTGGCTGTAGGCAAATTGAAAGAGTTGGACTTGAAGGGTTGAATCATCACTTGGATCTCTGGGTTGATTAAATTGGGGTCCACTAAGGAAGCATGGATAGCTGACACTTGTGCTCCGGTGTCCCTCCACGCGGTGACCTTCTTCCCGCCCACACTCACAGTTTCCCTCCACTCCAAGGGTATCTGGGAGGTATCTGGGCCTGTGGACCTCTGGTGTGATTCCGGTGCAATGAACTGTAATCTGTTGGGGTTCTTGGGGCAGTTGGCCTTTACATGCCCCAGCTCGTTACATTTAAAACATCGTCCAGCTGACGGGTCACTGGGGCGAGGAGGGTTGCTGGAAAACGGGGTGGTGGGACGATAAGGGGTCTGGAGGGTTCTTTGGGAGGTAGGTGGGGCTTTGGGCGGCCCCCGGTAATAGGGTGTGGTCTGGGGTGGTCCCTTCTGGTCTCTGCTCCAACTGCGACCAGTTTTCTTCTTCTCTGCCACCTCCACCCATCTGGCTCCAATCTCTCCTGCCTCGATTACAGTTTTGGGTTTCCCATCTAGGATGTATCTTTCTATTTCCTCAGGAACACCCTCTAAGAATTGTTCCATTTGCATTAGGAAGGGCAAATTTACTGGAGATTCAACACTTGCTCCTGATATCCAGGCATCCCAATGTTTCACAATGTGGTAGGCATGTCGGGTAAATGATGTGTCTGGTTTCCACCTTAGGGCTCTGAACCTCCGACGAGACTGCTCGGGTGTTATCCCCATTCTGACTCTCACCTTGGATTTAAACAGTTCATACTTGATCATGTGTTCTTTAGGCATTTCAGCTGCCACCTCAGCTAAGGGTACACTGAGCTGCGGCCTCAGCTCTACCATGTATTGGTCAGTAGAGATGTTGTACCCAAGGCAGGCCCTTTCGAAGTTTTCTAAGAAGGCCTCAGTATCATCACCTGCCTTGTAGGTGGGGAACTTTCTGGGATGGGAAGTGGTACCTGGAGAAGGATTGCTAGGGTTTGTTGGTATATTCTGCCGGGCCTTTATCCTCTCCACCTCCTCCACATGCTTCCTCTCTTTTTCCTTCTCCTCCTCCACATGCTTCCTCTCTTTTTCCTTCTCCTCCTCCACATGCTTCCTTGCCTCCATTTCCCTCTTGTGGGCAGCCTCCTGTACCTCCTTCTCCAGCTGCATGAGTTCTATCTGTCTTTCATGTTCCCTTTGTTTTTCCTCAGCCTGAAATTTGGCTAATTCCAGCTGTAGTCGAGCTGCAGATTTGGTCATTCTAACCTCTCTGTTTTTAACTAACTTTATACCCGAGGTTTAGAAATAAACAAACAAAACTTGGCTGTAAAATTTTGCTGTGCTGGAATAGAATACCTATTCTCTGATAGTGATTGTCAGCCTACAGAAAAAGACAATTCCCTTGTCTCTGCTCTGGGCCCAAATTAAAGCAAAAAACCTCCAACTACTTGGAAACCTGCTTACCCAGCCCAAAGAAAAAGCAAATGGATAGCACACACACCCCCTATTTACTTTTAGGAAGAAAGAAAAAAAAAAAAACTCTGGGTTGGAAGACTGTGAATTTCCCTGCAGGAGTTAAGTACCCTGCCTCCAGGCAAAGAAAACCTGCAATTCACAAAGATAATCCCCTTTTGTCTCTGCTTGGCCACAAAGCAGAGAAAAAACAAGCTGCTTTCAGTTTCAGCTGCTTTCTGGACTTCCTTTCCAAAGGAAAAAAAAATTTCCTTTTTAAAATCTGTATTTCTAGTTCAAAAAATCTCAACTGGATCTCAAAATGATTTCAGGTTAATCCCACCACTATGCCACCATGTCAAGGTTCCTCCCCCACTCTGAACTCTAGGGTACAGATGTGGGGACCTGCATGAAAAACCTCCTAAGCTTATCTTTACCAGCTTAGGTCAAAACTTCCCCCAAGGTACAAAATATTCCACCCGTTGTCCTTGGACTGGCCGCTACCACCACCAAACTAATACTGGTTACTGGGGAAGAGCTGTTTGGACGCGTCCTTCCCCCCAAAATACTTCCCAAAACCTTGCACCTCACTTCCTGGACAAGGTTTGGTAAAAAGCCTCACCAATTTGCCTAGGTGACTACAGACCCAGACCCTTGGATCTTAAGAACAATGAACAATCCTCCCAACACTTGCACCCCCCTTTCCTGGGAAATGTTGGATAAAAAGCCTCACCAATTTGCATAGGTGACCACAGACCCAAACCCTTGGATCTGAGAACAATGAAAAAGCATTCAGTTTTCTTACAAGAAGACTTTTAATAAAAATAGAAGTAAATAGAAATAAAGAAATCCCCCCTGTAAAATCAGGATGGTAGATATCTTACAGAGTAATTAGATTCAAAAACATAGAGAACCCCTCTAGGCAAAACCTTAAGTTACAAAAAAGATACACAGGCAGAAATAGTTATTCTATTCAGCACAATTCTTTTCTCAGCCATTTAAAGAAATCATAATCTAACACATACCTAGCTAGATTACTTACTAAAAGTTCTAAGACTCCATTCCTGGTCTATCCCCGACAAAGACCAGCATAAGACAGACACACAGACCCTTTGTTTCTCTCCCTCCTCCCAGCTTTTGAAAGTATCTTGTCTCCTCATTGGTCATTTTGGTCAGGTGCCAGCGAGGTTACCTTTAGTTTCTTAACCCTTTACAGGTGAGAGGAGCTTTCCCCTGGCCAGGAGGGATTTCAAAGGGGTTTACCCTTCCCTTTATATTTATGACAGATGTGCAACCTAATTTAAATTAATATGAGAATCATATTTTCACTTCCTAACTTCTGAATATTGAGTATTGAGCAGTAACCTAAAAGTTTAGTTAGTGTAAGTTTTGCATTTAAATTCAGTAACACACACTTTAAAAAGAACGACTTTGAGCTAAATGTGCTAGACTGCAGATCCCTCCAATGCAAAGCATAAAAAGCAAAGAAATAAGTAGTTTGTTTAATCCAGCACCCTATCTGCACTCCACTCTTCAGTTCTGCTTCTTAACCTTTGCTGCCTCCCCTCCACCACCCATTGCGGACATATCTCCACCCTCCTGAGCAACCAATGTGAAGTTTGACCATAATTATAATACACCAACACACACATACAAACTGCAGTTCTGTAATTTCTACATTAAAATTACTGCTGCGTTTAGAACACTCACTAAAAATATAAATCGCCCATTGTGCCTGGCAGTGAGATTTTATTAGACTCTTAATTAGACTTTATTAAACTCTTAACTTCAAATAAGATTACTGCTCAAAGCAACCTGTCTTGGCAGCAGTTGAAGGGGGAAAGCAACTGCTGGCCTGAGTTGTCATCTTTCCTCACTTTTGATCCTCAAATCAGAGCATTACCATGCATCCCAGGCTAACCTCAAGCTATTTTTAAATCCGAGGCCCTACCTGTCCAGCATCCGTTCCAGGGTGTAACCAAGACTACAGGCCCATGCAGACAAATGCACAGGAGAGCTTCGATCTCCATGCTAATCCAGAACTCTTTTTCCTATTAATTTTTTAAAAAATTCCTGAGAAAAATAACGGCATTTTTACCAGCTACACTGATAACACAAATGCACCCTTGGTTATGCCAATGCATAACCTCATCTGATTTTACCAATTAGGAAATTGATACCCTTTTAATAATTAACCCAAGGTAAGGGACAGAGGGGAGAGGGGTTTTTGTATTGTTTTACAGCGGAGGGAGAGCTTGATACTGCTTTATATGGTCAAGTGCCTTCTGGACTATCTTAATACTTGCTATAAGAACAGAGATTAATCAATAACAGCTCCCCCTTTGTTAGGTAGGATTGCCTTTGGCTGGCAGGCTCAGTGACTCCACCCGGGAGAGTGGCCTGCTCTCCCAGTTCTCACCCCACAAACAGACTCTGGCTGTAATGATCTTTTCAGCAGTATCTCAGAAAAACCTGTCTTATAGCCTCTGATTAGGAATCTGATACCTAACTCTCTCATCCCAATAGAAACCACCTAGCGAATTATATGAGATATGGCATAATGAATGATTGTGTTCAGAATTATGGCTGAATGTTGTCTACTGCAGCATATGCTGGTGAGATTTATTGCTCTTGGAGTATGCTGCTCAGTCATTTTAAATTTCCCTAAAAAATAAAATACAATAACTAAAACCTTTGAACGGTATTTGGTGGTTGGTGGTTACACAGTGCACACTCTGTCTTTTTAAAACAAAATGAATTTAGATGGGTAAGAGCAATAAGCAAAAACACCGTTCCCTGGTGTTTTGAATACATGTGTGGATTTTTCTTTGTAATTTTTTTAAAGCTTTGCTGTATTTATTGTTTTTTTTGGCCTTCCTCTTTCCCCCCGTAACTCAGCTGCCTTTTCAGCAGCAGTTTGACTCCAGTTACTTTCAATTGGCTGCTGTTTTGCATGTTGAGGGCCAGATTATCACTGGCTCATATGACAATGAGCAGCAGCATAGGGGGAAATCTGGCATCTCTTTTCTTCCTCTGTGGGCTACCTGCAGCATTGATATGACATTTCAGGATGCAATCCAGACCAGTGAGGGGCTGTGTCATCCCTGTCCTGCAAACTTAGATGCCTGAGTATAGCTGCAGACTGCCAGCAACATTCCAGTCACACTCTGCTTCTGCAAGCCTTGATTACCACCTGCAGGGTAACCCCAACATACTCCCAGTTCCAGATTTTCCCCCAAAACAAGTGTTCTACACTGTCCAGCCTTGTCCTGGACGGTCCAGGTATATTAGGACTGTTGCCCCTCTAAGGGGATCAGTGTACAACAGTTTGCTACCATAAATGGAGTTACCCACACAGTACAGTTTAAAGACAACGTTGGATTAATTTTAAACAAAGAATAAAGCAAGTTTATTTAACTACAAGGAGATAGGTTTTAAGTGAGTACCAGCACAGGGCATTAAAGTCAGAAATGGTTACGAGAGAAATAAAGATAAAATGTTTTCTAATGCTAAAACGTAACAAACTAGACTTGGTTCAAGATAAAATTCTTACCACATGCTTGCAGCAACAGGGCTGACCAAACTTCAGGTCCAGATCTCTCCCAAAATCAAATGGGCTAGTTTCTTTTGTTGTCTTAGGTGAAAGAGCTCAGCGATGGATAGGAAGCAATAACTTTGGTGTTTTTGCTCCTCATTTTTATAGTTCAGTCACCTTGGAAATGCGTTTTCCTGAGGGTTAACGCTAGATAATTTTCATTCCTTCTCTGAGGATGGAGGCAAGAAGTCTGATGGTGAAGTTTGCTAAGATGCAGCTCTGTTTGTTCCTGTCCCCCTTCCTTGCCAAAGAATGGCCACCTGACAGGTGATTGCCCATCAACTTTGATGACACCTGGCTAGAGGCGTCAGCTTGTCCTTTGTCTTTGAGAAACTGATTTACCAACTCCTCACATTTGTCTGGTAAACACACTTCAGTCATGATTTCAGCTTATGTTCATAACTTTACATATAATGTAGCTACATACATTTCACCATGATGATATTGACCAGCAAGTTATTAGTTTTCAAATAATACTTCACAAGGCATATTTTGTACCAATATTATTACAGTGGTATGTAGGGTGTGAATACAGGGCTGCATTCCATCACAATGGGCCACTGCATGGGAAAGGGCTGCAGAGTTGCTGTTCCCCATTCTGCACAGGTGGGAAGGACAAATGTGGAATCGTGGAGCATTGACCCTCCCCAGTGAAGCTGAGCAAGCATGTGGGAGAGAGGGTAGGTAATCTGCTACTGGTATAGATTACTGGCCCTCGGTGCAAAAGCAGAACCAGAGAGGGAATGAGGATTCAGCTTCTGGGGTGGCACAGTTACCAACTGTTTCCAGTTTACGACAGAAAATGAGACAGAATGGCAGGAGCTCTACAAACTGCAGCTCAAAAATGAAGCTTGGCACTATGGAGAAAGGAGGGCATTTAAAACTGTCACTTCTCCTCCTCCAGCTCTTCCTTCTTTCGCCTTTCCAGATTCCTTTCTTTATCCCTCACCCTAAAGCTACATCTGGTTTTAGCTTCACTCGACTCCACCACCAGTTAGCATTCAATTTGATAGAAAGGCTGTGGGAGATTTTGTTTTTCAGTGATGGCATTCTAGCTGTGACCCATTGAGGATTAGTTCATAGGGGTGGCATCAAAAAGGCCCAATCAGTCAATCAGTGTTTGCCTTTGTCAAATGTATTTGCCTATTCTAATATAAGAATTGAGACGTTTGCTGAGTAAAGGAGTGTATTTCTATGGAAATATTAAATATTGCAAATGTTTTTGCAGTAGAATGTATTTGAATTGCTTGAACAGTATTTGCATTAAAATGAAAATAGGACACGTGAGCCTCCTATTGTAATGCACTTATATGGTTGGGGGCCCTGAGCTTTGTTTCAGACTCTTCAGCTTACCCAAGTCATGTGAATGTGTCACAAAGTATGAACTGTCATGTATTAAGGCTTAATTATGTCATAAGTTTACCCCTCAACTGTTCTCCCTTAATCCTCTCATACAAAAAGTCAGCTCTTTCCTGTTGTGATGTATTTTGCTAGCAATGAATGCACTGATGCCAAAGGAGGTGGTGATTGCTATTTAATGAAAGAGTACAAAAAGTAATGTGATAATTAAGTTATGGATGTTGGTTATAAATTACCTTGTCTCATCTAAGCAGTTGGGTTTTTTGTTGTCTTCCCTTACTGCATTATTTTTTCACAATATTGGAAGCTTGGCCATGTTCAGAGATTGTCTTATCTAAGGATACCAGCTGTTTACTGGAGGTGGAAACTACTCGTTCCTTTCTCAATCAGTGTCTGTCATAAGGAGACAGAAATATGTGTATGACTTACATGATTTGTTTTCTTAATGACAAATGTTTAGTTAGAAAATTGATTATGAAAATAGAAACCAAGCTTTGAAAAGCAATTTAAAGATATGATATCCGTCTGTTATGATCATTTTAAGGCTAATGAGTGTATTTCACTTCTGTAGTTAATCTTTTCAAAGTCTAACAACAGTGCTAATGTGGAGAGGCCAATGTTTAGAGTATGATAAACATTTTGCTGATTTGCACCCAAATTATATGCTAACTATTTAATCTATTATTTCACTGGAAGGAGTATGCAGAATGCAAATGCAATATACAGCTAAGGTAATCTTGTTTAGCACACACAAGTATCAAAACAGAATGACAGTAAGCCCATTTACACAGTCTGAACCTGAAACAGTAAGAACAGATAATTTAAAATAATGATCCGTGCTGAGAAATGGGTATGATGCAGTGGACTGGAAGCCAGGAGCTCTTGAGTTAGAACTGGTTCTGGGCCCTTTTTTGAAATCCCAACCTCAGAATGCGTTAAAGTCCAGTGCCAAGAAATAATCCAATGTGCCAAGGAGGGTCTTTATAGTCTGGTAGGGCACAGATGGGGATTGGACTCTGTTCCATGCCATTTTCTCATTCCTAAGAGATGAGAAAGAGAGGCACCTCCACTCTCAACCTCCCTCTCTCAGCTCAAGTGCTGACCTCTAATATTCTCAGCTGGTTGTGAGAGAAATTAAATGGGAAAATGCACTTCTCTCCGTCTCAGGGAGGCAGCCATATTAAAAGTCCTTAGCCAGTCACCCCGATACTTTACACCCAAGATTTTATGGATTTATAGTTGATATCTTCATGTACTCCATCAGCTTCTGAGCAGATAGACCAATTGTATCAAGTCCTCTTTCAAGACGTTGATTATGCTTCACTTCCCACACCCATCATCTTGGTTGGCTTTGCAGCAAATGAGAACACAAGACATGGCAAATATCATAACCTTCCCCTCCCCCTGGAAGTGTTAAGGATACCAGAAAGATGGATCTTCTTGGTCATAAATCATTGTCATCTGCCTCTAGTAGACAGGAGTGGCACACTGTCATGCTCTCTTGGTTTGGTATGATTTCTGTGCCTGGAAAAAAATCAATTCCTAGTTATCTCACTCTCCTGAGAAATACAAGAGGGGGGCAAAAGAGAGAGAGAGTGACAAAAAGTCAAAGGAGGTGGCAAAGCATTCTCGAAAAGTTCCCTATCATGCTTCAGACACAGCTTCTTTGTCTGTAGCCACAGCTGTCACTGTCAAATGAGCAGTTTGATTGAAGTGCTTTAGTCTTTCCCCAGATACACACAGAAAGGTGGAAGAACTCCCTTTTGAAGGCCTATTTCAGATCTCACACAGATGACATGCTAGAGAAGGAGAAATTCTAGAATCACAATATCTTTTATTGGACTAATTTCTGTTCGTGAGAGAGACAAGCTTTCAAGACACAGAGTTCTTCTTCAGGTCTGGCATACATATACTGCATACGTGACGTCTTCTGGCATATATCAACCATCTTTTAAAAACAAAGTACTCTCAGGTCACAGCAACCTCCTCCAATGCCGTACCAACAGAGAATGATGTCTTTGAAATCATGTTGTTTTGGCAGACAGAAATCTAGATCCTATAATCAAAAGGGAGGTAGGAATTCTGCTGACTCAGGACCTTTCTGTAATGACAAACAGCATGTTTTAAGGTGGAATCAAGAGCCACAGAACAAGAACTTCTTGTTCCTCCAGGAGCCGTGGTATCAAGCATGCTTCAGTATCTAAACCATCCTCAGTTCAATCAAATATGATCAGTCCAGCAGAGATTCTAAGCACTCTTCACCAAAGAAACCTGTAACATCCATGGATTCCTCCATGCTACCTTCAGTGACTGCACTGGCATCCCAGACTGCAACACTGGTTCACCAGAAGCTGTCAATATGTTCAGAACCGACATTGTCGACCAGATATTCCGCTGAAGCATCAGTGTCCTTATTACGAACTCCATCTTCCAGACAGGCTCCACTGAAACAGTTAGCACCGTCAATACCAATGTTGACTGCAGGGCCTTTAGCCTCAGCTTAGATACATTCAGTACCACCGGAGTTCAGATATTCCAGAGGCCTGTTTGCTTCAAACAAGCTAGAGTCCCATTGCTAATGTCGGTACCAAGATCTGCTGATTGAATTGAAACCTCACCCTTATCTAGTAACTCCCAGCCCCTGGTACCTACCACATAAGGTAGGTAACCATCTTCACCTTCACTGCCCACCCCATCTCTGGACTATGGTGAGGATGATTCCTATGATTCTCAGATCTATCCAGGAATCTCCTGCATACTACAGAATGGACATTTCCCTTGTCACCTACCCTGAGAGGGTATTTCCAAGGGAGAAACAATCTTGTGCCCTCTCATTGGTTTGACCAATGTTGGATGCCCCCTCCTCTACCCTGTGGTCAATCTCAATGGTCATATTGGCACCTGGGTGCTCTCTGTGACCAGCGGTTGTTGAAAGCTCCTAGCTACTCCCATGGGAAGCATACAGAAAGACACTCGGCTGTTCCCTCATTTCCTCCTCAAAAGCCTCAGCATCAGGAGGAAACTTTTGAGGAGGAAGAGGCCAGAGTTGACAAGGAGGTGACACTTTAAATGAATATCTCATCGTCATCACCAGATAAAGCTGTAATAAAGCTCCACCACCTACTTTAGCAGACACCTTCAGGCAGTTTCAGGAGCTGATGAAGTGTATTGCTGACTTGCTCTAAATTGCTTTAGAGAAGGTCCAAGAATTGCAACATAAACTTTTAGATATCTTACACTTGACAGCATGAATAGTGTAATCAGTAAATGAGGCTCTGTTGGAACCTGCCAAGACAATCTGGCAGACCCACAGCACCCTTTCTGTGTAAATGGGCAGACAAAAAGTATTACATTCCACCTAAGAACTCAGAGTTTTTCTTCTTCCATCCACCAGCAAATTATTTAATTGTGGAGGAGATCAATGAGCATAGCAGACGCACCATGCAAAGGACCAAAAGCTACTTGCTCTATTCAGTCACAAGAATTACTCTTCAGCAACCCTGCAATTCAGGATTGCAAAGTACAACCACCATTTACCATAAATGGTAATTTCAACACCTTCTGCAGGATCACTGAGAAACTTCAAGCCCATCATAGCAGAAGGCCAGCTCTTAGCAATGACCTCATTGCAAGCCTCCCTAGGTGCAGCTGACATTGAGGCTCAGTCAATCTCCACCCCTATTGTCATGAGCTAAGCATCTTGTTTGCAGTTCTCTGGTTTTCCTAGTGAGGTCCAAAATACCATAAAGAACCTCCCTTTTGATGGACTTAAATTCTTTTTGGAATTCAAAGATGAATCCTAACCTACTTACAAAAATTAAAGAGACACACTCGGGTTTTGACTAAGCAATAATTTTGATGGGTTGGTTGAGGGCCTGAAACATCCCCACTTTGAGAATCTTTAACTGCAGCACCCTGCCCATGTCTCACTCTTCAGAGATCAACTTTCCCATTTTTGATCTCCATGGGAACATACAGCTGATACGTGGGTTTTGGAGGTAATAACATCAGGTAACTCCATTGATTTTACCTCCATCATCTCATCTCACCTCATCCCCCCCCCCACCTTTACTGACTTTTTTTGGGGACCAATCTCACAAACTTTTGCTGAGACAGGAAGTCATTATTCTCCTAAGTACAGGGGCCATAGAATAAATTCTGGTCCTGAACAGGGGGAAGGGTTTCTATTACAAGTATTTTCTGGTTCCAAAAAAGAACAGGGGATGGAGCCTGATTTTTAGATCTCAGACTCCTAAACACATTTGTGAAATCACAGAAGTTCAGGATGGTGACTTTTGTAGCTATAATTCCATTGCTAGATTCCTGGGATTGGTTTTTGATCTTCAGGACACGTACTTTTGTGTCACAATTCAGCCCTCTCACAAAAGGTTTTCTTTGCTTCACAGTTAATCGGAATCACTTTCAGTATCAGGTGCTTCCCTCTAGCCTCTCCTCTGCTCCAGGGCATTCTCAAAGATCCTGGCAGTAAAAGCCACCTATGTTGTTGACACAGGATAATCATCTTTCCATACCTCAACAATTTGTTTTTCAAAGGCCAGTCTTCCGATGAAGTTCATTCTGCAGTAAAGACTGCTATGTCCCAGTTTGACAGGTTAGGACTTCAACTCAATATCAGAAAGTCCACTTTAGTCCAGCTTCAACAAATGGACTTTATAGGGGCCTCTGTGGATGTCATAATTGCCAGGGCTTACCTTCCTTTGGACAGGTTTATAATATTGAAAAACCTAATTTTGAAGATTCAAATAATTCCACAGACATCTAAACTGTCCCCAGTTGCTCGGGCATGTGGCAGCATGTACTTTTGTAACTCAACATGCCAGGTAACACCTGTGCTGCTTCCAGAGATGGCTCAAAACAGTCACACAGTTAGTGAAAGGACCCGTCCAAAGTATGCGAAGGAGTTCCTTTCACCCAACCTTCTCCAACTGTCACCATAACTTCAGATGCATTCCTTGTGGGGTGGGGAGTATACCTAGACACACACACACCATTTAGGGCAAATGGTCTGCCCAAGAGGCTCATCTCTATAGCAACCTGATGGAATTAAGAGCAATCAGGAATGCCTGTCTATATGTTCTTTCATTCATCAAGGGCCAATCTATAAATGTCATCATGGACAATGTAGCCTGCCCATTTTATATAAATTGCCAGCAGGGAGTGAGATCCCTGTCCCTCTGTGCCAAAGCAATAAAACTTTTGAACCGGTGTATAGCCAGCCACATCCTCTCTCGGACTCTTCTCTTCCAAACATCCAGACACCATAGCCAACAATTTGATTAAGCACTTGTCCCACGATTACAAATGAGAACTTCACCCTTGGACTCTCAGATACATTTCTAACTTAGGGGTGCTGAGAAGGGGACTTCTTTGCAAGTGCTGCCAACACAAAGAACAAGACATTCTGCTTCAGGGGAGGATACGGTCATCAGTATCTAGCGGACCCATTTCTTATTCCTTGGAGACAGCACCTCTTCTATGTTTATCAACCCACACCTCTCCTCTTGAAGGTGCTGAACAAGATTAAGCAGGACGAAGCCAGACTCATTCTAATTGCACCAACCTGGCCAAGACAAATATAGTACCCTTACCTGATTTGTCTTGCATCTTACCTGGCATTACTCCTCTCAACCATTCCTCATCTGCTATCCCAGAATTCCGGACAGACATTCCATCCCAATCTGAACATTCTTCAACTCAGGGCTTGGCTCTGCAATAGTTCTAAGGGATAGACACTTTCTGTTTGGCAGAAGTACAACAGGTGGTATTAAATAGCAGGAAGTTACCTAAATGAAACGCTTACCTTAAAAATTGAAGAGATTTCACCACTGATGTATCTATCAACAGATTTTGCGCGTTTGCTCTTCCCTCTCCATGGTTATTGATTACCCACTGGAATTAAAAAGTCCGGTTGTTCCATGAGTTCCAACAGCATTCACTTGGTGGCTGTCACAGCCTGTCATTCATCTGTAGAGGGATTCTCAGTGTTTTTCCACCCCACAATAGCAAGATTAATCAAGGGGACTGATTAATCCTTTTCTGCAGATTGGAGTGCCAACCCCTGTGTGTGATTAAACTTGGTCCTTAACTGCCTTATGAAACCTCTCTTTGAACCACTGGCTACCTGTTCCATACTTCAACTGACTATGAAGATGGTTTTCTTAGTGGCCATTACTTCCACTCAAAGAGTTGGAGAATTGGGGGCTTTAATAGCAGAACCCTCCTTTACAGTATTCTTCGGGGAAAAGTTTCATCGCAACCACATCCTAAGATTTTACCTAAATTATCTTCTGAATTCCATATTGACCAGGTTATTGATCTTCCTTTTTTTTCTTCACAAAGCCACACTGGACCAAGGAGGAAGCTTCCCCTCCCTACCTTGGATGGCAGAATGGTATTAGTCTTCTATCTGGAAAGAACAAAACCGTTTAAAAAGTCTTACAGTATGACATTTTTGATTCATTTCTGGACGGATCCAAAGAATCCAGTTTCCACTCAAAGACTCATGAGGTGGATCTCTGGATGTACTATCTCATGTTAGGAGACTGCCAACATTCAACCTCCATTCTAGGGGATTAGCTCATCCTACAAGATCCCAGTTTACTTCTGTGGCACTACTGAAAGATGTCCCAGTTGCTGAGATTTGTAAAGGTGCTATACCTTGCTTCATGCTTCCAGATCAGCTCCTGCTGTTCGAAATACAGTCTTGTCTTCAGTGTTAGATCTGACTCTGAAGCTCCCTCCTCCTTCCAGGGATTCTGCTTGGGAGTCACCTGAAGAGGAGCACCACAGGGACACTACTTGAAGAAAACAGAGAGGTTACTCACATTGTTCAATAACTGGAGTTCTTTGAGATGTCTCCCTACAGGTGCTCCACTACCTGCCCTCCTTTCCCTCTGCCTCAGAGTTTTATCTCATGGGACTTCACAATAGAGAAGGAATTGAGGGTGGTTTGTCCACACAGCTCTGTATATCCTTGGTACAGTGCACAAGGATATCTGGAGCACAAGACATGTACTGAAAATCACCAATCAAAGGTGCATCGGACACAGGTACACCTCAAGTGGAGCACCCATAAGGATGAACATCTCAAATAATTCTATTTACTGCACAAAGTGAATAACCTCTCCTTCTGTCTATGTTCATAGTTTCCAATGCCTCCAAGACGTTGGAATGCTCACCTTCAACTTCTCACTGTTTCCACAGGCTGTGGAGATCAGGTTAGGAAGAAATGAACTGGAACTGAGCTTTCAGACTTGCACTCAGAGCTTTCCTTCCTATCACAACACCAGGGCAATATGTTATATAAATCCTCATCAGCTCAGACTCTGTGCCAAGAGGTCATCTGCCTTTAAAAGCTGCATGTATGTATGCTGGGTTGCAAATGGCACTTCTGGATTAAGTAAGCAGGAAGAGCAACACTGAACACAAGTGGACATTGAAAGACTTAACAGTCAAGTCACTCTTTTGCAGGTCGGTAAGTAGATCTCTTTGCTACCCAAGGGAACATCAACTGCCTTCAGTTTTGCTTCAGAAGAGGTCAAATTCTGGTTTCCTGACAGATGTCTTCTTACTGGATTGATTCAAACATTATCTTGAAGCATTTCCTCCATTATCTTGAGGCATTCAAACATTATCTTGAGGCATGACCTACAGTGTGACTAGGAAAATCAAAAAGAAAATGTCCTGAATTCTGTTGAAAGCCCTGAACTGGACCAGGCATTTGTAGATTGTCACTACTGACCCACGAGCTCTATCACCACTCCTTCAGAGTATATATTGATTTCTGAGGGAATATAAGGAACTGAGGGCATGTTGGTAGCCACTTCTCTCCTTATATAATCTTCTCTGGAGTGTTCCTTGGTTTTAGACTAAGTGTACAGATCCTAGTGATCTGAGTTTCTAGTGGGTTTGGTACAGAACATACAGGAACATCCCAAGAGTGTGGCTATGTGTTGACAATCTCCTCAAAGAACTCCACATCCAAGTAAGAGATTCTTCTTTCTAGTTAGAGTAGGCAATGTATATAACCCCTCTGTCTACTGTGAGTTTGCCTGTCTGCAAAATGAGTGTTGAAGATTAATTACTGTAGCTAATAAGTGCTAAGTACTATTTTTACTAAGATCAACTGCATCCTAAAAAGATCAAGTTTAAGATTTTAACACATAACTTAATGTGGTAAAGTTTTACATTAATTACTTTAGGTATTCACAAAGTATCACCTAAATTTAATATGGGATTTAACAGAAACACTACTCTAGGATCCACTTGTAGTGGAATAATTTTGTTTTTTCAAAGATTTCTTTCTTCTTTAAATAAATAAATAAATAAATAGATAAATAAGCCAATAAAAAGGTAACAGAGCTTTGTTCATAATCAAAATTTTCTTGAGTGACATTGTCTTTGAAATGCAAATGTTGTGCAGGCTTACCCTCTTGAAGAATATATGCTTATTATTATATTAATAAATGTGAAATGTATTTCTTATGGTATATTTTCTTCAATTATTTCCTTCAAGTTCTAATTTTAGCCATTACTTTGTACTAAAGGAACAGCATCAAATTTAAAATCATACTCTTGTTTGGCAGTCTTTTAAGTATTATTTTTACAAGTAACACTTAAGATTGTGACAACTGAAAGGAACTGAAGTGGTTTTTTTATTCTTTTTTTTCTCTTTTTTTACCTACTTTGTACATTTGACAGCACTTTGCATATCATCAGTTTTACTGGTTCCCCTGTGAAAGCACTTTGTGTATCATCAGTTTCACTGGTTCCTCCTTTCTTGAGCAGTTGGCCCTGCTCAAGAATTAAGTTTGGAAGTCAGTGGTGCTCTAGGTGCATGTAGTGGGGTACCCCTTATGAAGCGCTTTGGAGAAATCAGGGCCTTAGTTACTCAGTTACTTAATTACTCAGTTTCCCTTATTATTGTTACAGATCTCAGAGAAACAGGAAAGAGAAAAAATATTTAAATAATACAAAACACATGATTAAAAAACTGCGTAAACTAAATAGAGGCATGCAGTTGGTGGTGAAAAACCTGGAACTACTACTAACCTATGTTTTTAGCTGTTTAGATTTCAAGTTGAATATGTGCATATATATGGATTTCTTTGAGTTCCTTGATTGTATTCCTAAAGCACTAAAACACAGCTAAAAGATTACTTTTGGCTGGTTTGTTTTCATTTACTGTATGGCCATACTGTTTTGAAATATCATCTACCTTCCACGCTTTGAAAGTTGTAGAAGACTGTAGTGTGAGGACATAAACACAAAAGCCATGTTTTAAGCAGCAACTAGAGAACTCCCTAACCAGGAAGTTCCTACATTTTATTAAACTCCCCGCTGCAACCCATCCTGTAGTCCAGAGCAGTATTCTAAAGATCAAGTCTTTGAGTGGGTGTTAATCAGTCTTTCAGACCCTGTTCTCACCTTTGTTGAGTTTGCCCGTGGAGTTCCCAGGGAATTCACTTCCTGACAGAGTACCTGCAGATTCCAGATCTTCTCTTTGTTATGTTGGGAAGTGTGGAAGATGAACCTGACTCCTCCAAAGAAGTCCTTTTGGAGTCTCCGCTCAGTAGGATCTGGGAGTTTCTGCCAAGTTCCCAACCTTTCTAAATGTCTGAGAGCTTTTCAGCCAAACCTTGTCATCTGGTCTCAGTTCCGTTAGTGATTTTGTTCTGTACCAAACATTGAAGTTTTTTTGCTGCTGAATCTTTATTTCAGCATCCCATTTTTGAAATTTCTTCAGGTTGGCCCATTTAGTTTTAAGCTGTATTGGTGCCACAGATAAAGGTGTTCTTAGTCGTCTTCCCATCAGAAGTTTCTGCTGACAGTAGTCCAGATGCAAAATGCACTACTATGCCAGTTGTGCTTTATATGGTTCCACTGATTTTTGAAGAAGTGTTTTTGAAGTGTACATTCTCTCAACCCCAGAGCAACAAGGAGATGAATGTGAGCTACTAATACCATGTTCAAAATCAAAGTCTTGTGCAAATGCTAGGAATGGCGCAGCGGTGAATTGAGGTCCATTATCAGATATGAGGACTTCCATGTCTTGCAAATAGTGACTTTAGTCTCTGGATGATCTGTGCCAATGAAGTTTGCATAAGTATAGTCAAATCAATATATCTGGAGAAGGAATAGATTACAAAAATGTATGTGTGTTCTTTCCAGGAAAATAAATCTGTGGCTACACACTGCCAAGATCTGTCAGGTAGCTTTGTAGAGACTAATGATTCTGGCAGTTTATTTCCTTGTTACATATCTCACAGCCTTCTCCTAAGTTCTGAATTTGCCTACCAGGCCACCATACAGATTGTGGTGCTTTTGCCCTGCACTTGTTTATCCCTGGTGTCCCTCATGGATTTTGAAGTAATGTAGGATAAGAATGTGCCATCTTTTTAGTAGCAGGCCATCAGTCATGTGAAGGTCATTTTGGTCCTTCCAAGATGGTAGTAGATTTGTTGGAAGTGGCCTCCTTCACCCCCACCCTCCTTGGCAGAGTTGAGTCAGTTTCTGGCAAATCTCATCCTTTAGTAGTTCATCTCTAATTTGCTGAAGTTGGCTGCTAGATGCTAGAATTGCTGCTAGAACAAGGTCAATGTAGACTTTGGCTGCTGCTTCTTCTGTTGGTGGCTGCCTAATAAGGGCTCTAGATAGTGTTTGCTGTTATGAATGCTTTCCCTTGTAGGTGTTCAGTGTGGAAAGAAAATTGCATCAGCTCTGGTTGAAATCTTTGAATCCTAGATGGAAGGTCATCCCGTGATTTTGAACCCAATAATGCCACTAAGGGCCTGTGGTCTATGTTTGTGTTAAAATTCAAGCCCAACAGATATTTCCTGAAATATTCATAAACCCAAGTGACTGTTAGAGCTTCCTTTTCCATTTCAGCATACTGCCGCTTGTTTTCTTTGAGGCTTCTTGATATGCATGCAACAGAAAACTGGGCACCTGACCACCCTAATCCAGAATCATTCAGATCTATGGATCTAGCAACGCCAGCTGCCTGAACTACCAAAATCAACTTCTCTTGCAGAGCTGTTTGTATTATGAATTCCAATGCTGTGCTGAGGCAGAATTAAGCCTCCTTTATGCTGCTGCTTTCACTGGTCTCCTCCCTGATTTTCCAGTCTTGCTAGGATTGCCAGGTGTCCAGTATTCGATCGGAATGCCCATTTGAAATGGAACCCTAGCGGCTCCAGTCAGCACCGCTGACCGGGCCATTAAAAGTCTGGTCGGTGGTGCAGCAGGGCTAAGGCAGGCTCCTTGCCTGCCCTGACTCTGCGCAGCTCCTGGAAGTGGCTGGCATTTCCCTGTGGCCCCTACCACAGGGGTAAACAGTGAAGCGCCGCACACTATCCCAGCCTGAACTCCTCCTCTGCAGCTCCCATTGGCTGGGAACTGCGGCCAATGGGAGCTGTGGGGCGGTACCTGCAGGCACAAGCAGCACACAGCATCCACTGACTCCTCCACCTAGATGCCGCAGGGACATGCCAGCCGCTTCCGGCAGCCGCACGGAGCCAAGGCAGGCAGGGAGCCTGCCTTAGCACCGCTTCATCACCGACTGGGAGCCACCTGAGGTAAGCGCTGCCTGGCTGGAGCCCGCATCCTGAACCCCCTACCCCAGCCCGGAGCCTCCTCCCACACCCTGAGCCCCTCATTTCTTGTCCCACCCTGGAGTCCGCATCCCCAGCTGGACCTCTAATCCCCTCCTGCACCCCAACCCACTACCCCAGCCCTGTGAAAGTGAGTGAGGGTGGGGGAGAGCAAACGATAGAGGGAGGGGAAAATTGAGTGAGTGGGAGCAGAGCCTCTGAGAAGGGGTGGGGCAGAGGTGGGGTCTTGGGAAGGAGCAGGGGTGGGGCAAGGTGTTTGGTTTTGTGCGATTAGAAAGTTGGCTACCCTTCTGCTTGCTCACCCTTCTGGCAGTCTGGGGGTCTCTTTTCTTTCCTTTATTCCTTTAGAGAGAGGGAATCACTCACTTCTGATACCATGTGGTGTGAGGATAAAAACACAAAGAGACATGCTTTAAGTAGCAACTAGATAACTCTCTCACCAGGAAGGTCCTATATTTATTAAACTTCCTGCTGCAAAACACATCCTGGTCCTCTTTGGTAATAGTGGAGGACCAAAGACCCTAACTCCTCCACCAACTCCATATGCCAGCTATTTATACATGGAACAATTTTTCCTCCA
This sequence comes from Eretmochelys imbricata, assembly GCF_965152235.1. Taxonomy (NCBI): domain Eukaryota; kingdom Metazoa; phylum Chordata; order Testudines; family Cheloniidae; genus Eretmochelys; species Eretmochelys imbricata. The sequence continues at coordinate 275,345,538 of NC_135572.1, read as the reverse complement.
TGGTCATGACACTATCCATCTCTCCACAGGGGCTATGTATCCTTGGTAATGGAGTAGTTCCTGTTTCTAATCTCCATAATGAAGAACTGACTCCAGGCCTGACTCCAAGGTTAAATTGTATTTTTAATTTATTTTGTGGTTGAATTGGAGGGGAAAGGTTTCTGAACCTAACCCCTTTATTATTGCTTTGCAATTTCTGATTTGCTACAGGAGGCACCATCCTTCTGCTATCCTTGAACTGCAGCTGGGGAGGGCAGTCTCCCACATGAACCCCTCCCACCCACAAACCTGATTTTTGTGGAGAGTAAAGGTTGATCCTAGAGTTACAAGGAGCTTTTCTTCTCTACCTGATGGACAGGAGCTTTAATCCAAAAGGCCTGGAATCTGCTTTAAAACTCTTCCATGACTTTTCATCAAACAAAGAAATTGCAAACATGCTAATCCTGATATGGATGCAAGACTCCAGATGTCATTGCCATTAGCTTGATTCCCATATAAGACTGAGATTTATTTATTTATGCATGCATGCATGTTGCTATAGTGCCTAGTGAATCAGGGCCCCATGGCACTAGGCACTGTATAAACACATAACAAAGAGTTTACAGTGTAAATAAATATTCTAGGCTCTGACAAGCTTGTAGAATGACACCCTGGGGTAGAGGATGGCCATGGAATGTTGTGTCTAGAAAAGTACAATTCTCCTTTAAAATAAGGAATATCCTTTGTGAGTACAAGGTTCAGGAGCCCGGGGAGTTTTCTTGGACCAGCAGCAACAGATAATTTTTCTGTTGTCATCAGCCTTTTATAAGAAGTGATAGGGTGGTTCTGTTGTCTTTTTTTAAAAGAAAACAACATTGAGAATTTAGGCCTAGATTTTCCTTTCTGTTGAAGGCCAGGTTGGGCTGCAATGCTACACAGCACAAAGTAGCCTTAAACCATCCAGAGCGGTGTTTCTCAGCCAGGGTTACATGTACCGCTGGGGTGCACGGATGTTTTCTGAGGGGTACATCAACTCATCTAGATATTTGCCTAGTTTTACAATAGGCTACATAAAAAGCACTGGCGAAGTCAGTACAATCTATGACTTTATACTGCTCTATATACTATACACTGAAATGTAAGTATAATAGTTATTTTCCAATTGATTTATTTTATAATTATATGGTAAAAATTAGAAAGTCAGCATTTTTTCAGTAGTAGTGTGGCTGTGACACTTTTGTATTTTTATGTCTGATTTTGTAAGCAAGTAGTTTTCAAGTGAGGTGAAACTTGGGGTATGTAGGACAAATCAGACTCCTGAAAGGGATAGAGTAGTCTGGAAATGTTGAGAGCCCCTGATCTAGAGGTTCCCAGTGAAGAATTCCCCTCAATTTCTCCTGGCCAGGGATTTTATTTTATTTTATTTTATTTTTTTGCTGGCACTGTGCTTTCTCTTCCAGCGTAAGGGGAGGAGGAGGTGGAGGTGGAGGAGGTATACTGAGGGTGGACTAAAGCCATATTGGGGCTGGACGAGTGAAGCTGGTGGGCAGAGAAAAGCATATTGAGGAGTTTACAGCCTCAGTGCAGTCTCTTTTGGTTGAACACACACATACACACTCTCTCTCTCTTTCTCTCTCCATTCAGTCTGTAGTTAAGACTCCTGGATTCCTGTTGATGCTAGGCTCTCATGGCAACATGTGTGAGTAACACTTGCTACCATTTCTAGTTGGCTAGGAGACTCTGTCCCATCCTAGAGGATGATGACCTGGCCTCAGTTATAGACACCTTTGTCACCTCTTGGCAGGACTGCAACTATGCAATACACCTGGGCATAAAGGCTTCAGCGCTTAGGAAACTCCAACTAGTACAGAATATTACAGAGCAGGGGGTGGCCAAACTCTGGCTCGCGAGCTGCATGCTACTCTTTTACAGTTAAAGTGTGGCTCTCGGAGAGGGGAGAGCTAGGGGCTTCTGCCCAGCAGGGAGGGGGCGCCTGCTGGGGCTTGAGCCCCACCACTCCCATCCCCGCAGGACTGAAGCCCTGAACCCTGGCAGGCACCTCCCACAGGGCTCAAGCCCCAAGACCCCCCTCCCGACAAGGTTGAACCCTGAGCCTTAGCAGGTGCCTCCAACAGGGCAGAAGCCTCTAGCCCCACCACACTGCCACAGGGTTAAAGCCCTGAGCTCCATGAGGCACAGCTCTCAAACTTCTGAAGATTGTCATATGCAGCTCAGAGGGTCAGTAAGTTTGATCACCTGTGCTACAGAGCATCTCCTCAGCAACACAGGTTATTGTGAGCATATCTAACTTGTCCTCTGCTCTCTACAGTGGCTTCCCATGGACTGTCGAATCAAAGTCTAGGTCTGTATCTTCAAGGGACTGCATGGTCTGGACCCAGCTAATAGAACACCTAAAGCTCCAGGATGAAGATTATGGCTAACAGTTTTGCTCCTCTGGCATAATGGAATCTGCCAACGCTCATCTTTGCATGAGAGAGAACTTTTTCATGGGCGGTTCAAGACTGTGGAATGAACTCCCACAGGAACTAAGGACCATCAGAAACCTCACTATCTTCTGCTCCAAGTGCAAGGCACATTGCTCTGTCCTTGCCTTCTGTAACAAAAATACTTAGAATATTTTTTTGAAACCAAAAACCTACCAAAACAAGACAAGCCACTTCACACTCCTCTCCCCTGGGGATAGAGCGAGAGAACAAACAGCATGTGACAAATGTTGGTCACATTGACTAAGGCACTCAGATACTATGGTGATCATAGTATTAGATCCTGTATAGAATAGAAGCATGTGTGGTAGAGCTTATATCTGCTGCACCTAGTCTTCTGTTGGGGCACGTGGCATTGTAAGGAGTTTAAGTTAGAGCAGTCAGTGTACTGCTTTAACTTGTGCAGAAGCTGGGCTCTGGATCTCTGCAGCCAGCCTTCTCCATTATATCTGAGCTGTGGGTGGATGTAGCTGAAAATCAGAGACTTCAAATGCAAAACTAAAAAAAAAAAAAAAACAGAACCCTAAAAAAAAATCAGTTTTTATTCATTTTGAGGGGAAAACAGGACAGTTTCACTCTAGCCATTAATTCCTGTTGACACTAAACTCTCACTTAGCAGCTTCTGTGAGTAATGTTTCCAAGGACGAGGCCCTTGAGCAAACAAGTACTTGTGTATACATGCCACTTTACCACAATTTTGCAAGCAAATAGGTTTACTCGTCCACCCGTTTTTGCACGCAGTTGTGGTAAATGTAGATAATTGCAGGCACAGTTATGGTAAATGCATGTGTAGAAGTAACCATGCAACTATACATGCATTTTTCAGTGAACAAGTGGACCTCAACTCATTGAAAATGTCTCTTGTTAATTTGTTCTGGATTTCTTCTAGGCAGTCAGTTTATACGCTGTGCTACTGGTTCCACCTCCTCCCAGAAGAAAAAAAACCTTTGCACATAAACTTGTGAATTGACACGTAGATATTATGGTGATGGGCAGATTACAAATGCCTAGGTGGAGTTCTGGATAGTTCCCTTCTAGCTGAAATTCATACTGTAGGAAAATACTCTTTTCATTAAATAAGGAGCATTGTGAATACAGTTGCTACATAATGCAGCTATGAATTCCAGTCTGTGCCCCATCAGCTTCCAGTTTTCAAAAATAAATAGGTGCACTCCTCCAACAAATACAACTGGCATAGATGGCAAGCCTGGATCAGAGCTGGCATATTTCTTAACACATCTGATGCTTTCATTCATTAATGAATGTTTCCAATAAATAAAATATCACAATTTCAGATATCAATATTTTATCAAGATGGAATGAAAGTGGAAACAAGGCAGTAAAGAATGTTGATGTGTGCTAACGTGGGCCCAAATAATGTATGCGTTTAACCATACTCTTTAGGAGGATGTGGTAAAGATCTAATAAGGTCACAATTAGTGCATATTAGTGGTAAGCTGCATTGCTGTATTTACTGTGTTGCTTTCTTTTCAGTTTGAATGTAAGAGACCATTACTTTATAAGTTCCACTTACTGCAGAACTGAAAAGGCATATCCTTCATCATGATCTTAAAGCTGATCTAAAAGGCTTTTTACCTTCCAAGACCTTAGTGGTGGGCTTTGATTCTTCTATTTAGAGGTATTGACTTTGATGATGCTTCAAGCAAGGAATTATATTCCTTTAACTCCTTAAGTAGTTAGTGTTGCTGCCAACTGGCAGAAAACCAGAGTCCTGAATCCTGGAACTGATGGGTAAATAGAAGTTATGATTTTGTTTGGAACCGTAAAATGTTGGTTGATAACGCACATTTTATTGAGGTAGGATCTCAAACTTTTAAACATTTTTAAAGTATTACGGTTTACTTTTCAGAGTGGTTTTCAGTCTGAATAAGTGCAATAGCAGCCCAGATGTCATGGTTTCTGCAGTGGTTTCCTTCCAGGGCGGAAAGAGTAGCCTGGGAAACTACACAAAGATCCAAGAGGATCTCAAGAAATCCGCTGTTTAGAGGGCGGTCCTCTGCTTTTTCTGGAGAGTGGCAGAATCATGGAATAATTAGGAGGAAACTACTTGAGCTGAAACTAGTGAATTTTCTTACCTCTTACAGAGATTTTCCCTTTCTCCCTGAGAAGAATTTAGCCCCAAGTTATTTTATGATAGTTCAGCAGAATGTACATTAAAGTAAAGAGGAAAGAATTGAGGTGCAGCATCTGAAGTGTCTTTCATTTCTGTTGCAAGTGGGGTTCATAAAGTGAAGAAGTGAATTGTTCCTATAGTGTATTATGTGTTCCTTTTTTTCCTGCTTGCTAGTGAACTGCTGCAGAAAGGACCTGGACCACTTGGCACAGCAAATGAGCTTCTTAAAAATATATTTTAATGAATAACAGATACTCAGCATGAGCCATTGTTGTTTGGGCTAACAGATAGCTAGGATTGTAAATGTCTATATGGTCTAGTCACTAGAGAGAACAGAGAACCACACTGAGTAAGCATGGGTTACACCTATGTTTCAATTTTGATAAAGAGGAGGAAAGAATGTTTTGAGCAACCTTCAACTATGTGACAGAAGAGGTCACTTTCATGGAAAGAGATGTAATCAAACATATAGCAACTAAGAGTTTCATTATTTGGTAAGTTTCATGATGTTTCAGGTTTTCTGTAAGGCAAGTGTGCAGAAATATGTAGAAGAGAACACACAGTTCTTTTTGATCTGGACTTTTAGTAAAGGGTCTATTTTAAATGCCCTGTTTGCTCCCTACTGCCTCAAGAATTTTTTATTTCCATTTTAATGATGTTTAATTTCATAAGAGTTTCCTGGGTTCAAAAAAGGAATAGACAAACTTCAAAAGTCTTGAATAAGCACCCAGAAAGTCAGAGGTTTTTGTGAATCTTATATGAACTATCCAAACTTCTTAAAGGGTGAAAAGTTGGACTGGAAATCTCATGGGAACTTGATTTCTCTGTGAATTCTGTTACTTTGTTGCTTCCATGAATAAAGTCCTGCAAATCTGCAGATATCCACTTTATATCTGCAGGCCATGTTTGCAGATCGTGGATTGGATGTGGATACAAGTTTTGTATCCACTCAGGGCTCTAGCCATGAGACCATCCTTTCTTAAAGTGTATCAGGATTTCCATCTCTGATCATAGCCAAACCAGGAAGAACAGAGGTGTGTGAAAATGAACTCTAATTTTTGTTTAAAAAAGTGATCTGAAGCTTTAAAAATGTTCAGGTTCAGCTGGCTCTTGTGTTATCAAAGTTAATTTGCTCATTCCTACAGTTTTGGGACAAAGCCATTAAAAATGCTCTTTTTGCTGATTTATTTTTAAACAAGAGTTCTTTCTTAGACATGTGGAAGCTGTCTATAAAATGATTCAAACATGTTAAGGGACCAACATTTTGGTTGTGGCTTTGTGGTTTTTTTATAGTCCTAATCTTTAAATCATATGAAACTGTGATAAATTGAAATCCTTACAGGAAGGACAGGAATCTAGTCACCTGTGTTGGCATGGGATATATTTTATAGTTTAGGAAGAGAGGCTGAGAAACCTAAACAATGGCAGTATTGTTGTTCTAAACATTGAGAACCAGAGAGTCACCTGACACTAATTTGCATACAGCACTTCAGCGGTCAACAAAATGACCCTCATGGAGGTTGCTGTGGAAAATGATTATAAAGTTAGGGGTAGATTCTGCCATCCTTCCTCACAGTGTGTGCTGCCTTACTTTGTAAGTAGCCCCATTGATTTCATTGTGACCATTTGCAGAGTAAGATACTACTCAGTGTAAGTAAGTGTGCAGAATCTGACCAATCGTCTGTTTCTATTCTAAATCTGTGTTGGGAAACCACTCAAATATAATGTTTCACTTATCAAGTGGTAAAAACCCTCTTCATGCCAACAACCTGTATTGGCAGTAAGTATTAACATATTTTATGTTCAAAGTTATTGCTTGTTTAATAGATTTGAATACTCACCAGTAGAATTTAATATCCATCAACCAAAGCTGGATGCACAATCTGCCTCATAAATAGATGACATTAAAAATAAGGAGTTTGATAGTGCATAACTAGATAATATATTGAGTTTGCATTTATTTTCTGAAACATATGCAAAACAAAGTTGCCTGTATTTCCCTTTTTAAATGAGAACATCTGTTTTTACTGTTACTGCATTTTATATGTTTTATTTTTTTATATTCATATGAATTTTGCATTAACTTTTCTTATTTTCATACTGAATTGGCAATCTCATTATTTTTAGAGCCAACTAGAAAATTATTTTCAGTGCTAAGAGTTTATTTGCAATACATTTATCACTTCGTGATATGAATTCAGTATCTCTAAGAAGTTAGACAGTCTTTGACTCAGAAGAACACAAATTCTCATAGGATTAGAGCAAACTATGGCTGGAATTAACCATGTACCCTCTTACTGTTAAATGAGATTTGAGAGAGAAGTAGTGAAATACTTTATATACATTTTATAATCTAAAACTCCATTTTAATAGGGCAGGTAACTATAAAATTGTATACTTGATTGAGTTCAGTGTTGTGAAGGAGACATCTACATCAAGGAGTTAAACAGAAACTATTCTTCACGTTTGTTTTGTAAGGTTATTATTTTTTGCAGTACAGAGCATAACATACTTTGCCAAAAACAATATAATTATTTTTTACAGAACACTTTTAAAGAGAATAAACTGTTACGAAAGAGGCAGAAAAAATATCACTGGCATAAACACTGTCTGTAGATGAGACTAAAATAATTGAAGTGAAATTGCTTTCATTTATGGCTAACAAGCTCAGGCATTTTGCATGATCTAAGCTATATTAAAGCTTTTTGGGAAGAGATTATTTTTTGTATGACGAGTACCTTAATAGAAGTATCATAGTTTATGGTAAAATAGAACAGCAGTACAGCTCAAGTTACATTCATTTATTCAGATGAAGTAATATTCTACCAAACTATTCTACAGAAACAGGGGGAGAAATTACTGAAACCTTTTTGCCAACGTTTATCCGTTTCAATTACTTTTGATGGTATGTATTCCTTGTGTGCTTTAGCTATAGTACCTTTATATCGACAGTTGGTAGCACAAGTCTTTTAAAGCACAAAGAGTAGCAGCTCTTCAGCCAATCTGTGATAAAAGAGAAAAAAATGAAATCACTATGGAAACTGCAGGAAGAATCTAAAAGCTTTCTTTATAAAGTAAATGTCTGATGTTTGTGACTGCGGGGGCACAAAATTCATAAATCTGTATGATGCTATCATTTCTGATTTGTTATCTCAGCAAATGCCAGGTCTAAGCAGTCTGACCTTAGCTTTATTAAGAGCTTCCTTTTTAGAAACAGTTACTATTCAACAATGGAAAGACTGCAGTGCTGCAAGTGGGGGAAACTAATTTGTTTAAAATGTGGCTTTTTAAAAAAAAAATCACAGAGACCTCAAGGCTTAGAGAGTCAGGAACACTGTGAGGTTTTTAGTAATGCAGCAACTAAGGGAGCTGAATGCAATTCAGAAAACTTATGTTTCATTTCCATTACATGCCTGTCTTTGATCTCAAATTGAAAATCTCTGACCTTCCTCCTCCAATCCAGAAGCAAATAAATACTAAAGAAAAGGAAACCTAAGACTGAAGAATGAAGGTGACTGCTACTATGAACCTGTTTGGACACCAGACAGCAACAAATACCTGTCTCAGTGGAGGAGTTTAAGAGCACTGCAGAGATCTTCAGGCAGTGCAGAGTATCTTGGCTTACACAGGCCACGGTCTTTATTTCAAAACAGTACTAGTCGTGGTTTCTCTGTACCTGCAACTGAAGAATTAGAAGAACAGGAGGACAGCAGTAAATCTTCTAATCCAAAACTCTTCATGTCACAGAAAATACCCTGAAGTCTAAGCAGGATGAGACTCTTGGTAAGTAGATCTCTACCATTACATTTGTTGCTGTAAACTTGTATGGATACTTTTCTGCCTTATGTGTCTAGTTCAAGTAAGACCTAAGTTTTTTGGGAGGGAAAGGAGGAGGAGATGGGGACAGCATATTCTTCTTTTAAGAGTATGGCAAATTTCCTGTCAATTTTTGCTTTTCCAGTATTAATGTCCAGTGTATTTCATGTTGTATGCGTGTTCCCATGCTGTTTTAGACATTTTACAAACACTGCTAGCCTGGTGTTTTGAGGCATTTATGAACAAATAGTTCTCCTTGACTAAATGAAAGTGAACAGGTTTGGGGTTAAGTACCCATATTATATATTTAAGCCTAATATGTATATCTCAATAACATAGTATTAAACATGCTGATAATGGCTAGAGAAGCACAAATGTTTGTCAAACCACATGTTTTAAGTCTTCAAAACACACGGTGGGTATTTTAACTTCTATGGATTCAATTTAAAATATTGATACTAAATGTATAACAGGTATGATTTTAAATTATTTTACAGAAAAATAACTGATGTGGGAGTACAGAAAAAAATCTCAAGTACTTTCTGATTTTAAGGTACATTGGTGAATGCTACTGTGGAGTATTATATTATTAACAATAAAGCTTTGTAGATTAGCCATGGGGAAACACTGACAATAAAATTTCTTGCAAAAGTTGGTAAATCTTCCTGTAATAAAAATAAATTCTAAAAATTGGCGTCTTTGTAGCTTTTTATGCATATGATGAAAACTAATTATCAGTGGAGAAAATTTGACTTGGTAGAATGAAATTAAATTGCTTTTTTAAAGACTTCCTTAAACAGTGCTAGCTAGGGAGAAGTCCAATAATATTTTTAGCTCTGAATTGTAAAGCCTTTGCTACATTAATAAATCATGTTGCATTCTGACTTTTATCAAAAGATTAAGAGGAGGAGAACTGCATACGGCACAATGAAGCTACAAGAGAAGCTCTGACTGTTTTGTTTTTTTCCCCCTTCATCAAGCTACTGTACACATGGCCTTTCAAGATGAGCAACTCCCATAGAACAGCACTTACTGCGGTAGGTCAAAACTGGCTGTAAGTCAATGACAGTAATAAATTAATCATCAAATTATAATGTGTAGTGTACTACTTAAACATACTATATCCAATATTTGAGGGGAAAGTCATATATTGTCCTTTGATGTCTACCACATTTGCATTATTTTTAGGAGAATTTTATTTTTTCTTATGCTGTTTAGGGTTATGTATTTATTTATTGACTAACTATTGAAATGAATAAGACTAGAATTTACATGCAAGTGCACGGAAAAGAAACTGTTTCATTTACCCAACAAAGCTGCAAATACAGCCTCCTTGTAGCAATTTATTTGGGGTAACACTTAGCTATATATGAGCTCTAGGCACAATGCTGAATGAGGTGTTTAAATTTAGTTTTTTACTGTGGCTGAGAACAAGATGTAAAATATATTTTCTGCAAGTAAAGATTCCTAAACCTTGCAAAGAAAAGCTTTGTTTTTTGAAGATGGGGTACACTGACACAAGTCCTAGAAACTGGCAGGCTAAAAAAAGGATGTCAACTGGAATGAATTTTTACCAACAGATCATGTATCAAATGTATAATTTGTTGATATAGGAATACGAACTGATGAAATATATCTTTGACACTAGTGTGCTACATTGTTATATAGAAGCTTTGTAATAGTCTTGATGAGTTCTAATCTTTGACATTTGCTTTTACAAAAAATCTAGTTGATAATTCAGTACCCTAATTATGTTTCTATGAAAACAGTTCAGACGAAAGATGTTATGTGATCTTCAGCCCTGTGTTATATTAAAAAAAAAAGGTATTAACTTAGTAACATATCAGAAGTGTCTCTTTGATGAGTTTAATGATACTTTTTTTGAATACCTGTTTTTATAGCGTCATTTACAAATATAATTGAACACATTTTTATTCATCATTTTTTCTAAACTACACGTTGTACTTGCCCAAATGCTAAGCAAAATAGGTACTGGCTCCACTCTAATATTTACATATTTTATTTTTGTAGTTGGTATTTATATTTTAAACATTTGCTGCAATAATAAAGACCAATACTTTAAACAAATGTGTGCGTTTTGCAACAAGTAACTTTAAAAGGAAAATAAACAAGTGAAAAGTAAGAGTTCTGCTTTGTATTAAGAAATCAAAGTCATTATGTTAAATGTGAATTATATCATTTGGGAATACTTTCTATTCATTTTTCAAATCAATCTACTAGCAAATGTTAAGTTCATAAGTATTTATGTCCCTGGTAAAGTTAACTTTTTACACATAATTTGTGTACAAACTGAGATAAAAGGTTAATTAAGGTTATATGCTCTGAGATGTTGTATGTATTTCTGCATATATAACATCTACATATAGTTGATATTTTTTATTCTGTTATATTTGGAATGAATAATTTCTTAATACATGACTATTTACTATAAAACCATTAAAACACTGAATCCCTGGGGGGAAATAGATACCTGATACTGGTATGTGGCTTTGTGTCTGAATGTATAACACTCTGACTTAGCTGAAAGAGAATACTGTAGCAGTGTGTCCTCAGGTAAAATTCTCAGACACTAGATTATTATGTAATATACAGTAGGAGTTCTGTTTTATTTACAGTCTTCTTTTGGGAAATATAATTCAAATTTTTCAGATCAAGTCATGTAGATATTTGAGGGTATATAATTGACATTGTGCCTAGGGAATTATAGGTGTATACCTCCTGATTTTGTTAATGGGCGTTGTATACCTAATTCCGTATGTATATTATTGAGAATGCCCTTTACACTTAGAAAAATACACATTAAACATCATTTCTCATATTTTGTGCTTTTACAAAAAACAATTCTCATTGGAAACTACTACAGATAAATAAACTCCACCTTCTCTATGTCACTTTTCATTGATACCCAAGAGTTTGTGTTTTATAGCAAAGTGCATATTATTGGGTGCTTGTGATTGACTTGGCTGGAATTAAGAGCCTTCCTCTGTGTCTAAGGTGGCTTTAAGGGAAGTGTAGTAAAACTTCCATAAGAAACTTCTCTCCCCTTTTACTCATAGCATAAAGAATGTTCTCTCCGTAATGGACATGGTGAGGAGAGTTCTTCCTATAATGTCATTAAGGATAATGGGATGGGCATTATGTATTTGCAGGAAATGTAGACTGATATATCTAGTTTATCTTTCTATAATGCACCCAGCACAGTGATATCTCAGTACTGAAAATTTTTCTTTTCACATCCCTCCTGCATCCTTTCAGTTATGATATTTTTGACGTGTATGGCTATATAAGCTAAGATGCAATTGTTTAAAACCTACTCTAACAATTCAGCAAGACTTGTTCTGTTGAGGACCCAAGTATTGGAAGAAGTATGGTAGACTTGGCTCAAAATGAAATATTCAAGGCTAATGTGCTTGGGTACGGTCTAATCAAGTCTTGACATCGAATGTGACCACACTCAGACATTTGCCATATGATAAACAGCTGGAGTTTAGAGTGCTCTTTTTACAATACAAAGTTAGTGGTCTTCATTTTGCTTTTCCCAGAAGTAGCACTCACGCTGTGTAGAAAAGAAATTGCCACATTATGGTACATACAGCCGAGCTGTTCTTTGGAATTGCACTGGATGTAAATCAGTGTAGCTCCACTGAAGTCAATGGAGCTACACAGATTTACGCCAGATGAGGATGCCAGCCCTTTATCTTTCCCCAGCAGTTATTTTTCACCTCTTCCTTATGGCAAATTCTCGTTTGTTATAAACTTGCATAAAATAGAAAGGGGAATCATCCTAAAACTCTCAGAAACTGGTAATAAAATGTCCTTTTTAACATGGGGAAAATATTCACGTTTAACATATGTATACAGTAAAACATTCTTCACGTACCCCTGCAAATACTTCAGTTGTTGACATAGGTAAGTTATTTCAACATTTTCTTTATATACTGATATTCTGAAAAACTAAAATGAGACATTCAGGAGTAAACCTTCAGCAGAGTATGAGAATCCACAGTCCTGGCCATGTAAAATGCATCCTGCACTGCAGAGGATTTTCTGCCCTGCAGGGCGAGTTCCAATGAATGACATTGATTCCTATTAAAAAGGCACTCCCCTCCCTTCTTGATGGACAGGGGTAATTGTAAAAGGCCACTTGACCCTTATCATTAATGGGGAAGCACAATAAAATCCTCACTCAAGTAGAAAATATTACTCTGCACCTTTAAAAAATGACCACGGACTGTTTTTCAAAGAAATTTCATTAAGCTTGTGCAGTGTACTTTTATGAAGCACACATGAGAAAACTCTGTACTTACGCCACAGACAGTAACAACCAATATTCTATCCTGTTGAAAATCCATGTTTTTCAAGTGATATCTCTAATTTGCATTTTTATGATCAGTGTTAAAAATTGTTCAACTTATATTTCATATTTTATCTTGGTATGAAAGATTTTCTTTCTGTTCCCCACCCTTTATATACTTTAACTTGGCCTTTTTTAAAAACAAAACAAACAAGTTCCCTCCCATCCCCCAAAGTATTCACTCACTCACCTGTGCATTCATACAATGTTTAAAATACAGTTGAGACCGGCTTAAACAGAGGAAAAAGGAAATTGAGTTTAAATGCTAAAATACTGACCTGCCCTGAACCCATTCACTGGGTGCCCGGTATGTCGAATCAGTAGTTGTTCACAGATTGTTGTACTGTCTACTGTAGGCCTAAGTGGGTGCATAAAAGCCAGAATATTATCCTTAATTTATGAGCTATTTCTTGATTTTTGTCTTTACAACTAAACTCATAGCTTATTTTATATGAAGCTTGTTTTGCTAAAACTTGTTTATGAAAACCTAGGTGACAGAACTGGAGCGGGGACTAGGATGGCTAATATCATGACTACCTAGATAACCCTTTCTAACATTGTTTCCTTTTGGGATTTCTACATTCACCCCAGATTAAAACTGGGAGCTGACTTCCAGTGGAAAATCTTCTGTATGTTAAAGATAACACATGTAGCACTAGGTCACATTGTCACTAGACAATTCACTTTTATTAAAAACTAGAATATTTGCATGTGAAAACATGGCGGTGATTATCCAGAACGGTTTCATTTAGCCTTAAATTATGAACATTCCATAAAGCATAGTGCATCAGTTATTGACCTGGTATAATTTGAATTCTTTATTACTACTGGAGTCTAATATTCCTATACCATGTCTAACCATTAGGCTCAGTCAGATTTCAGAACAAGAGAGCCTGAACTGAAGGTAAAAAGAAAAGGAGTACTTGTGGCACCTTAGAGACTAACAAATGTATTTGAGCATAAGCTTTCGTGAGCTACAGCGTGAAGGTAGTATTTTTTAAGTTTAAATGGGAACATTTCTATGTATAAGATACCAAGCTCATTTCTTAACCAAAATGTGGTTATTTACAATTCATTTTTCCCCATGGGGATATAAGGAGAGCTTTGTATTTCAGCAAAAAGTAAAGTACTAGTAAATAAAGAGTTAAAGTGAAGGCAGGCTCACTGGTTTGTTGAGATCTGTCACAGTCTGAGTGGCTGGCTACATATCTGTCTCAGGAACAATAGCTACCTGTATTCTGCACGGACTGCTGGGCAGGCACTAGCAATCTGGAAAAGGTCTGTCTCTGTTAGAGGTTTCTTAGTGAGAATCCCTAATGACAGTCCCACTTTTCATTGGGAGGAAAAAAATCCTGTCTTCTCTCTTGATGAAGGACAGAGCTTTGATCATTGTTATTCAGCCTTGACTTGGCCTGAGGTTTAGGTTCTCAGCCTAGAAGACAGTAGGCTATCTTCTCTCTCTCTCTCTCTCTCTCTCTCTTTCTCCCCCTCACCACCCCCCCCCCCCAACACACACACGTACGTTTGCTGGTCTGTGCAGGCAGATTAGTGTCACAGCTGTAACTGAGGCACAGAGCAATAAACATAGCAGAACCAATTTCCATGGTGGCAAGAGGGGGCACGGGAGGTGACAACAATGAGAAGGATCTCTTCTTCTGACAAGTTTTAGGTAAGAGAGAATATTTATACATCACTCAAGTATTTTATATCCTTCTAGAGGAGTTAGAAGTTGTTACATTTAAAATGTGCCTTGTTATTAAAATATTTTACTTTACTGCTGTATCCAGGCTGTTACTAGCCTATATACCAGTAATTGCAGTGCTTTGTGTTACGAGAATGACTGGAGAAAATAGGCAAGGTTTCTTCACTGGCGTAGTAGCTATTACAGTTGCTGTTTAATGAAGGTTTCTTCTAATGTTCAACTTTTTTAAAATTCACCATGAAGCTTCATTTCAGGTAAGGTAAAATTATATTTAGTCATAATAAATATAGGGACACAATAAAATGGTTTTGTTGCTGGCAGGACCCATGCAATATTAAAACAGTGCTCCTTCAACCCTAATTTGTAATTATTTTACACTGTTAACTGTACTGGGGTCAGAGAGCTTTATAAATTAATGAGGTTGCCTGCTGAGTTCAAATAGTATTATCTACATGAGCTGCTGCTGCAGAAGGCAGAAATTATTCCAGCATATTTTTAATGTAGGTATAACCTTCTGACTTTAAGATATTGCTTTTGGAACACTTTCCATTAAACAGTAGTTTATATACTCTGCAATGAAAATGGGATACTGATCCATTTTAATAAGGACAAGTTGAGCATAAGAAAAATGCTTTTCCTGTAATGAGACGACGAGAACATTTGATAGAATTTTTTTAATTAAAATTGTTTAGATTATTACAGTTGCAATCAATGATATTGTACACTTGTTAAATGTTTACAAATAACTAATGTTCCAAAGACTGGAACAAGAACAAAAAACAATGTTTCATGTTGAAATAGAAAATTAAAATACTAGACTGTGTAGCGGGTTTAAAAGAACAGATCGAATAATTTAAAGAATAAAGTGAAATAATTACAGCATGAGAGGAGGTTGTGATAAACTGGAATAATGTACCACTGTTTTCAATCAAATATTAACCAGATAGTATTTGGGCACTTAGAAGTAGAATTTGGAACTAATTCTCAAATGAGAGGGGGAAAATCTATTTACCGTACAATTCCCATATTGAAATAAACTTTCATATTGCAAGCTTTAAAGCATTTGTTCTATTGATTGTAATCTATAATATATTGGTTAAAGAAGGGAAATGGAAGGCAGTTTGAAGCTGAATATACAGTAATCTGTGCTAAAGATTCATTTTATTCAGAGTCTCCCATTTACAAGACCGATTCTGAGCTTCCTGTGATATATTGTTATGTAAATATGGTGCAGCAAGGGAAAGCAGCACTATGGAGATTCAATTTACTTTGAAAGTTGTTCATTATAGAAGGGATGAATGTTATTTATTTGATGTGATTCAAAGGCTAGAAATGACTTTTTCATTGTGAAGCCTATTGTGATGGGTGCAGGGTGATCTAATCTTTTTAATTTTGGCTTTCACACCAGTGGAGATGAAAAGAGATCTAAGCTCATTTATTGGTTGCTAAGTCCTGCTGGAGGCCTAAGTACCATTCGTGGTTGCTATGGCCAATCTGACCTCAATCTATGCAGTTTTAGGGACTTAAGCAATCCTTTTTTATTTAGGAGCATGTACCTTGATTTATGTCCAAAATTGAGCCTGAATGTCTTTGTCTGCAAGTGATAAATGGTGGCATACAATTCATCAGTTCTTACAAGTAAACACTGCTGTCCCACTAAAAATATGTTTTGTTCTGAGTTAATGGTATGGAACAAGCCAGTCTCCACAAACAGCTATCTTTTATTGTAGAGAGCCACTGAAACTTGGAGCAAAGTGAAGGAAATTGGCATTCATCTTCTTACATTAGCATTTCATTTGTGCTATCTGATGATGAGACTCTATGTAGATTGACAATGAAAGGCTAGCATTCCATTTCCCTATCTGAATATATAATGGATAGATTCTGAATGTATTTATTCTGTAGGGATAGTAAAAAGTCAGAAGTGCTTTCTCTGATAGTGTTTGTCTGCCACTTCATTATCACTAACTCTTAAAGTACATGCAGTCAAACAAACTGTGACTTAGCTCAGGGAAATTCCCAGTTTCAGTTTGAGGCAAGTACCTTGAATTCAAAGAGTATCAGATTTTTGTTACTACCAGAAATGTTCTCCTTGTGTGATAGTTAATGGTGCTTGCACCTTCATGTATTACAGAATCTCTTTCAAAAGAAACTACTGTGATTAAGAGGTTATTGAATGCAGAGTGGGTTTTAGGAGAGGAATAGTAAAACGTTTCTTATATTAAAATTACTGGTTTGATTTGTCATTTGGCGTATGCATGCTAGGCTAATGTGATAATGATCCCAGATTAGCAGCAGCAAAATCATTTTCTGTTTTTAGCATACTTCAAATACAGAATAATGCTTCATAGTACTTTTCTTCAATAATGAGTTAATAATTTTTGTACTAAATTGGCTACCACAGGTTACTACTATGAGGGGGGGAAATGAGACAAATTAAGTGTTGTACCTGGTAGCTGACATTGTTAAAGAAAGGGAAACCTAATCAGTAATTTACACATTTTTAAGCTGAAAGTGGGTTTGAGGCTTTTCCTCTCTTTCTTCATGTAATAGTTTAAAGTAAGAATTTCTGAAAAAAGTCATTACTCTTTTTTAAAAAAATCCAGCTTGTATAAGAAGTGTAAACCACAGCCCGTTGATAGAAATTTGGGGCCCGGTACATTAGGATCACTGGGGCCCCATGCCCTGCCATTTCACTTTATTTACACAGACATTAAACATGTTGGGGGGGGTGAGCTTGGGACCCCGTTACAGTTATCCCCCTTTCGCCTCCTCTCAGCAGCCCTGACGATGGCCCAAAGAGATGCTACTTGGATAGAACAAAAGTAATTCCCCAAACAATTTGAGAATTTCCATTTATTGTCTTTAAAATATTGTTTTTAAAACAAAAGTAGTGCATGCTGATCTTTTCATGTTACTAAGATCTGATGCATGTTTTTCTCATGTAGCTTAATTGTTTTCAGAAACAGAATAGAATAGGGGTTAGTGTTTTGTTTGAACACATGAAACTATTATTTAGTCTTCCTAATCTCAGCACTTCAAATAAGAATTAACTGCAATAGCAGAAAGTTTTTCAATAGATTAGGCAGGTAATAATTGCCACTAGAATCAATGCCCAAAGAAATGGAATTTGTAAGGTGGAGCTTTACAGCACCATTGAGCTGCTTTTCAGCATTGGATTGATGGTAGAATTTGGCAGGACATTCCTTGGGGTTAGTTTACTAGGAGTAGCACTGTGTTAGTAGTTAATGCTAAAGATGATGTAAAAGACAGGAGACAGAAAGTAAACTGATTGATCTTTTTTTTCAAAGTCTAATCATAACACTCAGGTTTTCATTTATTGGATGTTTATAACTGTAAAAATCAGTATTGCATGGCTCAGAACAAGCTTGCTGAAATGTTTACATTCAAATAGTGCCAAGCACAAAGGCCTTAATGACATTTTGATGACTTTCACTTAAGATGTAATAAAAGCAGAATGTAATGTAAAAACATAGTTTAAATAACTAATCTGTAATATTCTCATCTTCAAAACAGAAATGAGAACATCATCCTTTCTAGTTTACAGTTTGCCCACATTGGTATTACAGTATTCATACATTGTTTTTTCAAAAAAGAAAAATACAGCAAGTTTATTAGATGTATGTAAAATTTGTATTTCACTCATCCACTGCAATTTAACAGAGATTAGAATAGTTCCACTGAATGCTTCTGATGTGTATTTGTGACCACACCCAAACCAAGTTGTGTGTCAACTGGACTCCTCTTGTGGGTAACCATGACTCACAGGAATAAGATTTGCAGCATCAGGCCCCACAGTATATCCTTACTCATGTTTTTATTCTGCAACTTTTATTATAACTGTAATTCTGCAGTGTCACTTAAATACAAGTATTCATTGATACCACTGATTCAAACTTCTAGATTTCTACTTAGAATTCCTCCACTTTACACTTTTATCTTCTTACTTAACTGATGCCAAATACAGCAGTATTGATTAATCAGAGGAGATGCTGTTTAAGTGTTTCAGTTGTCACACTTCCGTTGGAGACTGAGTGCATCATTTTCACCACTGACTCATCTTCCACTGGTCCACAGCAAGAATTTTGATTTCTGTGCTTGGGACTCCCTTGAGCTTATGAACCAGGTCATATTTATTTGGTGTATGGTTTTAATATCTGTAGCAATATACTGACTTTCTACTTTGGAAATATAATGTAATTAAGGTATGTTTCAGAGGTGCAGATAGTTGCAGGAAAATTGGAAATATTTTTAAAACCTCATAAAATCAGTGCTGCTCTGTTAATAAAGTTAATCATTGTTCTTTTCTCTCTCTGACTAGATTAACTGGTATATTAAGGGTCAGATTTTGAAATCTGGGTGCAGCACTGTAGAAACCTGTATTTGCTTTTTCAAATCATCTAGTTATATATATAAACAGGTAGGCACTTGCAAATGTATATAACCTTTAGCTTAGACACATGGATTTTTTTTTGATACACCCATTGTGCTCTGCTTTGAAAATCTGACTCTGAGTCTGTATTTTTAGAAGAGAAATTTAAGAATATACAAATCATAACAAAATAATCTTACTGAAAATTGTCAGTTACGTAGTGTAGTTCATATTTATCCTATGACACATACATGTGCTATTGGGTGATTGCCTGTTCTTTAGACTCCTCCCCTGAGTAAGTTCCATAACAGAAAGTTAACTTCTCTGTAAGAAAAATAAACTTGTGTGAAACAAATTTCTCCTAAAACTTACTGGAACATGGTAATTTCCGGCCTGGATTCTTTTACACTGTAATAGGATATTTTTGCAGAGGATTGGGTGGCTCAAGTGATTGGTATGTCACATGTAGATAAATGCTTGAACTTGGCACAGGTTGGTGATAAAGATGTATTGTATGGCTGTATGGCTACAGCATCACCAGTCTGGTTCCTATCCTGCTCTCTTCTTGCTTGCTGTAGATCCTTGCCCCTTCACTAGCATGGGTGCTGGATTTGATTTGGCTTCAAAGCCAGGCCCGCTGCTACTACACTGCTCCTCCATTCTCCAGAACAAAACCCTACTCTCAAGGTCCTCTGTTTAAAATATCCTTCAGTACAATAGCCCTACCATATCCCCACCAATTTAGCACAGGTCTATCCTGTGCACTAAGTTTGGTAATGGGCTTCTGGAAAATACCATATGTAATCATGTCAGTAAAGACCGTATCATAATGCATACATACAAGGGGGCAGAACTAAGGTTGCACAGGCACCCTTAATTCTGGCATTTCCTATCTTGAATGCTTGACTTCCCTTGGTAATATTCTTTTAATGTCATTTTTGTGTGTTTTTATACACATACACACACACACACACTGCAGCCAATTTAGTTTCCATGATAATTATAGCTTTCAATATCATGATTTTTGTGCACTTAAAATCTCAACTATAATGTTGCACTGTCAAGGTTCTTTGTGTTTTGTCTTCCTAGTTCTTTTTTTTTTTTTTCCTTATCCCTCTCACTGCCCATTCTCTCCTCTCCCCTCCACCAGCCAATATCAGGTGACTCTGCCACTAGGCTGCTGGCTGAGTTTGGGCAGGTCACTTTGGCTCTCTGTGCCTTGGTTTCCCCATCTCTGAAATGGCAATAATGACACTAACCTCCTTTTTAAAGTGCTTTGAGACCTACTATATAAGATCTAGATATTATTATTCCATGGCAACAATCCTTGGTGAATCTGCATCCCTGCTCACACTTAATGTTTGAGTTTTTTGTGGGGGAGGGTGTTAAGGGTAAAAGCTGCTAGAATGATTTGGATGGGCACTTATTAGTGTCCATGTGATTTATAAATTGAATACATGTATAATTTTATTAGTCAAAAATCACAGTTGGCAAGCAGTGTAACACAGTACTGCAACTTTCCTCTCATTCCCCACTTATTCAGTATGTGCTGTTGGTGAGTAGGAAACACGTTTTGGCTAGTGACCTGCTGGATGGTTTCTCAAGTGCTGCATGACTGGTGACTATTCAAACATCGCCTGCTCTGAGGCTGTGTCCACAAAAGAAAAGGAAGAAATAATTCTGACTGTATTTGCCTTCTGGCGTTTGTAAGTTCTTTTGATCCAGAGATGTTCATGTTAACAGCTCCTGAATCCATCTGTGCTTAGCTCACAATTCCTTAGCCTTAAAGTATCTGTAACAGATGATGTGGAAACTAAATAAACTCCTTACAATACTTTAGGCCCTAAGACTGAAATTCACCTCTTCCTGCATAAAGGATTGCCTGCACTTCAGCCTATGCATACCCAGGTGTCTCGCCTCAAACCTCCTGGTGATCCTAGTGTCAGACAGCAGCAGCAGCACCCCTCCTCTTGCTTTGTGTTTTCCATCTTGAAAAGGATCTGATCAGATTTCTCCCCATACAGTGTACTGAGTTCATTTATCACATTTAAAACGTAGATCCAACCACAATTCAGTCTTTTGGATCAGAATTTCTTTCCCGTTCATACCCCATGCATATAGATGTGCTTGATGTGCATTCAGTTATTTGCATATTCAATGTGCCATTCTATATTCAAATTGTGAAAACACTAGTAAAATGGTTTGGGTGAAATTTCTAGTCTCTCTCTCTCTCTCTTTTTTTTTTTTTTACATCTTGTGGTTTTTCCTCCAGGCCATCAAGGCATTTCCTTCAGCTTCTTTTGCTCTCTTAGCCTGTGTGCTGATCATGGCTGTATTGCTTTCAAACCTCTCCTCTAGAGAGGTAAGAGAAGTTTGCAGTTTTTCATTTGTCACTCGTAATTCCTGAAGCACTTCTACAAAATAATCTTTATCTTCAATAGCAGTTGCCATCTTCCTCTGGGCCTACAGCAGCAGAAAATTGTAGCAGCGTGCTCATTGCTGAGGGCATAGACTTGAATATAAAGAAATCAATGTTTTATTCATGCCTTTTGGCATTTTAAATGCTTGAATCTACGTCTCAGAAATTGCACTATTCTGAGAGTAAAGGGAGGAGAACCTGTACCAGTAAAACATGCACGTGTGTTTCTGAGAGAAAGCGAGAGAGTGGCTCTGTCTATCTTAGGTACTTATATATAGCCCCCATAACTGCAGTATCTGAACGCTCCACAATCTTTAATTCATTTATCCTAACAACACTCCTGTGAAGTAGGGCAGTACCGTTGTCCCCATTTTACCCTTACCACTAGACCATCCTTCCTCTCTAGGACTCATGAAAGGTGCTAAAATTGAGGTCCTCTGGTCACAGAACAGGTGTGACACGGCGGCAGCAGAGTAAATTTTTCTGTTTCTTCCCAACAATATGCCTCGAACCTGGCCCAAAGGAGCCACCATTGAAATACGAGGACAATTCAGACTTTATACTGTTTGATCCTAAATGTTCCAACCAGGGTGTCACTTATGCCAATTGTGATGCAGACACCTCTCTGCTCAGCAAGACTAAGATAATTTACTTTCACATAGGATACTAATTTATAAACAGATCAAGTGGTGACAACTTTCAGTCCTAAGCTAGTGATTGGGCCCCCATTCTGCAACTGACTTCAGTGGAGAATGGGGGCCCAGTCACCAGCATATTCATGGCACAGCAGTACATCTGCATGCTCTCAGCCGCAGGACTGGCACATTAGAGATTGAAGGATCTATGGTCTGTCAGCTCAAAGGCAGGCAGTCCCTCTTCTGCTACAAAGAGAAGACAATTCCTCCGTACTTTTCACTCAAATATAGCAAAATCTACAATAGAGATCACTTACTCACTTCTTTTAAATAGTTCCCAGACATTAGTGGTGGAGAGTTGCTCCTCTTCCCTGAGGATTCCCACAAGGATAGTTCTTGCCACCTCTTATTCAACATTGATTGTATGTAAGAACACTAGTAAGGATTGTGAGTCGTACAGACTCCACTGTTATCAATAGGCAGATGATACCCTTTGACGTTCAATGTCTCTGTTTCGACAGAGAGACAGTGCAGAACCCCTGAAGACAGACTGCCCAAGAGAGAATGCGACCTGTGCCAAGAGTAACTGGCTCAAGTTTAATCTACATAAGATGGAAGTGATGTTGGTTGGCGGAGGAAACCATTTTAAGGCACTGGCTAAAACAGTAATCTCACTGAATGTGTCTGCTCCTGTTGATCAGAGGGATGCAGTCTCTGCATCCTACTGTATTCACTGCTGCTTCTGAAATCCCAGGAGGGACGAGTGGCAAATAAGGCCGCCTTTTACCTTTAGCTACTCTGCTGCAGTCACTCTCTGTTGTTGATTTAATGACAGTGACTCATATTTGTCAGCTCAAGACTCCACATTCACAATATATTCATTTTTGGGTCAACTCTAAAGGCAGCTGGAGGAGAATGCAGCAGATTGAAGATCTGTGTTTAAGCACCCCACCCCCCCCAACACACACTCTAGTGTAGTACACTCTCTCCCTCCCTCTCTCTCTCTCCCCCCAGCTTCAGAAAGCTGTTTCTTCTGGAAAATTGACCACTGGCACCTACGTGCTCACTGTGTAAAAAGTGTCTTAAACTGGAGTGTCTTTCTAGGGGTAACTGATGTAGAGCAGCTAGATACAACAGTAATGAGTGCTTTAGAAAGATGTTTTACAATAATAAAGTGCTATTACAAAGCACGTAGGAATGGCCAGCCTATGGTGAATGTCCCTATGTCTCTTTCCATGACTGATCATTGTTCTCTTCAGGGGATGGGAGCAATAGTTTTTAAAAAATCCCTTTTCCTACTGCTCTGACTTAGGGAGCCACAGCGCCGCTGCCTTCATCGTGCTGGCCACCAGGATACTGTATCGCATTTCTGTCCCCTGTGCTGTCGGTTTTGGAGGAGAGCAATGTGCCATCTCTTCCCTCTCGGTCACTCACCCCAGTTGGTTGCTGCCACGCAGTGGGGAGCAGTGGAAGGGAAGGAGCAGCTGCTGTGGCAAGGACTCAAGAGGTGGCCCCTGTTCTGAGCACCATCCTGTCCCCCTGGGCTCGCAGAGTGAGAGGAAGAATCCCTAGTTGACCTCCTATCTGCACAGCGTCCCCTTGTGGGGGGAGGCCGGCAATGCAGACTTTAACACAGTGCAGCAGCCATCATCCCCAGGGTTACCCAGGCTGGATCTGGAAATGACCAAATGTGCAAACTCCAGAGCAGTCCTGGTGAGATTGGGAATGCTGCTGCTATGGTTTCTATGGAAACAGAAGGGTATGATGGGAGCCAGCTGAGGCAGCTAACAAGAGCTCAGACTCAGCTGCTGGATGCTGATTTGATAATATGGACTTTTTAAAATAACCCTTTACCTTATTCCCCCACAACCAATCTCTGTTTCCATAGAAAGGGATCAGAAAGGCAGTGGGTTGCCAGCAGCAATGAATGAAAACTCTTGCTTGTCACTTTCATCAGCTGTCTGTCATGCGAGACCTGCAAATACCAGTTTGCTAAAACCAGCTGCAGGCTCATAAAGTGTGTAGTAATTGTAATTTCAGAAGGAAAAAAAAGTGTGAAAGGCATTTTAAAGGTATTTTGTCCCTTTGTTGAATGGAATGACTTCAAGAATGGCATATTAGCTCTTTCCAACCTGTGAAGTTACACCAGATACCAGCACGGTCAGAATATTTTTCACAGATTGTGAAATCTCTTCTTTTATAATACGAGCATTTTATAAATAGATACAGTTATAACATATATTCTCAGAGGAAACCCAGATGTATCCATGCTCTAAACTGTGTATGTGGCTGGGTGGAAAAGAAAGAATATGGTTAATTTGTGATTCCTTTTAATTTGTCTTATTCCTTTTCATCTTTGCCAATATCATCCCTGCATTAGCATGTCTTGGTCTCTTAGCCCCAGTTACATAGTGTTTCAAGTTAATTTTTCTGGAGTTTTTCAAGTGATATCTCATGTGAAGGTCACTAAGTATTGATAAAAAAAGAGAATTCATTACTAAACTTTTATTATTTAATTGTTCTGATTTTTTTATTTAAGATATTTTTACAGTGGGGGGACTATAGTAATAAAATCTTCTGTATAAAATTAAAAAACTGACTATAGATTAAATTCAGCACCCATTTAGTTCAATGAGAATTATGCATCTGCATATGACAGGGCTGAATTAAGTGTAGCAACTGTTTCTAGTTTGGTAGATTGCTTCTGTTATTATTTTGCTAGTTGAGTGCTGCTAAATCTATTTTTTTGTTTACTTTTAGAATGTGAGCTCTGGATTGAATTATGATGGAATTTCCTAATGGTCAACCTTCTTTAATAATTTAGTCATTTAAATAGAGATTTTGAAACAAAAGAAATCAGGACATATGTGGGGCGGGGGGAAGAGAGAGCAAGCTGTCTTTCTCTCCCCACACAAAATATATCAGCAGCTTAGTGTTAAGGTTATTATTGCAGAATCCACCAGTGAAAACCCTAAAACATAATGAAATAAGCAGCTGAGTGATGCAACATTTTGTCTGTGCTACTCATTAGTTTCGCTTCTCAGCCTCAACTACCTCCATTACATCAGCCATAGTCCATGTATCTCTAGCCTTATCTGCTGCCTTGATGTGCCAGAGGTACCTTGGCACACAGCTACTGGCCCCCCAGACCTCCCCAAATTTCCACTCTCCCTGTCTCCCATGTCACACACATACTTTCCTGCTCACCCCACCTGTGGCTATGCTGAGGCCCATATCTTCTTGAGACCACTCTCAGATCTTCTGCTTCCCAGCCTGCTGGGTTATTTCCACAGCATGGCTATCTAGAATAGAACTGGTGAGAAAATGTTGACAAACATGAACATTAATATTTTAGGTTTTGTTTTTCAAAATAGCCAGTGGAACTTGACAATTCTGTCAGCTAATCTGGCCGAACTCAGGTTCAGAGGAATAAATCTTTGTGTCTAATTAAAAAAATGTCAGACGTACCTATGAGCTAACATGATATCTGACAGGTATCAGAGGTTTCAGAGAAGCAGCTGTGTTAGTCTGTATTCGCAAAAAGAAAAGGAGTACTTTAGTCGCTAAGGTGCCACAAGTACTCCTTTTCTTTTCATGATATCAGTGTGTGTATGTGAGAGAGAGGGAGGGAGAAATGTTTGGAGATGGTGGGGACTCTGGTGGTTTAATTAGAGGAACCCAAAGTATTGTGGAAAAAAACAGAGCAAAATTTCAAAAAGTGTCATTTAAAAATATTTCTTCAGCACAAGTTAGTAAATATTTTTTCTTAAAATTTTACATGGAAAATATAGTTATCCTCTGAAGAATTATTGGGCCAAATTTAAAGATCTTCAGTGTATTCACTGAAGTGTGAAACACAGGAATTTTTTTTCCATTTTCAGTGCAAATTTCAATGCAACCTTTGCTATGGAGACTCTACCAACACCTCCAATGATATAGATAATAATTTAAATTTTTATTTTTTGGAAAAAAGCTTAGCATAAATAAAAGTACAGTTTTATTGTAATCATTTTTCAGTGTATTTAGCATTTTTCAGAAAAGAAATAATTGAGTTCTGTTTATTATATTAACTTTATTTTTACCTTTGATTTACTCTGCCTTCCTACTGCTGATTATAATATATTTAGCTTTTGCTGTGCTTCCAGTTCTACATACTGATTTGTCTTCCCAGAGGCACGGAAAATTTGACATGCAGTTTTTGAAATATTGTACTTATAGCTGTTGAAATGCTTCTAAAACTATAAACATCATTAGCTGCTAAATAACACATCAGTTGCTATAGCGTAGTGTGTTTGCATACACACAGGTATGATTATAGAGTTCTCTGAATAGCATCGAGTGTGTAGTGATAATATAGCTATTATAATAGATGAAAGTACCTCAAAATCTTACTATGGGTCTGCTTTAAAATAACCTTTACCAAAACTGCGACCTTGCATACTGTCCACAAAAGGACTTCCTTTTATATTTTATTCCTTTCTCAGAAGTATTTGCATAAAACTGCAGCTGGCCTTATGAAAATACTTAAAGCTACAGTTTCCTCCGGATTCTTTCAATGAGACTTAGGCTTCTAAGACCCAGATCCTCAAAGGTGTTTAGTTGCCTAATTCCCATTGGTGAAGTTAGGCACTTAAATACCTTTGAGCAACTGGGCCTTAGTGCCTGTCACTTTTGAAAGTGGGACATAGATTCTTCAGTCCCTTAGCCACTTTTGAAAATTTTACCTTACTGACTCTGCCCAGTTGGCTTTTAAGGCTCCTGCAAAGTGGCAATGATGGGACTAATGTCAGGGGAGATTGATAGAAGTACCTAAATCCTGACGAATGTGGTCTGGGGATCTATATACCTCTCTAGGTTTTTTTATATTAGCACCCATCACCATAATATCTGAGCACCTCCCATGACCAAACTGCACTCTTTTATTTCTTCTTAGTGTGACTCATTCCAGCAGGGGTAGTTTTAAAATGAATGTATTTATATGTGAAGTGTGATAGTGTTGCAATGTCAGCATATAAGAGAGCTATTGCAGTACAGTTAGTGCAAAAGCATGAGTTCTGGAATGCAACAAGGCTAATGATCATTCTTATTTTAGCCAGGAGTGGGTTCCTAATGCTCCTGCATCCGATGAAGTGAGCTGTAGCTCACGAAAGCTTATGCTCAAATAAATTGGTTAGTCTCTAAGGTGCCACAAGTACTCCTTTTTTTTTTTGCGAATATAGACTAACACGGCTGTTACTCTGAAACCTGTGAAAGTTCTGTCTTCTATGGATCTTAGCCTCTCTCTACTCCTCAACCATTTCATTGTTCCAGTGGAACGTAGCCATCATGGGAGGTAATGGTTATGGTGAATGAAAGAAGAGGTCTTTTAAATTTCTAGGATAAATCCCATGCACCCTTCAACATCATTTCTATTGTGCTGGAGCCATATACAGTGCTATATGTATGGTAATCAGTCAGACTCTGTAACTCTGCTGAGGAGGCTGTCTAAGGCTAGTCAGCTATTTATTACAGAATCATTGGCGTTGGAGATGGAAACAAACCTATTAGCTGGCCTATTCCACTTCCAGTTGCCAATGCATTTTAATGCATTTTCTCACATTTAGTTTTTAATATTCCCAGAAATTGAGCTTTTATCATGGCCTTTTACCTGGTTCCGCACCTTAATAGAACCCGCTGTCCTAATATATTTTCCCCTTAATTTTCCCTTTCTTCATTTCATTCCATTATTACTAGTTATATCTCCCTGTACCACCCTAAATAATTCTTCACTACTCTTTAAGTGCTGAATCCCTTCAAATATTTACAGACTATTATGCTCCACCCAGTCATCATTTAGACAAATGATGCATATTTAGCACTTTTACTTTTTCCTTATAAATTAAACATTCCAGTCAATTTCTTTGTTTCTTTCTGTACTCTTTCCCTGATGGGGGAAGGTGTGTGTGTGTGTGTGGGGGGAAAATACTTGATTTCTGAGGAGGCAATACCACTTCAGACTAAACGTGGGACAGGATAGATGTCTGAATTATTTTAAACCAGAAAAACCAAGTAACTGGTGAGATAATTGTACCTACTTAGTAGTGACAACATCTACAGTTACTATAGTTAATTTTGTTATAGTAATATCTAATACATCTGTCAGTCAAGTCAGGAAAAATATTAAAGCCCCATGGCCCAAAGAAATTCTTCATTTGACAGCTCTTTCATGGGGCTTTGGGAGGGGAGCTATCAAGCAGCTGATTCCCCACCAACATGACACGTATGGCAATGGATGAAGTGGGGAATGAGGCAAACTAGGAAATGGACAGGATCATCAAGTTCCTCATATCATGAGCTGTTCAGAGACACCATACATAGGGCCTCCTGCCTCCAGTCAGTTCTTCTCTCCAGTGATGGGAGATCTCCACTTCACTCTAACTGCATTTTTTTTTAAAGAACACACCAAAAGAACTGACCAGGTCTTCTCAGTCTTCCACTCCTGTGGTTTGTGTGAGGAGAAAATGCACAGATTTGAGTGGGGAGTAACACTAATCATGGAGCTAGAATCCCCTATATGAGCTCACTCCCTGAACAACTTTGCAACTCTCAGTCATGGGGTGTTTTGATTTATTTATCTGCCATTACACAGTCTGTCTCCTGTATAGGTCAAACTGGTCCAAAACTGGCATAGACAGATGTCAAGATCTAATGTGCCCGAATAGTCTGTGCATCTTTTATGGTGGATTAACATATGTTGTCATAACAACAACTTGGAGGTACAGAACAATAGAGGTGGTTGTTAGTTTATTTTAAATGATTTTTTGGGGGACGGGGTTTCTTAAGTATATTTTTAAGAGATTTTAGGAAGAAATACTCAAACCAGTAGGAATCACCTCTTCTAAATTCTCTAAATCCTTAAAAAGAAACAAATCATAAGCTGCTGGTTTGTTTTGCTTAATTGTGTAATAATGTAGTTACTCTTTTTTTCTCAGAAAGGACAATGGGTTTTTTTATATGATGTAGAAAAAAATTAATGAAAACCTATTTGTCTATAAATCTGCTCAGAAAGACTCAAAAAAAAAGTTTTACCATAAATAGATTGTGGATTTCACTTCATTTTCTCAGAGAGTATCAAATACTGTATTGAATTAGAAATTTGCTACTTATTAATCAACTTCAAACAATTACTAGTCTAATTTATTACTAGTCTAATTTGGAAAAATAGAAACAAAAGTTGTTTTGAGTAGCCAGTGAAGAATCATTATGGTTGCACGCTGACATGTACTTTCAGAAATATGTATATTTCTGATTCAGATTCCACTATTTCCAGACCTAGATGCCTACATTTGTGCAACTAAGTTCATATGTATTCAGTCCACCTTATAGAACTAAGTTTATACTGTTTTTCAGAAGTGCTGAGCATCCTGCAGCTCCCATAGACCGCAGTGGGAGCTGCAGGATGCTCAGTGCCTCTGAAAATTACGTAGGTGCTGAAAGCCCTGTTACAGCATCTGGTAGTGTAGATCCCCGTGCCTGTACAGAGTCTCATGGAAGTCACTGGGACTCTGCACAGGCCTAGGGGGGCATACTAGAAGATTCCCAATGCAGTAATGGATCCAAACTGTAGATTTAGGTGACCAACTTTAGGCACTCATGTTTAAAAATGTGGGCCTGAGTCTCTTGGTAGACTCACACTGTTACATTTTCATCACAGTTGTCTTTGCTTTGTGCCATTGAGGTAGAAGATACCACTAAAAGAATCTGTCATAACAACAACTTGGAGGAACAGAACAATAGAGGTGGTTGTTAGTTTATTTTAAATGATTTTTTGGGGGACGGGGTTTCTTAGGTATATTTTTAAGAGATTTTAGGAAGAAATACTCAAACCAGTAGGAATCACCTCTTCTAAATTCTTTACTTGTTCTGTAAATTGTTGGTCAATGGCAGGTTGACATGGTTGGTCAATTTTTATATGGTTGGTCAATTTTTTTTAAAAAAAATTATTAAAGTGTACTTAGTGCAGGTATTTTAACATTTGTAGTAATTTGTTGGCTGAAAAAATCCTCCAATGTAGACCTGCTACAACTAAGTTATACTGATATACAGCCAAAATATGATTAACCTATTCAGTTTGCTGAGATAAAAACAAGTAAATGAATGTGCTTTCATCCATTATTATATCGTATGTCCCTAGTGAAATATGTTACATTCTACCAGCCTATTTAAATAGGAACTTAGAACACATTAGAGGAACATTGGAAAGAATATCTTGTGTGCGAGTGCGTGTTTAATTAAGAATACTGGAGAAAACAGATGGTTTATTTGCTTTTTCTTTAGATGTTCCAATCTCCCTAAAATGTTTGATAGCAATTTAAACAGTTTTGAAATGTGGTATGTTCAGCACAGAATGATGATAGTTTTCAGTTTGGGGAATTGTATTTCATGTTACCTTTTACCAGTGGTAATTCTGCTTTTGGCACAGTGCTGGGGCACTGTACACTCAGAGAAATATAAATCCAGGTTTACTTTCAGGTTTGGGGTTCATGCAAATCGTAAATTCAAGGGATGTGAACGTATATACATCAAAACTGAAATAATGGTTCACATGAATCCCTGAAAAACAAAACTACTGAGTTCTGTATGACTCTTCCTTTACCCTTGCATTGTGCCTGTGTCAGCAGATTTGGTACCATCCACCATTTGGAAACATTTTTCAGTTTGAGCAACCTTTCGTATTATGTGTGAGCTTATTTTTGAGTGTGACTGTTAAAACTTTCCTCGAGTCACGAGTTGTTCACAATGTTGGAAGTTGTGCATTGAGTAAAAATTATTTCAGCAGTGAATAAGTGCAACTCTATTAAAGTCAACGGAGTTATTCCTCCTTACTCCAGTGTTGAATTTGGGCCAAAATCTGCTCTGGTTTATACTTGTGGAAATTTAGAGTAACTCTGTTGAATTTCCTTGAATTACTTCTGAATTGCACCAGTGTAACAGAATAGAAATTGTCTCTTGTTCCTCAGAGGTCTGCCATATGTATTTTAATGATATTAAATGGGGTAGAGTTATGAGATTTTTTTAAAGGCCCAGAAAGGCTGTAATTTTCCTCATTTCTGATGTCAGTGTTGAGACATGAATGTATTGATGTCATCTACGTCCAATGACCTGAAAAATTCTAGTACTGTTATGACTTGAATACCATAATATGGTGCTTAAGTTAATTCTGCTATCATATCTGCATTGTGTATCTGTTTGTGATGTGGGTTTTAAGTGAATGTGACTCTGAAAACATATAAGATTTAAGCTTGTCTTACATACTGCCAGGTTTCCTCCATTCGTCAAAATACTTGTATCTACCTGTGGGAGCAGATCCCCTAAAAGAAATGTGTGTTGGTCAAAAATGGAAAAAAATGCTCAAACACCAAAGGTCTTTGTATTCCGTAGTTCTTCCCAGGTGGATTTGAAACCAGTTTTGGGTATCTGTTACAGTTGACCTTTGATAGAATAATTTAGATGTTTGAGCCTACTCAGACATGTAGCCAAAAGGGAGCTGTCTTGTTGCATGCATTTTTAAACATTTGCAAGCTGAATCAAAGATCAGAATGCAAAATTTAGGATTCGGAGATACCTGTGAATTTGTAATATTCTCTTCAGGACTTTGGGGAGCTCTGAGCCTATGAACATACATTATTCTGAATACTGTATTTTCTCAACTGAACATTGTTTTTGATTCTACAGTGTTTGCCTTAATTTTCAGTAACTCAAAAATATGTAAAATGGAAGTAGCTTAGCAAGCATGTGGCAGTAAGATCCGAAAACTCTATTTTATGAGCTAAAGTAAATGTTGTTTTACCTTTTCAAGTAGACCTCTTCAGAATTTGAGAAATTTAATACAAGTCCTATAACTTCCATTTCCACAGTTATAAAAGAATGATATATATTTCTTTGTAATTCACATTTGTCAAAAACTTTAGTATTGTAGCTGATGCATATTGTGTGACAGAATAATTTCTGACCATGTTTTAAGTATAAATAGCATTCTTCTGATGATCTCATTATTTTCATAGAATAATAAGATCCCAATAGTAATATTTAGAAGAATGAGAAGAGGACTGGGCATTAGGGGCTCTTGAGTTAAAAATCCAGGTTCTGTTACTTGCTCACTCTGTGACATGGGCAAGTCAGTTACCTCTCTGTAAGATGTAGATAGTAAAAGCTTCCCAGCTCACAGGGGTGTTGTGAGGTTTAATTAGCTAATGTTTATATAGCACTTTGAAGATATAAAGCTAAGATGTATAAGTGCTAATTATTTTCCAATTGATTGAATATTCTGTGCTTTATTTACATAATATCTGTTCTATATTTAGTGTATAATGATTCTTTAAATTCTTTTATAGTTTATTCCAATGAGTACATTTCTTTAGAAGTAGCTGCTAGGATACTGGCATTTCAGCATAACATTGATTATTCATCAGTTAATATTGGAGGGAAATGCTTAGTGGTCTAAGAATTACTTTTGAACTACCTAAATTCCCTGCAACCATGAGTTTGAATCCCAGAAGGGACCATTCACTCTTTCATCATTCCATGGAGTGTAATATGAGCTCTATTAAACTTTCTTTGTGATGGGCATCTGGGTAAAGCCTTTGTAAACCAAGGTCCTGGCTGGTATTTGTGGACATGAAAGAACTCCATGGCCCTTTTCAAAACAGTAGAAGTTTGCCTCTTGCATAATACATTTGCAAGCTAGCCAGCTGGCTGCCATCAACCACCCCAAACATGGTTGCATTTCAGCATTCAAGTGATTCCTATATGCTATAGTTTATGTGGTGCTTTGTGATCCTCCAGCTTGAAAGATGTTGTATGAATGAGACATTATGAGCATTAATCAAATCTAAGATGACGATCAACATTTAAGGAAATGGAAATACCAGTGACTTTATGATCAAGTATCTTTCACCCCATGCTCCGCTCCAGAACACCCATGTTCAAAACTCAGTCTCTTCCTGGCTTCCTCATTTGGCTTTTATTAACAATGTAAACTCCAACCCTAGCCATGTCCCTAGACTTGGCTGTTCCTACCGTTCCTCCATGAAGATTGCTTAGTCCCAGACCCTACATTCCTCTGCTCTTCCCTTATAGCCAGGGCTGCAAGTAGCTACACCTGCCACCGTGAGTCAATAGACTCAATTAGCATTTCTCTGCAGAGTTCCAGCATCTACTGACAAGGTGGGTCTATAGAACTATCAAGACACACTGTTAGATACCGCAATAATTCCCTCTCCCCTTCTCCCCAGGATAAAAAAAAATTTAATATAATGTGCTATCCTTTCCAAAAAAAATGTGCCCCTGTCAGGGATAACTTCTCTGGGTCTAATGTAGAGGAGAGAGGGTAGATCACAGAGGCAGTGACTACCCTGTCTAAAATGTAGGATAGCTCAGTGGTAATTTCCCTCCTTATCACCTCCTATAATGATAAGCACTTTAGGAAGTCGGGGGTCTGATTGACCCAAGCTATGAACTTTTCTGCCTTGTTTAGCTGGGAGAAGGTTCACAAACTATTTGGTATTGTAACATTGAAGTAGAACTGCATGACAGCTCTCCCAATCAATTTAAACATTACAGCTAGGCTAAGAGCTGTGGTTACAATCTCCTTTTTCCCCATCTGTGGCTTGGAAATCTGCTGTCTTTTCCAGGTGCTCCAGCAAATTGTCCGTTTTTTGTCGTGGGGACCTCTCATGGATCTAAAGGGAGTTAAATCTTTTAGCCCTGCTCCTCAAAACAGAAAATGGAAGAATCTAAATCAGATAGGAAGTAAAGTTTACTCCTTAGCCATGCTGTTTATGGAGATAGGAGTTGAGGTTTGGTGTATCACAGAACCTCTTTCCAGACAGGGTCCAGGATCAAGGTTACACAAACTCTCTCTTTTTTTAGGTTGTTTCTCTGTTTATTTTTTTCTGATTGTTGTGGGAACTGTTTAAAGAGCAACAACTCTTAAATTTATAAAAAGATGAAAAAAGGCAGTGTTCACCTGATTTTACCTTCCACTGCCTTTTGCTGACCTTTCATTCATACTTATTCCCAGAGCCCTTAAGTCTTCAGAAGTATGAATCTATTTTATAGGGTATTTGTAAGGGAGGATGACTTCCCTATAATAATTCTCCTCTGAACATCATAACAGATCAGCATTCAACTACTCCTTCCAGAAGAGAGCTGATGCTTTGATAGCCTGTTTTATCTTTATCATTCAAATCCCTTTAATACCTGTGTGAGTAACTTCACATCTTGCTTTAAAAGGAACTGATGACTAAAGTACGAGGGAGCGAATGCCTTCCATTGCAGTGGCTGGCAAAGCATGCCCATTGTGGGACCAGAGCTTCAGAATGTTGAGCTTATGGAGTTCCCATCTTGGCCTTGTTGTAGGGATGTGGAGGCAGGAGAGAGTGATCTTTTATGATGCATTTTCTCAGAGAACAACAATTACAGTTAACTAATATTCTTTCATAATTGTGACTCCTATGATGACATCAGAATGTTTCTGCAGAGTTTCATCATAAGGTAAACTGCTTAGCATTTTGAAACTTGTAGAGTGTTCAAGACTTAATTTGATGATAAAGGGAAGTGTAACGTAATTTATCATTTGAAATGAAGCAACACTCGCTCTGGCAATAGTTAAGCAAGAAAATTTCAAGTCAAAGCTTTATCATGAGCTCAACTCACAATATAAAAATTAAAATAGCACACATTAAATGGTTTACAAGCTGGCTAACTGATAGGTCTCAAAATATAATTGTAAACTGGGGGTCATTGTTGAGTGGATGTTTTTCTTCTGGGTCCCTATGCTATTTAACATTTTTATCAATGATGTGGAAGAAAACATGAAATCATCACTGATAGTTATAGATGACACAGAAATTGGGGGTGCTGTAAATAATTTAGAGGGCAGGTTGCTAATACAGAGTAACCTAAATCGTATGGTAAACTGGGTGCATGCAAACAATATGCATTTTAATACACCTAAATGTAAATGTATACATCTAGGAACAAAAAATTTATGTGATACTTACAAGATGGGAAAATCTATCGTGTGAAATAGTGACTGAAAAAGAAGTAGGAGTCATGGGGGATAATCAGCTGAACATGAGCTCCCATTGTGATGCTGTTTTTAATATCTAACTAAAAGAGCCAAAAGGACTAATGAGATCCTTGGATGCATAAACAAGGGAATCTCAGGTAGGAGTAGAGAGGTTATTTTATCTATTTGGCATTCCTGTGGCTGCCGCTGGAATACTATGTCCAGTTCTCATGCCCACAATTCAAGAAGGAAGTTGATAAATTGGAGAGGATTCAGAGAAGAGCTATGAGACTGAATAATAGATTATAAAACATGTCTTCTTGTGAGAGACCTAAGGAGCTCAATCTATTTAGTTTAACAAAGAGAAGGTTAAGAGAAGGACTGATTACAGTCGGTAAATACCTACATGGGGAACATATATTTAATAATGAGCACTTCGGTCTAGTAAAGAAGCGCATAACAATCCAATGGCTGGACATTTTTAAACTACACAAAATCAGACTGGAAATAAGGTGTAAATTTTAAATGGAGAGCGTAATTAATCATTGGAATAATTTACCAAGCATCATGGTGGATTTTCCATCACTGACCATTTTTAAATCAAGATTAAATGTTTTTCTGGAAGATCTGCTCTAGGAATTATTTTGGGAAAGTTCTGTGACCTGTGTTATACAGGTCAGGTGACATTATCACTGAGGTCCCTTCTGGCCTTGGAATCTATTAATCTGTGGATATGTATTTGGCAGGTTAGCTGTTCTTATAGGTTTATTATCTGTCATGTCTTAATATAGGGCTTGTCACAGAATAGCATGAGCTGTGTCATTTCAAACTAGGATGTCACATATATTGCAGAAAACAACCTTTATGCTTTCTCTCTCTCAGGATTTGCTGACCGAGCTGCAAAGTTACCAGAAATCATCTTTCTCTCACACTGCATTTTCATTCTGCAGATACTACAGGCTTATTGAACAATCCATTGACCCTTCTGTAGTGAGTCTGCTTAGTGCAGAATGGCTGCAGGGAAACTATTCAGACTTCCCATTAGAACACTGCACCAATTGGAACAAATCCCTTCAGGATTTAACACAGGTGTCTGAAAAATGATGGGAAGATGACTCATTATTGGTTTTACACTAATGTTTGACAAGTACAGTGGGGGAAGTATTCTAATGACTATTGCCATTGAGAAATGTACCATTATATACAATAATGGTCATAGCTTAACCCTCTCTGAAAACACTGAGTTTAAAGGGACATTGTTAACCTGAAGTTTTTGAAATGTGAAGTTTTCTGACAGAGCACATGTTAATTAATATGTCCTGAAATATTTAATAAACCCTTTAATGTATAAGGTTTTCTTCTGCTCAGGGTAGATGTTTAGAACTAGACGTGTCTTGGGTGGGCCCAAGAGCAACACCAAAATGCTCAGATCCATTTCACCCTACTCTCTCTTTGTACGCATCTGTCTGTTGCTCCCTTCGTTTCAGTTTCCCTTTCAGCTTCGCTGCTGCCCTTATTGGTCAGTGCCCTGTTGGGGGCACTTGTGACTGGAGGGGTAAGCACCAACAAGAGAACAGTGGCCAGGACCATATGTCAAAGTAAACAACCTGGAAAAGTAGAGAAAATATTGTTTCACTTGCAATAATCACAGAGGACACTCATGTCAGTAATAGCTACAGACCATTGCTAAACCCAAATCATGAGTCAAGCCTCAAAAAAACTTTTGAGATGAAATTTAAAAAACATAACAAAAGCAACACCAAATTTATTTGCCTGCATGTTTGAGAAAAATGCCAAATATCACAAGATTCAGCATAATATTGTGAGTCTCTGCAACGCTGGGTACAACATTTTCAGTGGAAAACCTTGGGTGGGATTTTCAGAAACATGCTTTGTGTTGGCCTAACTCTGCTCCCATTGAAGTCATTGAGCGTTTTACCATTGACTTTAATGGGAGGAGAGAAAGGTCAGTAATAAGCACTTTTGTAAATCACACCCAGGATTTTCAGGTTGACTGTGGCTCTTCTATAAGTAACTCTCTAAGGTGCCATAAGGACTCCTCGTTGTTTTTGCTGATACAGACTAAAATGGCTACCACTCTGATCCTTGTTTGTTGCCTTTCATAGAGGAAAAACCTGCACACATATTTCCCTTTAATTGTTTTTTATGATTTTTACATGTGAATTTAGTATTAATTTAAAGTGTCTACTTAGCAACTCGAGAGAGTGATGTCCCCCATCCACAGAAGATGTGAATCACAGAAAGGAAATTGGCAAACTTCCCTACTCTACTTTGCCAGTGAACCTCAGATTTGATAAAGGACCAGCATTAGAGTGGGGAGAGACCTCCATGTCGATTCTCTTCCAGTTCCTTTCTAAAAATCTCTACAAGGGTGACAATCAACACCAATTTTGTGGTGGAGACACATGTTCAGTGACAATGGATCAAGGCATCCAACTGGTTTTTCACTGCACAGCCCCATCAAATAGTAAAATATTTTGGTCACCACTGGTCTTAACTTCATTCTAACCTGGAGTCTAGAAGTAAAAAGCTATGAGGGCTCAACTTTGTTAAGTGCTGAGTCCACTTTGCTTTCATTTAAATCAGCAGGAGTTGTGAGAACCGGGCACCTCAAAGGAATGCTTGTCGGATCAAGACCTAAATCCCATTACCTCTTCTCTAAGCTGTCCATTCCCCATTAGTAGTCTCTAAATTTTTTAGAATAACAAGATTAGCATGAATGGGCAGCAGCATTGTATTATTAGGCTTTTCTTTTCCCCTGTGCATAAGGTGCTCTTGAAGAATCAAGGAAAGAAGTGTGATATCCCCTTGAATGTAAATATATTCATTTTCGTACAGTGTCTCCTTGTCTTGAGGATAAAGTTAGATTTCAGTGTTTTACTTTTCATCTAAATTTCTTTTGTGTTCCTAATACACTAAAAGGTTTACACTGAGCTGATGATGTATCAGTTCTTTGAACACTAAGCAAGTGATTATCAGTCCAATTGTGTGATACAATCTGAGATGACAGACTTAGAGAATTATGATAAATGAGATAATCTGAGCTAATATAGAAACATATGAGATGTTTGCTTAAAACTAAGCCCGAGTTGTTATACTTTGGCCTCATATTCAAAGTTTTGAATAAAAGAACTTAAACAACAAAGATTGTGTTCTATCATTTATTGTCAACAAATTCTGAAAGGTTAATACACACGTTATTTTGTGATATAGTAAGTGACATTTATTTAATGCTTTTAATGACT
The DNA here is from genome assembly GCF_965152235.1 of Eretmochelys imbricata. Lineage (NCBI taxonomy): Eukaryota > Metazoa > Chordata > Testudines > Cheloniidae > Eretmochelys > Eretmochelys imbricata. The sequence goes on along the minus strand of NC_135572.1, from coordinate 275,307,264 downwards.
GCATGTTCTTTGTTGCTGTATGTTGTTGCATAGGAAGCACAGGACGTTTATGCAGGTACAATAAAGAAATGAATATTGGACTACATCACATAGGTCTCAGAGAACAAAAGAGGCTGTGCATTGAAATACCTCCAAAAGTAAGTAAAGAAAATGTTGATCCTTTTCATGCCTGAAGAAATAAAATACAAATTACAATTTAAGTTTATTAGAAATAGTGAGCAGGTTTGCTTGAAACAGTACAATTCCTTTACTTTGTTCTTGTAAGTTGATCACACTATAATTAACACTGAGTGGATAATTGTTTTTTCAGTTTGGTAACCAAACCAAAATAATTAAACAAAAAAACCCCTTTAATTTGACCTGAAATGAATTTTGTAATGTTTCTTTATTTTATTTAGTTTTTGGGTACTTTTACCCGTTTTGTTTTGTTTGTTTGTTTTAAATAAATCTACATAAATTTCTAAACAAAATATCATTACTAAATGAAAAGTCAAAACATTTTGTTTTGAACACGTTAAAATGAAATATTTAGACTTTTTAAAAAAATCATTTTTTGGCTGAAACTATTCAGCAAATTTAACCTGAATTTGTGAATAGTTTCAGTCAACTTGAAACCACATTTTTGGCAAATAAACTAGTCCTCTAAAAACCTTTGCCCAGCTCTGATCATAAGGCATTTAATGAAAGCAAAATGGGACTGAAAACTTGTACACATTTTGTACCTATTAGGTTTTTTTTTTAAGATTATTGGAGGTGTTTTAATTTTTTTCCAATAATTCTCCCATTCCTCATAAAAAATAATTTGGTATAGAATATGTAATTTCTGCATAAGTTTTATATTTTTTAAGGCTGTTGATGAATCACAGTTAACTCACGCGATTAACTCAAAAATATTAACTGTAATTTAAAAAATTTAATCACACTGTTAAACAGTAGAATACCAATTGAAATTTATTACATATTTTTGGATGTTTTTCTACATTTTCAAATGTATTGATTTCTATTACAACACAGACTACAAAGTGTACAGTACTTACTTTATATTAGTTTTTATTACAAATATTTGCACTGTAAAAATGATAAAAGAAATAGTATTTTTCAATTCAGCTCAGACAAATATTGTAGTGCAATCTCCATTGTGAAAGTTTAACTTACAAATGTAGATTTACAAAACAATGTAAATGTTTAGAGCCTACAAGTCCACTCAGTCCTACTTCTTGTTCAGTCAATTGCTAAGACAAACAAGATTGTTTACATTTATGGGAGATACTGCTGCCTACTTCTTATTTACAATGTCACTTGAAAGTGAGAACAGGCATTCACATGACACTTTTGTAGCCAGCGTTGCAAGGTATTTACGTGACAGATATGCTAAACATTCATATGCCCCTTCATGCTTCAGCAAGCATTCCGGAGGACATGCTTCCATGCTGATGATGTTCATTAAAAAAAAAAGTGCGTTAATTAAATTTGTGACTGAACTCCTTGGTGGAGAATTGTATATCTCCTGTTCTGTTTTACTCGCATTCTGCCATATATTTCATGTTATTAGCAGTCTCAGATGGTGACCCAGCACACGTTTGATTTATGAACACTGTCACTGCAGATTTGACAAAACGCAAAGAAGGTACCAGTGTGATATTTCTAAAAATAGCTACAGCTCTCGACCCATGGTTTAAGAATCTGAAGTACCTTCCAAAATCTGAGAGAGACCAGGTGTGGAGCATGCTTTCAGAAGTCTTAAAAGAGCAACATTTTGATGCGGAAACTACAGAACCCAAACCACCAAAAAAGAAAATCAACCTTCTGCTGGTGGCATCTGACTCATGATGATGAAAATGAACATGCATTCGTCGTCTCTGCGTTGGATCGTTATTGAACCGAACCCATCACCAGCATGGATTCATGTCCTCTAGAATGGTGGTTGAAGCATGAAGGGACATATGAATCTTTAGCGCATCTGGCATGCAAATATCTTGTGACACCAGTGCCATAAGAACACCTGTTCTCACTTTCAGGTGACGTTGTAACCAAGAAGCCGGCAACATTATCTCCTGCAAATGTAACAAAATGTGTTTGTCTGAGCGATTGGCTGAAGTAGGACCAAATGGACTTGTAGGCTCTAAAGTTTTACCTTGTTTTATTTTTGAATGCAGTTATTTTTTGTACATAATTCTACATTTGTAAGTTCATGATAAAGAGATTGCACTGCAGTACTGATATTGGGTTCATGGTAATTTCTGCTGTTTTTACAGTGCAAATACTTGTGATCAAAAATAAATATAAAATGAGCACTGTACACTTTATTTTCTGTGTTGCAATTGAAATCAATATATTTGAAAATGTAGAAAACATCCAAAAATATTTAAATAAATGGTATTCTATTATTGTTTAACAGTGCGATTTATTGCAATTAATTTTTTGAATCGCTTGACAACTCTAATTTTTCCTATGGTTTTCTAGTAATATAATTGGGTATTATACTGAATATATCATCATCTTTTTTTAGCTTTCTGAAAATGCTAATAGAGAGAAGTTTTCCGGGCATTAAAGAGTAAATCATGCACAGTTAGTTGAAAAACATTTTATACATCACTCATCCTGTTATATCCATGAAGCTGTGCAATTTCCCTACAAGGTAAGAGACCGATTTAGGTTCAGTTACATACAGATGAAAAGATATAATGCTCCTTTATTCAAATTATAAATTTTAATGAAAAAAGTGGGAGTGTCAAAATGTTTTTCTTCAGAAAACAATATAAGGAATAGCAAAAGGTGTGAATATTAAGCACAAAGTGCTTTTCTACTCTCAAGAGATGCACATGCTGTCTGTTTTAATGCAAGTATGTCAGTAAAGTCTTGTTCTCCCGTTGAGCATTCTAGTTAGTTTGCAGCTTCCAGGTATAGAAAATTGTCTTATTGAAGCTAAATAGGAATTAAATTAGTAACAGAATGGTTTCGTTATATTATGAGCAAGAGAGCAAAGTTCATATTTCTAATGTAATGACTGTGGGAGGATATAAAAGTCCCCTTTGAATAGATACATAACCCATTTATTTCTTCTCCTCTAGGTACCAGATGGATAGACTGGTAGATATTGAGAACCTCTGTCAGGTTTTAGCCTATGAGCTAGTTAATCACATGTCTTTAGTTGCCAAAAAAGAGCATTTATCCTGCAGGAAGAATGGTTGAAAGACTATTGTTGCATTATTAATAAAAACGGAGACAACACAGAATCCCTGATGCCTCAGGACGATAAGGTGAGACTCAGGAAACAGTTTTATTTTATTTATTTTTTCAGCTAGTTTTGCATTTCCATATTTCCACAGGCAACTGTAAAGTGTGGAATATAAAATGCATACAGCAGCTCTGCAGTGAAAAATGACTGGAAGTGTTCCATGTCATATGAATACATTATCTCATTCATATTTCTGTTTTGTATTACATTCGCATAGGCTTACTCTGCAGCTTTAACTAGTAGCGCACAATACATGATGCTGTACATAATGATCTGTGTCACTCAAGTGAAAAACAGTGTAAGATAAAATAGTTTAGAGGAAACATCAAGCAAGATTAACATTATTCTTGTGAAAAAATCACTACTAATCAGTAGCTATAAACAAAAGAATGGATAGTGAATTAAATATGAAACTGATAAGTATACATATACTATATGCCTGACAATGACATATATGGAGGTGTTTTAAAGTTAACATCAAAACATCATGTAAATGTACCTAGATTATAATGTCAGGCTGTCTATTTATTGAATTAGCATTTAAATCTGTAGTGGCCAAGCCTGAGAATAGAGGCTAGCAAATTTGTCCAGTAATATTTAACAGGCAATGGAGCAAGGAGACCTAATGTGTGCAAGATATAAAGCAAATGAGAGTCCCTAGGCCTCAATATTTTTACCCTTCTAACTCTCACTTACAAGCAATCTATTTTCACTAACACATCTCTCAAATGGGAATGATTATTTTTGAACTATAGTACATTGTCTTCATATTTACTGTTTAACATTATATGGCACTAATATTGTTCAGAAATATTAACATAGTAAATCTTCATATTGTGTTACTAGTATGTTGTCTAATAGTAATAGAATGCAGTTTATTGAAATTTCTGGGCTATGATCATAATGTCTTAGGTAATTAGGTAAAAAGTGCACTTTAAGAAAAAATATATATCTTTTATTCAGTGTAATCATGTAATATTGAAATGAATCACAATATTGTTTTTAAATGACACATTTTTAAATCACTGAGGTTTTGGGGAGTTTCCAAGAAGGGCCATGGTTGTACAAACATTTATTTTTACCACTCAGTCTATAATTACTGGTAATCAGGATACTGAGACACAGCTTTAGTTGCAGAAACAACATAATTTAGAAAGGTTTCAGAGTGGTAAATGTGTTGTTCTGTATCAGCAAAAAAAAAAAAAAATGAGGGAGGTTGAAGGTTTAACTTCCCTGGTCACTTAGTTTCAGACCTAAAAGTCACAATTCTCCAACAACAAAAACTTCAAAAACAGACGCCAACGAGAAACTGCAGAATTGGAATTAATTTGCAAACTAGACACCATTAAATTACGCTTGAATAAAGACTGGGAGTGGATGGGTCATTACACAAAGTAAAAACTATTTCCCCATGCTAATTTTTCCCCTACAGTTACTCACACCTTCTTGTCAACCGTTTGAAATGGGTCATCCTGATTATCACTACAAAAGTTTTTTTTTCCTCCTGCTGATAACAGCCCACCTTAATTGATTAGTCTCATTACAGTTGGTATGGCAACACCCATTTTTTCATGTTCTCTGTCTCTATATATCTTCCTACTGTATTTTCCACTGCATGCATTCGATGAAGTGGGTTTTAGCCCATGAAAGCTTATGCCCAAATAAATTTGTTAGTCTCTAAGGTGCCACAAGTACTCCTCAGGGTTTTTTTTGATAATTTAGAAAGGGTCTAGTACAGTAGGTGAAATTTGGGAGTGTTAGTAGGCAGGTTGCAAGTCATTTAGGATTTTATAAATCCAAGGCAATGCGTTAAAAATCCACCTAGAAACCAACAGATAGCCAATTCAGAGAATTACATCACTTAATAAGCAGGTTGCCACATTCCACACTAGTTTCAGTTTCTGTGTTGATTTAAGATAAAGTTGGAAGAAGAGCACATTGCAGTGGTCTAATCTCCAGGTAACAAAGACATGCATCAGAGCAGCAAGGATCTACATCTGAAAAAAGTCATATTCTCCTGGCCAAGTGATGATGAAAAATGGTCATTCTTGAAACTGCTGCTGTATGTTAATCTAGCAGCATTTTGAAGTCTAACAATCCCACCAGTTTATGAGTTCTGTTAACAAATGGCTGAGACACATCCTCAATATAAAGTAGGCAAACATCCTCAGTATAATATGGAAGGTATCTTTGCCATATCTACTGGTTGCTTCCCTCAAGTTACCAGCATTACTTTACCGTGACCAGTCTTATCTGGATTGAGTTTCAGCCAGTTGCCAATGATTTCAACCAGCAGTTTCATCCATTTCCTGATCTCAACCAAACACTGGACCAGACATTCAACAGCAGTGTCTTGGTTAGGTGAGATTGATACACTTTGACATCATCACCATATTGATAACTCTGCAGCCCATACCTCCTCACTCACCCTTTCAACAGGGGAGACAAGATGAAATGCTGTGAAAATCCAGATGATAGTTCTCCTAAAGATGAAGAGCAATTGCACAAGGTCTGGAAAAACTACCAGGAAGAAACTGAGCTGTCCCAGAGCAGTTGTGTCCAAACTTGGTATGCTTTTCATGTGAGTTATCAGAACTTTGTGATCATTGCTATTATGTGCATCTGATGGATCTAAAAATAGCAGCGTGGACACCCCAATCTTCATCCTTACCCAGACTGCAGGATCTTTCATTTACACCGCACCTCAGTTTCTGTCCTCTTATTCCAGTCATACTCAGAATGACAAGGGGTCATGTGAGGCATCTAAAGGCTCTAAGAGTTATCTCAGTTTTCTCTGTAGTCTTAAACAAAAATAGAAGATTAGATAGTGGAATGTTGTTGGCCAGATTGCCAGCATGAAGTGATGGTTTCTTGAGCAAAGGTCATACAACAACTTCCATAAGAAAAGACGATGCCCTACCCTCCCTTAAGAAGGAATTGACAGTCTTGACTAGTGATGAGCCACGTTCTTTCCTCACTGACCAGAAACAAGGAAGGACACTGGTTCCAAAGGGAGGTTGTGGAATGGAAGACTTGTGACAATGCCTCAATGAACATCACTGACTTAAATTCAACCAGAGAGAATTTATCATTTGTCCCTTCCTGCATTGAAGACCTTGCCAATGAATTTTAGCTTGGACGTGGAAGGCTTGCATGGTCAGCATTTAGATCTGACTTAATTCATTGTGACGCAAAGCAGTCAAATGGAAACCTAGAGGTACTTGGTGAGGATATTTTCAATACTTCCAACTATTTGTTTATGTATTATTGCAGGTGCAATCAAATATGGTGTTGATTTTCTTCAGCTGAAGAGTTTGTCATTACCTTGGGAAAACAGACTCTCCATTGCACACTCAATTCCCTGTGGATAGCTGAGGATTGCTGTAATTTTGAAACCAGTGTTCCAATTGAATGTCTGTGTGGGACTTGACCTATATGCTATATTAGGTCAATGTCCTAGTTTGAGGATCTTCTCTTATTATTCTGGGCCGAGTCTGCCCGCTTTCATGGTAACTAGTAAGAACAAGTCTATGGGATTTCCTGTTAATGTTTGGCGCAAATGACTTGGTACTAATGTAAAGAAGACTATATCCTTTTATTTATCTAGCTTGCCATGCATAATATATTCATATGGATACTTCTCTTTATCTTAACGGTCCTGGTTTGGCTGCCTGTGGTTCACCATCTATTTGGTTTTTCCCTAACTCTCCCATATATTGTCTGTGGAAGGGATTTCAGCATTCAACTGGAAATATGAAACAGCCTAGGAATTAGTGTCTTTCTAGTTTAGAGAATTTGTTTGTGGAGACTGTCCTTCATACTTCTTAATCTTCTTTCCAAGAACCGGAATATTTTATCTTTAGACAAGGAAAAATTATTTGCCTGTTATTTTGCTCCTCTCAACTTATAATTTGACAAGATTCATAATTGCCCTCATGCCTTCTCCTCATACTACATACTTGAATATTTTCCAGTGATTGACTTAATGCTCATTCTCTCTCATGTGTGTGTATTTATTTATTTGGGTTCTAAATTATGCTCAGGGGATGGGGAGCTCTTTACCTCTCACTCATGAGGGAGCCAGGCTCATGGGGAACAATTCTAATCACTTGTCCACAGACAGTTACACCTTTACATTCAGATTTCCAATAAGAAAATATGGTTGTGCCAGTTTCAGGATGGGGAGTACTTGTGGCACCTTAGAGACTAACAAATTTATTTGAGCATAAGCTTTCGTGAGCTACAGCTCACTTCATCGGGATGCATCCGAGACCTGTCAAGATGGGGTTTCTCGTTCTGTTAAGTAAATTTAAATTATTTTTTCTGCTGTGACTGCCTACTAGTATTTTTCTATATTTACTTATTCTAATCGGGATTATTATGCGAGGATTTCTCGCTATTATCCTTTTATTTTTAATGTGTATGATAATCACTTGACCTTATGTCTAACTTTATCGTTATTGTAATTTAATTAAAATGTCATGGCCACCATCAGTCTCAGACAGACAGTTAGAACACGGACCTTGCCGTAATTTATTTCCTATTCAACTACAATTTTTAATACGTAAGCAATAATATAAATAATAATCACCTATCTTGAAATCTAGATATGATCATACAGAATACCACCAGTCTGGTCCTCCACTGGTGCTACCTGTTGCTGAGGAATGCTCATTGTGACTCTGACCACAGATAAGGTTTGTTTCTGGTCCTCCTTCAAGCCAGGAGCAAAACATAATCTTCCAAAAAAAAAAAAAAATAGCCTGATGGTGCTAGACAGTATCACTCATATCTGCATGAAGTCCTGGCATGTGCTATTCTGCATACATGCGTGGTCATGAGACCATAGTTAGGGTTGCAGCAGAGATTTCAGTTTAACAGGAAATACTTTGGGATCTCTGCTGAAAGTCTGGGAACAGAAATAAACAAAACATAGATAACCTAATTTGGAAGGGGTTTAGTTGTCTGTATATATAATATATAGGCCTGTTTTGACTAAATTAATTGAAGAAAACGCCATATTCTAATATTTATTTAGTTTAGTGAGAACAGTATTTACACCAACAGCAATATCTCCTGTCAAGTGGATGGGCTGGTATTTAAAAGCTTTGTTCAAATATGTTTATGTACTGCGATTATTTTGTGGATTTGGTGGTCTTTAAATAAATTTTAGAGGCCACCATGGACATAGATAGGGCATTCTTCCTTTCCTCCTCATTCGGTACTTGCGTAAAGTGACCTAGCAGATTGTCAAGTTGCATATTGCCATAATGAGCAACGTTTTAATCACTGGAGCTGCTGTTGCTATAGCCTGGTGACTCAAGCATCCTGCAGTTCAATGGCAGCTTCATGCATATAAATCTGATTTTTTATTCACCTTTGCTACTAAAGACCCAGAACTAACTAAGCACTCCAAAGGGCCAAAGTACTGTAGGAGCTTCCTTCTATCACACTAAATGCGCAAGACCCAAAAGCATGGATCCAGTGAAATGATAACTTCAGAGAAGCAAAATTAGAGAGAAATAATTTTCCCATATGGGGGGCATTTTCAGAAAACTTTCAAAAAGAAATTTGAGTTTTTAAAAATTCTGACACATTTGTAAATTAAATTTGAATCTCGTTCTGCACAGGTGAAAGATGGCTGTCTTAAGTCACTGGTCTTTTCCTCACTGAGCATTTTTAGGCATTTTCAACCAGCATGCCAATTAGATCTGCCCTGACTAGAGTTAGATGGCACAGTGATAAACATGCCTGTGATCAGTCTACTGTGTCACTCCCATTAGTGCTAATACCGGAGGATCAGCATCAGTGATGGAGCAATAGTGGGAGAATTTCTAACAATGCTCAGTTTATACGCAGTCACTGCACCACCTAACTCCTGTATGTTAGCTGTGTATATACTGTGATGCTGGTGAGCTGTAGCTATCGTCATAACTAACTTAAATTTTGTTTTTGTTTGGCTTTCTCTGCTCTTTTCAGTCCAGTGAGTACCAGTGATGTTCTTACAGAAAAGATCAGGAATGGAACTGACTGGGTTGAAAAAAGCCAGGATTTCTTTCATGTATTGGAATTATTAGATTTGCCAAATAATTTTGCTCCTTTACTTGTGAGTACAGAAGAAATCGCTGCAAAATATTTTCCCTTGTCACTGCTGCATCTTTAGTAACATGAGTATGTGTAAGTTAGGCTAGCAGTAGCTCCTCCTTTCCATTCTTTGTTTTTATTTTTCCATAGTCATTTCTTCCCTCTTTTCTATTTCCACACCAGTCCGATATGTACATGAGACTCAATGTTGTTGAATATAGAGACAGAATCAGCAACTCCAGACATTTGTGTATATAATGGGTTATTCAATACAAGGGATTGGCTAAATAAGAAGTCATGTAAAAAAAAAGCCAATTATCTGAATTCGAAACTGTATAGCACAGCATGTTTACATTAAGCTTTAAAATAAAGTTTTCCTTTTCTTGAACTCTATTTCCATTCAGCTTCTTTTAAAAAAAATCATCCAATTTGACCTTCTGTATAATACAGGTCATGAAATTTCACCTAGATAGTCGTGTGCTAAGCTCAATAATTTGTGTTTGACTAAACCATATCTTCCAGGAAAGCATTCAAACTTGATTTGAAAACATCAAGAAATGGGAAATCTACCACTTCTCTTGGTGGTTTGTTCTAATGGTTAATTGCCCTCACTGTTAAAAATCAGTGCCTTATCTCTGATTTGAATTTATCCGGTTTTAATTTCCATCCCTTGGTTCTTATTGTGCTTTTTTTGCCAGGTTAAAGAGCCCTTTAATACCTGGAATATTTTTCCCCGGGAAGGTACTTGCACACTGTAATAAGTCCGTCTTTTTTTTATAAGCTAAACAAACTGAGCACCTTAATTTTCTTACTGTAAGGTATTTCTTCCAGTCCTCAAAATGATTTTTATGTTTTTTTTCTGAATTCTCTTCAGTTTTTCAAAATCCTTTTTAAAATATAGACACCAGCACTGGACATATTATTCTAGTTTGTCTCACCAATGCTGCATACAGCAGTAAAATCACCTTCCATTTCCTACTCATTACTTCCCTATTTATATATCCAAGGATGTATATGCAAGCCCTTTTTGCCACAGCCTCACAGTAGGAGCTCATGTTCAGTTGTTTGTCCACTAGGTCTCCTAAAATCCTTTTCAGAGTCACTGCTTTACAGGCTACATCAAATATGATGTCTTTTTTTTTTCCTCCCAGTTTTACCACCCTCTGTTTTCTCCTTTTTCCCATCATTTCTCCACATTTACAATATCTTGTCCCTATCTTTTTACCTTCTCTGTTATCTCAAAATCCAGTTTTTGGATGCAAGTTTTCTGCATTGAGGTGGTGGGCAGGGCTCTACTCTGCTACAACCACTTAGTTACATTTAGTGGAATATTGATTTTTCAGCATGTGCTGTAAAAGTCAATATTTCAGTAGACAGAACAAAGTGGAATCATTATTACATGGGTCAGTCAGTCATATTACATATATGACTTCAGTGCCATGCTTAACATAGATAATTGGCCTTCTCCAGTCTTCTCCTTGTCTGTTCTCTTCTTCACACTTGACAGAGAGAGTTCCAGTCTCTCAAGCAGCTTCTCTCAGGGTGGTTCTCTCTTGATGATCACTTTTTCATCCAGATTAGCCACCATAACTTTCCTCTGTCATTCAGTTTTTTTACATAACAGTTAATTTGGGTTCTTCCTCCCCAACCTTGCCCATATATATTTCTTGCACACGCTTCCATATTGCTACTTCTATGGCTCGGCCTATGACAGCGCAGATTCTGGGTTCCTACTGCTCACTCGCTCCGACAGGTGATGACCAGTCACCACCCAGCATTTTCTTGCGCTCTAGAGCTCGCCTGCCACTTTGCCAGTTTGATTTCATCCTCACTCAGAGTAACACACAGGGATGCAACCTTTATGGCCTCTTCTGGCTGCCATTTGATCTCTTCTTAGGAGGTGTTGCTAAGAAACAAAAGAAAAACCCTCATCTGCGCCTTTTATCCCTGGTGTCATAAGCATTTTTTTAATCTCCCTATGAGTAACATCCACTACCAGAGTAAAGCAAGCCAGCCATTTCTGGAGCTGGGAGCAGTTTCTGGAGCTCGGGCTGGGGCTGACAGACCTTTTAAGGAAAGAGTGGCCCAACCAACAGCAGTGATAGCAGGTGTGTCATCATCCCAGGCTGACCCGGACTGCCCCCTTAAAGGCAGTCATGGTGTTGCAAGTGAGCCCTTACTTGATTTTTCCCTCACCCAGGGTATCAATACGTCCAGACTGACTGTTAGATGCTAAAGAGCACCCCAAGTTGGAGGGTTTCATTTCTTAACAGAAAAGCCAAGGCAAGCCATAAACAAAACGCTGACTCCCACATCTTAGCTTGGTGACCCGGTCATTCTGTGTTCATTTGTCCCCGAACTGAGTCTAGTGTTCACCTCTATCCAGACTCTTCACCAGGGGTTCTCTCAGTTCCAGTCCCTCCCCTGGTATTAGACCTCTTGCTTCTTACGGAGTAAGACCCTGCTCTGGAGTCAGGGGTCCAGGCAGGTCCATCCACTGCGACTCTTCCAGGGACAGCGGGTGATCCTTGCCAGGCTGGGCTGCTGGGCAGAGTCTGGGAGACCCATGGCTCAGACCATGCCCTCTTGGATGCCTGCCATATGCAGCCCTCTGTCTAGGAGCTCCCCCCCAGAAGCACCTCTTATAGACTCTCCATTCTAGTGGGTTACCTGGAGAGCTCACCCTCCAGGTTCCCTGCTTAGCCTTTTGACTCAGGCATCTCTTGGGATCTCCTCTCCACAACAGCCTCCTGTTTTCCTTGGGAGTCCCCGCTTCACTGAGCTTGGGGTAAACTTTATTAGTTCCAGGGACTCATTTGCTAATCAGCCACCTGTGGCAGTTAGCTATCCCCAGATGAGGCCTTCACATGGCAGACTGATCCCTAGCTCCCCATAAAGGCAGCTGCCCCATAATAGGTTGTGTGTTGTGGGAGGGGGGGAGGTATTAAATGTTGGGTTTTTTTAAAGAATATATTTAGATTTTTTTAAAAGGGTTTAATATAGAGGAATAATATAATTAGCAGTTTACTAGCGCAATCGTATCAAAAGTTGTCATGAAAGATAAGTATAGTATACCAGGATTTCAAGAATTCATCACAAGCACAGTACATAACTTCTAGCAACCTTCTCCTCTTTAGAATAAATTAAACAAACCTGTAGTGCAACAATGAAGGACATATGTCAATGTAATGACTGCTTTTTACATTAAGGGAATGCAATAAAGTGCTATAATTGTATAACATCTCTGCCTGGGTAGAGCTTTTTTTCACTTACAGATTTATGTATGTGCTCAGTTCGTGTTGTTTCATGAAAAAGTTTTTAAAAACTGTTTCAGGTAAATCATGTTAACAAATATTTTATTATGACTTCTATTTTTTTCTATTCCAAGACACACGCCTGGGCGCACACCCAGCAGCAAAACCCAAAAACAAACCTTTAAAATGGCATTAAGGTTAAGTGTATGTATCAGTCATGTAAGGGTTAAAAACATTAAATAGATGGTGTAATTATCTCAAAATCAAGCATTACAAACCCAGGAAATTCAGAATTGAGGTTATACTTAAAAGAAATCCAAACACTAAAGAGACACTTCCAAAAATGTAACTCTTCTCTTTACTGATGCCATGCAATTATCATATAATTATAATTAAGGCATTCAGTGGTTGTGGTCCCAGAATAGATTAAACTAATTCTTAAATTTGTATTCATTTTTTCATATTTTCCTCTTCTGGATATCACTTTAGGGCACAGTTGAGGTTGTTTGATTGTGTTTTTCTTAACCTGTTTGGATTTCTTTATTTTAACTTAAATTAACTCTGAATTTCCTGGAATTATAATGCTGGGTTTGGGGATTATTATTACATCTCTGTGTTTTTTTTACTTTTACATTTTTGATATGTGCTCTCAACCTTAACTCCACTTTGACATAGTTTCCGTCTTTTAGATACCGTGGGGGAGTGTTTATTAATTGTTAAAAGTTGCATAAATGAGCACTAAACAACAACCCAAAAAAGAATACTATCATGTGACATTTTGAATGATTTGAAGACATGTAATACCACCCTTAAATTCTTTATTAATTTTAACTTTTAAGAGCAATTTCACCTGTAAAACAGAGTAGCACAAAGCAGCCAAAGTGAACTAATGAATACTAATACTAATGATACTAATGAATCTTGCAATTGGCTTGTTGGCTTAGAGGACTTTCTGAGTGAGACCAGTGCTATGTGAAGGAAGGGCAGAGGGAGCCAGTTCCCTCAGTTCTAATGTCTTTCCCCAGTGCTTCTGTCTCCGTTTCCCCAGCAATGTTGTTGGCAGCACACAGTGGAGCCAAGGCAACAGTGCCACGAGGAACCTTTCAAACACTGATGTCCAAGCTAGCATGCAGTCATGGAACACTTAGGGTATGTGTACACAGCAAAGAAAAACCCATGGTTGGCCTGTGCCAGCTGACTCTGGCTCGGGCTGTGGGGCTGTTTCACTGCTGTGTACCCTTCTGGACTCGGGCTGCAGTTTGAGCTCTGGGACTCTCCTACCCCTCAGGGTCCTAGAGCCAGCCACGGGTTTTTCTTTGCTGTGTAGATATACCCTTAAAGAGCAGTGATGACTGGGCCAAGTAATTGACGAGTGAGAATCCTTGAGTCATAAATCCAGTCTCTTATACTACTGACGCATTATAATCAATAGAATTGTTGCATGCAAATTAGCAATAGAGGAAGGGTGGAGATTGGTTCAATTACCTATACTGTCACAGTGGTTGTTGACCAGATCCTGTCTGGAGCCTAAAATATCATGACAAGTAGAAAAAATAATCACTAATAACTTTACTTACAACTTATTTTCTTCAATATAGCCTTTGCACATTACAGTTATTTTTAACTATATGGAAGAAAATTCCTAAAAGACCCAGTTTTTAATTAACTTTAACTCATACATTAATTAGCATATGGTACATTTTCAGAAAATTCATAGTCAGAGTATTGATGAAGCAAGCGGGGGGAGGATACAGTGTCTTTTCAAAGAGTTCGTATCACTTCTTTATCTGCAAATCAGAACTTTCCTTGTGTGTCATTACTGCACATTACTTCATTTAATAATAAAGAAGGCAATGGCTTTGTCAGACAGCTGTATTAACCTATGATTTTCATCTGGCTGCCCCATTTTAAAGGGTGTGGTTAGGATTTCAATCCGTGTTGTTCAAAAAATGAAACACAGTGAGAAGTGAAAGGTGTCAACTGTAGTCGCTCATACTTCATTTGGGTTTGGTTGGTCAGCATCCATAGGCAGCATGAATAACAGACTGGTCCTAATTTCAGCTGTATACATAATATCTTACTCTTTCAGTTTGTGGATAAGAATGGGAGCGGTTTGTGGGAAAGGTTTTCTTATTTCAGTAGTCAATACCAGCAACATCAAAAAGCTCACCTAATGTATTCTTTGGCAAGCCACAAAGCCACAATGAAAGCGGATTTCCAGGTTTGCAGTTTACTGGAGCACCTAATGTAAAGTTTTGCTGCTATGCCATATGTAGGGTCAGGTTTGGTCATGTCAAGTTCCCTGTAAGTCCTGAAGTGAATTTTTTCTATTTAGATTTGGCTCTTCTTCCTCTGACTCTGGCCTTCTCCCAGCTTAGTAGTGCTGCTGTTGCTCAGGCAGATGGAGCAGCCTTATAGCCTTCCTACTGAGGCCTCAGAAACCAGTTTATGGCATGGTGCATGAAGGCCTACGCAAAGGCTGACGTTGCTGCCCAGCCCCTTTTCTTCACTCATGGTGATGGCAGTTCTTTTAGGGTCCACCATTCTGTCCAGCGCACTGAGTCCTACCACAGGAAGAGATTAAAGCTGTACCCTGGGGGAAGAGTTGGGAGCTGTTTTTTTTTTTCATATTAGTGACAGGGCTTGTGACTAGATGTAATATCTTCCCGCATCTGGACGCCATACTGAAGGAAGAACTGAGGTGGCAATGGAAACAGGTCTCTTAAGAGCCACAGCCTCAAAGGAGGGGTATGGGGTTGTAGCAATGTCTCTCGAAAGCTTGCCCGCTTAGCTCAGTGTTGCTGGCCAATTCCTGTAGCCACTGTGAATGAGAGAGCCTCGTCCTGCCTCTTTGAGCAACAGCACATACCAGAGAAGGAAGGGAGGATCAATTGTACATAGAGAAACCCTATTTCAAGTCTTTACTGAGTGCCAGGAAGAGATATGGAAGGAAATGTGAGCTCTTCTCTGTGGAGAAATGAGCATCACCCACACCACTGGCACTCTCCGCAACCACCATTCTGCATCCTAACTAGTCTGTACTGGTATGTCCCCTGCTAGTGTGGATGAGTGAAGTTCTGCTGTGTGTGTCATTGCAGTGAAATATCAGTGATATTGCATATCCATCTTTATTCTTTCAGTACCCGTTGGCCTCAAGCCAGTGAATTGAGTTTGCAATGGACTTAACACAAAATGACAAAACATAGGAAAAGAAGTATCATTCTTGACTATGAAACTTTTTGATTGGGTGGAACGTGTAGGAAGAGGAAAACTCAGGCTGGGGGAAAACTGAGTGATATTTATTGTCATAGTCTGAGATGCAGTCAGCCTAATATGGTTTGGGTTATGCTTTGCTAGGGATTTTGTCACCAACATTTCTTACTCTCTGTTTCTGTGGGTGGAATTACACAGAAAATGACATTCTGTCACCTTTACTCCCCTTTACTCTGTAAGCAGTCGCATTTATTTCATTTATTTGACTTGTGGTGGAGCAGAGCACTTTTCATTGTGGGTAGTGGTCACAGAACCTGACCTTAAATGGGGAACGTCATACATTGCTCAAATAAATTATTAAAAAGGACTAGTCACAATTATACCTAGCTTCATATACAATATGTAAAAAGAGTAATAGAAAACAGTTTTCATAGGTTTTCATTTTATACATAAAGTACTCTTTCTACCTGTGACTAGGCTATGTTAATAAATAGTAATCGAAGGGGAAACTAGATGACTCAAGGATAGGCTACAGGAGTCTTTGATTTATGTATCACGAGTTCAAATCCAACCCAGACTGATAGTGATCAAAAGTTGTTACTAGCTGTGACTAGGCTCTAACTGGTCAATAGCAAAATGGGGATTAAGGACTTCTCGACAGAATAAAATAGTGAGGCAGGGCAGTTGTTTTTAGCAGGAAAACCTCCATTTGGGAATATTAAAGTCACATGAAATAAATAGAGTATTTCTCCACTGGAAATAAATTGAGCAGGATGAACTCTCTGAATCTGTAGCTTGCTTGCTATTGTAAATTGAGTGGGGCTGGAGACTTTGTACGGTACACGTTGTTTGATGATCACAGCTGCTGCTCATTTAGAATCAAGCCAAATGTTGCAAAATGTAAATTTAAGCTTGAACACTTTCTAAGCCACTTTGGCTGCCTTTTGAAAAACACTTTAGGCCTGAAGTCTGCTTTATTCATATCAATGGGAGTTTTTTATTAACTGTAATGGAAGCAGAATCAAGCCCTTATGTTGTAATTTTATTGCTGTTGTTGAGAAATAGTTGACCTAGAAGTTGAAATAATTTAATAATACAGAGAAAACAAGGTATATTAGATTCTCTTATAAAAAAAAGGGAAGAAAACTCTTTAAATAGATTGTAACTCCTGCAGAGGGTATTTGCATTGTTACCTAGAAACATTGCAATGATATCACATTTCACTGTACTGCTTTATACCCAGGAACAAAGATGAACTACTTCTTTGCCTGTGTTGTTGTAACATATGTATCCACTCTACTTAGGAAGAATCTTTGGCTGACCTTGTTGAGGTGAATGAAGAATATGGCAGATGAAATGAGAATGAGGGGATTATGCATCTGAAAACCAAGGACATCCAGTTAAAGCTCATCTTATTTTAATCTTCATGGTATGTTCAAATTTATTTCACTTTGTCAGTAAGCTCATGTAAGATAGTTTAATTGAAAAATACCCTTTTCTCAGTGGGATTTATGCTTTCAAACAGGTAAAACTCAGTTATCAGTAGTGTGCAAATTATGTCAATAAGCCCAAGGAAAAATCAATGAGAATATTTCCCTCAGGGCCTAGCATACTGATTATAAAAATATTAATACTTAATACCTTTATTACTCTCATATCTCTGCAACTGAAACATATAAAGATCCTTCTTATCCATTTATAAGGAATATATGATGTGTGCAAGTCCTTCAAAAGCCTGTTTGTTTGAGAAACATTTACATTTTGGACAAAAGTGCAAGAGGAAAGACAGCTGAATGCAAATTTATGTCTATCTTTGAAGGCATTATATATACATGTATACATATATATATATAATGTAATATAATATACATTTTGTAACCATATGTGTAAATCTGACACACATCAGACCTGACAATGTAGACAGGAATATCTTACGTTTTGAACTATCTGTAGTAACACTTTGTCATTTTCTGTAATAAAACTTCAGCTTTCCTAGGATGAATTACAAATGTTTGCTCTCACACAAAGCATAAATATAAATGTTGACAGTGTCATGCAACACTAACTTCTGTCATCCTTACCAGTACTTGCCACTACATGTACAATAGCCGGTGAAGCTTATTTGTAAAATAGAAACTACACAGATTGCTTGGGGGGAAACATATGTCAGTGTTGCTGGATTTCTGTTTAGTTTGACTTCTGTTGTTTAAGAATGCAGAGATATTTTTAATTGAATTCTTTTTAGCTTCCTGCGAGGACTGCACTGTTTAATGGTCAATTATCATGTTCAATGTAAATTGATTTTCAAGAACTTTTTATTACTTGGCTACAAAGAAACTTGACCGATGTGTTTTCAGCCTGAGGATCAAATTCTTTTACAAAATGAGAAACTAGCATAAAACTAGCTTTAACAAATAAATAAATATGAAAAAAGGTCATATCCATATTGTCAGATACTTTCTTTTGGCCAATCTTATCCCCATTGAACTCAGAGGGAGATTTTTCCATTGATTTCAATAGTAGCAGGGCCTAACATGTAAAGGTGTCTTTGAGTATTTCTGACACAAGGGTGAAGGGGAGAGGGGTCATAGGAGACTCACATTTAAAGTATTCATTCTATGAATATATTTTTAAAAATAACAATTAAGGACTTTTACGATGTCGTTTTAGCACTAATGCCTCTTGCCCTGCAGACTTGGAGGTGCGGGGATTTGTCTGGGCCAGCAGAGGAAAGAAAACTGTTGTTCCCTTAAAGGATTGTGCCCCCTGTTTAGAGTTGAGGAGTGGGATACTGTGGCTCATTGGCTGGAGCAGCACAAGCCTATTGACTCCCACACACTCAAAGGAAGGGCTAATAAACCCTTCCTCCGGCCCCAGCAGCACCACTTGCACAGGGAAGAAAACCTCCCCCATTGGATTAGAATAGCACTGGGTTTGGGGGCCTCACTGAATTTACCCCTGGACTGCCAGGTTGGCCAGAGTGGTGTGAGGTTTTTTTCATCTTCCTCTCAGCAGCCCAGGGACCCAGTGGCTCAGTTAGGTTGTAAAATTTATTTTGTTGCAACTTGGTAGGTGCCCAGTGCAGGTATTTGTTCAGAAGGGGGTCTGGTTCCCTGAACTGGAATTGGAAGCAGATTAGAAGATATCTCCTAAAGAAAGTGGGGAATTGGGTTCCTAATGTCTGGGTTCAGTAGGGAGACAGCCTGCTCTTCCCCACCCTCCTTAGCCCTCATAGAAAGGGAGGATAATGGGGTCTCAGCAATATCACTGAGACCAGGTTAGCTGCTGTCAGCTCTCCACCAGATGAAACAGATTACAAAGGAATTACCTGCATTGGGCAAGTTAATCCCAGATAGCTCCCAGATGTGTTACTTAAAAGTTTCAGCCTGGTTAAACCACATTCCTGGTGTCTTGTCTTTCTTCCTGTGGTGTATGGGATAATGCTTCATATTTGCCATAAATTGGATGCTTGCACCTTTTAATGAGTTTTGGCACAGTGGCCACAATTTTTGCAGAAGGAGATTTAATGACAAAAGAAAGACATAATACAATTAATTCTTACCATAAGAATAACCCTGGTCTATCTCTCAACTTGGATAAGTTGTCCAAATCAAGCAATTAAAGAGATCCTCAGTTCCTCATAACAGTCTGCCTCATGCATTCAGCCTACTCAGGTCTGTATGGCTGATTTAGGCCTCAGTCCTGCAAGTGCACGTGCCTAGGCAGACCCCCCATCTCTACGCTCAGAAGTCTGCCCATTTCCCATTTTTTGTAACCTCACAAATCATCACCATTGTAGAGGATATTGGGTTTGCCACCACTCCAACTGTGGCAGTATTTTCTGGTAGGTTTCTCTATGCTGTCTCACAAATTCTTCTTCTGTCGTTTTGTTGGCCTTATAAGGAGACAAAAACATTTTCCTCCAAATACATTGCTAATTCTACTAACATTTAAAACACTGTACAAACTTATCTACAAGGTACAAAAATCTCTAACATGATTGCAACCTGAAATACACCTTTCAATATTAAACAGAATGGCAATAATTGCCTGATTGAGTAAAGCAAAGTATGGGACAGATTAATATACATTGAAAATCAAATATTATTTCACATAAATGAAATGTCCCAGGCAGTTGCAGTTTTTGCTTTTTATGCTGCAACTTTAAACATTATTTATTAAAACCAACAAAACAACGGAATTAAACAGACTGGCATAATCAAGGCATAATATTGACGTGTTTTTGACAGTTCTGCCGATGGCAGTAGAAGGGAGGGAGGAAGGGAGACCCCATTCCTAAAGTAGTTATTGATACCTTTGTTAAAATTAAGGAGTGTTTTACATATTGTCTTTTGAGAATTTGACACTAGTTATTATTAAACTTACAGCTGGACCTTTTCTAGATCTTTTAAGTTACAACAATTTTACTTGTGCATTTTTCATATGGTCCACCTGAAGTCTTTGAACAGTGCCATAGTGCAGAATGTTGCTATTTTGTGAATACGCAGGCCTCTCTCTGCTTTATTTGATGCTTTACAGTGCACTCCAAAGCGTTGAGATATTCAGTGCCACCACACAATCTTTGTATTGTCTTACTACTTAAAACTCAACAGTGCTTTTGATACTGTCTCTTGTCTGGAGCAATGCTTTAAAGTAGAGGAGACTATTTATTCTTCCAGTATAATATGAAAATGATAACAGAGTCAAAAATTCCTTTTTTGTACAAATTTTTGGGGTCTTGTCTTTAAAACCGAAAAGGGTTTCTTTTGGGATTTGAGTGTCTAAATCTATGGTCTCTCCAACATATGAAATGATAGGCCATTCAAAATGCCCAAATATTAATTTTTGTGGCATGTCTGTTGTATATTCATCTGTCAACCTTGGGTGAATTTTCTGGATTTCTATTAGCTTGTCCCAAACTGCTGGCAAGCTAAATTTCTCTAGCAGGCATCAATTCATTGTATTAAATGCCTGTTCTGCCCTGCAAGACATATTGATTATTTTTTTCTCAGCAAAGTGACAAATACCATTTTCATGACTATAATAGAGATTGATTACAATTTTATGGAACACAGAGGGAGCTCATCTTGCAGAGACAACCTTGGGGCATATAAAAATTGAAAAAAATCATTTGAATTAATAAAGAAATTAATGAATTCATCTGTTGCTGATGAAGCCAAAGCATTTTTGAGATAATGAAAATACTGTAGATGCATGGTCATTGCTGAGTGGGGACGCGAGCTTAAATGTATTTATAGCAGCTAGTGTCTGAAATCATTTGCAAAAATGCTAGTAATCAATCTTTAGGAGCCCAAAGTTAAACTGGACTTCAAAATCTTCTTTGTCTATTAAAGCACATGTAATTATATAATGTATGACCAAAGTCATATCTTTATTGATACAAAATAAATCTGAAAAAGGGAGGGAAGAGTTTGAGCTTTTTGAGTTGTGTGATTCGTTTTAAGCATAAAAAGAACTAATTCCTTTAAGGCTTTTTCCATTTACCATAGACAAATGTTCCTAGATACTGATTTACTGATTGTCATGTTAACTTTGAACCAGATTCTTATACCCTCACACTTCAGCAGTTTACTCCACTATTAACTTCAGTGGGACCACAGCGGGGCAAGGTGTGTAAATGATGTTGAGCATCTACATCTGACACAGAGTTAGCTTATTCATGGCACTGACGCCACAGTAAAGTGAATTATAATAGCAACAAAACGTATGCTAGGCATTTAGGTTAAGACAGGATTTTAAATTCCGTGTGTGTATTATTTGTTTGGTTGTCTTAGTCCAATAATGTAGTATTTGCTGATAATATCTTATTGATACCTTTTTTAATATACATATTGTAAAAGTAAAAATGTGTTTAAAATGATTGCATATTCATCCTTATTATTTCCATTTTCAAAAACATTTTATCTTTTCCTATACGTATACATTTTTTTTAAAATGAGGTGTGAATAGCAGTTTAGCAGAGAATCACAGGCAGGCTGAAAATAAGACAAGGGGAAGAAAAGTCACACTAGTTAATGGCTACTTCCCCCTTTATTAAAAGTGTTTTTTAGAACTGTAATTTGCAGTAAACTTTATTCTTTTATTGCTGAAAAAATGTAAAGAATAACAACTGTACTTGAATAAAGTTTTACATTTAGAAATCTAGACACTGAGCAAAAGGATGTGCATGATATACAGGTGCAAACTTGGTCACAGTGGAAGCAAATTACGAAATTTCACGTTTTGCACCTATGACACAGGAAAACATGAGTTTTCAAAAAAAAAAAAAAAAAAATGGTCATGCCTGCCTAACAAACTGAAGGCTAATCATGGCTCTTACTTTCTGTCAAACAAAATCAATGTGCATTTTTTAAAAAACAACTGGTACATGGAGGGATTATAGTCAGATACCAAATATAAAAAAAGAAAAGCCAGGTATGGTATATGGGTGGACGACGTTTCTCCAATTTATAGTATTAAAAAGTAGATTCAGATTTTCTTTTTTGTTGTTCAAAATATAGTCAAAACATAATAACTTTAAAACTAACAAGTTCAAATTCTTTTGCTTTAAAGGAACCACCACTGAAAGAGTCACATGTCAGATTTTCCCCATCTGTTGAAGAAATTTAACCATGAATATAATTTTATAATGGAAAATTTGGTTGTCCATATGTAGCAGATACCAAGAGCTGAACACCCCACAATTCCTCACACCCCTCTTTGGGACTTCAGTAGTAATTAAAAATAACAATGAAGCCAATTTATGTGTTTAGTCACTCTTTTCACGTATTAGGTAGACATTTTCCCAGCCTGGTCTCTGCCCAAAGGGGATTTTTTTTTTAAGTTTAAACAAGAAAGTCCTGCTGTTTTCAGAGGAGAGGAGAGTGAAAGAATGTATCCATTGTCTGGCTACACCGGAAGAAAGACAGGATGCAATGGATGGATATTTCAGTGGTAAAAGTAGCGAAATATAATCTTCTACTGAGACAAAATTGGGAAATTTTTTTCTTTAAAATACACCCCTTTCCCACCCCCAAAAAACATAAACTAGTCAATTCTATGATTATGTTAAGAGTACATGAACATTGCAAGTTTACACTCTGAAAACTCAGGAAATGATTATACTGAGGTTGCAGGCACAAAATTAGTTTATTCCTCCTTAAATATACATGTTACTATGGAGTCTGTAATTACATGATCACCTACTGTTTCTCAGATAATGCAGTATAATATGTTGTGTGCCCTTATTTTATTTTAGTAGCCTCTTAATATAATTCTGTAAAAACTGTCTTCAAAAATATTGCACATCCACACCATTTTGTGAAGCAATAAACTTTGGTGGTCATAAAATGGCTACAGAGAGTGAAAGTTAAAATAAGCTCTATTACCCCCCCTTTAAAATAGAGACTTTGGTTTTTTACAGAAGTAGTGCAATATATTTAGCTGCTTATGGCTCACTGACAATTTTTAAGTTATTTTTAAAATTAAATTTCGAACCAATACCTGCAATGAGGAAGCAATACATTAAATGGCCAAAAAAAAAGGTGTGTGGGGGGGTATTTACTACCCATAGAATCTGACCCTTGGAATAATTTACCTGAAACTGAATAATGTAGGTATTTCAAAAATAAAAGAGGTGTAAAAAACATATTCTATGTTTAAAGGATCTGATAGAAACGTACCCTAAAACTATTGAAGAATGAGGATAGGGCCGTCTAATCCTTTGCAGCTGTTCTGGTGGATTTCATACAGAAGCTGCTTATTTTTACAGCCATATTTTGAAATGTGTTGAAATTTTGGAAACGGCAAGTCATTTATTTTCATTTGTTTTGTAAATATAAATCCATTTTACATAAGTAAAGTTATTAATAATGAATGTGTGTGATTGATAATTAACTTATTGTTGTATTCATTCTTTCTTTTTTATTAATTGTGTTTTGCATTGGAGTCAATGGGAGTTTTGCCAGAATAGGGACTGCAGGATCAAGCCCCACATTCATGTAGTAGGTGAAGCACTCTTAAATCAGTCTCTATGGAGTTATTTAGCTGTTACCAATTACTCTTGCATTGTAAACAATCGAAGTGCTTGTATCTGCAGGCAGTAGATAACCTGGAAATCAAATATATCAGCTCTACACAGATCCATGAAGAGATTGTCCTGTCTGCTAAAACAAGAGTAAAAGATGTGATTGTAAATAACACTCATAGGCCAAATAGGTTAGTGACATTATATAAAAGAAAAAAGGGAGAGAAGCCACCTATGGCAACAAGTTGAAATCTAATTGAAAAGTTGGTGAAAATCAAATCAAAGCCTTAAAAAACTTCAAGTTTATTGTAAGTTTATTTTGCTTTGTGCAGTACTCACTTTCAGTGTATGGACTGCAGGCTTGCTTTGGAGCTTGTTTGATCCATTACTCTGAGTAAGACCTGGAATAGCATGTTGATGATGCCATAAATTTGTAAAGCCTCAGCAATTTACCCTTTGTTTCAAGTACTGAAATTATTGTTACTACTGTACTTAATTTTTTATATGTAGGGATTGTGTTTGGAAATAAAAGTTGTGGACAATATAGGAAATAGTTTAAAATTAATCTAGTTTCTATTCCAGCATCACTTGAAAAACGTTATCTTAATTGGTTTGTTGTCATGACCACTACTTAGCATTATAATATTTTTCCTAGTTTTATTTCTCATTACCAATGAGAAAAATAAGAGCAAAATAATGGGTGTCCTATGCTGGGATTTTTAATTTTTTTAGTCTATCTGATGGTTAAGACAAGAAAGGGAACTATATATGATACTATTTAAAATGATTCCTTTATTAGAAATTGTCATTTTTTCAGTGATCTTGAAGTTTCATTCTGCCCCAAAGAAGTCATTGATAGTTTTTCCAGTTAGCATCATATTTACAGAGTAAGCAAATGGATTCTAAACCAGAAATATTGTTGCTGATATTTCTGTAGAGTTCTAGGCTGACCCTATTATGTGGGTTCTTAGGCTTCTATCACAGGAACAATACTTAGTAGGCTTTTGTTTCCTTTATAAGTGAATGTGAAGATGATGGTAATATTTGCTTTTCATCCATGTTTTAATGAAAATGTTTGATAAACCAACTTACTCTAAGGGTAAAAAGAACAAATCTATAAATTGTAATTTTCCTGAACTGAAAATTTCTTGGAAAAGTGTCCTGAATGCACGCTTTTGATTTCTCCTAAAGATAGCTATTTAGTCCATTAGTGGATTTTTTTTTCTGCCAGCCTGGCTTCCTGTTGGTTTGACTGTGGAGTAGCAGGTGTACAATTCCAGAGTGTCTTTAAAAGTGGCTCAGCAGGGCTTCTCCGCCGTGCGTTCACAGGAGACAGCTCATCTGTTTAATCCTTATGTTTTAGTCAACCTTTCTTATTATGCGGACAGAGCTCTGATGCTCAGCTGGATTTTGACTCTCAGAATGAATTGATGGAGCTCTTTGATCTTTCTGTGTATTGCATCTGTTTCATCTTTCATCTTAATGCATGATCTTCACAACTCCAGCTAGTGCTTTATTTATTTATTTTTCCACTTGAATCCATCAATTTTACTTTGTTCTCCTTTTTTGGCATTCCTTTTTATGTGCAATGAACTAGATTGCATAATTTTAATATAATGATAATTAAGTTGGTATGTGTATTTAAAATAGGGTGACCAGACAGCAAATGTGAAAAATCTGGACAGGAGATGGGGGGTAATAGGAGCCTATATAAGAAAAAGACCCAAAAATGGGGGCTGTCCCCTTAAAATCAGGACATCTGGTCACCCTAATTTAAAAATACAGAGGAAGACCAAGACAGCCATGTTTATTTAAAACATTTCCAGAGACTTGATCAAAATCTTTAAATGAGACGTACACATCTTTACAAATTTGCAAATTATTGTATACAATGTGTGTAATTAACAGACCCGATACTGAAAGGGCAGAAGATGTAATTTCATACATATTTGGGAAAGCCCACCACTCGAACTAAAAAGTCTCATAAATTCAGATTTCTAAGAGTATTTAGCAGTAGACTAGAACTAATATATAATGCATTCTTGAGATTTCCCATTAACATTTCAGGCTATAGGCCCTAATTCAGTACAGCACTTAGATGTAAGTCCTTCCCTATTCAGGACAGCACTTAAACATGTGCTTAAATTTAAGGAAGTGCTTAAGTGTTGTCTTGAATAGGGATGCTTTTCTGAATCATGGCTTTAATCTGCATCCGACAATTCTGATTAAAAATATTCATGGAACCATGTAGTAACTCTGTTAAATTGCATATAATCGATAGCAGGTTTTTAGCTTCAAGTACAACAGACAATAGGGGATTCCTTTTGTTGTTTTAATGAAACCAAGAAACGTGAAATTTAGATTATTCTTTAAATTCAACTAAAAGACTGTAGAAGTGTAGCATTTTGTAATTGTATGTTTGATTCTTATGCTTATACCAGAGAGTTTGTGAATTCTTTTGTTTTCTATAATATTTAGTTAGTGTTCAGTTGTGACAGTCCAGTTGTTGTGTGCATGGGTAATGTACAGTGCTGCAAGAGCTTTTACAAGTGAGCAAAGAGCTGTTGGGTTTTCACAGCCAAAAGCTCAAAAGTGTTATCAAAGGGTCTTTCCTCATGAGGGGTTTACTGGCATATTTGATTGTCATGCACTGTCCTGGATATGTATCAGAACAGCATATACAAAATGTTTGAATGACCTGAAGTCAGGTCTCACCTACAGGAAAATGCACTTACTGCTTTTGTCCACCCACACAGAATGATGAACGTAGTTTGATTTAAGAAATCTCTTAGAAATAGGCAACAACTGGGGACTGCATTTCTTAGTGGAGTGCTCTCAACACTGAAATTCACTTCCTCGGTTGGTGTGGCAAAGCCTGAGTCTGTTGGCCATCAGCGCTATCTGTAAAGTCCCAGGCCCTTGTCTGAAGGAGGATTTTTTTTTTAGAACTAATGGGTTAGTCCTTCAGTAATGTTGCCTATAGTATAGTATAGTATATCAACTGAATATTGATACTTCTTTAAATATTTTTGTACATTAGATATTGTGAACAGTTCATTTTTAACACCACAAATACATTAATTCAATTAAAACTTTTACTGTTTTTTCAGATATGTTTTTCCTTAAAAATATAGCTTAAAATTTTCAAAGCCACCTAACTGATTAGGATACCTGTTGCTTTAGTACTAATGGACGTCGGCTATCCAAATCTTCTAGATTGTTCTGAAAATCTCAGCCATATAGTACATACGTATGAACCATCCATTATGTGTATGCCAAGACCTTGAATGCAGCACACACATTTATAAAACTGGTCAGACATCACAAATGTTTCTGAATGCTTATATATATAAGCTTTTTTAGATAATCATATTTTGCTTTGTGCTTACTTGAGGTCACTGTGTCATGGATAAGTACAGCTGATCATAAGTATAGTTGTCTATAGAAAAGTACTGTAATGTGGTTATTTTGAAATTAGATACGCTTAAAAAATGTGTATTTTCCCACAGTATAATAAACATATTTTGATCAATTTTGTTCCTTTTATGGTTTGATCATCTTTTGTTACTGCTTGACCGTGGAATCTTACAAATGCTTGCTGTCCCTAGTCACTAAGAATAACTTAGATGTGTTCATTCTCAGTGAGCCTCATTTTAGAGTTTATGAAAAGGAAAATGAGGCTTTGAAGAAAATAGCTACTGAAATTGGCCCATTTGATCGTTGTTGAGCCTTTGGTGCTGCTGCTCTAATGTCTCTGAGATTAATCAGGTGCAGTATATTATCTTTAAGGAAATTAAATAGTAGACTTAAAATTAAGAAGCCCATTAAAACAATTTGGCGAATTATTAAGTCCCTGACTGGTCAGAGGTGGACAGTTTGATGCTTTCATTGAGATGCAGCTTTAGGTGCATCCAGGTCCTAAATATTAATAGTTGGGCTTTCTTGACTTTCTCCTCAGAGGATAATCCTTGTGAACAACAGATGTGCTGTTCTAATACTTCTTTGTTTCCTGATGGTTTGGATATTTTAGTTTATACTGATTTGCTTCAGAACACTGCAGATGTGTTCTTTCAACTGTTTTATTAAGAGTCATGTACTAGCACATGTTCCTGTTGTATTATTATGCATGTTCCAGTTTAGCAGAGATAAAATGTCTTCTTTGAGAAGAGGCTTCTGTTGTAAATGCACCTTTATTTTTGGAAAAATATCAAATGCTGCTTTGAAAATTAAGTAATTTATCTAAAATAAAATACTATGTTGCTTGAACAGCTCAGTATTTTTTCCCCAACAAAATGGTTTAAGTTCATTATCTCTGTAAAAATATTCATTTAATTTAGGTTAGGTGCATCTATCATTCACCGCACATATTTACCATCACATAGTATAATTCTTTCCAGTTTTCTGTGTATGGGTGTGGGTCTGGCCTTTAATCAGGAGAGGCTCACGGGTTTCAGGAAGTGTGCCAGACCCAAAAGTTGTGGGGAACGGCATGATAGAATGACTCTCCACCTGCTAATCCACACGCAATGGTGTAAGCCCTGCCATTATAGGAAGAAGTAATGCCAATGTCTACGGTCATAGGACTGTGACAAGTTGACTTGGACTGATGCTTGATTCCCTATAAAAGTTTTCCCTGTGTGGAAAGCATAATTTCTTCTTCCAGAGGATGATGCAAATCTTTTCCATCCACTCTTCATTGTATAAGGCACAGGTAGCATCTCTTTTGTGCAAGACTGTTGAGTGTCTGCAAAATCAGAAGTTGGAGTTCCCCTTTCTGGCTTGTGTGTGTTTATTTTAGTAGGCATCAATTCATTTTTTGTATCACCTGGAATCTTCCCATAACAGAGGTTATGAGCTGACTTGTCTGCTTTTTTGTGTGCAATTGTTACTGAGTTTTGTCTTTCTGTGCCACGGTGAGGGTTTATGAAAATCCTTCTGGCATTATGCAATGACTTAGGCAAGAAAGTGGTTCTGCAGATAACTACAATGGGAGTGACATTGCTTGTTTTCCCTGTTGGGGAAAAGGTGCACGTTGTTTCTACCTGATGAATAGACATCAGCCCATCCACCTCCTGGACAGAGGGGGCCTGTCCCACGCCTGCAAGCCAGAAAGGGTAGTACAGTTGGCGCTGGTAGTCTGCTTCAGTGTAGTAGAACTTGATATTGTGTCTGGTGCAAACAGTGTTTGAATATCCAGAGTATTTTCCACTCCATGCATCTGATGAAGTGGGTTTTAGCCCACAAAAACTTATGCTCCAATACGTCTGTTAGTCTACAAGGTGCCACAAGACTCTTTGCCACTTTTACAGATCCAGACTAACATGACTACCCCTCTGATATCAGAGTAACCAAGGAGATCTCTTCAGCAGGTTTATCAGTACAAGAAAAGGGCAGTGGCTGACAGAGGCAAAGGAAGCTCGTCTTACCACTCTCAGGCTCATCTCTTCCTTTATCGTCTTGGCTACAGCCCAATAAAATCAAAGCCCTTCAAGCCAACAATCTTCTTACTGAATAAAGTTGAGTCTTTTGCCATTATAAAAACAAACCCTAGAATGGAAGTATTATTATTTTTCTTAAAATGTATCTGTATTACAGTAATGCCCTCAATGGGCTAGGTGCTAGCTAAACATATAGTCTCCCTCACAGTGCTTATGAGTGAAGATGCCAAGTGTGATTTATTTCAGAGGTGATTGAGTTTTGTAAAACATTTGAAGTTTTCATTCTGTTCAATAACATACACATACATTTTGTCAGGCAAGATGATTCATGATCTGCAGTACTAAAAAACAATACCCATTTCTATACTGTTGTGTACCCTCCCTCCGCAAAAAACTCATTCTTGGCTCGCTCAGGAACCAAACTGCCATTGGCTCAAGGGCTGGCTGAAAAATAATAGTTCTCTTTTGAAAAAAATGTCAGTTTCAACATTTATTTTTGTTCTAGAATGAAACAGATGTTTTGAAATTTTTCGTGAAAAAGTATGTGCATCTGGGTGTGTGTGACACACACCCACCCTGGAATAGCTACAAGGTACAGAGCAATATAAGGGAAATATGAGCCCCTGAGAGCAGGGACTTAAATATGGGTCTCCCACATCCCAGGTGAGTGCTCTAACCACTGGCTATTGGCTATTTTGAGGTGGGTCACCATCTCTCCCCCATTTTGACCAGAAATTCTATCCTGGACCTGAGAAACCTTGCCTATGAAAATTTTGTCAAAACTAATACATTTCTACAAAACTTAGTGATTTCAGTGTATTGGCATTTTCTGACAACAAAACATAACTTTTGTCAAAAAAGTCCAGACCACCTCTAATAGGCTGCCTCCCTGCAGTCGCACACAGAGGATAGCAACTTTGAAGGGGGGAATTAATGCAGCACTGAGCTGTACTAACTCCTGATGGGTTTGGAAAAGCATTTACCATGAAGAGATGTTTCCTTCTCAGATCTATCTGTGCTCCTGCCCCATATGTTCCTCCAAATCTACAGAGTTGTGCCATGCTTCATTGGCTTCTTGCCCTTATATTGCTCCTGTGCTCTCCTCTGTACCTTGTATCATAGTCAAGCATTTTAGGGCACCTATTAATTGGCAGACATAATTTTTAAAACTACTGTGTTTGAATATTTGTATTTAATCACATTTTTCATTTTTATTTAAATTTATCATGTACATACTTCATTTTATATCATTTACATTTCACTTAATATTCTGCAATACAGTGTTGAGTTGTAACAATGGAAGTTTATTATAGTTGTATTTTTACAGTTAAACCACCAAGTAAATTTATTTAATTTAAAAGTAAATGAGCCTATATTAAACTGGCTTACGCAGTGCAGCTTGGACAGTATTTTGATCCAACAACTTAAAATACTCATCACAGCTTTTTTCTTTAGTTGGTTGTTCCTGTTCCTTCATAAAGTTGTTTAATCTTGTTTTGCCTTTTCTTTGTGATCTGGGATCTTGCTTGCTACAGCAATCTCTGTGGAAAGTTGGGAATGTGTTTTGCTCAGAACACGTGTCTCCGTTGGATGTAGGTGGTCACAATTATGGTCCCTGTGAGATGTTAGTGGAGGTGTCTTCCTCTCTCTAAACCTGGAGCTGCTGCATAGTAATTATGCTGTGGGTTTCTTCTGGTTGAGGATTCTTTCCCTAGAGTCTGTTCTGTAATTCTTTTCTTACTGTGCATCTTCTGTGCCCTTTACTCCACCAAACTTCTTTCTCCTCCTGTTCTAGGCATGATGTCTGGCACCTTCTACTAAGCGCTCTTCCTCTGTTTCCTCCTTGTGGATACCCTCTGTGATCTCCCCCCAAGCCCTATACATTCCTTGCCAATTTGCTATTTTCTTGAGATACCATTTAATATTAGATGTCAATAGGAAGAACAACTGAGACTGGGATTTTCAAAGCCTCAAGGGAGTTGAAAGCCTAAATCCCACTAATTTTCAGTAGCAGTTGGGTGCCTAACTTCCTTTGCCCCTTTGAGCACTCCAGTCTCAGAGTCCAGTTGTGTAGTGAATGAAAAAAACAAAAAGTTTGTCACATTTATACGCAATGGCCAAACTTAAATGCCGGTGATGTACTACTTTGAACATTCTTTCATACTGCCCTTTATGGATGGTACAGCTCCCCCAAATTAAGCAGTTAAACCACTACCTATTCTCCTTCACATCCCTCCTCACTTCTGCTGTGATGCCTACAGTATACAGACAGCTGACAAAGCCTAGGAAAGTAGCCAAGTGGGGATGACACAACCGATATGTTTGTATATTTCATATTATTAAAAATGAGACAGTCTTAGCTACCACCATATGGTGCATAAAGCTTATCTGTGCAAAGAATAAAATAAAGTAATATTATCGTTGCCTCAGCCTCCCATCACTCCCCCTGTTTGTTTGTTACACTCGCTTGTTGCATCTGGTCTGAAACCCAAGTTGTGTGCTGGGTCTAGCGCCTGTCTCATCTTCATGTTTGTACAGTGCCTAGAACAGTAGGGTCTGATACTAATTAGGACCTATATGCAATAGGGAAATACATATAAATAATAAAAGGCATAGTGCACAAATGGATTCTTAAATATCGAGTGAAATCCTGGCTCCACTGAAGTCAAAGGGAGTTTTGCCATTTACTTCAAGATTTACCTCTATAAACAGAGGTCCCTGTTTCAGCATTTTGTATGGCTGTAAATATTTTCCTGCCTACTTTTAGTCCAATAAATAGCAGTATAAAATTCTATTACAAGGATCAATTTGGGCAATTTGTGTTTTGATGATTAAGATAGATCTAAATGATCATTACAACCAGACCCCTTAAACTCTCCACATCAGACAGTTGCATAAAAGCAGAATTTCACACTTAGAAGGACAAAGCAAGCTCTGATAACATTGTAATTTCAAGGCAGCATAACCAGATTATACCTGATATTCTCATAAACTGTTACATTTTCTATCTGCAGCTATTTTCTCCCTAGTGTTCAAAAGTGTGTGAAATTCTTATCAATCTTTTTAAATGTTAAAGAAAAACAAAGAAATGACTTTCAATATGATAATTAAAAGGGAATAAACAAAGCTAAGTACATGAGCTCTGAAAGGATATGTTTTTTGGAGAATAGGCTCTGAACCAAATAGTCAAATGTTCACTGCAAACGGTTCGGCCAAAACTGAAGTCCACCCTGGAGATTTACTGTAGTTCCTGTGTAAATGCTACAAAATAGAACATAAAAAGAAGAGTCCAAAAAAATGTTTGCATGTCATTATGAATTGACCATCATCACGGACGGTACTTATGCCTAATTCGTTAAATGTAATATCACCATACCTTTATTATTGTACAACCGTGTTTAGTATTAGTTTTTTATTTTCACTACTTGTATGCTGTTGACTTTTTCTATTCCACTATATTTAATTCACTTTTTAGTACCTCACAATATGCTTAGTTTTTAACTACAATCTTGAAGCCAGGATGCAAAGCTGTCCAATTTTCTGTTAAATAAAAAAGGTCAAACATAGTGTTGCTTCCTAGAGCAAGGCTGAAATTAACTATCAGATT
Organism: Eretmochelys imbricata; assembly: GCF_965152235.1. Taxonomy (NCBI): domain Eukaryota; kingdom Metazoa; phylum Chordata; order Testudines; family Cheloniidae; genus Eretmochelys; species Eretmochelys imbricata. The sequence goes on along the minus strand of NC_135572.1, from coordinate 275,274,404 downwards.
AAATTTAGTTAGGATACTTTTATATTATGAGGTTATAATTTATTTGCATTTTTTAACCTTCTCACAGTGTAGGCTCCACTAAGCAGAATTTATAGACGATCAAACTAGTTGAGAAGGATGATGTCTACAGAGAAGCCTTTAATGGCAGCTAACTGCTTCTATGGGCCCAATTAAGGCTATCCAACTGTGAAACAGAATCCCTTGGGTAACAGTGCAGTCATCCTACACATATTTTTGGGGAGGAGGATGGAAGGGAATATCCACTGTAGCTGTAAAAAGGGAGTTTTGTAAATTTTCAGATTATTTTTTTCGATTCTTTAAACTTTCAAGATGCATTATTAATAAGGTCAGGGTTGAAGTCCCTCACTACAGCTTTACATATGCACCACAGTCAGAACTTGAAGCCCTAGTCACTGTGCTAGAGATATGGATGTGCTTTTGGTCCCAAATCAATCTTGTCACTCCTCAGAAAGCAATGAAAGATAATAAGTACTATTCACCTGATTGCCTTCCTGCTCTGAGACAGCTGGTGACGCTTGTCTTCCTGATAGCCAGGAGTTTCAGATCTAAGGCAGGGATAAAGAAAAGCTGGGAGCTTGCTGAATCTAAATTTGACAGTCGATGGCTGTGTAGAGGGTCAGGAGGGATAGAATCTGTGACACGTATAAGAAAGGAACAAAATTTATCTGCTCTGGTTGCAATGATTAGATGTCTCGTTGTCTGGCTTTCTTACAGTGGATGATTGATCATACCCGCCAGCTGGCTAATATCATAATTAACAAAGTTGCTACCACATCTGAGAAGTATAATCGAAAAATTTACCAGCAGTGTGATGCCATTGTCACAAAGATCATAAGCATTACAGAGTCGACTTTTGCAATCCTGGAGCTGCAGAACTATGTAGATGTGCTGAGAAGGGGTGCACTTGTACAGCTAAAGGTATGTTTGTTCTTTTCACAATAGCACTTGCTCTAATTGTCTCTCGTTAATTTAGGCAAATGTTCTTACGACTTTTAGGTTTCATTTCATGGTGCCACATGGAGAAATTTGGTTGTTTTATCTGAATTTTTAAAGCAGTTATAACAGAAACCAAGAATAAATTTTACCTAAGAATAAAAAGATTAATAATCAAAAATATAGTTTGGCACTGTGCACCTTATTTTTGTGTCAAACACTGTTTGTCAAAACTGTGAATGTGGTGGTTGTCATTGCTGATTTTCTCAGTTATAGGTATTACAAAAATGTTGGCAGCTTATCATTTAGAAACTAAAAATATTGTTCAATTTGTATTTTGTGATATTTTCTTAGGGTTTTTAGTTTAGTTTGAATCTGATTAAAAGATTAAAGGAAACAGTTAAAGCACAGGGCTCTTCCATTTGTAATTTAATGTTAAGGAATGTTGTTGCTAAAATATACATGTTTGTATTTACGTCTATATGTAAAAACTGAGAACAATATCTGAGCTGCTATCTAGAGACCCAATTCACATTGCATTTATAAAACGTTGTGTAAGCATTTCACTTATTCTTTTCTATATTTACTTGTTTCTCAGAGTTAAAAATTATTCCGCTGAGCCTTTTCTTCTTTGCCACTGTATTTTTATATTTGTGTGCTCTACTTGGTTGTTCAGTTATGCGCCGGAATATGTGTTGAAAATGCCCGCCTGACATATTGCTAATGAGTGTGAATATTGACAGTGACAGGAGTGTTTGTGTATGTGTGTCTGTGTGCCATATAAAAAAACCAAAAAGAGGAAGAGAGAGAGACAGAAAAGGAAATACTGGGAGGTAAAAGATTATATTTATATTACAGTGTGTGACAATGCTATTGTTATAGTTAAACAATACATTTGAAATATAAATGGGGTAGTATACAAAGGTTCCTCCACTTCCTCTCAGGGATTAGAAAGGCCAGTATGGGAGCCTTTTGCTTATTACTCTTTGTGTGCACAAGTAATTGTAACTTTTCAACGTCAATTTCCAGAATTTTGGAAGCAAATTCCTTGTGTTGCACTCTAGTTTTATATCAAGTCTTCATCAGGTGTTCTTTTGGACTTCTACCTATTTAACTATAAAGGTAAAATTGTTAGGAGCATTCAAATGATATTGTTTGACCAGAGGCTGGAAAGATTGTATTACAAATTAGCTAATATGATTGACTTTTATTTTGGACAAAAAATGGAAATATCTATGCAGACCCTTTCTGTTAGCAGCTAAGTCTTGTATTGTTTTCAAGATATATTAAAATCATTAATAATGAAACGTAATTCTGGATAGTATTTTACAGAGATATTTTGCAGTCCTCAGCCAAATTAAATGCAGTAAGATATTACTTTTATTTAATAGACAAAATAAGAAGTGGTAACTGAAACCCTCATTTTTAATGGACAATGCCTTTGTATCAAAATAGGACATTGCTCTGGCTGGAAAATGTTATTCCTGTCATCAATTTCCTATTGTCAGTGGTTTTAGCATAGCCTGGTATTTCTGTTGCTATTCAAGAGCAGTTTAAAAAACTTATAAATCAATATTTTGTTTCGAATAGGAAATGTAGTGAATAGCAGCGAAATAGATTAGTGATGTAATTGCAGACAATAGGCAAGATTAAGTTACTACAACAGTGTATTGTTGTTTTAACCTAAACCCCATAATATTTTATGTAATTGAGACTTTGTGCATTGTTAGAACTCAGTTGGAGTATCAAACCTCTGTGAGGATTAGAGGGGTCCACTAAAGCAACTGTCACAGCAGATGTGCCTGGTTTTTAACAGGATTATTTCCTGAGATGTGAAGAAATGAACTCTTGTAATAGTTTTAGAGGAATTAATAATGTTAGTAAAATGTTAATGGTGAATGTGCTAATGTAAAGAGTTAGAAGATTAGTAATGCAGTCTTTTGCATGGAAATAAGGATATAATAAATGTCCTGCAGGTGATTGGAGCTGCAACAATTTTATTGGAGATTAAAGTTTTATTGACTTTTGCTAGGGTGATTAACCCTTCTGAAATTAAAAAGCATGGCTAAATTATTCTGTCCAATTTAAATGCAAACACAGAAAAGAGTGGTTTGTCATTCAGGATTTAAAAAAAAAATGTTTTAATTTTCATTTTTGCATGTCAGTGAGATACGATTGCAGAAAGAGGAAGATTTAGTTCTGGCAAAACTAGTCCAGTGGCAAAGTGAAGAACTGATGTGGCTGTCATGGTAAAGGAATTCCGGAATAAAGAACCACTGTCCGAAGCTAATCTTTACACACGGGAGCTAGATGGTATCAATGGAAAAAAATGGGAACTCATTAAAGAGGTATGATATATAAGTCATATTGATGTATTTTGTCTCCCTTAGAACTTGATCCAACAAAGAATTTCTCACAAGTGAGCAACATTACTCTTGTGAGTAGTCCTATTGAAGTTAACAGGACTACTCTCATGAGTAATGTTGCTGACCTGCACAACCCTTTGCATTTGGAGCTTGATCCTGCAGGGGACTGAGATCTCTAGTTTTGGATCAATAAACCACATAAGCACCCGCTTAAATGTAAGCATATGAGTAGTCCCATTGAAGTTAAGATCTACTCACATGCTTAGATGCTTTGACTTCAGTGGTACTATTCACATTGTTTAATATTAAGAATACGCTTAAGTGCTGAAGAGGCCAAAATCACCTGGTAGGATTGATCCCAAAAATACATTTGCACTTAACCACATGTGTGACTTGAGTAGTTCATTGAAACCAATGGGACTGGTCACATACATAAAGTTTTTTGTGTTTGCTTAACTGTTTGCAGGATTGTGGGTTGGGTTACAAGGACCACTGTACTGCCTTAGAAAATTTCAGCAGTCTCCAACATAATTTCTGATAGATTTTGGTTTTGCATTGCGTTAGGTTTACATTAAAATTATGTTACAAAAAGTTTTAAACCCTATTAATTTATTTGTATAAAACGATAATGTCTTGATTTGTATAATGTCTTGATTTGTATAAAACGGTAATGTCTTGATTTTCCTCAGGAATTCTTTGTCTTAGAAATGGCTTCAGAACTATCTAATTTGTTCTTATTTAGTTTTAAATAAAAAGAAACTCCAAGTTAGTGAATAATTTTGTAGTCATTTATGGCTAAATTGTGTCTTCACAATTCACCCAGGGTAAGGATCTGTGTATTGCTGGTCTGCCCCGAAGCAGTTCAGGAGGAAGATAGTGACCGTCTGAGGGCTTGGCTCCACAAAAACTGAACCAAAATAATTCAATCCATTTAAATTCATACCTTCCATTGTTTCGGTATAAATCTGCGTGTGGGATGTTCACATGTTGGATAAGAGGCTTTCACCAAAATATCAGTGTGTGTGAATTAAAACCAGTACAGTTCTTTTTTATCCAGTTTGTGTGTAGACAAGCCCTCAAAAGGTCACTGTTTCCCTCCCAGTTCCCCCCACTCATCTGGAGAAGGAGTAAACTATACCAGGTTAACATCTTTCCCCATTCCCTTCCCTATTCTGTCCCCTCCTGGCCACCTGCCTCTCCTCCTGCATGGCTAGCCACAGTGCAGGTATCTGGATCAGCTGTAATGGCCACTTCACTGACCCAGCCCTTAGCGGCTCAGTGCATAGTAAAAAGTTCCTATCCTTTTCTATAGCTCTACACTATTAAAATGATAATAAATGTACTATCTCCATTCCATATTCATTTTTTCCTCTCTTTCATCAAAGAAGAATTCATACTGAATTTACCAAGGTAAAGCAGTCCAAGGCATTGTAGTGCAGAAATTAAGGAGCCGGAGGTAGTAGCTCACTGCTGCCTAGTCTTTTCATTTACACTTTAAACAGCCTTCAGAAAGACAGTCTTCTGCTTGTGGGACCCCAGGAAGAAAGTGAGGTAGAGATGAAAACTATACTTGTGGTGGAGTGACCTAGATGGAACAGCTGGCAAAAATATAGAGGGGATCCTCCAGAGTAATGAATTATACCTTGAGGCTTGGATTAGCAGCATGTTTAACTAAGAGATCCATTTGCTAAAAGGATCATTGCCTGATTCTTAATTATGGGACTTGCAGTCCATTCCACATTTATAAACAACTCATTGTCTCTCTTTTGTGAGGGTGTAGATTACTAATGATTAGCTATCAGCTTTTGCCTCTGAAGTTCTCAAATCTTAAATTTACTGTATAAAAATGATAATTTTTACAAATTATACAAATAGTTTACAAAACTAATTTGTATTGAAATATCATGAATAATCAAATCCACACTAGGTATACCAAATAAATATTGAAATTATAATGTCCAAATTAATTTAAATACATAGAGTATGATATTTATTACTACCTACTGTAAATTAAACAAGCTTGGTCTTCTCAGACCTGAGTTTCTTTAATAAGATTTCCTTTAACACTAGGTATCCATCACATTTTGCTAATAAAGGGTACCTCTATAATCTCATGCATTTTGTCTCTTCATTACCATTAAATATGCCCATTCCCTCCCATATTGTAAAGTGAAGTGATAAATGAGCAGTAGATGAGTTACATGTGTGTTGGTTAGTCTCTAAGGTGCCACAAGTACTCCTTTTCTTTTTGCGAATACAGACTAACACGGCTGTTACTCTGAAACATGTGTGTTTGAGAAATTCTTCATGTACTAATCAATTTCAGTGTGAACCTCTTTTAGTTATTTAAATATGCAATAATTCTTTGATCAATATTAGTTTATACCATCTTAAATTTCCATAAATCTCAATAACAATTAATAAATGCAAAATTCAACAAATATTGGTATTCTAAGAGAGTATTAAATTTTCCAGCGAATGGTGAATTGTGCCGTGATGGCGCTTAGTGAAGAGAAGCTCTGAACTACATTTGTTTATATTTACTGATGTAGTAAGGGCATAACAGCAAACCCAACTATGTACAGTACTTGCCCACATTCCATTAAAAACAGCTCTGTAATTACTTTAGGGTGGAGGAAAGCACCAGCTGGGTTTTATGCTGTTACTGTAGTGCTTTTGCTACAGTGTGTACTGTTTAAAGCAGCATTAGTGACTGCAGCTTTTGTTTTGCTCTCTTAAGAAAACATTAATCAGGCAGAAGGACGTTCTTTCAGAGACAGGTCAAATCAGCTGTTTTGATGAAATACAGTGTATGTCAATGTAAAGGAATTATTTGACAGACTATGGACAACTGCTGTTCAGTTTAACATTTACATGACAAGTGGGTGAATGTCCCTCTCTTATAAGTCAATGCAGAGGAAGTGGAAAAGAGGTGAGATTATATTGTTGCTTCATACTGCCTTCAGACAGGATGGCAGGGGGAACTTTATATGCTTTTAGTTTGTCTTGGTAAAAGTTAGAAATTGCCTTATCCTAAATTTCAAGATTTGATTATAGTAACAGCAGTCAATGTGGCTAATTGATATTTTAACAGCCAAATACTTCAGAATACTATTTTCTACCATACGCTTTAATTTGTTTTCTTTTGAATTCTTTGTGAGGTGGATAAGGTGCACTCGGTAATGTATTAATACATTTTAGTGGTATTCAACTCAAACAGCTAAATTAAAACTGGAGGTTTGTTAACCCATTTAACTACGGTACTGGAAACTTTAGCATTTTCATACATTCTACACAACAGCAAATTACGCAGTACAGTGTGTGTGTATTTCTTTCTGATTCAAATAAATGCTATGCATTTTCAAAATCTTTATTGGGTTAGTCACTGATAATTACAAAGAGTTAATATATTAACATAAATATTTTAGTAGAAATGAGTAATTTTATTATAATCATAGTATACAATGTGGATATTAAAAAGTTTATTTGAAAGTGAGTATTTCTGAGCTATGGGACGGGAGAGACCTGCTGTAGTCTAAGAAAAGATAACATGCTATTTTGAAGAGAAATCAATTTTGCTTTATATTGTTCTCTTATGAGAACAAGAATTAGCCTGAGGTAGGCAAAATGGTAGATTAATTTTAGACATCTGTTAAAAATCAATAATTCCCTTCGTCAATTTTTTTCATCAGGTTCAGAATTTATGGAAGACTATCTACAAACTGACAAAGGTATTTTGTCAGCTAGACTTGCATAGCCTTTTGAAAGTGCCCACAACTATGAAAACAAAAGCTGAAGAATTTAAAATCAACATGTCACTTATAAAAGCTCTATGTACACCTGGGATTTAGCCAAGACCCTGGAATATGATGAGTCAAAAGGTAAAAGACTATGTGTTTGTTGTCATGAGTGTTCCTACTTTGAATGTATTGTCTAATACAAATTAAGTATTGCCTTTGATATTAATGTACAGTTGTCCCTGTGCTTTACTAAATGTTGTTCGGTGAAAATGTAGAAAAAAACCAGGGGAACTGGTATTTAGTAAGAGGCTTTGAAAACAGAGCTGTAGAAATTTAAAGTTAAGTAATTTGTAACCTGGAGTATTTTGGTGTAATTTGGTATTTACTATTTTACACTGTTAAGATGAGGTGAACATGGGAAGAGATCTCTTACATAAATGGGAGAAAAGAGAGACATTTTTAGTGGTGGTTTCTTGAAGATAGCTAACATATACCTTCTCTGAAGAAAAGAAAATGAAAATGCGCTGAGGGCATTTTCATTAAGAAATTGCTAGACAGGATATGAGAGCATGTTTGACCAGCATAGCCCATAAATACATAAATATTTGAAGAAACAACCTTGTAAGTCCTGTCTGATGATATTAAACCTCTATTCAGACATGAAACAACTGTTCTATATGGAAACATTGAGGAATACATTTAAACAAAAAATACAGTCCTATTTCTGAAAATACAGGCCAATTAAACAGTGAGATTTAATTTAGATATTTTTCACTGAGGCTACATCAGGTATGTATTAGTGCTGATTTACACTTTATTTCCTCATCTTATCTGCAAAAAGAGACTCATGCTTATTGGAATATTACTGAAGAATCTAGCTTTCCCCCCAAATTACACACTTTTTGCATAAATGTGCCTAATTACCTGAATTCAGTTTTGATTAGCAGTGTTAATTGATGCAGCTGTGGATGGGATCTGTTTACCTAAATTACCATGTGCAAACAGCAATACGTCTGAAAGTGAATATGCTAAACTGAAAATACTAATTAACTAAGACAAATTGTTATTCAAGTCACATCTCAGAGCTTTTTAATGAAAGCCTGGATGTGTCAGAGCTTTATAATATTCAGACAGAAATGTCTATATTACATATGATTTCTAAATTTAATTCCTGGGAACAGATGGGATGTCGGCCGGGGTTCTTTTGAGTTGCTTCCAGTATTAATGTGAAAATTTTACTCTATTGGCAACATTCATGGTGGGTGTTTGTTTGTGTGTGTGCGTGTGTGAGGGAAAGAGAGAGAGAGAGAGAAACTCACTCTGCTTTGACAATGTGCCAACCCAGTGCATCGAGACTGGTCTATTTTTTGACCAATATATTTGCAAATTTTATCCACACACTGTCCCCAAAATGAAGATAAATATACTATCTTGCAAATTTAATAAAATCAGTTAGTAAATTTAATCACACCATGTAACAGAAAGGTTAAACAGGCTGCTCTCAATGAAAGATTTTTTTTTCATTTTTTGCAACAACAACCTGTCAGCTTTCGAGGACGAGTTTCGAGGACGAGTTTCAGTTTAAGAGGACGAGTGGTGTGTGCTAGCAAATACACATTCTTTGCCTTTAAATTTTGCTGTTGTCATAGGACAGAGTATTAAAAAATTAATAGAATGACAAACAAGTGAAAATTCATTATTTCTGTGCTTACCTTTTGTATGAAGTTCTCTTCCATTGATAATGAGAGTAACTACCATTACTGTTAATAGGAGTTAAATAAATTGGAGCAGAGACCCCTAATATTATAAATATGAGCCCTTTTCTTACACCACAGTTTGTGTTCCTGAGAAACAAAATGGTAGAATATCAGTAATGACAACATGGGTGACTGTTTTCAATTGTAGACCTTGAAATGGAATTACATTAAACTATATTCCAAAAGTGTCACACAATGGTCTTTTTTTTAATATGTTATTTTATTTTAATTTCAACAATGCAGAATCTGGTATACAGACAATGTATTGTCCACTAGTTAGAGTGGATATTACAATGTAAATATGCTGCAGTCTAGCACCAAAGAGCATTAAGCACATATGGAATGACTTAAACCAAAGTGAAGAATGAATGTCAGAATAATATGTGTACTCTATATGTGCATTCTCCAACTTATTTATTCTTATGTTTGTGTGAGAGTTAAAATTTCGGCAGGTCTGTAACAGGGACCCATCAGCGTTAATGCAAAGCCCAATAATTTCTTCATAAGCTTTCTGTACTGTACTGTGAAAATGCAAAGCACAGATTACAAATATTGTGCCTAATTATTAATATGAAAAGAATTATTACAGTTGTAATCACTTAATTGACAGATTTTGACATCGCTGCCATAATTTTCTCAATTTTGATAATAGGACTAGTAAATTTAGACATGTAGGGTTGTATTTTTTGAAATTGTTGCCAAATTATTATTCCTGGCGAGTGAGCCACATTTTGTTCTCTGTTACACCAGGGTAAATATAGAGTAGCTCCATTCATTCCAGTGAAGTTACTCAGATTTGCAACAGTGTAATGGAGAGCAAAATTTGTCCCTAGTATTGTATGTGTATTGGATGCACAATATTATTTTCAAAGGTACGACAGTCTTGCTTTTGCACAAGTAAATGTGTGCAACTAATTATGTTGTCAGCCAGGCAAGCATTATCTACGTCACTGTAAGTTCTAGTAATTTACTAGATGATGTACCAGGAAATTTCAGTCAAGCCTTCTTTTACTTAGGTAGGCTCTCCTCACATGAAAACCAGCATATCTAATGATTACTTCCTATACTTTTCCACAGTCTGTGCTTAATATACTCAGTATTTTACAAACAACTTAACAATAAATGTGTGTGTTTGAAAAATTAAGAGACTGAGTTGGAAGATACTACTCTAAACACGTCTGGCAGGTTTAAATATTATACTTTCACCTTGTGTTAAAATGCATACAAAAACCAAAACCTGTAAACCACCAGAACATTGTTCTTGGTGATTGCCACTATGTAGACTATAGCATCTGATCTCCTCTCCTGCATGGAGCCAATAGGGTTCACACAAAATATATCTGGTCCCATATGTTCAACATGCTAGATTGATCTTTTAGCCTAGGAATGAATGTTGGAGACTTAACAAGCATTCCTCTCCTCTGATCTGATCACTACCTCACATAGGTGGAGATCATTACATTTCTCCTTCCATTAGGAGAGCAAATCAACAACGCTGGTTCACCCTGAAGGTTCCTGAATCTATCTATCTTATAATATTTTCTAGAAATGCAAATTATCCAGCTGCAAGGCCCTCCTTTCTCACCAACCATGAAGATTTCCACTGACAAATTACTGAGGCAAAAGAGTAGAACACTAATGAGCAAGCCAAGTCTGTGCCACTGCAGTAATAGAAGTAAAGCAACAATTCTACTCCTCCACCAACACAGCTGCAAAATCATGACTGGCTGACCTATTCTGTATAGTGAAATGGCTCTTCAATACAGACTCTATATCCCAGATACTTCACCCAAGCACTAACTACTGCAAATTCAGATATTTCTTTGGGGGGGGGATTCCAGCCCTTCCCGTAGCAGGGACCCCATTCCGGTTTTCGCTTGTGCCCCCCCTGCACCTCCCACAAGAGCCCTGGGAATCTCTTACCCACACAGTGTGTGAGTCTGTGCCTCCTGGAGTTGAGTTCTCAGAGGGCTTCCCTGTGCTCTGCTGTACGGGAAAAGACTCCCAGTGTGCCAAGTTGCAACATCAGTTGGCCTAGCTGTCCCTCCATCGTCTGGCCAGACTGGCAGCCAGGCCAAATTTAAGTGGTGTTGAGATCCTGTGCACCAGGCTGCACTGCAATTTAGCTTGGCCTCCCCTCCCTCTGTCTGGAGGGGCAGCTGAGTCAAATTTTAGTGGTGGTGTGACCATGGAAGACGGAGTGATGCTCTGACCATTCCAGCAGCAGCTGCACAGATTTAGCAGGGGAACGCTGCTTTGAAGCGGTGGGCGTTGGCCCCCCGGCTCCGCAGCCTGTGGAACTTTGAGCAAGTGCAAAAACTTGGGGGAAGGTGGGACATTTGCCCCAGCCTCCCCCAGCCTCTTCACTGGTGCCACTGCTGCAAAGAGTTCTTATGTTACTTTGCAGGGGAGATAAGTCAAATATGATGGGATTTTACAGAGCTAGAGAAGTCCATAACTTCTCTAACTTGGCAATAACCAGCCACCATCCCCAGTGCAGATTGCGCCCATCATGCAAGGTGAAGCTCAAGAAAATTTAGGAATATTTGACCCACCACCTTAAAAACACATCAGTGCTCATCCAGGATGGTGAATGCCAGGAAAGAACAAGTGTGTACATTGCTAATGGAAATTATCAGAGAATTCAGAGAATTGAACCTGGCAACTTTCCTGTAAAGTGCAATCCATTCACTGAGCAATGTGCATTCTCAGAGGCCTGCTTGAATCTTCATATAGTGCAGGAGACCAGCCTGCATCAGCCTTCTTCATCCATTCTGTGCACAGAAGGATCTGACCATGATCTGTATTTGTCATCTAGAAGCTGCATTACTGTAACTGTGTTCTGATTTCCCCCACTGGATCTCAGGCTTCTTCTGTGCCAATTCACTCCCTTGGTTATGATTTTCAGAACTAGAAATGGGTCAGTACCCTGCTATATCAGTGACTACTTTCCATCCATGGCTCACCAAGACATACGCACCTCACAAAGCTTAGGATGAAATGTGTGAGTATTGTATATGGCAATCAGATAGAAGTACCTTTATAGACTAATTTTGGGGGATGTTTCCAAACGGTGAGGTTCGTTAACCTGTGAAGAAGTCTTTTGAGGGAAGCGTTGGAAGCATTATTACAAGAGTCATTTCAAATTAGATTGAACCAAAGAACTCAAAAATATACTGTTGGAAATAATTATTCTTTGGCAGCAGGATAGACAAAAGTGATAAAGGCTTTTCTGTAATGATTTTTTAATTAACCTTCCCAAAACCTTCAAGGTGCTAAGCACTTCCTGAAGACAATTAGAGTTGAGGGCACTCAACACCATGGAAAACTGGGCCCTACAGCTGTTCATTCAAAGGCTATAGGCACTGAGCTTTTGCTTTTATTGGTAACATACAACATAGAACAACTCCTCTGTTTTTAACCTTTCAGATCTTCAAGACACAGGTTAATCCATCATTATCTATTTGTTGTAGATTTATTCATAAATTGTTCCATAGTGAAGTGTCAAAAAGAATAATAGCTGTGTCCCTGTGGATTAATTTTTCCATGGGATTGTCTCCTAAATTTATTTTTCCAAAGCAAACACATAGGTTCTTCTTGCTAATGTGAGGGAATAGAGATAGTCTTCCTGCAATTTATATAATTTTAGGCACTTTCATGTTTCTTACTCTTGGATTTAATGTATAAAATTACATAATTCAAAATAAGGACTTTTAAAATTTTATTTCCTGTCTGTGTTTTTATCACCATCCTTTCTCCAAGTATGTTTGAAAGGTGCATAATATTGAGTATTGCGTATTACTGAGTATGCCTGTTTAACAACACTTCTCCTTCTCCCTCCATGGAGTTCTATGCCTTCAATTCCATCCTCAGACCCTGTGCCCCTCCCTCTTTCCCAGGATCTCACCAACTTCTTTAAGAAGATTGGAAACATCCTTCAATACTGTGCTTCTCCTTTCACTCCAGTTGCTAACCTTGAGCTATCTCACAATTACTTTCACTCCATTTCCTTTACATACCCCTGACCTTATGTCCTCACTAACTAACCACATCTCTCTCCTTCACCCTAAACCTCTCAGTATCTTCTCATCTTTTTCCTTACCCTCAGTGTAGTATCCCTCCTCCAAATGCTGAGTTTTGAACGCACCTGTCTGTTAAACTGCTGCCGCTCCTCCCTTCATCTTTAAATTCCTTGGTAGGCAATATATAATCTCTGTCTTGATTTACCAGTATTACTGCTGTTTGTTTCTGCTAGTACCCTAATGATTTTAAAAGAAGGCACTGACGTTGTCACAAGGCATTTCCTTCTCTCCTGATTCCCTCCTGGTATTCCTTATGTTCCACTGAAATGTCTCTCAGTGAAATATCTCTCAGTGAAATATTTGGTTACCTCTTCCTGGACAAGTCTGAGGGCCTTTACTCTGTGGTCAACCTCCTTAATCTTGCTGCAAAGTGATCTGAGAGACTGGAGAGTAAGGGGCCATGAAAGCAAAGGGAGATCAGAGTATCAAGGAGGAAAGAGTGGCCTCTGTTCTTGGTACCCTCCTTTACCCCCAAATCCTCCTTTCTGTCTGTTCTATATAGGTTCTTATGCTTGCCCCATCACCGTAGTCTCTGGGTGCCTTCCACTAGTGAATTGAATGGCATGACTAACATTCTTTCTCTCATCCTCTCCCCAGGGGAGTTGTTGGCCATGGTCTTCGTGCTGGAGCTTTAGGCTATGATTTAAAAATGCTGGGCCCAGGCCATTGATCACCTTGAAGTTAAGGACCAAGACCTTGAACTTGACTCGTTATTCAGTGTAGGGAGTGGAGGATGGGTGTGATGTGCTTACGATAGCCTGTATTGCTGAGGTTACTAACTGCAATATTTTGGACTAGTTGGAGTTTCCGTGGGCTGATGGCTTTATGCCCAGGCGTATTGCATCTTTGTAGTCCAGATGGGAGGTGACGAAGGCATGTGTAACTGAGGCCAAGTCATTATCTGCCAGGATTGAACAATCTCTTGGCCAGATGGAGACGACAGAAAGTGTTGTTTTGGGATGCTGCCATGTGAGAGCTTAGCATCAGTGCTGAATTCAGGAACTCTCTTAAACTATGGACTGAACTGACCAACTAAGAGCATGTGCCCTCAAACGGAGGAGACTGCACCATGGCTGCAAACTCTTCCAAATGCTTTTCTCTGTCTAGTGGTGTAACCTGCATCTTGTGCAGGTTCAGCTTCAACCAACTGTTCTTGATCCAGGAGCTGATCTTGTCCAAGCTTTGGGCCATCTTGGTAGTATGGTCATATAGAGTGAAAGAGAAGTAGAGCTGTACATCATCTCCATAATGTTGGTCCAACTCTGTGCAAATGAAACATTTGTCCATGTCCTGGTTATCTCCCATCTCGATTACAGCAACTTCTTCCTTTCTGTCCTCTTTGACCTCACATTTATCTCTCCCAGCCAGCTCAAAAGATAGTTTCTAAAATTATCTTCTTCAGCCTTTGATTGGACCACACCATTCATGTTGCATTTCTGTACACAGAGGAAAACATACGCTTTCAGTCAAAACATACATTTATTTTATATTATGGAAAACAGGAAGAAAGAACAAAAGTAAAGTCTCCATGGGAGAATGTGTCTCCTAAGACTCTGCATCAACTCTGCCTTTCACAGTGGTTCCCTGTGTCTGCAGGCAGCAGTGTTCATATGTATTTAAAGTTGTAGTACAAAGTACACTAGTCATGTAATTAAATGTGCCACAACTCCCCTCTTTAATCGCTCTATTTGGCTCTCCTTTGCATACCATATTAAGTTCCAACTTTGCGTCCTCATCTTTTAGACCTCACCTAACACCACTCTAGTCTTTATCTTGGGTCTTGTCTCCTATTGTTACCCATTTGTTCCCTTCACTACCCCCAATTTCTTTTTCTTTCTTTCTTTCTTTCTTTCTTTCTTTCTTTCTTTCTTTCTTTCTTTCTTTCTTTCTTTCTTTCTTTCTTTCTTTCTTTCTTTCTTTCTTTCACTGATTCAGACATCAATACACTGAAATGTCTAATAATGAAACACTTGAAATGTTTCCTCTGTCAGCTCTGTGAATTGAGATTAGAGCTGGCTGTGTTTCTTAGCATATGGTTTGAATTTTCATTTTAGTAGCTGATCAGACTATTGAGATTTACATACCATATCTCTGCAAACAACTGCTTTTCAGTTGTGAGCAAGTTCTGGTGTAGCATCTTTATACTGTGATAGGCTCAGACTTTTCCATTTTAGTATAATTGTAATTTTCTGAAATGACAGATTTTCAAAAACAATATTGCATGGATAGATTGAATTATGCTATGGTGTGTTTAGAGTGATGAAAGAATTATCTAAGTAGTTTCGCTATTTTACACTGTGTACTCTCTCTCTCTCTCTCGCTCTCTCTCTGTGTATGTACATGTTCGTGAATGTGTGCTTGCAAATGTCCTCCTCTCTCTGTGATATACCCATGTGCACCCCCACCCACCTTCAACATATATATGACGGTAGTAACCATGTGAAAAATTGCTTTTATGCTGTCCCTTTAAGCACCTCACCTGCCCTTTTTACTCTAGTTCATCTAATTAGGACTACTAATGTTCCAATGCTCTGAGCATCCTCAAACAGCAGCCATTTTTTTTCACAAAATAACCTGCCAGAGAAGTGTTTTTCTTTCCCCCTTACATGGGGATTTCCCCCGCTTCGTTATATTGGTCTCAGGAGCAGGATGAGGCAATGTTCAGGTCTGAATCAATGACACTTTTAAAATCCAATATCTCTCCACACATCAGGCCTACCAAGTGAGAATTATACCTTTAGAAAGTAGAAAAAAGAGATTCCCAATGGCATGCAAAATACTTGCTTCTAACCTTATCAGGCCCTGAGATGTCACACACAAAATCTGGGCATTATAATGTATAGACAAACTATTTTTGTTAATTTGTAGAGATTTGTAAATGTGGTTGCTTATAATTGTCATCTCCTTCTATGGCCTGTACAATTGGACTGGAGTGTAGTAACACATAATAAACATATGCAACCTGAATTCTACCCCCTTGTGCATTATATGTCTTCAGTTACATGATCAGATACTGTTTTTCCCTGCAGGGTGTCTCCTTCATTCAGTTAAAAAGGGACTTGGGCAAGTCACTTCACCGCCTCTCTTTTTCACTTCTGTCCTTTCTTTGTCTTGTCTATTTAAGTTGTAAGCTCTTTGGTAGAGCTGGTTGAAAAAAAGGATATATTAATGAGTTTGTACACTTCTACCATGGGCCCGTAATCTAGGTAGGCGGCTTAGGCACTACTGAAATACAAATAATAGAAAAAAAATGATAATTCACCTAAAAGGGGAGATCTAGGACAGAGGTATAACTACCTTTAAATGCCAACAGTACCACTTTAAACTTCATGCCTGTGTGTCAGCAACAAATGTACTCTACATGAACCAATAACGGAGTGACATGAGAATAGCAAGAACAATAGGAAAATTATCTAACAGCATCATTTTAAATTTCATTGCAAGCTCTTCAGGGCAAGAACCATGTCTACTTCTGTTTGTACAGTACAAAGTACAACAGTTCCCTGATCCTGGTCATTGCCTCTGGGTGCTGGTGTAATACAAATATTGTAAATAATGTACTACGAGTAAAGATTGGAGGCTGTGCATGAAGGAAAAAGGATGGCTGGCTAAAAGGAAATAAATATTACAGTTATTGAAATAATGATGCAACTAAACCAGGAGCCAATTTTTATCAGCTGAGAAAGCACCAAGAGCAATGTATTTAAGCAGTATTAAAGAAATGAAGTAATCAGTATCAAATCCCACCGCTAATATTAGACGATAGAGAAAGGTTGGTTCAAAAAGGTGTCTCTGCCACTGCTACTGGGTAAATGGTTCGACAGTTAACTTCTAAATCTTGAAAGCAGTGAGATTAAGTTGAGAATCTGAGGGTTGAACAAGATTTCCATCTTGCCAGTATGTAACTTAAGAAAGAAATGCAAGACATCTGCACCCTGTGATATGAGCCTTAAGTTGGATAATATGGTCATGGACAATATCAGAAAAACTAGTAAATAAATAATAAATCTGAATATCATCAGGATTTTAATGTTACCTTAATCCCCCAGAGTGAATGCAGTAGGAATTCCATTTTGGACTTGATAGTGCATTTCACATAAAATGTGACGGAATGGCTATTTGATATCTCTGTGTGAAGGTTTGCATATTCAAACTTGTTTTATCTGTAGTGGTATGCGTTGTAAAATCCATAACCTTTACAGCAACAGTCTTATTTCAAGAAGTAACTTTTAGCTGCTGTTCTGATGGGAACTAGTAATTCTCTGTCTCGTTTTGATGTTCTCTGTGGTGGTTTTGCCTGAATAATGACTGCAGGATTTGGGTCTTTCTTTGTTTTGATAAATGTACAAAACTTTAACAGCAAGATGGATGCTCAGATACCACCTTGATGGACATGGCATAAGAATCTAGATTAAAAGTAAGGCTCAAAAAACATTATGCTATCAGTTCCAGGAGTTATAGGCAAGGGTAGGGGTTTGATCTGCATGCAGAGTTTCCTTCCCCTACCATGGGCCCTCTCTTTGGGTTGGAAGGAACTGGGGTCTGGGGCTCCCTGATTCTCACCCTACTCGGTGTCTTGATTGGCTGCTGCAGGGATGCAGGGACCCTGACTGGTTTGGTGCTCTCCTGTTCCCTGAGTGGGGTCTTGAAATTTTTTCCAGGCCAGCAGCCATTTTGAGTTTGCTGTTACTTATCCTCCCTCTCTGTGGTTTCTTTAGTCTGATCTCAACTTCCTGGGATGCAGAGGGCTTTTGCTAATTGTCTTTTGGGGTTATGAAGGGATTTTTTTTAATCTCCTTTCTGACTCATGAGGTTTGGTTTCCTGAAGTTTTATATAAAATGTTTCTGTCATAATATTTTCAGGAGTCCAGCATATAGGAGTTTGCAAAGTCCAGCTGGCATGTTGACAGACCCGTAAGGCTCTGGCCGGTGGAGGGGCTTGGTATAGTAAGCAGGGTATGTTTCTCTAGGATTTGTGCATTCTAAGGCCTCCCTTAATCAGTTCAGCCATCACTTCACTGTGAGGTAGGAATTTGGCTGCAATGCCAATTTCCTTATCATTGCAGGGGTGCAGCTGGCTTACATTTTGATGTTTTATAGGTCCTGCAGTTGGTGCACAGGCCAGTTTTGGAGTGCAGTGGTATTTACCTGCTTGCTAGCATTGGGGTAATTAAGCATTTTCTGATTCTAATTGTCTGGTCAGAGTTAATAAAATTAGGGCCTCATTTTAACCATATGTATTTATTCTGCGCCCTATTCAAGGTGCGTGTCAGTCATGTGCTCTTCTCCCGGGGTAAGAATTCTGCTGACTTCAATGGGAGCAGAATTAGGCCAATGCAGGGAGTGTTTGAAAATCTGACCCATGAATTTGAGTCAAAACTATGCAACCACGAATGATTTTATAAAAGTCAGGCATTTCAGGCTGCACCAATGTAAATAATACTATATGTGATGTAAAATATTATTGTTTGGACTTTGATAGAACTAATAACCCAATTCCAGGTAGTTAAAGAAGGCTTAGAATTGGAAAAATGCATTTTTAAAAACATCTGTAAGGCAGTGGCAGTGTGAGTGAAACATATGGTAGTGTAAGAATAATTTAGAATTTATCAGTTCAGGTTCCATCACAATATAACACTAAGCCCAGTAATTTCTATCATTTTTGAAGCTGTAGATTTTCTCACATGGTGAAGATGTAAACCCATAGCCCCCAGAGATAATTTTTAAATGGCCTCTAAATGTTCATCTACTATTATTCACATTCACTTGCATAGGTAAATAGAATTTAGACATACAGTCTAGATAGAGGCATACAGACTGGGTAGCTGAACATCCAGTTTGCATTTACAAACTACATTATTTACCTGTATAAATAACTGTGCAAGTTTGGGTGCATAAATTTAGAGGCTGATTTGAGGTCTCTGAAAATGTGGCCCACAATGAATGAGCAAAATGACTCACCTGTTAGTTCGTCAAATTCAGGGCCAAACTTCAGATCTCCATATAGGATTTTTTTTGTTAGCTAGTCTTTTTTCTTGTCTTACATTTTGGGGGTTTCTTTGCTTTCAGAAAAGCAGTGAATCTCTGAAGTTTTTCCTCTGTCCATTGTATTTGATAGTAACTCTCTTTTAGATTGAAGAGTGTTTCAATTGTTTTCATGCTAAGACATTATAGTTTCAAATTGTGCTACTTAGGTTGGATTCAACACATGACCCTCCAGGAAGGATCTTCTCTGGAGGAAGTTTTAGAGATTGCCCTTGAAAAGTATTTGGAAGATTTAAGCCATGTTAGCTCCCAAGTCAGTAAAGAACATGCTTTGGAGAAAGTCCTTAACACAATGAAAATGGATTGGAAAGGTGTTTATTTTAGTTTTTCATCTTACAAAGACACAGGAATTCTTGTTCTAACCGCTGTAGTATGCATATAAAAGCATATGAATCTTAAATTGAAATGCTGAAGAAACTGTGTACAAAATCTTATTTTACCTTGTTAGAAGAGCTTTAATTAGTTCCTTTAATGACTGGAGGAGAGTGGTTTCTCTCGGTTTTATTTTCCCCCTCTAAACATGCATGAAACATTATCATCTCCCGCTGAAGCACATACAATATTTTAATTGCATTTCATTGTTCCCAAACCTAATTTGTTGAAAGTTAATTCTAATGATATCAGTGCCTGAGCTGAATCAGTGCTCACATGAGAGATTTGGTAAAATGAAATCTTTATACACAGTAAGTCCACCAGCTTTTTCAAACTACTTTTATTATCTGTCTTTAGGAAGATCTAATTTATTTTTAAGAGTGAGCTGCTGTTTAAAACATAAACATTACTACCAGTGAATGATAACTTTTTTCAAAGTACTCAACTCTCATGTATAAAAAATAACAAGGGATTCAAAAAGCTGTGTTTCTCAGAGTGATTTTTAAAATAGAATGGTTTGGTGATTCTGAATATTGGAATGGACATATTTTGAAGGCATCAAGTCTGGTTGAGCTATCCCCAGTATAATACCCAGAGTTGCATGTCTCTTCTATGCTTTCCTTGAGCACTTTTCATTTTATTTTGAAAGGGTTTGCCATTTATTTATTTCCATCTATAGGATTTTAACAAGAGACAAATAATAAAACTAGCACCTAACAGCTAACCCTGCTCATGAGAATCAACTGTCAACAAAGATTCTCCACCCCCACATAAACCCTCAGCCTCCTTCTGCTACATGCAAAGTAAGTAGATATTCTTTGTAGTAATCCATGCAAGTGAACAACATTGTTTGGGCTAGAGCAGTGGAGGAAGTTGGTTCCAAACCACAGGTCTCTCATAGAGGACGCTGTAATCAAGATGGATCCAGCTCAGGCATCTCTACTGATCACAAGGACAGAGGCACATCTTAAGTAGGAGGGTCCCAAGCCATTTAGAACTTTATAGGTTAAAATCAATGCCTTAAACTCCATCTGGAAACCAGTAATCAGCCAATACAGATGGCCAAGTACTGGTGTGATGTGTAGCCAGTAGGAAGCACGCTTAAACAGACCTTCACTTTCACCACCTCCACCTCTACCATTTTAGGTTTATGGGTTGATTTAACATGAAGTGCCATGCAGTGCACATTTCAGTAATCCAGTCTTCAGGAAACAAAGGCACAGATCACAATAGCACAAGGCCCGCATGTGAAAAAAATGGTTGCAATCTCCTAGCCTGACAGGTGAAAAAAGCATGCCTGACCACTGATCCTATATGATCATTTGGCAGCATCTGGGGATCTAACTTTGCTCCCAGATTCACAGATTTTAATTTGAGAAGGGACCAGTCTGATTTCTGCATCGGAGTTAGAGCATATCTTTCTATCCCAGTGATGGATTAAGCCCACTGTTAAATAGTCACATCTTATTTCCGGTTTCAGCTTTGAACTTTGCTTAGTTCAACTTCCAGCCCTCAACACTGGGATCACAGTATGAATCACAAATGTCAGGCAGTGTTTCATCCTCACCATTTCTTCTGGTTGCTTCTCGCAGCATGGAGACACTCAGATACAATGGCGATGGACAAGTATTTAAAAACCTAGATAGACGGCATCACTTCAGTCTTCTCTGGATCGAGCTTGAGCAAGATAGCTCCCATCCATGTCTCCCAATGGCTGGCTCGCTCAGCTGAAAAAGAGCAAGATGGGTGCTGTCAGCATACTGAAAATTCCATAAGCCTATCTTGTGGCAAACACCTGTGGAAATGGGAGAGATGGGACTGTATGCAACTCCATATAAAAGTGCCCTTTTGGGAATAGGAGCAATTGCCCCACACCGCCTTCTAGGGAATGTTCAACAAGGAAAGAACAAAACTATAAATGAGCAGCACAACTCACTCCTGCTGAAGGCCAAAGACAAGTCAGTACCTCATTACTGATGGTATCAAAGCTCTCAAAACAAATAATTCTAAAAATAGTGAAACAGAACCTCTGTTAATGCCATTGAGCTCTTTTTAATACATCTAGTGCATGGAATCGCTCCTCTAGAAGTTGTTGTTCTTTGCAGCTATTAACACTGCTTGTTGGAGGAGTCAAGACAAATGTACAGGAACCAGAAGTACTAGGCTAGAAGAAGGCCACTTTTGCAAAGAGGAAACTGAGTAGGGACAGACAAAATATGGTGTCAAAATATGTAGACAGGACACTCTTTTAAAAAACTGAGACCTGGCTCGTTAAATTGTGATATATAAATAGTCCTCATTTTCAGCATGCAGGAGCTTTCCTGTGGAGAAATTTGTAGAACAGATGAGCTCATCATTGGCTGAGCTCAAAGCAAGAGAGTAACAGAAACTTAATTTCTGTGCCAGTCCTTCTGTTTGCAAAATAATGTTAGAGAAAATCAAAATATTGTTGTTATGTAGTCCACAAAGAATGTTGTGGGGGCTCCCATGTCTTTACACATCTCTCCCATTAAAGTATTAGATTCTCATTGTATTCCAAAGACTAGAAGACAACAGCAGACAGCTAATAAAATACTAATCTAAGTCTTAAGGCTGAATTCGAGGAGTCCAATTAAATTGGTTTAATCCCTCGTATGTGATTTGTTTCCTCCAGTATATGCAAGAGTGTTTGTCTTCCTTTGAAGCTTCCTAAATTATTGAAGAAAGTGTTGTGTTTAGGAGCCCAGGTGTCTCTTTTCCTCTAAGGAACAGCCCCAGTTCAGCTGAGAGTATCAACTGCCATTAACGGAACAATTCACAATCCTTTTCATTCCTTGCTACAGCTAACCCTTTCTGACTTGCTTTAAAGGCTTTGTTGGTTGGAAGATGTATGCTCCTCTCACTTGCAATTTCTTGTTGTTCTGAATGTTTTGGGCTTAAGGGGAGGGAATATGGCCATATGGAAATATCTTCCCTATCAAAGTGGAAACAGTTTTAGTGAGCCTTTAAGCAGGTCCCATAAACATAATACAGTAGATGAACTCTCACAGCCGTACTTTAAAGCCTGTTAAAAATGTCTCTGCAGTGGATGCAGAGCAAGTGCACAGTGAATAGTGTTTGTGTTATGACTGGAAGATGAATGACTTCTTAGTGAAAGAAAGTCTAATGTTAATTAAAACTTTTTCAGGGTTTGGGTGAATAATACCACATTTGTGGTGTTAAATCGCCTGTCATTTTAATTGCATGAAAAATGGACTGTGTAATGTTAGCAAATGTTCATATTGATTACAAGCCTCTTGTGTATGCTAACCCAAAGAATTAAATGTTTTGATTGTTTTTTTTGCAAAACAGCCATATTGATGATAAAGCTTGTACTATGAATATGTTGAAGGTCATTGTTACAATCTTTTACAGGGAGGACTGTCACCTTAAAGCAAAAACAAACAAAGATAAACAAAATCTACCTAAAATTGTCCAGAAAATCTTATTGTACTTACTGGGCTTCAGTTGTATATTTCCAATTCATAGGGAGTTCACTGAACTCCCAGATCAAATACAAAAAAATTACACCAGGTTCTCTAGGAGACATATGCATTCTCTCCCTTTTTGTCTGCCATAGAGAAATAAGGCATATTCTCTCAATAAAGCAAAGGACAAGCTGAAATGGTTCAAACTAAAAAGTTACCGAAAACTGTAAGATATTTTAGAATAGGAAACAAACAGTAGGTCCTGTCTGATCCATCTGGCTTGCCTCCTCGTATGTCAGTCTGTCTCTCTATACCAAGTCGATAAAAATGATTAGAGCAGACATCTCACAAATGTACACCCTTAAACCATGAAGCAGTAATGCTGTGCAGGAAAATTTTTTCTGACCTTTTCAAATTACATCCAACTGCCTGGGGAATTTCGCAGTGACTAGAGGTAATAAAGTTCAATCCGTTTTGCTGGTTGGCTTCAAATTTAGCTCCTCAGAAGCCCTAACTTATCTGTTCTTTTTATCATGGCCTTGGCATCCATTCAGTACTGTAATCCATGCATCTAATCTTTTTTTCTCCCCTCTCAGGTTCTGCTGGAGGATCACATTGTGAAAACTATGGCCATGAAAGGCCCTCCATTTATTGCACCCTTCAAACACGAAATATTAGCATGGGAGGCTAAGCTGGTATGTTGCCTTTTGAGAGGCTCTTGTTGAATTTAATTAGCTTTTAGATTTCATCTCCATGCTACATCTCAGTTTTCAGCACCCTATGAGATTTATGCTTCAGTAATTTTCATTATATAAAACTTTTCAAAGTTTGCGGTGCTACTTGCACTGTGTAGAATGTTAAAAAGGAGGGGGGGGGGAAGCATAAAGTTCTTTATGTTAAATTGATTTCACTTTAGTTTTTATTGTGTGAGCCCAAATGCAATAGACACAGTCATCCGGTAAGTAAGTGAATCATCCAAGTGAGACTCACAAACAGGCAGCTGTGCTGGCCCATTCTTCATTGTGCTTCACAAAGTAGAGCAGAAAACAGAAGTTGAGACCACTTTCTTTTAACTTTGTAAGAATATAGTGGTGTTGAGTGATTTGTATCTGGTAACAGCTCACTTTATTTTTAATATGTGGTATAAATGGCATTTATTGGATGTGGTAAGGGAACACATACATTCCTCATTGCTTGCAACAAATGAAATTTCATGTTTGTTGTCTCCAGCATGACTAATGCAGGAGATTATGGAAACCTGGCTGCAAGTTCAAAAGGCCCTGGTGACCATGTATTGCTCACACGATATATGTAACCAAATATCAGTAGAAGGAAAGCACTTTGAAGTTGTCAGTAGGAACTGGTAAGTTTGTTGTTGTTAGCTAGTTAGGGTCTGATTCCCTCTCCACACCCTCTTTTTCCAGAGCTGCTTTTTGGACTCAATGAAAATTCTGCATGCAAGTGGGTATGAAGAACTGGGCCCTTATTGCAGTAGGTTCTCCTTAGCTTTGCTTAATCTTTAATTGTATCAGTCTAAAACAGTTACTACTTTTACCTTAATTTTCAGTAATGATAAAATTTCTCTTGAATGTAAATATAGCTAGATCTATATATGCATACTATAGAACAGTAGTTTTCTAAACTTTATACCATGATTTTTTCTGAGGTGTTCTTTTGGCCAATGGTTCTGAAGTGAAGGGAAAGATGGTCTACTGAATAAAACACAGGACTAGGAATTTGGAAATCTGTGTTTTGTATATAGGTCTGGCATACTGTGGTTGTGCCTCTTAGTTAAATCATTTAGTCATTCTGTGCCATGGTATTTCCATCAGTGAAAACAGGGATAATACTTTTACTGATGTATATAGTTATTATTATCACTACTGTTGCTATTACTCTTATTGCTATTTTTTATTATTATTATGCTCCCATGCCTCAAAGGGATGTAGTGAGGCTTACTTATTTAATATTTTTGAAGTGGTTTGAGATCCTCAGTTGGAAGGCAATATAGAAGAGTAAAACAGTATTATAAAGCATTCTTGATTTGTAAGAAAATATTTTGCATGTCCAATTGTTTAATCTACTTCCCTTTTTTGCAAACAAGATACCTTAGAAAAATGAGAATATCAAGTAAAAGTTTGAAGAAAAAATACGAAGTCACTATAAGGAAAAGTGTGTATTTTTCTTTGAGGAACATGATTTTTCTGAAGCATTTCCCATGACATTTTTTCTTAAATTAAAAACCAAAACCCCTTGCCCTAAACTTTTCTTCACTATAACAAATCTTTTGCTGGCATCACATAGTTCACTCTCCTTATGCGTTATCCCCTTTTTCCCCACACTGTGTCTTGTCTATTTAGATAGTAAGCTCTTTGGGGTGGGGACTGTCTGTTGCTCTGTGTTTGTACAGTGCCTTGCACAATGGGACCTCATTCTTGGTTGGCCCTGAGGCACTGCCTTAATAAACATGATTAATAATCAATTGTGTTTTGAAGCCCCTTTTGACATGTCAAAAGAGAGGGAGAGAGACTGAGTACTCATATTTCACCATTACAACTGCAAGTCTAATCTTACTATGGTTTTATGTCCTATAACATATGTTTAATGGTCTCAGAATGGAATCTAGTAAACTGTGGTCAATATCTAAAAACTGTCACTGCAATGAGCACTCAGTGTTTTGGCATCTGTCAGTTTCTACTAAATAGGGTGTAGTCTGGACTAGTATAGAGTATAGCCTAACCAGTTCATTCTCTATAGCTTAGCTGAGGGTTTGTGCAAAAATTGGAGATTTTACATCTTATTTTTAATCACATTGCTTCCATACTACTGATGTTTGCAATGTTAGAGATAGTGGGGTACATTTTAATCTGTAGGACAGCCATATTTCCAAATTACTCTGGAAAACAGTCATAAAACATGGTGAGAATAGTCCACTCGCACTGATTCTTACATTTTGAAAGTAGTTTAAACAAAATAACTGCCCCCCGTTGAGTAAAACTTTCTTCTTTACGTGGTCATTGTTTTACTGCCTTGATTTCCTGTCCACGGAAAGCAGGCTGGGTACATGGATAGTCCAAAATTATTTTGTAAGGAAACAAGGTTACCCAGTGGCATCTTTCTTTTTCTTTCGCTGCAAAGTTTATCTCATCTAAATCTAGACTCTATGGTGAATATCCTTGCTACACATATAACATCAAATACAGTTATTATATATGTGTACACACACACACACACACACAGAGAGTAAATGTATTTTACCACCCTAAACTAATTGGTACTAAACTGGAGCTTTTAAAAAACAATACATTTAAGATAATATTTGCTCAGTGCAGTCAGCTAAATTGATTTTTATATTGATGTGTTTGTTTAATCTCACAGCTTTGAAACTTCTGTAATACACTTAGGTTTATTTCTTCATGGAAAGTCTTTACTAGTCTTTATTCTGAGCAAATTAGGCTTCTCTTGGTACTACAGCATTAGATTTGCCTCCTGATACTGAGACCAGCAACCTAAAGGACACCTTGTTTGCCAAGAATATCAGAACACTGAGAAATGCCTTATGGCAGTAGCAAGCTTTAGAATCTCAAAGTAAGGTCACCAGTGTTGGCTGTATTTATATATCATCTTGCAGTATGCGCTTTGAAAAACGTAGGCAACATCTCAGTTATTTATTATGACCCCTCTCATAATATTTTAAATGGTAATACATCGGGGTGGTATTATTTTGAGTTGCATATAAGATTTTAAGACTGTCACAATATGAGTTTTCTTTTAATGCACATGTGTGTTATCAAGCTTGTTTTTATATTTATAACCATGAATGTTGCATGAGTACAGTTCTGAAGGGCCTTTAGCTTTTCCTACCACTCTGAAAGTTTTCAGCCTCATAAGTATTTAAAATAAACTTACACTAATAAGTAGAAAGGATTTCTCATTCATTTTCACATCGTTCATCACATTTTGTCAGTTGTTGACTGCATCTGTTGCATAAAAGAAACTTGCGGTGATGTCTAAATCTGTAAATTTCATTTTTTGGAGGTGTTTGTGTAGCAGCAGCTTTGACTTATTGCCAGTACTAGAGTAGAATGTATTTTTTCATTCCTGATTTACAATATTGAAATGTTGTGATGGCAGCGGTAAACTGGTGGACAGTTATACATTTTTGCAAAATAATGCATTTCAGTTTTACCTCTTTGCTTCAGTCCAGAGAAGAACATACATAGTGGATCAATATTTTATTAAAAGAAAATCCTGTAGATTGTGTTCAAATAGTACAATCAGTGATGCTAAAACATGAGATTGCACTGTGCACAGCAAAGGACTGATGTGTTGTCTGGCTTTGTTGTTGATAGAGCATTCTCTATTGTCTTATGTTATTTCTATTTTTATCATTAGTCCATGAAGTCTTAATAATTAGCTCTGTAATTTGCCAGAAAAACATGTTGATTTATTGAACTGGCTGAAGCAAAAAATAGCAGATCAATCTGGCATTGTAGGTTAATAGTACAGAACAAAGCACAGTCATAATTAGATGAGAAAAGGACTTTCCTTGTTCATTCCACTTTATAATAAAAAGTCCCTCAGCAAAGTGTCTTAGAAAATAATGCATTCAGACTGAGTGGAATTACCGCCTAGCAGATTCTATTTATCTGTAGCTTAAAAAGCAGCTGCGTTTTTGTAAAAAGCAATGAATGTGGCAGTCCTACTTAAAGGTAGAAGAAAAAGAACACCCCTTGTTTTGTAATAAGGGGATTTTCAATTTAAAAGAGAGAGAGAGCCTGTTGTGTGAAGTATGGTTATTACATTCACTGTATTCTATCTCACCCACCAGGAGGCTAATAATGAAGGAGTCAGTGAAGGAGGCCAATGGCATGAGGGTTATCTCACAGCCCCAGATGCTGGATAAGTTGAAGGAGGCAGAATCGCTTTTGGATGACATTCAGAAAGGCCTGAATGATTATTTGGAGAAGAAAAGACTATTCTTTCCAAGGTAAACAGTCCATTTCATCTGTTGGCTATGGGCATTGATATAAAATGTGTTTATATAAATATCTATAAAGTTCATTTTTTATCACCTTCAGGTTTTTTCTTTCTGTGCCACGATGAGCTCTTAGAAATCCTTTCTGAGACAAAGGATCCACTCCAAGACCAACCACACCTAAGTAAATGCTTTGAAGGAATTGCCAAGCTCACTTTTAATCAAGAGAAAGAAATTACTCACATGGAGTCAGCAGAAAATGAAAAAGTAGAACTCGTGCTGCGAATAATTCCAGCAAGTGCCAAGGGGCTAGTTGAGAAATGGCTTCATGAGGTGAATATCTTTAGCTCTTACTTAGGGTTTAGTTACTGTATAATCATTTTCTCTTTTAGGAGCAAGGAATATCATAAGCATATTTCCTAACTAAATAGCTCTCTGAGAATTTACCAGATTATTTAACAGATTGAATATCAGCCTTATTGTTGTTATTTATTACACCTAGTTGACATGTGCAAACATGCAAAAATTAATTTTAATAAAGAGGTTATCAGTGTGTGAGACAGTTAATAAAAGTGTGTGTGTCTGAAAGCATATATGTGACTATATGTTCAAGTCTATATATATGTATTTTTGTTGTCTTCTCCCTGTAATTTTTGTAGTTTGGAAAGATAGACTTTTTTTTTACAAAGCAGTTTAAAGGAACGTGAAGAGATTTTTTGCACACCCTTCTCCCCCAAAAAATCTTTATTTTCAATACATATTAAGCAAAGGGAAGAGAAATATTTAATTAACAATATACTAACCTTTCCCCTTTGGGCCTATGATCCAAATCAATCCGTTTCAGTGTGAAATTAGTTTGATGACCTTTTTTGTTGGCTTTATTTTTACCTTCCTCTGTTACACAATCAAAGTGGGTCCTTCCTCTGATATACAATTCTAGGCCAAATCCACTTCCAATCTCTCCTTCTTTCTTTCAAGACAGAATCAGCCCCAGGTACACATCTTTCCTTTCTGTTGTTATTGCAGGCACTGCTTTTACCCCATTAAATCTCTACCTTTACCTCTTGCCTCTCTCTTCACTTCAGGCTGTCAGCCAACCAGGGTATACAACTGAGAAAAGCAATACCATATACTAGAAAGGGAGAAAAGGAAAAACAAAACAAAACCAAAAAACACACACAGAATTTTTTTCCAAGATGGACTCTGCTGCGGGGGGCGGGAATTTGTCAAAGGAACTGAGAGTGAACTTTAACTGAGAGTATTACTTCTGTTATGTGCCGAGTTTCTGCTGGCCGGGTGAGCAAAACAAAACAGCTCAAGTCCTCTCATGATTCCATGTTTCTCACATAACTGAGCCACATATCACCATGCCAACTTAGAATTAATCTTTTTTAAAGTGACTGCACGCAATTTAAAACAGTTCATCACAGTTAGTCAGGGGAGGGTAAGGACAGAGCCTGCTTAGGCACAAATACTTCCTTCCCTACTCTCCAAAAAAATTATTAAACTTTATTTTTGTACTCATTTTCAGCACAATGTTATGTTCTTCGGAAAAACATTGGAGTTAGAGAGCTGTGATAGGTATGAGATATGCAGTTATGAGGAGCCTAGGAAAGGCAGATCTCACCATACCGGAAAACCTGCTGTATGTTGTTTAGTTCTCTCTCTCCAACAAAAGAGAGAGAGAGATAGGGAGATGAGCAGCTGTGTTTATTTTAATACATCTCATTTAACCCTCACCTAAAAACAAATGGAAAGGTTTGGGAGTGCATTAATCTGGACCCAATTAGCATCTCTTTCTCCCTCAAAAGTGCAACCTGTGATTAATGAATATAAAGTAGAGTTTCATATGCAGTCTTTAAATCATTTGCATGTTTTATGCATGATAATTGAATTTATTTATGCACTTCCTTTCATTTAATGATTTCCTGCTCTTTCCTGTGCTATCCACATTGTACTATCCAAGAAACAGGATTTGATAGGCAAGCAAGGATAGGAGTAGATAAATAAAACCGAGTAAATTTGTAGGTCTAATGTCAACTGCAAATAAAAATTAATGGGTTAAAGTAAAATATTTTAGTTAAAGTATATGCTCTTAGCCTTTTCAGACACTTTGGATATTGCTTAGTATGCTTGTAAATGTACAAGCAAAATTATTTTCAAAAGGCCATGAAAGGCAGTTAAATTATTGTATTGACATTTCTATGACCCTGGAGACTTGTGTTTCAACTTGGCCAATTAGTAGTAATAAGATAATCAGAAGATGAATAGTAATTACATTAATAACTAATGGTATTCAGCCCAGGACCTAGAGAATCAGTCTGGTTTAGAATATAATAGTACATTATAATTTGTCTTATTCAGTATTTGATCAGTAGAAATATGAGCATTGGATGCCTAGTAAATTTATCATAGGCAGGATGTATAAGTTCTAGAGATCAGTTTGCCACATTACTGGCCCTGTGATTGTGCCTGTAAAGTGTCATAATGGGGAAAATTGCTTTTTTCCCCCCATTTAAGGTCAGATGTCCTAGTGATTCCATGGTGCTGGTGTCTGAATTCTTTACAATGCAAAGTCCATCCTTGCGATGGTCATGCCAGGAAGCTACTTTGGGAAAGGTTTTTTTTTTTTTAAAAAAAGGATTCTGGTAGTGTTTCTCATAGTTTTGATTTGTGCCAGTGCTTCTCTTGTCTCTTGTCTTTCCTTCTGTGTTTAAAGATGTATGTGGAAGTGATCTTTTTCTGTGGTGTCCTGTCTTTTTCAGTGACTTAATTGGTTGTGTGTTGTGATTGTTTCCTGATCTTTGTAGGTAGGAATGTCTTTAAAGGCTAAAGTTCTGTTAATTTGTGATGTAACAATTTCAGCGTGTTTCTTGTCATTGAAATGTAGTTTAAAATGTTCAGTAATGTAGCATGAAATTATTGGTTAGTTTTGAAATGGTTGTGAAATCATGTGAAGAAAATAAGTATTGCATCTGATCAAGATAAATTCACTCTAGTGTTTTATGGCTTTTTATTCCTATGTGATAGTAATAAAGTCTCATGTAGGGATGGAAGCCATGAAATACATTGTGAAAAATCATCAACTAAGATGGGGCCATGAGTATAGAAAATGGTATAGTTGTAGAGCTACTGAAAATTGTTGGAAAATGATTTAGTATGTCACCATGTTGATTACCATGTTTGCATTTTATTTCTTCATCCCTCACCCATGTAGTTTGGCAAGTAAGGAAATTAGTTTATAACAGGTTGATTCACCTTTACATCAATGTTAAATGTTTAAATTGTTTATACATTTTTTTTATTTTCTACTCAAAATAACACTGTACATGAAACGCTAAACTAATTAGTTAATACTGTTAAAAAAAACAACAAAACAAAACAAAAACCCAACTTGTGAATTTCCAAATTCACGTTATTGCTACTTGATTAAGAATGAAACAAACTAAGGTATCCCATTAGTCCAGGGTCCAGGTTTTTTTACTCCCACACTCAATAATAGACATGAATGATGAGCTAGCATGTAAATAATAATTCTTTTTCTATTGACATGTTTTTCTCAAAGTATACATTCTCTTCTTTTCCTCTTCTGGAAATAAGACAAGGGATTATAGCTCTGAGGGCAGAAAAAGCACCTGTGAGAATGTTCATAATAGTGCCAACATCCCATATATTGCTTTACTATCCAAGTTTTGTCAATCTTTGTATATCTTTCTGTCTTGGGTGTCATTTTGTTTGTGGGTTACTTCTGTGAATGTGAGTCATTCTTATATAACTAATTTATTTTTACAGCCTTCTTTCTGTATTCTTTCTCAATTCACATTAATAAAAATATTTTTGTTACTTTGCCTCTTTTATTTCTCTGAAAAACTGTGGATTTCTTGTCTGTTTTTAAAAAAGGGATACACTTCCATTAATTATAAATAGGCAAATCCTCTTCTGATATAAAACCCTGGAGACAATTAAGTAGAAAAGATATTTCCCCCTGTATTTCAATAGGTTTCTCACTTGTAACTTACATGTTTTTTTAAAAAATAATTGTTAGTGTGAATAAAATAACACCCCAAATATTTTAACCTTAATTAAATCACAAGTGCAGTTTGAATTTGGTAATTATTGTTTTGGTTTACAAAGATGTTAGAGGTTGTTTATATCATTACTGTCTTGTGGAGCAATAGTTGCGTAATTTGCAAAGCAAGTTACAATCAGACCTCTATTAAGAGGCAAAATATTTGCTTCCTTGTGTTTTAATGAAATTGCTTCCAAGATTATAGAGGTTGTACTACCTAGAGAGTAAACTGAGCTTGTTAACCAAAATAGAAGAAAAATGATACAGATAAAAATTGTCTTCGTCATTTGCCCCCAAATGTTTTCAGAATGTACTTTGCATATGGCAGCTCATTTCTGGTAATCTGTGAGAAGATTGTTTTAAATAGTTTCAGATGGACTAATCAAAACATATTAGTCTCTTTTTCTCTCTTCCTCCCTATTCCCTGCCTAAGAATAAATTTTAGTTGAATTCCATTTTTGTCACTTCTAAATAATATGCAATTTGAGGATTCGTTTTCATTTTCAGCACCACAGGGCAGACTCTTTTAATGTATGTGTGCTTATACTCTGAAAATTAACTCTACAAATTGCATTATAGGGCTCTATGTTTATTGCCTCCAAATGATTTCGAGATCTAAATGTGCTCAGTTTTCAAGTAAAAATATATTTTTTTCTAACTGCCAACGCTGGAGACTGAACTTGGGATCTGAAAATAAAGCAGAGTATCTTCCTTTTCACACAGCACCATCAGTAACAAAGGGTTTTTTAGGCTAAGTTATGCCCTCAATTACAGCAGTACAACCCCCTACCACCATTGTCTTCACATTATATCCTCAGCAATGCTTATGCAAAAACATTGCTCTCAGTGGGTTTGCACAGGTGTGACTAATTGGAACTTCGTAAATAAACCTGTTGATGACTCTCACAAGAATGAATACAATCCAGATCACTCTCTGTTTTGGCTCAGTGGGGTGAAAAGTTGTGAACTCTTATTTTTGTCATTAACATAAGTGCATGTGACTCTGGAAACAAAGAGGGTATAGATTTGTTGAGTAAAAAGATGTCATTTTTAAAGAGGCAATCTGGTGCAGTGCAAAACGATGGTAATCCAAGGTTGACCCTTTCTGCTTTGAATGCAGTATAAACCTCACTACATGCAATGGCCTCTCTCCATCTTTTGTCAACAAGAGGGGCTGAACTCAGGACTTCCAGAGCTGAAAATACCTGCAGCTTGAGCTAAGGTGCAGGCTGGGGCCGATAACAGACTCTTATCCTCTGTGGATTGAGCACAGAAGGGGATACAAACACTCTTAGAAAAATGCATATACATTTCTTGACACATGGAGCAGGTTTATGCAATGGGGAGAAGCTGGTGTTTTCCCTATAAGTGGTAGAAGGTTTCACCTTGCCAGGTTTGTTTGTGCCGTTTGAGATATAGCAAAACATTAAAAAAGTAAGAGTGGTGGCTTCCTGGATCTACCTAAAGAAAATCTATGGTGTGTTCCCCCAAGTTAAAGTTACAAATCTGTCCACAGAAATAAATTCAGAGAAATGCCAAGAGAGTTATAAAATGATGAAACAACATTAATCTTAAACTAGTTCCTGTGACCAAGCTACCAGAATGACCCTATGGTACCTTTTCACTATGTCGCCTTCCCCTCCCGCTTTCTGTAAAATACCTGGGCCAACTTGTCTGCTGGCATAACTCCATTGATGTCAGCAGAGTCTCTTGTATTTATTTGTTTGTGCCTGTGGTTTATAAATAACTCACCTGTGGATAGGGAGTGAAACTAATCTTAAGTGACCGTCCCAGGGATTAAAAAATATTGGTTGTCTTGTAGATGTAGGTTTTAATTAAATTCAAACTGGGCAATTTGGGGATACCTTAGTGATCCATTCAGAGGGGATTATGGGGAGTGGAAGAGAGGAAGTGGGTAACTACAGTATAGAAATCACTTCTCACCAAATTATTTCCCCCCCACATCTCTGGCAAGGATGTGGATATTTGTTTGGTGCCCCAGTGGAAGGGATTTGTTTGTTCATGAATCCTGTAGGCCTTCATCAGAATCCATCTTTTAATTTTGCACTCTAAGGGTTCAGTGTTCCAGTCCAAGGTGACACCTTGCCTGATGACAAATAAAGTATTTTTCTCTGTGTCAATTTGAGTAACAAGTCAATTTTCTGAAATGTGGTCTCTTGTCAGAAAAAAGGAATGTTTTGTCGTTGGGGTGAAATGTTAAATTCAAAGCTGACTGAAAGTTGTTCCTCCAGTAAAGTGTTGAATATTGTTTTTTATACCATAAGTGTACATATTCTGTCTGTTCCATGTAGTTTAATTGCTGAGCCTGAACCTAGGAAAAGTATTACTTAGGCTAGAGCTTCCCAGCCTTCTCCAGTAGAAACACACAGTTTAATTTAAAAAAGTTTACTGTGGATCTGAAATATAAAGACTTTTAGCTAGATTCTGTATTTATTTGGCTCACAGAAAATCTGTTGATGTAAATGCAAGTTCTGCATGCTGACATAGTCCAGCATGTGTTTCATACCTAGTGTGATGATTAATGATTTAATATCAACAATATTTCATGCTGTTCAAAATATGCAAATAGATCATGATCCAGCGTTCATGCTAGGTAATCTTACAGGTATCCAGGATTTAAACACTATCCTGTAGGTCTTTCTAGATCACTAAAAACAGCATGAAGTTCACATGGAAGTGAAGAATAAGCCATAAGAGATCTCTGAAAGAAAGTATAATGTATTCTCTGAGGCCAACACCATTAAATAAAGAGCAGTTGCGTTCTGCACTACCTGTCTCTTCAGCAAAAAGAAAAGGAGTACTTGTGGCACCTTAGAGACTAACAAATTTATAGCAGCCTTTCAGGGTAACCTCATATAAAGTACATTACAGTTATCCAAGCTGGATGTAACAAAGGAATTGTTAATGGCTTGAAGGACCATACTGGGAGAGGGGTGTGTGCACTGCAAATATCCATATAAATGCAGACTGAAGGGGTCACTTCTGGCCATTGACACTACCTTGTTTTTTCATTGCCCTACTAGCATTACCTGTATCTTGTCTGGAATGATTTCCATCCCCCCTACCCATCCAAACCCCTATACTAGCTGGATACTGGAAAACTAGGCACTTTACTACATGACAAAATGTTTATATGGTATCTCAGTTATATGACTGATAATAAAATATATATATTTAAAATACTGATCTGGAGTTTTATGGTTTGTTTATTCAGTGACTTTTATTCATTAATGGGTTTAATTTGAGTGGTGTTGCTACATTGTGAGCTTGGTATGACACTGCTCTTGGCATTATTTAACTGTAGCTTTCTGTTCCTTAAATTATTTTCTAAAATAATGTTTTTGGTATATAATATGTATATCTACTCTGTAATCTTTGTGAATTACCACTTCACAGAGTGGATACAAATCAATGATTTGTTTAAATCAATATTTTATTTAATATGTATATAAAAATAATCCCATTTAAAATTAAATTTGAAATGATTTTAGGGTCTAAATTTACCATAATCTATTAAAATAATATAAATAAATAACAATTAAAATGCTGCGTGAATGAACCATCCTCAAATTTTAATGAGTTAAGGGGTATTGCTTTTTTAATTATATACAAAATCAGAGGAAAACATCTTTTACCTTTGAGGACAATTCAAGCCTTATAAATATTTCACAATGTTATGTATTGTATTAAATATATTTATTATTTTCCATCTTTACAATGGAGCGAATGTTGGTATTTACATCTTCCCAAATTTAGGTACTTTCAGTTTCTGTTGTGCAGAAAATCTTTTGCCTCAACTGCTTTTAGTTTCAGTTTAGCTAGCAGTTTTAGAGAGAGTATTTTCATTGTTTGGATTAATTCATTCAAAGTTGAGAAACCAGTTTGGAGGTGAAAAGGCAGGAAAGCTTGTTTTCTTCTTCCAGTTTATGAATAAAAACTATCTGGTAGAGGATGAAAACCAGTAATTTTGAAAACTTGAAGGACATGGGGCCAGATATTCAAAGAGATCTTCTTCTTATTGACATCTCTATTACTAGAGGTTTGCAACTATGGTAGGCCATTCTGTACAATTCTCTGTAAAGACTTGTGGATTACTAGTCGTTTTGATCCACCCAAGATACTACATGTCCATCCAAGACCTTATTTTTCTGCCTCGTGCTCTTCTGCCATCAACTTTCCCTTCCAGTGCCTGTAAACATTCCTCATCTGCTTGAACTCCTTAAAATGTTCCCTGCAAATCAAATCTTTCTTTTCATAAGATCTCCAACTAGCATTTGCCAAGTCCCAAACATCTCCAGTACTTTTTCTTTGATTATTTGTCTCTCCATGATATTTTCAGAATTCTGCTATAACACCATAATTCAAAGGATTGTAATTTCTTTCTTACTGATTGTTTGAATTCTGAGTTTCGCAGTCATAATTTAACACAGATCAAATGTAATTTTTAAGAGTCAGAATGTAGTCTTTGGATTTATGTCGCTTTTCATCAGATGCCAGAATGTGTCTTTCTCTCTTGCTATTCTGGGGCTGATTTCAGTATCTGGTATCTTTTGTAATGGAAGATGGAAAGAAATATAGGCTCGTAAGGATGCAGATAGGTGCCTAGTGGGATTTTCAAAAACACCTAAGAAGCAGTGTAGGCACCTAACTCCTGTTTGTTTCAATGGGTGTTAAGCAACTGTCTGCTATTTTTAGACATCTAAAATCATTTGAAAATCTGGCCCATCGTGACCAGAAAGAATTTGTCAATTCACAAACCATGGTTAATATTTCTTGTGTTTAATAAGTCAGTTAGTTTTAAACATAAAACGTTTTGATAAACTTGCTATTTTTAAATACTTTTTGTTTTTCTACATATTGAATTCCAATTTCCATCCAAAGGCGGCTTGACATAAATCCCAAGTAAAAAATGATCATTAGTAAATAAGAAATGCAACATTGACCATTTTCAAACATTAACAAATGTATTCAGATTAATTTTACATGTATTTTAAGCTAGGTGATTGCTTAAAGAAATGTTTATAGACAAGGTATAGTCTAGTTTACAAAAAGAAACATCAAATTTAGTGTAAATGCTATATTTGATTGCAAATCAACATGTTTTAAGGCTTATTCCAGCCAATGAGAATGAGCCTTTCTTTAGGGAAATAACTAAAAAGTCCATATGCAAAATGAGATTAAAATCAGTTGTTTAACTCATGGCTTCCTGCTTGTTGATTTAAATCAATCCACCCTGCTTATAATTTGACGAGTTAGCAGGTATTGCAGTTAGTTTTAGTATTTCCTTCCTTGGAATAGAGATGTGAAGCTTTTATTTCTAGATTGCCACACCTCAGCTATCTGCTCATGTATCACATAAAACTAAAACTCTTGCTGTGATGTCATTTACATTATAATACTTCTAGGTTACTTCTGAAACTGTATCAAAGTACCATCAGAACAACACCTGCAGATGACTGATTAGCTGGTAAAGACCATAAAACTTCATTTGGGATAACAGATATTGTTCTTACCTGCTCTCATTGATGGGGAGGGGACATGATAACAGTTTTCAAGTACATAAAAGGATGTTGTAAGGAGGATTGAGAAAAATTGTTCTCCTTTACCACTGAGGATAGGACAAGAAGCAAGCTTAAATGTCAGCAAGGGCGGTTTAAGTTGGACATTAGGAAAAACTTCCTAACTGTCAGAGTGGTTAAGCACTGGAATAAATTGCCTAAGGAGGTTGTGGAATCCCCATCATTGGGGATTTTTAAGAGCAGGTTGGACAAACACCTGTCAGGGATGGTCTAGATAATACTTAGTCTTGCCTTGAGTACAGGTGACTGGACTAAATGACTTCTCAAGGTTCCTTCCAGTGCTATGATTCTATGCCTCATATTCAATATGTTAGTTTTCCAAGTAATTAGAATGAGGAAAATGTAAAAGTGCTTCTTGTTTGTTTTTGCTGTTCTTCCAGCTGGAAACAAATATGCATTTGAAGAAAATTGTCAAGCTAGTGTTAGGAGATTTTTTTGTGTCTATATGTAATCAAAGCAAGAACAGGCCAAACTAAACAAATGTGGCGTGAATTATTGGAAAAGTTGTGGTGTGTAAGTATGACAGCCCTAACTGACAGCTCTCAACTTGGATGAACAGCTTCAACAGATTACTGTAGGTCATTTTTGATATCATCAAAGTAGTGTGCTTCCCTGGTGGAAGCCAGACTAGTCCAAAAGATGAGGAGGATAAATGAGAGAGAGCTGTAGGGACGTAGGGCAGAGAAAAGGAGCAGTGGAGTTGGGGAAAGCTGCATGGCTCTGGATCCAGTCCAGCTGGCCCCTGCAAATGTGCCCCTGTAACACTCACGGTGGCTGCTATGGAGGACCCTAATAAAACTAGATGCAGGAGCAGATCGCATTATGGAGCTACAGGATCATGAAGCAGTTCACCAGCCTGAGCTTTGTATCTCTTCTCTCACAATGCACAGCACAGCTCTGAGAGCACACAGCTCCAGGTAGAGCTACCAATGAATGCCACCCCAGCCTTGAGCAGCGCGAAGCCGGTCAGGAGAGAATGGGTGGGGAGCGGGAAGCAGAAAGAAAGACATTAAAAGTGAGAGGGGGGAAAACATATAGAGACATAAAGGGAAATGAGAGGGTAGGAATGGACATAAAAAGGTAGAGGCACAGTAGGAGGATCAGATAAGAGTAAGGGGGAGGGGGATTCTATAGATGGAATGGGGGAGCAACCATCAACCAACCTGTAGCAAATTTGCTTCCAACTAAAACGGTTTAGGAACCACTGTAGTTAATAGACGTTTTTGCTATTGACTTCAGTGGAGCAGGATCAGTCACAAATATATTTTCACATGATCATTGCTTAAGTAGGCACGAACAACTTTTATCACCATGTGTGCATTTGTTATTCTTCAATTAACATTTATTTTGACTTTCTATAGAGACAATCCCATTCTCCATTAACACCATAGGAGGGGGTAATATTGCTATTAAATATGTTCAATGCATGTATTTTACAGTTTTAGGTTCACTTTCATCTTTGCCATTGGGACAGAGTATGATTTTGCTATGAACTCAGGTCAGGCTTTGTTTGGTTTTGAAATGGTTTCCCTTAAAAATTCAAGCGGAGTTATGCAATTGTCAGAATTTATGGCTCCTTTCTGACTGTCATGCCATTTTGGTTTTTTTGTGTGGGAGGAGGGATTGATTATACCCATCTTGTTAT
Source organism: Eretmochelys imbricata (assembly GCF_965152235.1). NCBI lineage: Eukaryota > Metazoa > Chordata > Testudines > Cheloniidae > Eretmochelys > Eretmochelys imbricata. Next base: position 275,235,350 of record NC_135572.1, on the reverse strand, counting down.
ACAAAGACAATGTGTATTCCATGCAACTAACAAATACACATTCAAATAGAAAATCCCTGGAAATATATATAGAAATGTTTGGATAACAAAACCTAATTTAAAGTTGAGGGGGGGAGAGACCTGGGAAAAGTAGGCTGGAAATTTCATTTCGAGGCAATAGTAGCAGGGTATTTGGGAGGTCAATAGTTATGATAATTTATCTATAGTACAACATTGAGTCTGAACTGCTCATTGACCCTTTTATTTAATAGGCTATTTGTATTTAACTAAACATTTGACAAATTAGAACTGTAATTGTATTGGGGATGTTGGAAGCAAACGTTCACTTTGGGAACCAGTCTGTACAATTTGCTCTTTGCGATAGTGCAGAAATAAACTAAAAAATACATCTGAAAATAAAAATGGTCTATATGCCAATAAATATTTATTTGAAGCTAGTTCCTTTCAGGAGAGTTCTCATAATTAAAGTGTTACTCGGAGTATTGTATAAAGGCTAGTTTAGGATTCTGACCATTACAAAACTCAGAAATACATTCTTTCTTAAAATAAATGAGTAAATTATTTGGAAATGTAAGCATTCAGAGAGGGCCTGGTTGTAGGGTACAATGAGTGTTTTACCACTGATTTCAAAGCGTGTCGGATCAAGCCCACATTGACAAAACAGATTATGCCTCCCTTCTGTAATATGATCACATGAAGCTATGTTTTAAGGAATACTTTTCTTGTTCTCTTCAGTTAACAAGCACTTCTGATAGGTGTAGTTTGGCTAATAAAAATAAAATTCATTACAGCAGTGGTCCAAGCAGCTAATGTTAACTCTCCTTAGAGTAGCATGTGCTGGATTCAAATATGAGCACAGCTGCAAATAATTTGGAAACTGAATTGTATTTTTACATCAGTGCTGTTAGACAAAAATGAATTATTAAGTAATTGCTATTGTGACATAAGCTTGATGCAAGTAGTGGAATTATTTGGCAGAGCTATAACCTCAAGCTACCTTGAGAATTTACAACATTTTTTTAAAATTTCTGATTGATTAAATGGATTATTTGACATTTTGGCAGAGCTTTGAAATCACTACATAACAAAGACTCCTTTCATTGCTTATTATTTCCTCTCTTCAGGCTTAATGCAGATTCTTTGAAACAAAGGTTATAGATGCTTCTTTCTTGAGTAATTTTTGTTTCAGTTCACATTTTACTGGTAGTGTCACATTTCCTTCTAAACCTCCCCTGGTGTATCGATGCAATTCTCTATCATTGCAATAGAACGTAAGAAGAGAGGTAGTCTTAAAATGCCCAGACGTTTATATACCTGTCACTCCGTGCTGACAGAAGAATTTAACTTCACTATGATATGTTGTCAGAAATGTTCTGAACCCTTACATCGCTGGCATTTTGCAGGCTTCTTGTCAAATGAATATTTGGGGGATGTGCACATGTGTCTGTTGAACCCAGTAGGTTAATAACAATTTTTAACTTCAATTTTCTGCTGTCCTCTGTTGTCACTGGAAGAAGTAGGTGACTTAATGTCAAGTGTTTATGTAGACAATGTAATGGGCCCAGGTTAGATGTTCCAAGATGGGTTGAAGGTCACTTGTTTTTACCAGCTCAACACCGATGAGCCAGTGCATCATCAAAATACATTTAACATCAGGTAATGAGGAGCAGCTGGGGAAAGAGCTCCTGCTTTCACTTTGGCTGTGAAGTCTTGTTCTATTAAAAACTTGCAGATACTGAGGATGCCTAGCTGTACACACTGCTCTCCTTCACAGTGCTGCTGGGAGACAGGCATATTGGAGCTCCATGGCAAGCGCACAAATTGACACTAGAGTCTTGTTAGTGTGCATTTTAATGACGAAACTCCCCGGCAGTGGTGTGTAGGACTAATCTCAGTCTCAGGAATTTTCTAACATTAATAAAGTATTTGAGTCTCATGCTTCACCCTCATGAAATTGCCTCTGCACTTCCCCACTGAGGGAGTTACCGGCCATGACTCACAGTCTTGAAAAGAATTCTACAGGTATCACTAACCAAGTTAAGAACACGCCTTTTTTTGTAGTGAAAAGATATCCCAGCCAGTCGGGGCCACACAAACGTAACCATATATAAAGTGATTTGAAATCTAAGGCTGAAAAGCACTAAACAAGACCTAAGTCTTGTTATAAGGAGAAGCGGCACACGTAGCAAAGCCTTTCGTTAAGGTTGCCTGACACTTTACATTATAAGACCCTATTTTCAATTGCTAATAACTGCTAACTTTTACCTGTGTAGGCTGAAATTGTCCATGTTCAGTGTCTGCCTGATGCTGATTTATTTTTAAATTTATTTCAGTTTAGCAAAAATGGTTCAGCCATTTCAAAGAATGAGTTTAGGGGCCAATACATTGTTTCCTCCCATCTTAAAAATGTCTTACAACTATTTCATTCAGATGCTCTAGTGCTTCCATGCTTTGGAGCATTGATTTGAAATTTGGCAAGGTAGGAAGGGGCACCCTGCTATCAGAGACATGCCTTTTGCTGTCTCAAAAAAAAAATTCCCAAATTTGCTCAGGTAATGAGCCTCTGAAAGTCACAGTTCACATATTTTCACTAGAGATGTGTTTAAGTTTGGCAGCTAAATTCCACAGAGGTTTGTCTTCACTGACTGTGCTTCAGCCCCTCACAGTCCCTATCTGCCCCCTGGGCTGTGCATGAGCCATTCCCATGGAATGACTGAGCATGTGGATACTTGGTGCTGCAGGGGCTTAGCAGCACGTTCCATGCCATCATTCCTCCCAACAGACAGAGGCCATTGTGGCGCATGGGCACAGGAACTGAGCAACGAAATGGTTTCTGTTGGGCTCTCAGTGCTCCTTGGCTCGTGCCCACTGCCCAGACAGCAAGGAGGAGAAGGCGAAAGCAACCTAACTTGAATGCAGAAGTGTTGGGAACCAGTACTAGGTCAGGAAGTTGGGGGGAGTGGAATGAGGATCCAAAGAGGCAACAGGATGGGCTGGTTTGAGGGGGAAGTGGAGGATAGGAACGGAGATGGAGAACCTCTCTCTTATGACATCTGCAGAGCAACATTCTATATATGCAGTTGTAGGTCCATAAACCATTTCAAGGCCTCCTCTGTGACGTTGTGCATAAATCCAGTTCACCTTTGAATCCATATTTAGGGCACTGTGCTATGATGTTTTTGATGGTTTGGATGTTCTCACCATGGGCGCACAAAGGGGCGTCTTTAATTTTCCACTTGTGCATCAAGTAGCCACATCTTCCATGCTTTGTTCAGATGTGGTTCAATGTGGTCTAAAGTCTGCGGGGCAGGTTGAAACTGGGAGGGCAGCTTGTTGGGTCAGTAACAATGTGCTTGTTTGGAATAGTAGATGAGTTTCAGATACTTTACCCTTCCTGGCCGGATTCAGAGAAATGTGGTCACATGTGGTCCATAGTGATTTTCACAATTCTGGGGATTGTTGGAGTACGTTATCCATAATCTGCCAGACGGGAAGTTCTGGGTCTTCGACATATTTAGGTTCTTGTGCTGTGACTACATCTCGATGGAAGTTCAATGTTTGCTAATACAGAAAGCCATGTAGAGGTGTTGATTTTAAAGTTTCTGTGTTGATTCACGTGGTCTGATTCAGCTGCCTATCCACAAGTTGGATATGGCAGCTTCTTGTCCACACTGGCACACAGTACTCTGCCACTGAGGACACCAGGGCCAAAGCTGATGTTCATAGCACTGGGGCAGTTTATCCCCAGCTTGTTCCCTCAAATTCTGAATAATATTGACATGAGTCTTCACTTTAGAGGCTGCTCTCTTGAGGTGGTCATGAAAGGTCAGTGTACAGTCAAAAATGATACCAAGATATGTTGGCTTTGGGTCATAATGCATAGCTTCACCATAAAACTTGACCAAGTGTTTTGTGTGATTCTGTTGTCAAGGTGGAAAGTAGAGACTGCAGCTTTGCTTGGATTTGTTCTCAGCTCCCACTTTTGGAAGTACTCTTCCAGGATCTTATGGTCTGATGTAAGGGTCACGTCAAGTTCTTTAAAGCTATGGACCTGAGTTACAAGTGCCAAATCATCAACATACTCAAAGTACTGACAGGTTTCAGAGTAACAGCCGTGTTAGTCTGTATTCGCAAAAGGAAAAGGAGTACTTGTGGCACCTTAGAGACTAACCAATTTATTTGAGCATGAGCTTTCGTGAGCTGTAGCTCACGAAAGCTCATGCTCAAATAAATTGGTTAGTCTCTAAGGTGCCACAAGTACTCCTTTTCAAAGTACTGAGCTATCATTTCAGACATACATTGAAGAGTGTCAGAATAAGTACAGAGCCTTTTGGTAGCCCATTATTCAAAGAGCGCAGCTTGCTGGTATATGCACGAGGTATATGCTCCGAGGTATATGCACATCCTTCAGCCTCTAAGCATAGTTTTCAGAAGCCTTAGAATCCGCACACAGGGGATCACTTTGGCCAATTTTGGTGGCAGACCATCCTTCCAGACTGTCATATGCTGCTGAGAAGACCGAAAGATGTAGAGCTGATGGCAGGGGATTGGAATAAGGAGTTTGGAAGGGTTGGAGGAGAACTGGGATGTGGAGCTGAGGAGCAGACATAGACTGAGAAGAGGGACAAAGGATGGGGTCTAGGTATTGCCTCATTTGTTGCAGAAGTTGGAAGGAGTGAATGTGAATGAAACAGGACTGTAGGAAGAGAAAGACTGGCCTCCTGGTTTAGACAGCTGAATGTTGCCCTGGAGAATGGATTTTAACCCCACCTCTGCCAGTGGGCTCTTATTTTCTGGTTGCCTCACTTGAGGCATCTGAGATCTGATTTGCAGAAGTTCTGAGAACTCACAGCTGTAGCTGAAGTTAATGGGAATTGTGCTTTCAGAAAGCTGAAAACAATTACGAGCCAAATCAATTGCAAAGAAGAATTTAATCAGAAAAACATGAATTATAATTGGGAATCATTTAAGAACTACTTACTAGATATCCAAAAAGCCACAATCCCACAACTGAGGAAAAAGGCCATAGTGGTTAAAAAAAACCAACCTGGTTAGAAGGGAAGTAAAGTTAATATAGAACAAATGAAAGAAAGAGGAAATACATAGTAATGAATATAAATCAGAAGTTGTTCATTGCAGAAAAATGATAAGGGAAGCAAAAGTCACAAGGAGACCTCTATGGACAGCAGAGTTAAGGACAACAAACTGGGGAGTTTTTAAAATATATTAGGAACAAAAAGAATCCTGACAATGATATAGATCCATTACTAGATGGAAATGGCAGAATAAATAATAATGCAGAGAAGAGAAAAGTGTTCAATAAATATTTCTGTTCTGTATTGTGTGGAAAACAGACGATATGGTCTCATATGGTGATAACACTCTTTCCATTCCACTAGTATCTCTAGAGGATATTAAGCAGAAGCTACTAAAATTAGACATTTTTAAAATGAACTGGTCTAGGTAACTTGCGTCCAAGAATTTCTAAAGAACTGACTGAAGAGCTCACTGGACAATTAATGTTGATTTTCAATAAGTCTTGGACCACTGGGAAAATTCCAGATGACTGAAAGAAAACTAATGATGTGCCAACGATTAAAAAGGGTAAACAGAATGACCCAGGTAATTTTAGGCCTGCCAGCCTGACGATCCTGGGCAAGATCATAAAGTAGCTGATACAGGTCTCGATTAATCAAGAACTAAAGGCAGGTAATGTTATTAATGCAATTCAACATGGATTTATGGAAAATAGATCTTGTCAAACTAATTTGACAAACATTTTTTGGTGAGATTACAAGTGTGGTTGATAAAGATAATAGTGTTTAGACTTTTAAGTTGATATCACACAATATCTTGATTAAAAAAACAGAAAGATGACAAATTAACATGGCACACATTAAATGGATTTAAAACAGGCTAACGAATAGCCTCAATGTAATTGTAAATGGGGAATCATCAATAAGCAGGTGTGTTTCTAAGGTTGTCCCAGAGGGATTGGTTCTTGACCCTATACTATTTAACATTTTTATCAATGACCTGGAATAAAACATAAAATCCAGAGGATTCCCCACTGCTGGCCATGGCGGCTTGGAGCTGTGGCGGGTGCCGCTGCCGGCAGTGGCTGGGCTGCTGCAGGGCCCTAATGTCACGGAGGTCTCTGGAAGTCACGGATTCTGTGACTTCCACGACCTCAGTGACATGTTCATAGCCTTATATATATTCATAGCTCTTCAGTCTAGCAGAGAAAGATAGAACACAATTCAATGGCTGGAAGCTGAAGCTAGACACATTCAGCATGGGAATAAGGCATAAATTTTTAACTGTGAGAGTAATTAACCACGGGAACAATTTACTCAGAATCATGGTGGATTCTGACTCACTGACAATGCTTAAATCAAGATTGTATGTTTTTCTAAAATATCTGCTCTAGGAATTACATAGGGGAAGTTCCATGGCCTGTGTTATACAGGAGGTCAGACTAATGATCACAGTGGTCCCCTCTGGCCCTGGAATCTATGAAATGTGAAGTGATATAAAATGCTAAATTATCTGAAAAATCAGGTGTGAGGTGTCTCAAATAGGGGACCCAAAATTAGTGGATGCTTTTGACCTTAATCTCTCTGTGCCTCAGCTCTCCATCTGTCAAATGGGAATAACAATACCACCCCCTCACCTCCCAGAAGTGTTGTGAAAATCAATTTGTTTAATGTTTGTGAAGCACTCAGATACTGTAGTGGTGAGCACTAGAAAAAATCCCATGAGGAAGTTAATAATTCTGCGTTCAAAGTGAGGCTTGAAAAGTGTGAAGTACATAAAGCGTAGGGTCGCACACCAAACAATCGGGATGAAGTGAAATACTGAATAGCTGCTCAGTCAGTAAGTGTAGTCCACTCAGTGCACTGAATGAGGAAGGGGTTCTATGGGAAAAATAGTATGTGATTTTAGTATGTGGAATTAAGGACTGTATCATAATGCATACACACAAGGGATGGTGCAGGGTATGTGTGGCATGGACAACCTTAATTCCGGCATTTCCTAACTTTCAGGTACTTGACTTTGCAACCTTACCATTCTTTTAATGTTTCTTGCATGCAATTTTCTATATAGTTTACAGAACCACCTTTGTGTATTGATAGACTTACGACTTACAGATAAGGTACAGGTGTCTTCCCTAATGTGTTGTTACAGTTAAGTAATAATCAAGTTTTAGGTGTATGAGTTGTATGTGTATGGGTCCTACATATTTTAAATTATACAATATTTTCTTATTGTGCCAAAATAGCTATTGGCTTGTAAAAAAACAAAATATGCCCCACCACAAAAAAACCCCGACAGATTTTTGCAGTTTAAATATAACGAGATGAGATGCAACATATTTTTTGTCAAACTGTTTAAAGAATATTTATAAATATGCCTTTAGCAAAGTATATTTAATCTGCCAAATTCATCAAGGCTGGGGTAAGGAGGTGAAAAGTATTCCTTGGTTGTGTATCCACATCCTGTGCCCGCTAAGCCTGTTTCTCTAGAGGGAAATACACCCCCATCTGGACAGCAGGCAGTATTTCTACCTGTCATCTGCCTCGGCTCTGGAAAGAGGAGGAGTTGCCACTTTAATTTCCACCATAGCTGCAACATAAAGCACAGTCAGTCCTGGTAGCCTCTTCAGGGAGCCTTTGAATACGCATTGATTCCGGCTGGGCTTGGGCTAGCCACACCCTTTTGTCATCAGTTCCCAGTGTCAAATCCTAGTGGAGACAAGTCACAGGTACCTTTTATCTCAATGTAGCCAATCAACCCTATAGCCCTAGCTGAGTTTGACCTTGACTAGCTACACTGAGGTAAAAGCTACCTGTGATTGATCTCCACTAGCATTTTACACTGAGATAATTAACTCTAGATAGCTATTTCAATGTATAGAGACTTTTCTTTTTGGAGTGAAGACATAGCCTTAGAATTTAGCCCAGTGTTAATATTGTTGGTTTTTTTTTTTTTTAAAAGCATTTGCAGTGTGGATTTAGGTTTATAAGACAATAGTTTCTAATTGTGAAAGCTCTCATTCTATCTAGTATAAATGATAGTGCATGAAACCTTTTATTAGTAAAGTTTGGAAAATTACGTTGGTAATTTTACTGACAAATAATTCAGTAATTAGGAATTATTTATCCTGGGTATAATGATACTTTACATCATTTTAAGTACAGCTTAACTTCTTAATTACACACTCTCGTGAGACTTGCAAAAAGTTGTTATAATGATGATGTGTTATTAATTCGCCAGGAACGCTGCTTTTTGGTACAGCACCTGCAGAGAGAAATTCAAATGCCAAGTCAACACACAATATTAGTATTTAGCTTCTTTTTTCTCTGTTCAAATTAATCAGTGGAGACACTGGAATCCTTACCAATCAGATCAGTCACAATGATTTTTGTTCCTTTAGCGTTAGTGCCAATTTAGTCCTTATAACAGTGAGAGATTTCTACTACTAACTAGTCTCAATCATAGTGTAGGCAGATGCGGTTCAAGTGTTGTCACACTGCTCTGCCAGGGGGGATAGCAATCTTGACATGAAAACATACTCTTGTCATTTGATCCCATCCACTCCTGCGTTCTCAATCAACTGTTATACTTGGGGGTTCTTTTGTGAGGTGGCTAAACATCTATACAAAGTTTGAATGAAGATACCAAATTTTGACCAGTTTTGATTTAAGCTAGTTGATAAAAGTGTAGCCTTAGATATTTAGGTTAACCACTGGCCAACAGAGTACATTGTTTCCAATTACAGTTGAGTGATATTTTGCTATGCCATACAGCGCTTGTCTAATAAGTACAGAACACTGTACTTTTACAAACACTTTGGAGGTCCTCATTGTGAGTAATAGCATGTCACAGATGGTGCGCTGGTGTGCGGATGTTTAGTACCTCTAGTGACTGAGAAGTTCAGAGTTATCTACCAACTGCGACATGCCATGGAATATGATAGTCCACGCAATAGGCTATATAAATGACAGACTGCAAAAAAAATAGTTAAAAGTTAAGTAGTTACAAGTAGCACAGATTCAAGCCAAGCTATTCTTACACAACATTTAGCCAATGAGGTTGCTGCCTCAGTCCTACCTATGTTATAAATGCCACTGATTTCTTTTTGTCAGCAGAGATAGATACTTTCCTTCTTTTAAACATATAATTCCTCCCTTTCCCGCCCCTGCCCCCCTCCCCATCCTTTTCAGTTGGGAGACACTAATATGCAAAATGGTTCATCTTACTTGTGAAAATGGCCTTCCTCAGAGCTCCTCCCATGCCTTATTACCACAGGACAGGATGATCTGGCCTTTGTTTTTTCACCTTATAAAAGACTGAAACTTCCAGCCCCTTAGGGTGAGTTGGAAAATTGCTGGCTTCTGTTGAAAATGACTGTTTGTTTATAATTTTTTTTAAACTAACAATTGTTCAATTTTCTTGTCTCTACAATTATACACACTATTTAGACTCTTGTGGCAAATATAATAAGATGAAGAATAGTGCACCAAGGAGATAATGATATTGGGAGACCTGTTGGAAATGACAGAAAGGAAAATGAAGTCCTGAGAAGTAGCTGTGTTAGGCACATCATATGCAATTTATGTAGCATAGAAAACCAAAATCATAGATCATCGTTTAGCTGTATTCAAAATGTACCAAAGAAAGATTGAATACTGCACTCATGTTATTAGCAGAAGAAATAAAATTGCTTGTAGTGGTTCATTTGGGGTCATCCTAAGCATGAGTACATTTATCATGGTAAGCCTTTATCTGTCTGTGTGAAACACTCTAAAGGGAGGGTGTATCTGATTAAGTTAAGACAAACTTTAATGGATGATGCTTCATCTCTAGGCCAGTAAATTAAGAGAGCCTTTCTAGCCAAACAGAAAAGTTTATAAATGAATAACTTCGTGCAATAGCAAAATTTATCTCTTAAACTAGTGCTGGAAGGAAGACCTGGGGAAAATTAGGGAATCCCCGGGGAGATGAAATTCATGATTGGATTCCAAAATCCCACTTACAAGCAATGCCAGCCGTCAATGGCTTTGACAGATGGGGAAGTGCAGTAATAGATCATGTGGAATTAAATGGTGGTGTTTGCATCCTTAGATCAACTTCCCAATTTTGCCTTTGAGGAAGGAGAGCCTAGAGCTGAATCATGTATGAATGAGTAAACAACTGAAATAAAATTTCTAATGGATTGTTTCTTAGAGAAAACATATAGCTGTCTGGGATAGACTGTATTCAGAAAAGCCACTAATAAGTAAATGATGATTAAACACTTGTTGATGTCTGAGGATTGAGACTCTAATCCCTAGATATTGTAGCAGAACAATATCCTGTAATTTGTTGTGATATTGTTTTCTCTGTTTCTGTAGGAAGTTCATGAGGATGCTGTAGGAAAAAAAAATTTGACATGACTGTTAACCTTCATGAGCTCATTGTGTAGCTACTGGATTAAATTGCCTGGTGGCAGAATCAAAATGGATTCAATATCCATGTGGTACGAGAGTATAAAGTGCTTGAAAGCAAACTGGAACCCAAACTGGAATTAAGTAAAACAACTAATATAACCATACATCTCCTGTGAGGATAATTTCATTATAATTAACATAAATTAATGTTTTTGGACACCTTACATACAAGTACATATTAAACATGTTATTGAATTGTATTGGTATTTCATAAATGTCTTGGAAAACTTGTAGGAACACAGGTTGGATTTTAAAAAATCTTTTTTCTCTCTATTCTCCATTTTTCGTCTTCGCATGACCTCACTTAATCTCTTCCATTTCTTACCATATTCTTCTTCTTCCTTTCTTTCCATACACTGTCAGCAAATGGGTGGAGACCATTCAAAGCTATAAAGCTAGGCCTGCAAGTAAAATCTTTTAAGAAAACATTCATTGGCAAAGGCTATTCTCATTGAAAACCTACCAGGAATTCAAATTACATTGCTTAAAAGTTAATTTTTTTTTAAAAAAAAGCTGAATTTAGTTTGTTCTCACTTTGTTGTTGGCAAATTCCCTCCTAGCAGTTGGATTAACAGGAAAAACACCATCACACAGGCTCAGGAAGAAAGATGCTAGGTGGAAAATTCACCTACAAGAATACAGTTAATTGTCCTTTTGACCTTGAAGAGGAACAAAGGAAAATAAACCATGGCACACAAACTATTCTGGCTGCTTTGAGAGTTCAAGCACACAGAAGCCTGCATATATTGGAAAATTCACATTGCGCCGAAACTATCAGCCAAGAATTATTGAACATAACATGTATGTTAAAATATATTTCAAATGGAAAGCAATGTGATAGGAGTTGTTTTACAAACAACCAGCAGTGTGACAGGAGTTGTTGCCTTTCCTGCATTTCATATGACATGATAATATTCTAACAATTCTAAGAGCTATAAAAGTGAACTCTTACAGATTAGTTCCTCTGCATCATGCTGGTAAGCATGGCAGATGGGAAAATCTCTTCTTTCATGACTGTTTTTAAGCCAATGATTTGTGTGGTGAGTTTTATTTACACCTATCAGAAAGATGCTGGCCAGCGTATTATGGGTGGAGCTGGGAGTGATGCCCCTAGTTAAGAATGCCTAACCCTTTCTGTTATAAATACCAGTTTTAAATTGCATATAACTTTGTCAGACTTTTAAGGGTTCATGCTGAAATTTTCTTTACTTCTCTGCCTCAGGCTGATTTTTCTTTCTCAAGTTTCAGTGAAAATGGTTTAGCCATTTCCAAGAAAGAGCCTAATGAAAACTAGGTAGTTTTGTCAAAGATAATTTTTTCCCCAACAGTTTCTTTGAAGAGCTCTAGCTGCTCCAGGAGCGGGATTTGAAACTGAAGATGAAGCTGCTGAAATTTCAGAAGAGTCTATCTGCACTGAACATGCCCACGCTATTCGCTAAATGCTTCAGTAACACAGAGCTCTCTGCATGGAAGCTACAAGAGATCCACAGTGGGGATGCAGCAGACCATCCCCCTGTTTCCCCACCTTTTTGACCTAGAAGAAGGTACACTGGATAGGAGACCATGAGTTCTTCCACTGACCGATGTTAATTCTGTGCACTTTGCAGGCTTTATTACTGAGCAAGTCCTCATAACACCTACTGTAGGAAGTCAGTAAGTAACACTCATTTTACAATAAGGTAACTGAGAGGTTGCAAAAAGTTCTTTCTCGTGGAGCTGGTAATAAAATCCAGGTTTCTAATATGGCAACTGTTGGTCATTGATCTACACTGCCTTTCAGAATTAATATGCTAAATATAAGTGCTTGTTTGTTCTGTCTGTTACCACTAGGGCAACCTTCTCCTCCACAGCTAAGAATATAAACCAGGATCCCTGCTTCCCAATGCCTCTCCTAGGTAGAAAATAGTTACGTAATCCATTGGTAGAGTGCACGCCATGGCCCTATCTAGTGGGGCACAGAGACGATACAGCCTACTATTGTTATCAGTTATTCTTCCTTTAGTTCAAGTGGCAGATGTCCATGCTATGAAGCTAAATGTTCTGGCTTCCTACTCTGCTGATGACCACTACTGGGATCGCTGTGGTTCTACATGATGGGATTTCTCATTTTCAGTTTCCTTTAAAAAAATAAACTTGGAAAATTATAAACTAAAGATGATATTAAAATAAAGTTAAGGTTACAAAGGCAAGTGCTCAGAAAATGACACAATTAAGATTATCAGTAATTTTTCCACATTTGAGATCTATTGATGAAAAGGGCTATATGAGAGGTAGGTATTATTGTGCATATGCATTATGATACAGTATTTAATTACACGATCACATCTTGCTCTCTGAGACCCATGCCTCATTCAAGGCATAGGCCAGTCAGTGAATGAGGCAAACCAATTTAAGAAAAGAGAGCATGTTCTCCTGTATTTAAAGCACTGGGCTGGGAACTTGAATCATAGGACTGGAAGGGACCTCGAGTCAAGTCCCCAGCACTCATGGCAGGACTAAGGATTATTATCTTGACCATCCCTGACAGGTGTTAGTCCAATCTGCTCTTAAAAATCTCCAATGACGAATATTCCACAACCTCCCTAGGCAATTTATTCCAGTGCTTTACTACCGTGACAGGAAGTTTTTCCTAATGTGCAACCTAAACTGTTCTTGCTCCAATTTAAGCCCCTTGTTTCTTGTCCTATCCTCAGAGGTTAAGAAGAACAATTTTTCTCACTCCTCCTTGTAATAACCTTGTATGTACTTGAAAACTGTTAGCATGTCCCCTCTCTGTCTTCTCTTCTCCAGACTAAACAAACACATTTTTTTCAATCTTCCCTCATAGGTCATGTTTTCTAGACCTTTAATCATTTTTGTTGCTCTTCTCTGGATTTTCTCCAATTTGTCCATATCTTTCCTGAAATGTGATGCCCAGAACTGGACACAATACTCCAGTTGAGGCCTAATCAGAGTGGAGCAGAAGAATTACTTCTTGTGTCTTGCTTACAATACTCCTGCTAATACATCCCAGAATGATGTTTGCTTTTTTTGCAACTATGTTACACTGTTGACTCATATTTAGCTTGTGATCTACTATGACCCCCAGATCCCTTTCCGCAGTACTCCTTCCTAGGTAGACATTTCCCATTTTATGTGTGTGCAACTGATTGTTCATTCCTAAGTGGAGTACTTGGCATTTGTCCGTATTGAATTTCATCCTATTTACTTCAGACCATTTCTCCAGTTTGTCCAGATCATTTTGAATTTTAATCCTCCAAAGCACTTGCAATCCCTCCCAGCTTGCTGTCATCCACAAATTTTTGAGTGTACTCTCTATGCCATTATCTACATCATTGATGAAGATATTGAACAGAACTGGACCCAGAACTGATCCCTGCAGGACCCCACTCGATATGCCTTTCCACCTTGACTGTGAATCGCTGATAACTACTCTCTGGGAATGGTTTTCCAGTTAGGTATGCACCCACCTTATCATAGCTCCATCTAGGTTGTATTTCCCTAGTTTGTTCATGAGAAGGTCATGCAAGACAGTATCAAAAGACTTACTAAAGTCAAGATTATACGACATCTGCTATTTTCCCCCATCCACAAGACCTGTTACCTGTCAAAGAAAGCCAGTAGGTTTTGACATTTGTTCTCAGGGTACATCTACACAGGAATAAAAGACCCGTGGCACAGCCACCGCAGGCCCAGCTAATTCAGGCTCACAGGGCTTGGGCTGCGGGGTTAAAAATTGGTGTGTAGATATTCAGGCTTGGGCTGGAGTCCAGGCCCTGGGAGCTTCCCCCCTCATGGGATCCCAGAGCTTGGACTCTAGCCCGAGCCTGAACATCTACACAGCAGTGTCCCTTGAGCCCAAGTGAGCCGACCTGGGCCAGCAGCCAGGATATTTAATTGCTCTGTAGGTTTACCCTAAAAGCCCAGAATCCAGCCGGGGAAGGAGTGTTCAGGCAGGCTCAATGGAAGACGGCCATAAGTTTGGCTTCCAAGGATCCCCTCACAAGACCTGGTATGGAAGGTGAGCTGAGGTTGGCACTAGGGGCATTGCTGGGGGCAGGAGGGGCATGTTGGCAGCAGAGTTGCAGCTTGTTGTAGAGATTCTGGGAAGTGCTGCGGCACATGGGGCAACCCAAGGAGACAGCCATAACTTAGACAGCCCTAGGGGCATAGCTTATGCCAGGGTTTCTCTCTAGCTCCCAGAGCAGCCCAGGACTGGGAGGTCTCAAAGCTGGCTTAAAGCCACAATAGCCACTCCCCTCCCCTGGGCTGCGAGTTCTGTGCTGCACTTCTTATGGCACAGCACAGACTGTCACCTAGTGTTTCTCAGCCAGTAGGGAATGGCCCACAGATGTCTTTCAAACCACATGGATTAACAAAAAAAACCCCAAAGTCCTACAGGTTCCAGGGCCTAGCAGGAACCAGGGGAGAGGTGACTTGCTCCAGTCTGTGTCTGGACCCTTTACTGCCACTAACTAATGCTAGTGAAGCTGTTGCATCTTCACTCTTCCCCTGTCTGCACATCCTTCAGCCCTAGGGGAGGAGAAGAGGTGCTTCAGGAGAGTTCCGCATCCACTTGAAGCAGCACTGACCTAAAGTTGAGTGCTAAGCAGGTGGGGGAGGGAAAAAGAAAGCATCCTCCCTCACGCAGCACCACCTGTCTCCCATGCCCTTAAACCTTTGCCCCTTAGTATTCCTACGCAACAGCCCCGCCAGTGGCCACAGTATCCAGGATGTACCAACACCCCACTAACAGCCCCCTATCTACCCCACAGAATCCCACCCCAATAGCCTTGTTTTCTTATTTTGACCCCAGTTCCGCAGTCCTTTGCAGCCACCAGATGAGAAATGGGTGGTCCTCAGCAAGAAACCGAAGCTGGTGGTTTTGGGGTCCCAGCGAGGAAATGTTTGAAACCAGTGAAATAGAAAAGAGTAGCTCTTAACCTGAGAATCTGTCCTTCAGTGAAGTTCAGGTTATGAGACCATGCATCATTTTGGATCTCCGTAAGAAACTTGACAAATACATCATACAGGAGCTGTAGTGACCAAGAAAATTACCATTCTTGAAAAAATCTTTGGCAACTTCAAGTTGCTCTTCTAAGGAAAGCTAGTGATATGGTGCTGTTCCTGAACTACTTAGAATGCAAAACTCCGACAAAATTGAAATCAGTGGGAGGTTTGCCTGAAGGAGGACTGCAGGACAGGGCATTAAACTGATTTTCCTTTTGCTGTAGGACTCTAGATGAGTTTAATCATTCAAAATAAATTATGAGCCACGCTTAGAACCAATAAAGATATGGCTCAAACTAATTTCTAGAATTGATAATCATTTCATTCCTGATGTAATTTAGAAGATTAAAATATCATACTCTAGTGTGGATGTATGAGAATAATCAGTTGCTATAGTTAATGATCTACAATAAACTCCATTATTTAGAAGCCATTTAGTTGAAAAGCTGAAAATATTTGTAAACATAATACAAAAATGGACTAGATCAGGTCCGACTTCTAAATCACCTTTTCTAGATGTATGGTGATTTGTTTTGTATGTAGTTTATTTACTTTACAAAATAAGCCAATACACTGAGCACATAATGCAAAACAATATTATAATGGAGTGTTTTCTAATGACTTCCATTTAGGGAGAGTCTGTCTAATAGCCAAGATAAGATGCTACTAAAATTGTGTGCCAATGATTTGAAAATTGCAGCAAAAACAGTGGTTAATATATTAATGGTTGCAAACATAATTGTGCTAATAAATGTTCAAGTCTACCCCAATTTTCTAGCTCATTTCTTGATTATTACATGCTTTAAAATTAAGACACTGGGCTTAATCCTGCTTGCTTTACTCATGTGCATAGCCTCACTGACATTGCTGGTATTATTCACTTGAGTAAAGAGAAAAAAATTTCTCCAAATGCTCCCCTTTCCAAACACATTAGACATAACTGACTAGCCAACAGTACTTGTCTATGCATATTTCTTGACATTCTAGTTCCTAAAATTTCCCTTTTGATACATACACACACATTATAATCTATGTGTGGTATGCCATGCACACAGATATCTACTACCAAATGGCATCATTCTTTAAGGTGCCAATCCTACAGTTCACGAGTACACAGCTGCACCCCCCATGGAGTCCCACTGACTTGTGCCTAGGAGTACCCACATGCAGTGGATGGCAGGATTAGACTCAAATTAGTTAATAGTTTCTAACACAAGGAGTGCAGCTATGTTTGCCAGACAAAGACATTTGGTTGTTTTCCTAGATGAAATCAAGGTATGTAAATGTTTTAAGGCTAAGTTAAACATTTCAAAATACTGCATATTTCTCTGCTTATGAAGAAGGCAATATGCCAAAATATTAACCTCTGTCTTGGAAATTGGCTTTATTATAGTTAGTAAGGTACAATATGGATATAAGTGATAAGAGTCACTTAAATAAATAAAGTATAAGTTTCAAGATCTTGGTTTGCAGATAAGCTTTCTTGCTTGCAGGATGCAGTTTATGGCCAAATAGTGCTAGTATTTATGATTTTTTTGATGTTATGGGTGTATTTAAAAGCCAGGCAGTTGCTCAGAATGAATAAAGAATGCTCAGATCCATTCCAGTATATGTCTGATGGAGCCAAGGAAATACAACCCTTGCCAAAGAAATCCAATTATAGCACCCACTCCTACTTCAAAGGTAAGCAAAGTAAACTACATGGGCAATGGCTTATCCTCTCACTATAACCCTAATGGTGCTTGAGCTGGATTCCCCTTGTTATAAAAGAGGCAGCTGGCACGGTCTTCTCAGAGAGGACCCCACGGCTATGGAATTTGCTCCTTGACCTCTTGGTCTGAAGTAGCCCATCTACGCTGCAAAAGCCACCTACTTCAAGTTGAGTTGTCGTTCATGTCAGAGTATTTGCTTTTATTTCTCCCAGGGATATTGTACTTTAATGACACATCAAGGCAGCCAAAGCCTTTGTATCAGCGTGTTTTGTATTTTAGGGCTGGTCAAAATTTTTCCATCTAAATTGTTTTTTGACAGACAATTGTGATTTTGGTTCAATGGCATTTTTTACAGAAAATATCTACCTGTGCAGAGACAAGCTGCGTGAGGTGACATCTTTTGTTGGACCAACTTCTGTTATTGAGAGAGACAAGCTTTCCAACTTACACAGGGCTCTTCTTCAGGTCATCACCTGTGGAGAGCAGTGTGCAGGATTGGACATTTTTATAAGGTATATTGTAAAACAAAATATTTCAAAATCAGTTTGTCCTCCATTTACCTGCCAAGATATGAGTTTAATATTCTGTTTCCCCCTACAATGAGTGGGATATCATTAATACCTAAAATGAACAACTTTTTTCCACAGCAATATGACCTCAGCCCTCCTTCTGAGATTTGTGAATATTTAGTCTCCTAGAGTTTGTCTTGACAAGGATAAAAAAATTATTAGAACATTCTAGCTAATATTTTCTAAAGGGGTAAGTTTATGAGGAAGATAGGAAGGTTACTCATGAGTGAGTGCTTTGAATATATATCCTCTGCAGGTCTACACAGTTCCCTCCTGTTCAGGCTTTATTGTATTTTGCCTCCCTTGAAGTTCGGAGGAACTGAGAGCCTGTTTGGGGGTGAGTGTCCCTGATCGTTTTAAGAATGGAAAATGGATGCACCCCCCAGCCCCATTGCTATAAATGGCTCATGTCTTATAAGGCCAGGCACACACCTGCTAACCCCATTTCTAAGATAAGTCCCATTGAAATGATTTAAATAATAAAACAAACAAACAAATGCTCCCCTCTCAACCCCTCCCCCAACAAACCAACAACAACCAACCAAACATAGAACTAACATGATGTTCGCAGCCATCACATTGTTCACTCTCCTTGTATGTTCTATCTCTTTTCCCTACCCTTTGTTCGTAAGATCTTTGGGACAGGAACTGTCATTACATGTTTGTACAGTGCTTCACACAATGGCCCCCCAATTCTCAGTTTGCCCTTCTATAACAAACATGGTAAATAATAAATGAAATGTGAGGATGGAAAGGTAATGTGTATGGAGAATTCCAGTAACTGGAAACAGTAATTTCCTGTTCTCTCTGGGTTTTTTTTAGTTATCATTCTGCCTTTCCACCCCTTTGTGTAACTTATACTAACTTAAGCTAGTATACACTTACACCAATGTATGGTGATTTACTTCCTGAACCATACAAATCACCTCTTCTTTTAGTACTCAGTCTCAAGCATTTAACATAGATAACTTTGCTGTCCACCTTCTCTGACTCTCCCTACCTCATATCTTAGTCAATTATCTGTAGACAAAACCACACTTGATACCTTATCAACTGGAAAGGCTGAATTAATCAGCTTTGTTAGGCAAAGGTTACAGCAATGAGGTGACCATCCTACCCATCTGTTCACTGTCTCCTGAAGTGTGACCATAACAGAACTCTTAAAAATCCTATTAATGGATTATAGGTCAATAGCCTAGACACTTTGATAACACTGCAAGAAACTATGGACAAAAATGTCTGGGATTAATGGATTTTCTGAAGACCTTTATAAGGATGTTTTCCTCTTAAATGTTAATATGCCCATTGAGTAGAAATAAATTGCCTTTTAAAACCACAATACTCCCAGGATTCTGCTGTGCAAGACAGAAAGGTACCTTAAACTACGTAAAATGCACATATGTGATCAATGCAGATGTTCAAGGAGAAAACTTTGCTCCTTTGGCTTCAAAAGTAATCACCCAAGGAACAATATTAACTGATCTTGAAGTATGGGGTTCCAGATGCACCAAGATTAGCATATTCTCCCAATTTACTACTTGGGCATTCCATGGCAAAATGCATGAGAGAAATATCAGATAAATAACATACAGTACATTAATGCTTAGACAAATCTAATCTCCCATTCCTTCAGCCTTTTTAAAAGAGTTTTGCAAGAAGGTTAAGAATTTCTGTCAACTCCATAGTCCTTTAATTATGGAAACTTTCTTTTCTTCAAAGGTGTAACCAAATCTATTGAAATGTCAGGGCACTACATGGAATACAGGGACTGTACTAGTGCTTAGTTTGCAATAAGCAGAGTTATGACGCAGGGTAACCATTTATCTCTGTTCCTTTTTGCCTTGACACAGCCTGACATTCTGAATTTTTCTCAGGGAAATATTCGCTTCTAACATAGTGCACAGAAAGTATCTCCAGTACACCTTAATGTACAGTTTTAGAAGAAAAGGAGAGGTTTGTTATTCACAAGTCCTCAAAATAACTCCCCATTATGATATCAGTTAAGGATCTTTCCATCACCACTAGACTTTTCCAGCAGTTCAGACTGACAGTGAACCTGTGGGTTTACACCTTCCTCTGAAGCATGGGGCATGAGTCACTTGCCAGAGTTGAGTCTACAGAGTATATTCTCTGTAACTTGATGTCTTTACTTTATGATTTCAAGACGTCAGTAACTCAGCCAGAGGTTAAGTGCCTATTACAGGAGTGGGTGGGGGAGGTTCTGTGGACTGTGATATGCAGGAGGTCAGACAAGATGATCATCATCGTCCCTTCAGGCCTTAAAATCCATTAGACTTGTAATCAGTGGAAGTTTGTTGGGTGCTCCTCAAAGCTTTAGATATCAGAAGAGATTTTTGAGGAGGCCCTGGACCCCCCCCCCAAACAAATATGCAATTAATAGATTTTCCTAAAGAAATGAATAATTTGAAATATTAAAAATCCTTTGAGTTAGAAACCCTTCAGATACACTTGTCCAAATTCTCAGCTGGTTGGTCCTTTTCTGGTTTTAAGGCTCAGTTGAGTAGTTCTACAGAGGTAAGTCTGGAAATCCTCAACAATACCAAGCAACAACCCTCCTCTAACGGGAAAATCCTCAAGAGTGCTGTCTGCCTCATTCCCAATATCCCTAGAGAAGAACCCACATTTTTATCTGACTCCTTATCCTCTCAAGATGATGATTGGGGATCTTCTGGAAATTTACCTCTTGCCTTCCTCTCTTAATTATATGTCAGAGGAAGGAGATTGGGCTCACAATATTTCTTCCCAACATAAGGGATCCACAAGGTAACTAGACATTGCCAAAAGGAGTCACTCCTCTCCCCAGGATATGGAGGTTCTCCTACCACCCCCAAAATCCAAGGAAATAAAAAAAGTCTGAAGGGCCAAGATCACCAAGAAAAAGTGTACAAAGCAGGGCAATTCTCCTCCTCATCCAGTAATATAAATTGGTTAGTCTCTAAGGTGCCACAGGTACTCCTTTTCTAATAACAGACAGAGAGTCAAAGCCCACTGGTGCTGGATTGGGGGAGAGTCCACTCCTAAAAAGGAAAGAATCAGGGAACAAATTTTCCATTTTCAGCTAAACCTCCAGCGGGAATTTAGACAGGTAGAGTTGGAGCTACCCAAACTGGAATTTTCCAGGACACTGGTTAACACCCCTACTCTTTCAATCCAGGACAGGGAGATTTTTAATTATCAGAAGTGATAAAGACCTCAGAAAAAAGTCTCTTCCAAAAAGTGGGGTTTGCAGCTATGTTGAAGCATTGATTAAGTGCTGAGTCAGTCTACCATCAACAGCACCATGCAGGTTTTCTTAGAGGTGTCTTAGCCAAGTACTGCCCCAGCCTGCCCTTGCTTAGCTTGTGAGAAGTGAAAAGCTCACAGCAGGAGCTGGTATGGCTGTACACCAGGCAGGATTTAAATAACAAGTTATACATTGTAGGCAGTTTGTGCTTGCTTGTTTCATTTGTCTGAAATACTGTCCAATCAGATAAGCACTTAATTACCTTTAGTTGCGCAATAAAAAAAAAAAAGAAAGAAAAAAAAGCCCCCAAACCAAAGTTTATAAATACTTGTTGACATTTGCAATAGCTTTAGGAATGTGTCAGGATTTCCACATAATTATATGTGAATGTCTAAAGATTCTGTCTTGCATGTATGGTCTGGATTGTTCTGTGTATATAAATCTCTCCCTACCATTTCCTTCGAAGTCTAGATTAAAATGGTGTTCAGCGGGCTATTTTAGTCTGAAACATGAAACGACAGCTCTAAACTTTCATTTCACTTTGCTGTTGTCTATGCAGGGGTTCTCAATCTTTTTCTTTGAGGCCCCCCAACTTGCTATAAATAACTGGTTTTCTACGTCTAAAAGCCAGGTCCGGTGTTCAGGGGTAGCAAGCAGGGGCCCCCCCAAAGCTACATTGTTCAGGCTTTGGCTTCAGCCCGGGAGACAGGACGCAGGGCCCCAGACTTCAGCCCCATGCGCTGGGACTTCAGCTTTCTGCCCTGGGCCCCAGCAAGTGTAATGCTGGCCTTGCTTGGTGGCTCCCCCTACCCCCCAAAACCTGCTCATGGCCCCCCCAGGGAGCCCCAGACCCCTGATTGAGAGCAACTGGTCTAATGCATATTTTATTTGGAAATACAATAGTAACATTTCAGCTAAAACATAATTAGCTCAAGGGACAAAAGGAGAATCTGCTTGAAAGGTAAAATAATTGATGGTAAATTATGGTCGCAATAAGAGTTCAGGCCACATCCTGCTTGCCTTACATGAGCGGTCCCATTGTAAGTCAATGTGATTATTTGTGTGAATAAGGTGAGCAGAATTTGGCTCTTCCTGTAGTTCTAACCATCTTTTTTCTTTGTAGAGGAACAAAATCACCATAAAATTAAATAGATATCACCCTCAACACGTTTCTAGTATAACTGTTTTAACTGGAATGCCTCATAAACAGCTAAAGGCACTCCTGAGCTTTTGGCTGATCATTTGTAAAATGACCATTTAGAGCTGGATTATGGTTTTACATTTCCACCTTGCAGCTTTTAAGGGCTATTTAGGCCATTAAATGCTAACCTATCAAAAGCCTAACCTGAAAGGCACTGTTGCCTGCAGTCATATAGCCCAGTGAAACAGACTTTTGCTGCTCTTAATAGGTAAATACTTTCCTTTATGGAGGAAAATGGTGATTCAGGAATGTTTGATGCCACTAAAATGCTCAGTGCTTTTCACAGCAGTTGGGTATTTGACATTGGTTCCCATAATATTCTTATGATAACATTTCTAGCCCACAGGGGTCTGCTTGAATATCAGAGCACTCATCTTTTTTAAGTTTTGCATAATGTGAGATATTAAAATTAAGGCTAGTGTTTACTGTTCAGTTCTTGCACACATATTCCCACATTCACAGCTAGATATTATTTCCCTTGGAAATGCTTTCTGTCCCTGCCAGTTATTGAATGCAATCAGATAGCTCTGTGTGGGCTAGCATACCAATTAAGTGCCATGTCTGGGTTATGTGCTCTTCCCTCCCTCAGAAATTCAATGGTTCATCGTCAGATAAACAACAAAACATTGATAAGGAAAAAACCCAGTTCACAATAGACACAGAATCTGTTTCTTTACAACATTTTATCTTTGCACTTTGAAAGAGTAAAAGCAACATGGTTTTAAATATGAATCAGGAGGAAAGTAGATTAATGGAGAAAGGATCAGAAAAAATATTCAATTAGAACTTGCAGGTCTGGTCATATTGCTCTGTATACTGTACATCTTGTCATTACCCGAGTCTGTTGCTAAACTGTTGGCATTTATCGTCATTAGGTAGTAAAATGGCATAATGAATAGGTTACAAACATAATAGAAAAAATGCCCCAGAATTATTACAATGCAGAAGAATGAAAAATGCCTTCATTTAAATGATCAGCGTGTGGCATCTGCCAAATGCACATGCAGATGTTTGGTAGAGAACATGATTTTATTCTGATAGAATCTTCAAAGTTTCTGCTTCACATCAAAAGTATTTTAAAGATAAACCATTCATCTAAAATCTACATCTATGATGGGGCACAACAGAGAGCAGCATTCTGCGTATTTCTTAGCTGTGATGTAGGCACAGTCTGATATCATCCTAGCGTGAGGCTGTACCTCTTTTGCAAACCTCACGCCCATTGATTTCAATAGGAGATCTGGTAGCAAATCTGCAGGATTAGAATCCTGAAACTCTTAAACAGTGAACTAAAACATTATCCATATTTTAAATATTTGGGTTCAAGTAATTTATCATTCCTCAGGAAACGGCTGTGTTGGAAAATTGCATTTATCCCTGTTGGGTTTCAAGATTGATTTTTCCACCTCTACACCCCTGCCCAACCTGGCTTCAGACCCTGAACTCCAGCCTGACTCCAAACATCTACACAGTTATTTTTAGCACTGTAGAACGAGCCGAAGTCTGCAGAGCCAGACTCTGGGACTTGCTGCGAAGATGTACCCTCAGAGAATTTTTTTTTTAGCACTACACAAGTGACTATGAAAAGGAAAGCATGCATCCTGGCAAGCTCAGAGTCTTTGAGGGGAAAAGGGTAGCAGCTCCTTTTATGGTATCCCCCTACCCCCTGCCCCTCTCTTAGACTTGGGAGCTGGAAAAGGGCTGGACAGATCAGCTGATCTGGCCAGTGAGACTCAGATAACCCACTGACCCTGAATGCATCCGATGATGTGAGCTGTAGCTCATGAAAGCTTATGCTCAAACAAATTGGTTAGTCTCTAAGGTGCCACAAGTCCTCCTTTTCTTTTTGTGGATACAGACTAACATGGCTGCTACTCTGAAATCTATAAACTCTGTTTCTCTGGCCAGAGCCCCCTCTAATAACCAGATTGGTGCTCCCACCTCCCACCCTGGGGATCAGAGTAGCACTAGAGGGTGTGGGGCTGATGTTTCCAGGTGGAAACGATTAAGGAAGAATGATGACCTGTGGTGTCCTAGTTCTCACTAGAAAGTTCCCAGATGGGTTAAGTTAATAAAGTTATGGCTTAATTAAATGATATCTGTCTTACTGTGTATCTGGGAGAAAGGTTGTGTTGTAGGAACAGGCCAAGAAGAGATGAACACTCACTAGATGTGTTTTACAAAAGGTATCCTTTGGATGAGATAAAACAGATTCTGATCAGTTGCGGTTGTTAAAATTGGAAGGAAAGTTGGCCCAGTGGTTGATGAGATTGGCACTTGGAAGATCCACTTTCAGTTTCCTGCTCTGGCACAGATTTCTTGTAGGTAAGTCTGTGTGCTGCAGTTACGCACCTGTAAAATGGGAATAGTAGTTATGTATCTCATGGGTGTTGTGAGGATAAATACCTTAAAGATTATGAAGTGTTCAGATATTGTGGTCATGGGGCCATATAAGTACCTAAGCAAGACAGATGTAAAGTTTCCACTGAACTTTTTTTCAAAAAGTAGGGCTGTACCCCTTGGTGTCCTGGCCAAATTTACTTTAGATAGATTTTTCTCCCTAAGTCTCCATGTGAGTTTGACTGTTAATGTATTCTTTTCTGTATTTCCTGCTGTACACAGTTATGGATTATTACTGTGTGGTGGTGTAATGGCTGTGGAGTAGCCTCCACCAGGGTGCTTGTATTCTGACGGTGAGTGAAGTTCAGCCTGTGTACATGTAGTCTGTAATGCTCAAAGGCATCCTGAGTCTGACAAAAGTCACAATATCCGTTAGTAAGTTAAACACAGTATCCTGTCTGCAAGGGGGAAGTATTTGTCTTGCAACCACTGACAGCAACTGAGACTAAAACTCAAATAAATGCACCAGGAACAAAAAAAAGTCGCTCTCTTCCCAGCCACTCATGTACAATTATAAACCAATTAATAAAAAAATTGGCATCTAACAGGGTGGATGTTCTAAAATGTCACATAAGAGACTCCAAAAAGCAAATTACACAAATATTCGTTTTAATTAAAATGTTATCAAGATGTGCTGTTGTCCAAGAAACCCATTAACAGTAATCTACTTTAGTCACAATTGAGCAAGTCAATTCATTGAACTGAACAAAATCTGAACCTAGGAACAGCTGGCTAATCTTAGGACTTACCTTTTTTTTTTCCTTGTTATGTTTGTGGAAAAGACTTTCATCTCTTTCCCACAAATGTAACAAGAAAAAAGCAAGATCTAAGATTATTTTTCTTCTTTCTCCTTTTCTTTTTAGTCCTCTCACCACCCAGAAATCTTCATTCAACTTTTTACTGCTTTTGGTTATTGAATTAAAAAATAAACATTTTAAAAACTACTGTCCACAATTTTTTCATAGCAATGTATCTTTCTGCTTTTCTAGTCCTGTGCTCCTTAACACTGCCCTTTTCCCCCACAAGAAAAGTAACTTTTTCATTACAGTACCTCTTGCAGAAAATGCATGATCTCCTCTGTAACGCCCTCCCATGGAAGTGTAAACCTTTCCTCTCTCTCACTGGAGAGATTCTATTGAGATTGTAAAAAGAAAAGGAGTACTTGTGACACCTTAGAAACTAACAAATTTATTTGAGCATAAGCTTTCGTGAGCTACAGCTCACTTCATCGGATGCATGGTATTCACATAAACTGTGACCGTATATATCATTGTTGCAACCAGAGTCCTATGGTTGCACCAGTTCTTGTACAGAGGAGGCCAAGTGGGGTGTGTATGGAAAGGTTGTAGTTTTCTGGTTATGATTATGATGTTCTGGTTATGATTATGATGTGTGTATCATTTTTGTATTTGAAGTTATGAATATTGGCTATGTACTTGTTTGATTCTAAGTAGCCTCAGTGAAGCATTTGGTCAGCTTCTTGAGAAAGGACTATTCTCAGTAAGTGCCCAGTCAAGAAACACTTAATTGATAATGGACTTTGGGAGATGCCAATCCACATACGAGCTTTCCTGGGAACGTTCAAACTAACATGTAAACAATGGCATCGGCCTGCAAAAAGCTGAATCATCCATAGACACATGACTTGCCCAGGTGGCTACAGACTCTATCTTGTTGTTGTGATTTTGCACAGGAGAACAAAGGGGTTTCCATCCACAAGAGAGAGAATATAAAAGGCCCTGGAAACCCCTCCATTTTGTCTTCAGCTGGCTCAAAAGATAGCCTCTGCACCCCAAAGAGATGCCTGAATGAAGCTGGAACAAAGGACAGAAACTACAGGGGTGTGAGCAATTGCTGGACCCAGACTAGGAAGGAGTCTAGTCTGTCAAAGAAGCTTATTGGAACATCTCTGAGGGTGAGATTTACCTGCATTTAGTTTCGACTGTATTAGGCTTAGACTTGCGTGTTTTTGTTTTATTTTCCTTGGTAATTTACTTTGTTCTGTCTGTTATTACTCGGGAGCACTTAAATCCTACTTTTTATATTTAATAAAATAACTTTTTACTTATTAATTAACCCAGAGCAAGTAATTAATACGTGGAGAAGCAAACAGCTGGGCATATCTCTCTATCAGTGTTATAGAGGGCGAACAATGTCTGAGTTTTCCCTGTAGAAGCTTTATACGGAGTAAAATGGATTTATTTGAGGTTGGGATCCCATTGGGAACTGGGTGTCTGGGTGCTAGAGACAGGAGCATTTCTTAAGCTGTTTTCAGTTAAGTCTGCAGCTTCTGGGGGATGTGGTTCAGACCTAGGTCTGTGTTTGTAGCAGGCTAGTGTGTCTGGCTCAACAAGACAGGGTACTGAAGTCCCAAGCTGCCAGGGGAAATGGGTAGTCTCAGCACATCAGGTGGCAGTCCCAAAGGGGTCTCTGTGACCCAAACCGTCACAGATTGTATAATGAAAGATTGTTGGCTATTGTCAGTGATAAATGTAAGATGTTTTGTGGACTTGAATTTTGCCCACAAAGAGAGAGATCTGTGCCTTTTCCGTCTTTTACTACTCTAAGGAGCAAGAGGTAAAATGGCAGGATATTAAAGATTTAACAGATGTGAACCCAGTTTGTCCTGTCTCATGCCAACCATAACAGGACTGGTTCTCAGGAAAGCACTTTTGTTTACTGCTCCTATGGAGGATATAGAGAAGGGAAGCTGGTTCTGTCCTTGACCTGAAGTGGTTCAATTTGTTTGTTAGGTATAAATAATTCAGTCCATTGAAGCTGCAGTTGAACTAAGATATGTCTTAGCATCAATAAACTTCTGCATTTCTATCCCAATTGTCCCAGAACATTGGATGTTCCTGAGGTGCCATCTAGCTCAAGAAAATTTTCAGTACAGTACTTTGTCCCTTGACTTTGCTTCAACCCCCACTGTTGTGTCAAAGATACTCTTCTACCCTTTGTCAATGAAAAAGCCACAGCCTTCCTTATTTGGACAATTGATTGGTAAAGGCTCCATCATTCCAGAAGCATAGCTAGTAGTTCACTGAATCTTCTCATGCATTTGGACTTTACTCTGAAAATAAAACAAAGCAAGTTCATTCCTTCTCAACTGCTGGTCCATCTGGAAGCACTGTTAGCTATCCCTTGGAGTCTCTCTGTCTCTCATAGGAAATAATTTGCAAGAGAGGCTTTCCCTGAATCCATCAGTGAGAAAGATGCACCAGCTTTCTTGGACATGCAGTAGAACCCCAGGCCTAGAAACACTCCAGAACTCTTTCCAAACCATCTGCTCTTCCCCAGAGTGATCCAAGAAAAACAGTACTCTGACTATCTCAAGTTCTGTCAGACAGAACATTTTCAGGTGGTAAAATTAAACCCATTAAAAAGGAACATCCTTTTACAACCCTTAGTGGACAGTAGGCACCTCCAATGCCTCTCTTTGAAGCTGGGGTGCCATGCTGGGCAAAACTGAAAGTCAGTGGGACTTAGTCTCCTAAATCATTTAGGCACTTTTGAAGATTTTATCCAGTCTGTACTAATCTGGAAGTCCATCCATTCATACCGTACACCACTTACTGTCCAGCAATCAATTTAGGATTTTGACAATTTGTTTACCTGCTGAGGACATTTCAACTGGATTGGAACAAGGGAAAATGCTAATGAAATGAATATAGCTGGTGCCAAAGGTCAGCTTCAGGCTTGTTAACCTGTCTGGTCAGAGGAGTGAAAGCAACTCTTTATTCCAGGTTTGTAGAGCCTCTTCACAGAAAGCTAGTTTTTAGGAAGAGACATATTTCCGCATCTTTCATCTTATGTCTAGAGTGGTGATAACTAAATCCTAAGCACTTTATGTATATTTTTCATGTGAAACTTTTTCTATCCAAAGGTTGCTTTTTTTATTTTTAATAAAGTTTAGTTGTAAACTGATATAACCTTAGATTTTTTAAAATCAGAAAGAGACTTCAAGGCTTAAAGCAGGTTCAAAGGGAAATAAAGAGCTGAATATTAGTTAAAATAGTTAAAATATTATTTGGAAATAACTTCTTTTGAAATGAAAAACAAAAACCTTTATCTTGAGATGGCTTTAAGTAATTTTATTGGGTCTAGATCATCTGCAGTTCTCTCCTGCCTTTTACTGTTGATATTAGGAATGTTTAAAGTAATTGTATAATACCACATTAACCCCATTATTCTTAGTCCTGCAATCTGTCTCTAGGTACATTTCTCACTGAAGTCAGGCTTGCAAGATTGGTTTCTTAGTGCTGGGAATGACAATTTCCTAATGTTAAATGTTATAATAAAATGGCACTTAATGGTGTGAGAGATCTCCGTGACTGTTCCTGCCACCTGGCACCATCCATGTTATATGGCAGTATTTTTAGATTGGCTTTTTTACACTTCAGTATGAATTGGAAAAATATATAGTTTAATATTTACATTCCTGTATCATTTAAGGACTCTGTCATTATTATTTATATTAAATTGCAGTAGAGTATACAAGTCCAAACAGAGAGTCAGACCCCTATTGGACAAGGCACCCTAAAAGTGAGTGGAAAAAAGACAGTCCTTAACTTACAACTCTAAATAGACAAAACAAGCAAACACTGACATTCAAAAAACAAACAAAAAAAACTAGAAAAGCAAAATGCCAAAAGTTACATACATTTTCCTCTAAGCTCCTCTCCTCCCTGTTCTTTGTGCACCAGTCATCTTGTTCCACCATTGCTATCTTAAAAAGAAAAGGAGTACTTGTGGCACCTTAGAGACTAACCAATTTATTTGAGCATAAGCTTTCGTGAGCTACAGCTCACTTCATCGGATGCATACTGTGGAAAGTACAGAAGATCTTTTTATACACACAAACCATGAAAAAATGGGTGTTTACCACTACAAAAGGTTTTGTCTCCTTCCACCCCACTCTCCTGCTGGTAATAGCTTATCTAAAGTGATCACTCTCCTTACAATGTGTATTATAATCAAGTTGGGCCATTTCC
This sequence comes from Eretmochelys imbricata, assembly GCF_965152235.1. NCBI lineage: Eukaryota > Metazoa > Chordata > Testudines > Cheloniidae > Eretmochelys > Eretmochelys imbricata. The sequence goes on along the minus strand of NC_135572.1, from coordinate 275,205,727 downwards.
AGCACTCATTAGTAACTTTTTCAACCCTGTAAACCCAAATTATTTTTAACTTTAACCCCAGTTATTTCTAAGTATTTTAGTCATAATAATTTATTGCTTCATTTTAATGTCTGTCCCCTTTTTTCCCACCTCGTCTTTCCAGGGTCATTTAAATCCAAGATCAATAGCCAATTCCCCTCACTTCTACATATAAAAATGTCATCTGAATATCAGTTTCTTTGTCAAGCATTTTTTAAAAAGTGGTTGGGACTGTATGAGTTACAGTCAGAGAAAATTTGGCCTCTGCTACAATGACCTTAAAATCTAAGGCCCAGAGGTAGGCATTGTGCTGCTCAGTGTTGCAAGGCCTATGTGATTTAGATGGCTAAATCCCATTTTCAAAAGCCACTTGGGCCCAGTTCCTCCAAGGTATTTAGGCACCTAACTCCCATTGAACTCAGTCGGAGTTAGACACCTAAATACCTTGGAAGATCTGGGTCTTAGGCACTTACAAGGGTCATCGAAGTTCAGTGGGTCTTAGGCCCCTAATTACCTAAGTGAATTTTGGAAATGAGACTTAGCCATCACTTAGGCCTTGCAAAGCTGAGTGGAGCAACACCTAAATACCTTTAAAAATCTGGGCCTAAATTCTGTAGATTGACAACATGAAAATACACTTGGAGACCCAGTAAAGATTCTGTATTACAGAAACTTTTATTTTTGGTAATATGTGTTCGTGTTTTTGGGCTTCACAGAAAAAGTTAATCATAAATGCAACAAAGAAGATATAGCTATAAGTTATCATAATTAATCAGAGTTGGTATAATAATTTTTATCTTCTTCCAAAAGCCTCTCAAACAGGACACTCTCTCTGATAGGAAGGTACAAAACTAAATGCAGAAACAGTATGCTGTATACCAGGGCCCCCAAAATTTCTTCCCCTTAGTATTGCAGTGTGAAGTGCAAAAAAGAAGGTAGGATCATCGAGAATCATAAACAACATGATATATGAAGATCGTGTAAAATGTTCTCAGTAATTCATTTACTGAATTTGTCTCATCATTAAAGAAAACAACATGTTCTCTCCATAGCTTTAAAAGAAAAATCACAGTAACATTAGGATGACAAGGAAGTAAAAGTAAGTTATAGCCAGAGAAGACTTGGCCTCTGCTACAGTGACTTTAAAATATAAGGTCCAGATTTTTAAAGGTATGTAGTCATTGTGCTTTTAGCCTTATAGCCAAGAACAAATACCTAATGAATGTTCTGAATACCTGAAGTCTCTCTAATACCAAGAAAACAAAATACAAAACAGTAGTAAATGCAAACTTAATAACAACATTATCCATAGGACGTATGGAACGTAATACAAGAAAACCTGGGTGACAGTCAGAATTATTAAACATGCCCTGTTAAAAAAATTAAAAAATAAAAGATTATCCAAATGACTAGAATTTCCTCTTTATTCCAGCAATACTGCAGCAATCAGAAGTCCATACTAAATGTGTAGTTTCAGAAATTGGCATGGCCTGGGCGGCACTAATAGTCTAAAGATTAAGGAACTTGCCTTTGCTAGCTGCTTCTTTTCTGGCTGCAACAAAACTTAAGGTATTCCAGTCAATACGGCAAGTGTGTGTAATCATGTAGACTAAAGCAAATGGGAAAACTGCAAAAAAAAATCCATTTTCATGTGCAGTCTTAGTTTCTGCATGAGTACTCAAATAACCAGGTCACAATCGACCCAGAGAGTCTCCCCTCCTTTATACTAACGTTATCCATCATTTCCCCACCTTCTCCTTGCTTACCTGTTTTTTTTTTCTTGACTTCTCTCCCACCAATCTCCTGGGGCAGTCTGACACCCAAGTGGGCAGTGATGCTCTCCTCCTCATTGTGTATGCGTGGTGTGGGTTTCTGGCTATAATAGGCCTCCTTTTCTACCACCCCCATTTGGGAATTGTTTCCCAGCATGGGAAGTAGCCTGTGCTGGTCCCCCACAATCTTACAGTACGCACCTGGTATGTAAAATGAGAGCTGATCTTGGCATGGTGCTTGCCTTCTGCTACTTCATTTGTCCACACCCATGTTGATTTCCAAGCTATGAAACAATGTAGGTCACTTAGTATTAACAGTTGCACTTCATTATTATTATCTGCAATTTGTTTGGGGAGGTAAACAGCTGCTCTTCCATCACCCTGATCCATTGCAGCACAGCTGCTTTTTTGAACTCCCAGGGTGCCGTTCTTGTACTTTCATTCATAATCACATCAATCTCCAACTTCCCAGTCTTTGCATCTTGAAGGGCTCCAAGCTGTGACCAAGAGGATGCTCTATTCCATCGGAACCCTTCTGAATGGGCTCCAAACATTTTGTACCAATAGACGTTCGGAGTGTTGAAAGCTCATGCCGAGCTGGCAACTGCAAAGGCTGATGAGTAAATACTAGGCTGCCATCTTTGAGATCAGCATGATCGATGGGACTTAACAGTGGGATATGAACCTAAAAATATATATTTCTCTTCAACACAGGACAGGTTTGTCAAACAATGATCCTAGAGGATACAGCAATAGTAGAAAAAAACAACCAAGAAACCGTCACTGCTGCAGCAGAAACGTCTAGCCAAGTCAGACATGCATATCCTGTCCCTTTCTATCCTAATTTAATAGTTTAAATCCTATATTTATTTATTGGGTGGAACAATTAACAGCAATTTAAGTGATTTTTCTCTCAGTTGTCAAAGTTGCTTTTGCAGTGGTCTTCAGTGAATAGGTTTTAGTTGCATTTGACATAGTTAAATAGGGAAATGCTGCCTCGAGTAATACAATAGAAGCTATATCTAAAATCAATATTGTCTTAACCACAAATTGCTCTAATTAGACTGAAACAGTAAAATGATGGATCTCTTAAGAAGTGAATTAGCTTGCTGTGGATGTTCAGAAGTTTGGTAAATCTCTCATTAGGAATGCTAACTCACCTCATGTTAGGTGTCTTGTTGAATTGTTGATTCTTCTTTCAGTTACACTGGTGATTTCAGAGGTGGTATTCCCGATGTAGACAGAAACAAAATCTCCTGTGGTTATTCATTCCTTTGTTTACAAATGCTTTAGCTAAGTACTTAAATATATGATGCAGTTAAGAAGAAACAATATTATTTAGCACAATTAGGTTGAATGTTCATGTTAGTGTTAGTGTGTACGGTGCTTTTAGTATTCTATTAGGTTTGGCATAGAACATACTGGGTTTCTCTTGTGGTTCTCTATGGTAAGTAAAATGTAAACTAAATGTTGTTATTATTATAGGCTATAAATTGTAGCTATCTTCATTGTGTGTAGCTGAAGACATTAAATGAACAAAGATGTTGACGACAGAAGCTACTTTCCTAATGTATCTGTTCAGAGCAGAGGTGAAAGTAAGCTGGTACGGTCTGGTATGGCTTACCGGCAAGAGCCAGTATGCCGTGTGCGACCAGACCAGCTTCCCCAGGCTGGTGCTTTAAAGGGGCCGGGGCTCCCTGAGGTGGCCCGAGCCCCCAGCCCTTTAAATCACCGCGGGAGCGCTGCTGCCGCTACCTTGGGGCTCCGGCAGCAGGGCTCAGGTTGTGTTTTAAAGGACCCGGGGCACCCCGCAGCGGCTGGAGCCCTGGCCCTTTAAATCGCTCCTGAGCCCCTGGGCTCTCAGCTGCCTCTGCAGCTGGTAGCTCCGGGGGTGATTTAAAGGCCCCGGGGCTCCCAGCCGCAGCCGGAGCCCCGGGGCCTTTAAATCTTGATGTAAAGGCCCTGCCTGTGCCGGTTGAGGCCATGTCCCCGCTCAGGACTCCGATGTACCAGTAAGTCCTTTAAGTTACTTTCACCCCTGATTCTGAGTAAGTCTGTGTTTTGGCAGCTCAAACATTTCTACAGATAAAGACCCCATTTATATGGCTAAGGAGCAATTCAAGGTTGAATAAAATTAATGCGTACTCATGTGCATGCATTCCAAAACCACATAACTTTGTAGTATGATAGAGCAACTTCGCCTTTTACTCATGAATAATAGGGAAAAGGAAAACGTCATTAATTCTAATACTAGGATGTTGATGCCTACGGAATTAATGTTTCTTTGTAGGCACAGAAAAATACTGGTTTCTCACAATCCATTACCTTATTCACAAATAGATAAAACAATTAAAGGTCCCACCAAAATAAAAGAGAAAGGATCAGAAACAGCACTTTGGGAAGGGGGGTATCTTTTGTTATTAGTTGTACTAAGGTTAGTATAAATTTACTAATAGAACTACTTGAATGGCTCCCAAAAAAGCAAGGACTGATTTTTCAGGGATAGCCAATCTGAGATGACTTGTATTAAATAACAAGGTAAATGGCTGTTCCTCTTGTTCTTGGGAGCATATTCAGCATTCTTTCCACACACATAATGAGTGTAGCATATGCCCCTTAGTATATAAAGACACTACATTCAGAAGACAAATGTTTCAGCTAAATGCCTTTGCCTTTTCTTGATCAAAAAACTAGAGGAGACATTTAAATTCTTTATCTTATTCAGATTTACAATTCAGCATTTAAAGTGTTGGATGTATCTTTGGAATAAAAAGATCCACTCAGAATAAGATGAAACAATAAAGTTATAGCTTGCAACACTGAAGAAGACACCTAGCTGAAATTTGTGTTTCCAAAGCATACCTTTTAAAGTTTTATTCATATTTATGATTGTGTTTGAATACTGGATGATTTTTTATATGTACCATCAACAACCCGATTTTGCAACCCTCAGAAAGATTCAAAGGTAGTCCAAAATCACTAATACGGCTACTAATGTGGCTTCTTGCTCAGGTGTCTGATGCTTTTGCTGGTGGATTGATCAAAACAAAGTCCTGACCAAGAAAAGTGAGGACAGAAATTTGAGCTTTGGTGAACATTATTCCTGACATCTTCGGGGTGCAGAGGGAAGATAAACACCCACTGAGTCGTCAACAGAATTTCCAGCGGCTGCTCTCTTTTGGGAGATTTCTCACTGAAGTACTGATGGCCCAGTTCTGATTATCTGATCTGATTATCTATTGAGCTGTTTCTAAAGTAGCCATGAAGCTGTTGACGATTCAGTGGGCACTGATCTTCCCTCTGCACCCAGAAGATATCACATGTTACTGGAGGTACCACTTGATTGTCTGTGGCCATTATGGCATGTTTTGCAAGAAGACGGGTGCAATTTCACTTCTAGATCAGATTATTACGTTAGGCACTATCCTATGAAATACTAAGTGTGCAACTCAGTGGTAGTTCAGACTGTTTTGTTTAGGCCAATTTTGCCAAACCAATTTTTTCCCCTGCAGTTTCAATTAGATGGACTATTCTGCTTTACTTCCTGCCCTGAACTGTTATGTATTGTTGCTGTGAATTATCAAATGGTTCCTGCATTCCACCTTAGATGTGGCTCAATATTATCATAATAAGGAACATGAAAATATCTAGATAGATATGAAAATAGAAAACATACATTTAACAGGGTACCAAGTTTCTATTAAGTATTCTCAAATTTCCACGCAATGTAGGTCACTTAGTATTAACAGTTGCATTTCATTATTATTATTTGCATTTTGTTTTAGAGCAGCAGTTAGAGATCTCACATTGTGCTAAGCAAATGCACTGTAAGAGACAGTCTGTGCCCTGAGGAATTTACCAAAAACAGACCAGACAGCAAAAAAGTAAGACAAAGGAAGTATTATCATCCCCATAGTACTGATGAAATACTAAGGCACATAGCAATTAAGTGACTTGCCTAAGGCTATTCAGGAAGCTTGTGGCAGATCCTGGAACTGACCCTAGATATCCGGAGTCCCCATCTAGTGCCAGGGGAAATATAAAGATAATCATAGGCTCGTATAGCTGCAGACTTACATTAGAGTGGATTGCTTTTCTTTGCAGCACTGTTGAATGCACCCCTTGGTGGTTCAGTTTCTCCCTGGTGCAATTGCCTATGGAGAGGATTCTGCTACATAATATTTGACACATATAAGGGCTAGGATTTTCAAAAGTAATTTTAAGCACACAATTAGGGGCAGTGATGTGCAAAACTGTGCATGCAAATAACATTTTCTGAGGTGCCTAATGCAGCTGGAGATAGCATTTTCACTGTTCAGTTGTAAAACTTCTTAGTGGACCCAGTGGTGTGTGCAACCTGTCATTAGATTTTCGGGAAATTGAGTAAGGAATTTTTGTGCTGATAACTGGACACTGGTCAGTACCCCTTGCGCCATTCATATGCATGTTGAAAATAATAGAGTTAAATAGTAACACCCCAAGGCTGACCCAGTTACTATTATTTTTTTTTATTCCTGCATGCAATAAGTCTTCATTCTTATTCACTTTCTGTTGAAAATGTTGCAGATGCACTCACACATCTGATTGGTTGGGTGGTGGTCTGTTTTGCACCTGTAAATCAGCTATATCTTTTTGTAAACGTTAGCCCCAGCTGATTTTTTGTGTGCTTTCCATAATGCGGCCTTATCTTGCTGACAGTCAGGAGTGCCGATGAGCTACTTTTCTCTGCTAGTCAGGTATTCATTCGGCATCTGGCACCTCTGTGCCAGGGTCTGTCCAATTTGTGAGCAGGCACCATTCCATTTTAACAGATGGGTAGGTGTGTAGGCGGGCAAAAGATCATATGGAGCAGTCAGCTGAAAAGTGTGGTGAGCCTGTTCCAGTGGCAGGGATTTTCACTATTAATTTATGGAAAATCAACACATTCCTTTGCAGACCACTTTGTGGCAACCAGCACTGCTGATGACATCATTGCATCTTTAACTAGTGCGGGCTTCAAAATTCAGAAGAGCTGTGCCTCATTATCACCCATCCTTATTCCTTTCCCAAAGGGGGGAAAAAAAGACACTTCCCCAATGGAAAAATTGGACCAAGGAAAATGTGTTGATAAAAAGGGCCCATTATATTTATTCCAGGACAGACTGGCTGAATCTGAGCACTGACAAGACAGAGATGCCTACCTACAGCCAGAAGCAAGAGGAAAATTTGCAGAAGAGCAAGAGGGAGATTAAGAGAGGTTTGCCAACAGAAGCTCACAGTTCCTCTTATTCCTAAAAAAACCCTATACAGATAAATTGAGAGCAGTTCTGGAACAGCTAACAGAGATCTTATTTAAGATGGAGCTGGCTGATATTAAGGCAAAGGAAGAGAAAATGGAGTTAACCCCACAACCACCAGCACAATCACAGACTGCTATAGGTGTTTCCTTTTCTTGGTGTCTTTAAATAGATTGTTTACGTAAGAGTGCAAAAATGTACAAGGAGCAACAGAGAGCAAGAAGCTGAGACGGTGAAGGTGGTTTTCCTAGCACCCCAGTGGGTTCTCAAACGTTTGTATTGGTGACCCCTTTTACACAGCAAGTCTCTGAGGGCAACCCCCACTTTATGAATTAAAACCACCTTTTTTATATTTAATACTATTATAAATGCTGATGGCAAAGCGGGGCTTGGGGGATGCTGACAGCTCGCAACCCCCCATGTGTGACCCCCAGTTTGAGAATCCATGACCTAGAAAGACAAATGGATTGCGTGGTAGAAAATTTAAGCCCAAATATTAACAATAAGAAGCTGTGGGTTGGAACCAGGGCCTGCATTGCTGGGAAAGACAATGAAGAGACAGCAACACAGAGGTTCCCTGCCATGCAGTGACATTACTAAGAGCTGAAATTCCTAACAGTTGGGCTCAGTGGCAGAACCTCAAAAGGCAGCACCACAGAACTGGCAGCCGAGGTAGCAATGGCAGGGGCAAGCAGCGGCTGAGGAAGCAGCGGCTGAGGAAACAGCGGCAGAGGCACTGGAGGCAGCAGCAGAGGCATTGCTTGGCCCCCCAAGCCCCTTTTCGGGGTGGGAGGTGAACTCACACAAATGAACCTCTGAACTCTGGGTCATCGCTGACTAAGGACAACCAACTGCAAGTGGGGCACAGCAGAGGGAAAAGGAAGTGACGTGTAAAAGGGACATTGATTCATCAGCCATTCACATCACAAGGTAGGAAACTGAGACAAAGGACATTTACTGTGGGTCAATGTTGCTCATGGTGACATGCTTTTAAATTGTGGTTGTTGTGTTTTCCCACACCACAATGCTGAGTTCCCTTTCCCTTCTAATAAAAAAATTATTTTGTTATACACAGACTCAGTGCTTGCCAGTGGGTAGGTATTGCCTCAGAGAGGCACCCTCAGGTGTTGTTTAGTTTTCCCATATTAGTGAGTGGGGTTTGAGCTGGCTCAGTTTTATATCATTAAGAGAAACCCCTAGGTACTGAACCCGTGACCACCTGGCAGAAAGGTTACATGATACTATTGTCTCATTTTATTACACTATGCAGGAAGCCTCCACAGATTATAATGAAGCTTCCACCCAGCTTTCATTTCTGGGAGAAGCTTGATAGAAAAGACCAAAATAACCTTTGCAGCCCTGCTGATATGTATGTATAGCTCAGCAAGAGCCTGTACTGCCCACAGAAGTGTCGTTTTGATATGTATTATAAACACAGGCCTAAGAGATGGCAGAAATAATTTCATTTCTCCCTTCTAATCCAACAATGCTCATCCCTGCAACCTCGGGTGAGGAGGCTCTGTCTGGGTCAGTGGGGGAAAGAAACCTTTTTGTTCCTTTAAGGATTGTGTCCCTTTTCCCCTCCTCATGGGCTGGAGGAGAGGGAGCACTGTGGTTGACTGACCTATTGGCTTCTGCACACCTAAGGGGGAAAGTTTATAAGCCCTTCCTCTTCCCTGTGAAGAATTGTGACGGGGCGAATAGTTCCATATAGGGCTGTGGTGTTATATCAGCAATAGGCAAGGAGATCGGACACCCTGGCTCTGAGTGTCAAAAAAAACAGTTAAGGGATGGTGAGGTGAGTCATAGTACTACAACAGTGTGGGGATGATGTCAGGCCTGTCTTTCTTCAGGGGAAGGGAGTTACTGTGGGAAAATAAAATTTCAGTTCGTGGTGATGTCAAAGAGTATGTGTTGTTGACGCTCCCCCTGATGAATTGGTATTCCATTAGTCTAGGATTGGGTTGGTTACATCCACACCTCAGCTTCAAATAGGAGACTAAAAGGTGGGGGCTGTCAATGGTGGTATTCAAATGCATACAAGGGCATGGAGGTTGCTATTGGGGATGACAATTCAGTGGTATAAATGTGCTAAAGGCTTCCTCTTTACCCCTTCCTTCAGGACCAGGAGAACAGGCCACAGTCGTTGGTGATTGAATTTATGGACATGTGATTGTTCATTTGTCCCAAAGGGGGATGGCCAGTTGCCATTGGAAGGGCACAGCTGGCCCTCAGCAGTGAGTTGGCATGGATGAAGGGGCATACTCTAGGGTCAATGGATGCCCTCTTACATTTGTTGGCCAGGGAGGGGCCATGTGAATGGATCAGTGTGCATTTGGAGATTCAGTAATGGGATGATTCATAGATTCCAAGACTGTGATCATCTAGTCTGACCTTCTGTATAACACAGGCCATAGAAATTCCCCAAAATATGTCCTACAACATAGGAAAAAAATCCAATCTTGTTGTAGAGAGGCAGAGTGGCCTCCCTCCAAGTCTGAGTGAGAGGGACCACTCTTCGTCCCTTGGTGGGTGGAGGTAGGCCAGGCCTGCCCCTTGCGCTGGAAGCTGAGAGGCAGGACAGGAAGGATAAGAAGCAGAGCCCCCAGCTCAGTTGAAAGAGAGCCAGGGAAGGAGTTGGACACCTCCGCCTTGCTGCTGGCCTCTGGAACAGGGACCATGCTGAACCAACCCCTGTTCCTGGAGGAGGAACCCAAGGAGCTGCCAGGACTGCAGTCCTACAAGTACCCTGAGGAGCTGCTAGGACTGCTGGCTGCCAAGTACGCCAGGAGATGGAGGACCCTTGGACTACAGAGCCCTCTCCCTGGACTGTGGTAGGAAGTAGGCCAGGGAAAACAAACTTTAGTCCTTGTGGCACTTTAGAGACTAACAAATTTATTAGAGCACAAGCTTTTGTGAGCTACAGTTCACTTCATCAGATGAATACAGTGGAAAATATAGTGGGGAGATTTTATATACACAGAGAACATGAAACAATGGGTGTTACCATACAGACTGTAACAAGAGTGATCAGGAAAGGTGAGCTATCACCAGCAGGAGAGCCGGTGGTGGGGAGCGGAACCTTTTGTCGTGATAATCAAGGTGGGCCATTTGCAGCAGTTTACAAGGACAGTCTCCTGCTGGTAATAGCTCCCCTTTCCAGATCACTCTTGTTACAGTCTGTAGACTGGTGATGTGCTAATTTTCCTGCTGATAGACTTTGGTCACTGTGACGTAGTGAGGAGGAGTCACCTCCCTCTGACCCTGAGGGGGGAGGATGACCCCCAACTCACAACACTTGATTTTTAAAATAGTTAATGATGGAGAATCCACCACAACCTTAGAAAGTTGTTCCAATGTTGTTAATTACCCTCATTGTTAAAAATATTCACCTTATTTCCAGTCTGAATTTATTTTGCTTCAACTTCCAGCCATTGGATCGTGTTATACCTTTCTCTGCTAGACTGAAGAGCCCAATATCAAATATTTGTTCCCCATGTAGGTATTTATAGACTGTAATCAAGTCACCCCTTAACCTTCTCTTCATTAAGTTAAATAGATTGAGCTCTTTGAGTCTATCACTAGAAGGCATGTTTTCTAATCCCTTAATCATTCTAGTGGCTTTTCTGAGAACCCTCTACAATTTTTCAACATTCTTCTTGAATTGTGGACACCAGAACTGGATACAGTATTTCAGCAGTAGTCTGACCAGTGTCTAATACTGAGATAAAATAACTTCTTTATTCCTACTCAAGATTCCCCTGTTTATGCATCCAAGAATTGTATTAGCTCCTTTGGCTAAAGTGTCATATGTTCAGCTGATTATCCACCATGATCCCCAAATCTTTTTAAGTCACTGCTTCCCAGTGACTTCCCCACTGTGTCCCACATCATCTAGGTATGGCATATGTTCTTTGTTCCTAGATATGTACATTGTTTCATATTCTCTGTGTATATATAAAGTCTGCTGCAGTTTCCACGGTATGCATCCGATGAAGTGAGCTGTAGCTCATGAAAGCTCATGCTCAAATAAATTGGTTAGTCTCTAAGGTGCCACAAGTACTCCTTTTCTTTTTGCGAATACAGACTAACACGGCTGTTACTCTGAAACCTTATATTTAATTATATTAAAAGAAATATTGTTTTCTGGAACCCAGTTTACCAGGCGATCCAGATTGCTTTGTATCAGTGACATGCCCTCTTCATTTTGACCACTCCCCCAATTTGGTTGTCATCTTCAAACTTTATCAGTGATGATTTTAAGTTTTCTTTCAGGTCATTAATAAAAATGTTAAATAGCATAGGGCTTAGAACAGATCCCTGCTGGACCCCACTGGAAGCACACCTTTTCCATGAAGATCCCCCATTTACCGTTATATTTTGAGACCTATCAGTTATACATCTTTTAATCAGTTTAATGTGTGCCATGTTAATTTTATACCTTTCTAGTTTTTTTAATCATAATGTCATGCTGTACCAAGTCAAATGCCTTTCAGAAGTCTAAGCATATTACATCAAAACCTTTAATTATCTTTATCAACCAAATTTGTAATCTCATAAAAAATCAAATTCGTTTGACAGTATCAGTTTTTCAGCAACCCATGTTGATTGACGTTAATTATATTACTCTCCTTTGATTCTTTATTAATGAAGTCCCATATGAGCCACTCCACTTGGTGTCAAAATGACAAGGTTTATAATTACCTTGGTCATCCCATTTACCCTTTTTAAATATTGGCACAACATTAGGTTTCTTCCAGTCACCTCCGTGGTTTTCCAAGACTTACTGAAAATCAGCTTTAATGTTCCAGCCAGCTCTTTTAAAACTCATGGATGCAGAGATGACTGGTGCTTCCCATACTGTGGGGACAAAAGCTAAAGGGGAGGACACATGACAGCCACGCGTCTCCCCTACCTAGTCACCCCGCCCTGTGCCTAGCCTGGTGCCACAGTGCTTTCCCTGCCCCATGTTACCTGCGGCAGGGGGAGGGGAGGGGGCTCTCTGTACTCCTCCCCCAGGATGTTCAGCCACTCTCCTTGGTATCTAACAGGACGGGGGGCTGGTGGCTGGTCTCCACCAGGTGGAATGGATTACCAAGGAGGGATGACCTGCACTGGGCAAGTTATTGCCACAGCCGCTATTTAACAAAGTTGCAGCCTGGTTAAACTGCATTCCTGGTGTCTTGTCTTTCTTCTGATGGTGTCTGGGACAATGAGCCTGATCCTTTCCCTTGTAATCAGTGACAAAGCTCCCATTGATGTCAATGGAAGTAGGATCAGAACTCACTCCCCTTTTCATTACAAGCTTTTATTTTTGTTACATGATAGCAATGGAAGCGTCTGCAATATAATTTCTAAATTCTAATCTGAATTTTCAAGTGATGAAAAGGGGTTAGAAGTTTATTTAGTACTGACTGCAAATAAAATTGTGACTGGTGTGTTTTTAATCCCAGGTTGCAGTGTAACAGTGGTATTTTTCAGAGATTACTGGCTCTAGAAATATTAAATGGTAACTAAAAGCATTTTTGGATTTGACTTGTTTCCTGTCTCACAATGTACAGACTACATGGGTCATATTGTCTGGACTGAACATTTACATGAATTCCTTTTAAGACTCCTCAATGGTTTTGGTTTTTGGTGGAATGCTTTTATGTGACACTGCTTTGCTTCCATGCCCACTGCTCTCTATCAAGACAAAAATATTTACACCATATTTTAGTTTTTCATAGAAAATGTACGCAAGATTGAACTGGGGGTGAAGGGTACTTGGACTATACTTTTAACTGTAGAGCCTGTATCTGTTTTTGTTAATTGACCTTGTCATAAATATAAAGGGAAGGGTAACCACCTTTCTGTATACAGTGCTATAAAATCCCTCCTGGCCAGAGGCAAAAAGGGTTAAGAAGCTAAGGTAACCCCACTGGCACCTGACCCAAAATGGCCAATGAGAGGACAAGATTCTTTCAAATCTGGAGGGGGGGGGAAACAAAAGGTTTGGTCTGTCTGTGTGACGCTTTTGCCAGGAACAGATCAGGAATGCAGCCTTACCACTCCTGTAAAGTTAGTACATAATCTAGCTAGAAAATGCGTTAGATTTTCTTTTGTTTAATAGCTTGTAAAATAAGTTGTGCTGGATGGAATGTATATTCCTGGTTTTGTGTCTTTTTGTATCTTAAGGTTTTGCCTAGAGGGATTCTCTATGTTTTGAATCCGATTACCCTGTAAGGTATTTACCATCCTGATTTTACAGAGTTGATTCTTTTACCTTTTCTTTAATTAAAATTCTTCTTTTAAGAACCTGATTGATTTTGCATTGTTCTTAAGATCCAAGGGTTTGGGTCTGTGTTCACCTGTACCAATTGGTGAGGATTATTATCAAGCCTCCCCAGGAAAGGGGGTGTAGGGCTTGGGGGGATATTTTGGGTGAAGACACCTCCAAGTGGTCTCTTTCCCTGTTCTTTGTTTAAAACGCTTGGTGGTGGCAGCATACTGTTCAAGGACAAGGCAAAGTTTGTACCTTGGGGAAATTTTTAACTTAAACTGGTAAGAATAAGCTTAGGGGGTCTTTCATGCAGGTCCCCACATCTGTACCCTAGAGTTCAGAGTGGAGAAGGAACCTTGACAGACCTGAACTATGATATTTTTCAAATGGAATTAACGCTGTTTTTTTATTTACTCTGGATTGTCCATTTTTCAGGATATTCAGCAACATAAAATGGTGCAGTTTATAATTTCTCCCAAGGTAGCTCACATGCACTAATGCATGTTTCAATTGCTAAGGTATGTATCCATTCTTGCCATTTGCTACTGCGATTTATATAGCATTGCTGCCATGTAACTAGAATCAGAAATGGAATTAAAGAAAACCACCAGCGTTGGCTAATTTGCCACCTATTCACATGAATGCTGGTTTCCAATGAAGGGCCCCAGCAACCATGCCATTTCTCCTTCTTCTCCCTCCAGCCCCAAAAGCACCTATGGATGGAATTGGTTGTGTTGCACAAAGTGTAATCAATAGGGACTGGTGCACTTCAAAAATCATAGGAGGAAGATAAGCAGAAGGGAAGAGAGAGAGGTGTCGCTGACAGTCACTGAACAGATCAGTGGGCTAACTGGAGATGGTCAAAATATTTCATCAAGACAATTTTTGAGCAAAATAGAATTTTTATGAATTTTTTTTTTTATTTTCGTCAATTTTTTTTCAATGACAAACTGGAAACTGAAAACCAAAAATGCTCACTAAAATATTCTGGTTTTGGTAATGTTTAGGGGTTTCAGTTTTTGCAATTTTTACCAAGAACATTTTTGAAAACCATTTTTTTTCAGTTTTGATTTTCCATCAAAAAGAAAAATGTCATGAGAAATTTCAAAGAAAAAACAAAAAATTTTCTTTAAAATCTCCTGCCAAACATAATTGGTCTTTTTCAACCAGTTAGTCTAGTAATTAGCTAACAGAAGGTCAGGGTTCCATATTCTTCTTCTGCCCTGGCTCTACTCTCTGTGGTCCCTCCCTGCTGTCACCTCATCCCTGAACTCATTCTGGCTGCTCCCAGGCCAGATTGTTGGAACTGGAGTCCCCAGCCAGCTAAAGCAATCCCCATTCTCTTCACAAGATGGAGCCTTCAAGCAGGTGGATGATAAATTAGCTCTTTTTCAGGCTTGAGGCATAACAGTTGCTGCCTGTCTTGTGTACTCTCTTGCTGTGTACCACCCCTGATGTCATCACAGACCCTTTCTGCAACCGGGGTCTGCAGAACCAAACTATGATTTGCAATTGAATAGCTAGATTGTATTTAAAAATAAACAGTTGGGTTTTTTTTCTGCTCTGGACTTTTGCTCTTGGCCCAGTCATTTGAATGGTGGTGAATTGAACCATTTAAGAGGTATATCTGGTGCATATTATCATATTCATGGGTTCCTGGTGCATAGTACAATTACCACCAGTATAATATGATGCCACTGAAAAGGTTAAGTAATTTGAATGCTAATACCATTCTTATTTTTAAACCAGTTCCTTTCAAATGTGTCATACGCACTTGTCCTTATCCAAGATTAATGATGTGACAAATTTGAACTTTTAAAAGCAAGCCACTGAAGTTATTGGGAGACCATAAAAAAGGTCACATTGCTTTGGAGAAACCTGTAAGCTTTCCCCAGCCCCATAAGGCAGAAGTGGCATTTCTACCCAAATTTCCTGAAACTTTCAAAAAAGAATGTAAGGATCAAATGGGAGAAAATTAGCCCAAAAGGGGTGGGTTGGTTACTTAGTTTAGTGGTTTCCAAACTTTTTGGCTCGTGCACCCCCAGGGTGAAGACCGGAAGACCTGCCGCAGACGCACCGCCAATGGAAGAAGACCTGCCTCAGGCACGCCGCTGACAGAAGAAGACTGGAAGACTTGCTGCAGGCGGGCAGCTAGAGGGGCACACCAGCCGTGGATGTGCAGAGCTGCCGCCAAAGAAAAATAATGGCGGAGTGGTGTCCGCCGGTGCTCCTGCTGCCGCGCACCCCCTGCAATCATCAGGGGGCTGCGCGCACCCCAGTTTGGAGATCACTGAGTTAGTTGGTTGGATGAAAACTAGAATAGAATAGACTGTGTTCTGCAATCTTATTACTGCTGGTATGACATGCTCTGACTCTTCCTCCTTCCATTCTGTTCTTTAATTTCCTTTGTTTTCAGAGACTAAAAGACATTGGTGCTAGTTCTGCACGGTACCTGACCCTTTACACTACTTTGGCCATGAAGGGGTTAGAAATGGCTTCAGGGAAGCCCCTCAGCCTCACCCCTATGTAAGGGCCAACCCCTGGATGGTGTAGAGCAGGGAAACAGCCATAGACTACCCCTTCTTTGCAGCTGCTCTCAGAGGCTGCTCAAAACTTAGGCCGTGGTCCACACTGGCTCTCAGAGAGCCACAGAATAGCAGAGGGTCCCAAAGTAGATTCAAGTTACCTTTGCTTCCATTCCTTGCCAATCACTGTGGTGTATGGGAAACTGTTTGTTGGGATTTTTAAACTATCATTTTATGTGTGGGGGTTGGGGGAGAGGGGAAAGGGAGTGGATCCAGCTTGCAGGCTAAGGCACTCTGTAGCAAAATGTGGGATCAGTGTCCCTCTTGGTGGGAGCCACCTTAAAGCAAGGTGGGGGTGAGTTGTACCTCACTGCCTTAGGGAGCAGATGGTTTATTCTCTCTCTCTCTCTCTCTCTAGGTTCTTGTGTGTTGTTGTTCTGAATTCTCAGAAACAGAGCAGTGTTACATTGCAATCTTCCAGCAAGAGTATTTATGTTTTTCTCTAATGTCTCTGTATGTGGACAAACATAGCTATCACAGTTTGGCCAGAACAGAGAACTGATTCTGGGAGGAGGGATTTGTTGGTTCTAACTCTATTCTGGAGCTAGCTGAGAATGGCGTATAGCTCTTAAATACTCAAAGAGGGCAGAACAACAGGATGGGTGATGAGCAGCTTTTCCATACGAACAGAGTGGAGGAGACGCCCCCACTTGGTATTAGAATGATGGAACCAGAAAACTACACTGTCTGAATATAATGAATATACAAAAATGATGGTAGAATGGAAACTACACAGTGAAATAAGGTTTTTAAAGACAAAAAAGAGTCACAGAGCTTTAGAGCACCAGATCATCTAGTCTGACCTCCTGTATCTCACAGGCCACCAACACCACACAGCACTCACACACTAAACCCAACAACTGAAATTTAGACCATCGTATTACTGCCCACAGGAGACTAGACTGTGATGTGTCACAGGAAGAGGATAGGAGGGACCAAGGTGCACCAGTGCATCAGGCCCCTGCAATGGCAGGGAAATGATTAAATGAGATATTCCCAGATACTCCTGGCAAGTGACCTGTACCCACACGTTGCAGAGGAAGGCAGCACCTCCCCCGTCACTGGCAATCTGGGAAATTTGTTCCCAACCCCACATCGGGTGATCAGCTAGACCCTGAGCATGTGAGCAAGAACTAGCCAGGCAAGTAGCTGAGAGTGAGAATGCTTGGTGCCACCTCAGAGCCCTGGCCCTCCCTGTCCTGTGTCCATCTCCAGCCGTGGCTATTCCTGATGTTTCAGAGGAAAGAGATTAACAGACCAATCAAACCAGTATACATTGGGGGGAAACAAATCCCTGCCTGACCCAACAGGTGGTCAGTTGAAGCCCTGAAGCATGAACTTTTAGAAGATAAGACAAACCAGAAGTGAGTGCCAGGGCTGTTGAGCTCTGTCCCCTACTAGCACATGCAACCTATATTTCACTCTATCTGGAGCAGTCTGTTTGCCAGTGCAGGGGCCTCTTATCCAGCCATCCCTCTCAACTCCTCCGGCTCAGGGAGCATCATGATGGGGTTAGTTTCTCTTCTCCTGTCCCTCTTTCCTCTGACTGAGTAGAGCAGAGGAAGGTGACAAATGTGCTAGTCCCCTGAAATGCTGCATTCCAAGGGGTAAGCAGAGTTATATCAGCCTACGTAGTGTCGTCAAAATTCAGTATAAACAGAGTGAAGTGTCACTCCAAATGCAATGGAAATACCGCAAGAGTTGTGTTGAAGCAATGTTGGAATGTTACTCCATTGCATTGTACAAAATGTTTAATTGTATGTGAGGCTCCTGTAAGCAAGTTTCACTGTGTTTTAAATACACTCACAAGAATCCTATCAAAGCCAAAAGAACCTCCCCAGCTCCCGGTCTGCTAGTCCAGTCCCTCCATCCAGTATATAGCAGTCACACTAACTGGAATGACATCAAGGAACTCACCCTTTAATGCTTTAAGCAGAGGCCTGTTCTTCGTCAGTTGATGGAACATTAGATGGGAAAAATTTTAGAGGGCTAAAGATGTTGGTATCTAAGTTCTGTTTCAGCAGTTAGCCAAGGGGAAAAATGCCATGTACCTTAAAGAGTACACCTTCCTTCCACTCCCCCGCACCCCACATACACACATGGCATTCAGAGGCAGATGACAGCCTAGGGTGGGGTGACCTCCTGCATTATAAGGTAATCACGTACAGGATATAAGAACAATAATGGTTCTACAGGCCAAATTGTGCCTTCAGTGACCCCCTATGCAACCACATTGACTGCACTGGCTTTGCACATACGTAACTCATTGGAACTTGATTAACAATTCTGATGAGAATACACAGAATCCTTGAAGAAACAGAATCCATCTCTGTCTCTGTATCAGCCAGCTTCGTGCTGCATGAGTAACAGGAATAAAACTTATTTTTGTTACTGAAAAGAAGCAGAAAGTGTCATTTTCACTGTCAGTTTTTGGATCACAGATGCACTTTGAACCAATGTCCCTTGTTAGCTGAACCTCATGCTTTAATACTTCTAATAAAAGTTAGCTGCCTTCAAGTAAGGTCTATATATTAATATTATAGAAAGATGTTATGCATACTTAGTTATTTTTCAGATTTCTTCGAAAACATTTAACCTGAAATATAAGCATTTTCAGCCATTGCAATAGATGCAGTATGTTTTATTAGTCATTTCTAACTGAATTCCTTCAAGAAAAATGTATGTGTTATGTTTATAATCATAACAAACAGAATTTTGAAGTAAACTTGCAAATGTTGTTTTTGCTAAGTAAAAAAGACAGCGCTTTTTAACAAAGAAGTCACATAATGATGTCTGTATTATTTTAAAAAAAAGGTTTTACTCTCATGCTGCCTGGAACTTTAATACCCTCTGCTTGTTGGCAGAGGCTATTGTGTGCCTTTTTGTTGTTGTTAGACGATATCCATCCCAGCACTTTAACTTTTTGTTGTTGCATTTTAATCCCAAAACGCTGGTGGCAGGGTTCTTTATGCTGAGTCAAGATTCTTGTTATAAAAATTCCATAATTCTGCAAATTAGATTGAGATAATAGGTTATCGTGGCTGACTAATTTAGGTAACTTTTCAGGTATGTGTGTTTAAACAAGGGATGCCTGAGACGTGTGAAAAATGCTAGCATTTACCAGAAATGCAAATGTGGCATTTGTTCAGCTTAATGTGAATAACCGTGCACCAGGCAACAACACAAGAAGTGCCAATTAGCATGCAGTCATGGCGCCAAAAATTCACCCTTTCTTTCAGCTAATATGACATTTATTCTTTCCTCCTTTTTTTGTGTGTGGCTTTGCTGTAGTTACCAGCACAGAAATGCCAATCCTGCTTGGATTTTATTTGAACTAAAAATGTGTTATTGTGCCAAGTATCAGTAAAGAAATCTTCTGCCTGTGCTTTTTTTTCTATAATGGCTAGAATTTTAAGAGCTATGCCACATAGGTCAACCAGTGTTAGGAATGATCGAAGTAGTTATCTTCCAGACAGGACAGTGGTATAATAATAATAATGTTTATTACACATCATTTTTCAATGATTTTATGCCATCATTTAGGAGATGAATGAAATGACGCTCTAGCAGGCATGAATGTAAATAAATTAAACATTAAGAACCAGTGAGTTGTAATCATCTTTCTTTAAGATTGCACTAAATGGTTGCAATCAGTGAAACAGATGAGAGATTGCATTAAATTGCTGTTCCAGATTCTGTATCATACCAGCTAAAACATGGTTCCCATGTATGATAAAACAGTTCAGGTTCAGGGAGCAATCTGATTATGTCATAGCATGCATTAGTTTAAAATAACATGCTGGTCAGCTAACTCATTAGCAACATTGCTCTCTTTTATATTAATACGGATGAAGTGACAAAAATGAGCAGGAAAAAAATCTTTACCATTTAGTTCCTGGTTTTTATTTTTAATACAATTTTATATAAATATATATCCTGGGCTTGAGGATCATGCAGGAGCATAATGCTGGCGTTAGCATAATGCTTGCTCTTTCTTCCCTAACTGTGTTGACTTTGGAGACAAATCTTTTGAAATTCATGTTGTCCTTGAGGGGCTTCACTATCACTATCAATTTTATGTGGAAGGTGCTCAGATACTGTGGTGATGGATGGCAGTATAAAAGAGAGAGAGTGCTGATATTTTCTTTAGAAAGAAATAAAGACCTTAATTGTTGGCACAAAACTATACCAAAAATAAGGGAGGCCTCAGGTCAGCAAAGACAGGGGAAATTTGCCCCTTAAAGTCATGAAATTTGGCCCTTCAGGTATTCAAGTCACGGCACACAGTGAGCACAATTAAAAATTCAGTACCTCTGTTACCTATGGTAAGTAACCTACAACGTCTCCTATTCACTGAAGAGGCTATCATGGTACCGTAGTTGCTGCAAAGCAGCAAATGGTTTCTTAGATTACTGAGTAACAGTAGTTTAGCTGGCCACTTGAGGTGTCCCCCTGCATAAAGGAATGCTTGGGTGCCTCACAGCTGCTCCATGCCACCACTAGCACGGGGAGGATTTCAGCATTCCCCAGCTACTGAAACGGCCCTCTGAGGGCATTTGACAGGTGCCACAGTCAGGGGCGGCTCTACCAATTTTGCTGCCCCAACCCGTCACCGTTGAACTGCCGCCACCGCAATAGTGGCGGAGCTGCCGCCAAATTGCCGCCACGGGACACGGACGGCCACCCCATTCTAAATGCCGCCCCAAGCACCTGCTTGGAAAGCTGGTGCCTGGAGCTGGCCCCAGCCACAGTCTTCAGGAGTTTTCTTAGCCAGGTGTTTTTAGAGCAGCTACCATTGACTGAATATTTCCCCCATTTTCATTGCAGTGGTTACCTGGGGAGCAGAGTTGGCTAATAAAAGGGTGTGTTTCTGGTGCAACAACTTGGTAGTGGTACATGTTATCAATTGCCAGACTTCCAGATCAGACAAGGTTATGAAGTTAGTGAGGGCATTTGTGCTACAATGTTGAAGCTTGAACATCTGTTTTTCTTCCAAGCACATGCACGGGGTAAGTAATGGCATAGCAGATGCCTTGTCTCATTTTCAGTTCGACAGATTTTGGGAGTTGGCACCAGGAGCTAGAAATGAATCCGAACAGATGCTACAGGTGCTATGGAGCCTTGGTGTATGATGTTGGCAGGGGCATGAAGATCCTAGCTCTGGGCACATGGCTGAGGTGTGAAGGAAGTTTTAATGAGTTCTTCCAATATCAGGATCTGGAAAGCTGGTCACCAACAGGGCCCATCACAGAGGGGCGGATGTTGCGGTACATGCTCACTGGCAACCCAGCTGCAGGCATGCTCGACAATTAGTTATCAGACTTGGGGGCTGACATGTTTTGGGGCTGCTATACAAGAGGCCATGGAACGGTGTCTGGGAACCTGCCTGGGTTTTGGGGGGAGGCAGCCAAGCTAATTGCTGGTGCCTCCTTGTGGCAGATGTCTAGTGCAGGTACTCCATAGGGAAGGCATCCAGTGACCAGATAAATGGCCTAGTAAGGGACTTGAAAAGGAGGTGCTGGTTAATGGAACAGGGTGTGGGGGGTTAAGGCTCCTATGCTTGGTACGACAAGGAGCCAACTCCTCTTTCTTATGGCTCACCTTAAACCTCCTATGAGAGGGGGTGGCTTATAAGATCCAAGCCATAGGCTGGCTGGGGGACCTGGATGGAAAATGAACGGGGCTGGTGCAAGCCCTGGGTAGTTATTTGAATGATGGTGGAGTTGCCTGCACTGTACACTTTTATCTGCTGGGTAGTCCCAGACACCTAATAATAAACTTGCGGACTGATTAAATCCATATCAAGTGTCTCTAATCCTTCTTTAAGTATAGCCGGACAATGAAAAGTAAGTGTTATAATCCTCGAGGAAATGTAAAGGTAGACTAGCTGCAGAAAGAAATTTGAAACTTTTTTCGCATTATGTAAATTGTATCGTCTTTACTACTTTTATACTTTTCACTAATACCCATCCTGTCAGTCTTACATTGCAGTTTGGATCTACCAAAAGGGATCAGTCAATGATTCTGCTTCATTTCAGTCTTCTGCCAAACCACAACATCCATAAGGGCTTTCTGATCCATCAGGACTCTCTGACCAGGGAGAGAGAGATATTAAGTTTAGTAGAATGCTTACCTTTCTTTCTGTTCAGAATATATTGAAGCAGGTAGTGGAAAAAAAGATAAGTGGTGGGTGTTGTATAGTGCAATGTAGTTTACAATAATGCAGCACTTTTTTCCTACCCTTTGTTAGTGACAGTCTGAATGTTCTAGTTCTACCCAATGGAATAACCAAATAGGGATGCTGCTAATTCACTGCTTGTGTGTATCAACCTGACCATATTATAATGATTTAAATGTTTAACATAAATCTTGAATGTATAAAGCGAAGCACCTCTTCACGAAAGAAAGAAAGAAAGAAAAATGCTAGGATACAATAAATAGCTCCTATATTCACTGCTGATTTTCTCCAGTTGTATTCAAACAGTTAAACAGACCCTCCACTGGCTAGTTTAATGTGAATTCAAGAGTCCAATCAAAATTAATGTAGAAGAAAGTTATTTTTCCCTGTGCAGAATGGTTAATTTTTCCCCTTTTTATTTAACTCTCCCTACTAGGATATCTGGTAGCTTTTACTCTGAAGTACAACTGTAAATAGTGTGAGCACTTCACATAAAAATCATAAACAAAACTTGAGCCCTTATATGAATTTTACATGTGAGTATGTATCCAATAGTTCAGTGTGCCTTACAGTCCAGTAGCCTTTTCTGATACGGACACCAAGATCCTTCTTTAAATTATTGGTCTAGTGAGTGAAAATGCAATAAATATGTATAAAATCAAAGAGATCTGGTTGGATCTCTGCTTTAGCCAGAGCTCAAGTCAAAAGGCCTGAGCCTACATCTGCTAGATCAGCAAAACTCCCACTGAAAGCAATGAGCATTTTGCCTACATAACTACAGGACCAGGCCAAAACTTGTGACAAGGTCAGGAGCAGAAATGTGAGAGCACAAGTTCATGCGGGGCTCCAGTTTGAATGCAAAGTCACACACTCTGCAAAGAGTTTTACAAGCAGTAAACTCAAAACTACAAGAACAAAGAATACAAACCATACAGTTTAGCTCCAGCATTTCTCCAGAGCTCCCTGCCCTGGCTCCTGGTCGGCACAACCTCCCCATTTCTCATCTCGGAGGATAACACCCCTTGCTGTAAAAATGCTGAAGCTAAATAGGTTCATCTGCACTTAACTAGCTTCTGGCTGGACGTGCTTCCCTGAACAGCCTCTGAATCTGACTAGAATTCACTCTGCCACATCCCTGGCTGCTGTGTGCCTTGACAGGGTTTTTTCTATGGACACCAGTGGAATTGGTGGTTAGGGTCCCCTCCAGGGGGCACCAAAACACCTGAATACTACATTACAGGGAGACTACTGCTATCTATACTTGGGGCTTGTCTACCCTGCAAGTTACTGCAAACCATTTGGGACTTTCAGTGTGCTGTGGAGGTGCCCACATGGACTGTTACTGCATGGCAAGCTGGTGTGCTGTAGATTCACACCCTGCCTTGCCAGGCAGTAACTTGCTGTGTAGACAGGCCCTTAGTGAATAGCATTTGACTCCATCACCTACCAATACATAGCATTTTGCCTGCAACTTTTATAAATGAGATGAAATTTTCAGTGCTGATTAAAGTGGCTTTAGTCTGATCATTAAAACGTAATATATGTAAGCCCTGATTCTCCGAGGTGCTGAGTACTTACAGCTCCCTTTGCTTAGTTATAGGTATTCAGTATTTCTGCAAATGAAGCCCATGATACTTAATGAATACTAATACCTCAGTTACCTTTCCATTACCACTAGGCATGACACCTGGCTGACCATCTACCCTTCATTTGCTTTGGCCGTTTAACCTTTGACTTAGTTTATGGGGGAAAATGTGCCTTGCCTTTGCATTACAACTGGCATGATTACTAAGACCATTTGCCTTCACACAGACAACATTTTATTATGTTTGTCCAGTTGAAAAAAAAAAGGGGGGGGGTGAGAAAGCCTGGATTTGTGCTGGACATGGCCCATCTTGATTACCATGCACATTGTAGGGAGAGTGGTCACTTTGGATGAGCTATTACCAGCAGGAGAGTGAGTTTGTGTGTGTATGGGGGTGGCGGGGTGAGAAAACCTGGATTTGTGCTGGAAATGGTCCACCTTGATTATCATGCACATTGTAGGGAGAGTGGTCACTTTGGATGAACTATTACCAGCAGGAGAGTGAGTTTGTGTGGGGGGGTGGAGGGTGAGAAAACCTGGATTTGTGCTGGAAATGGCCCAACTTGATGATCACTTTAGATAAGCTATTACCAGCAGGACAGTGGGGTGGGAGGAGGTATTGTTTTATGATCTCTGTGTGTATTTAAAGTCTGCTGCAGTTTCCACGGTATGCATCCGATGAAGTGAGCTGTAGCTCACGACAGCTCATGCTCAAATAAATTGGTTAGTCTCTAAGGTGCCACAAGTACTCCTTTTCTTTTTGCGAGTACTGGGGAATATTCATAACCTTTTCCTGTCTCAAAATATACTGGAAAGAGCCTGAAATTTCCTCCCTCTAGGATTACTTAAATTGCTGCTCAAGTGGAATTCTTCCCTTACCACCACTGTCTTTAAAGCATCAAATATTGCTTCATATTTCTGCAGGTTTTATAAGCTTATGCATAAGCTCCACTTAAGCAAATGTCTCACATAATTAAATAGTTGGAGACATCTCTCCCATTACTCATTGTCTGAATAACTTTAATCAGAATGATAATCTTACCTAAGTGTGTGTAGTTATTTTGAGCTATTTCTGTTTGGATTGATGGCAAAGATTTTAGGTAATGATAATGTTTCAAACTATCCTAACTTGTGCTCTCCTCAGATTTCACTAGCTAGATAGGGTCACATGGGGAACTCCAAGAAAAACCCAGATGCTGCAGAAAGTGGTGTGGCTGTTTCACCCTGGAGCACATGTACTCAATAGTTCAGAATGGTACTAGGGGTCACTGACTAGTTGGAAGTGCCATCTTTTATATGAGGCATAGAACTGGGTTTCTGACCATTTGTGGTCATTAAAGATCCCAGGATTGTTTTAGAAGAGTAAGAGTGTTGTCTCCATTGAACTTGCCAATTTTCAGTGTATGCAGTTACAGCCTGTCTGTCTAAATGCCCATGTCACTTCATTCAGGTGAGAGATTCTTCTTCACTTCTTGTCTTAAACAGTTTTATAGTGGAGCTTTTCATTTGGATTGCTGCATCCTATGCCAAATGTAGTTGCATTTCAGTGCTGGATAAAGTTATAATTCCCATGTATGTCATGTGTAATTCGTGTGATCCTGCAAACAGAATTCTGCATACTTCATGCTTGCATGTAGCCCCATTGCATGTAGCCCCATTTGGATTTATCAAATTAAGCTACCATGCTGTACATTCCGTTTTGCACAGGTACAGTGCATCTACTTCAGGAGGTTGGACCAGTGTAAATAGATCAAAGTAAAAAAGCCCACCCATGTAGACAATGCCTAAAGATAGCTCCACATCCCAATTTCTCCAAACTTCAGGAAGTGGGGGGTTTTCAGATCTGGAGTGTTGGTTTGGGTCTAATGTTGAGGAAATTCAGAGATTCCAAGGCCAAAAGGGACCATTGTGGCCATCTAGTTTGTCCTCCTCTATAATGCAGGCCTTAGAACTCCTCCAAAATAATAATTTCTTTTGAACTAGAGCATATAGTCTAAAAAAAACCCAACTGTGATTTAAAATTTGCCAGTGATAGAAAATCGACCACTAGCCTTGGTAAATTATTCCAATGGTTAATTACCCTCACTATTAAAAAAAAATGCCTTATTTCCACTCTGAATTTGTCTAGCTTCAATTTCCAGCCATTGGAACCTGTTTATATTTTTGTCCGCGGCTAGACTGAAGAGCTTATCAAATATTTTCCCCCATGTAGATATTTACAGATTGTAATCAAGTCAACCCTTAATCTTCTCTTTGTTAAGATAAATAGATTGAGCTCCTAGACACAATGAAGCATGTTTTCCAACCCTGTAATCATTCTCATGGCTCTTCTCTGAATCCTCTCCAATGTATCTACATCCTTCTTGAACTGCAAGAAATAGAACTGGTCACAGTATTCCAGCAGTGGTCACACCAGTACCAAATACGGAGGTAAAATAACCTCTCTACACCTATTCAAGATTCCCCAGTTTGTGTATTCAAGAATTTCATTAGACCTTTTGTCTTCAGTATTGCAATGGAACCTCATGTTCTGCTAATTATCCACCATGGCCCCAAATCTTTTTCAGTCACTTCTTCCCACGATAAAGTCCTGTATCCTGTAAGTATGACCTATATTCTTTGTTCCTAGATGTATACGTTGACATTTAGATATATTAAAACACATTGTTTCCTTGTTCCCAGCTTACCAAACTATCCAGATCGTTTGGTATCATGATCTGTCCTCTTCACTGTTTACCATTCTCCCAATCTTTGTGTCATATGCAAAACGTTATCAGATTTTGTGTAGAGCCAAGAACTGAACACTGTGGGACCCCACTAGAAATAACTCCTCCCTCTATGTTGAGTCCCCATTTGCAATTACATTTTAAGACCTTCAGTTAGCCAGTTTTTAATCATTTAATGTGGGACATGTTAATTTTGTATTGTTCTAGTTTTTTAAGCATGATGTCATACAGTATCAAGTCAGACGCCTTACAGAAGTCGACCATATCAACACTATATCAACCAATCTGGTAATCTCATTTTTTTTAAAAAAAGGATATCAAGCTGTTATTGATGACCTTAAAGGAAAACATAAATCAATTTGTTCTAAGGATGGAAGTTGCACACTGTTACTTTAATAACAAATGGAAACCATTTACTTAAATAAAAAATCTTAAATATTTATTTCTCTTTGAGAAATAAGTCATTTGTTACTAAGTGAGATCAAAATTTTATTTACAGAAATTCCTTTAACTCTTGCTTAACCTCCATTTAATTGAAACATTTCAAATAAAAGTTTGGTCCTATTTATTTCACATTTGGTGGAAGCCATCTAAAGAACTACTGTAGCCTACTCTTGCAAGTAGCAAGCTGAGACTTCTGCTGAACTTTGTTTTACTGTTACCTCAAACTATCAAATCACCCCCATCACATTTGTCTTTCATCTACCATGACACCCACATGGTAAGCTTTCTGGGACAAGAGACTCTCTTGTTTCCTGGCTACCACAATGATGCTTTGTGGGAGTTTCTAAAAGTTAAATATTGTAACCAATGCCACCTTTTGCACTATCTGGTTGTTTATGCTGTAGCATGTAATGAAAAAGGACCACATTCTGAGTGCAAGAAGCATTGCAATTATTTGAAGAGTTTGATTTCTTTGGGACGAATTTTTTGGTATATTTGAGAGAGCAGAAATTGACTTTCTGGACCAAAGGTGACCAGTGCTAAGGACATGCAAGCCCATTTGAAGTCAACATGAAATGTATCTTTTATAGTTTTACTCAATGTTATCAAAAAGAAATGAAAAGATCCAGTTGCATGCTCAAAGGCACAGAGCTACAACTTCAGAAAGGGGAAAGGTTTTAGTAGCAGTTGCTTCCAACCCTTTTGTGTAAGGGAAGGCTGTGATATAGACATGTGCTGCAGGAATGAAAGGGGTTTTTACATTGCAGTAGTAAATCCACCCCTTCGAGAAACAGTTGCTAAGCCAATGGAAGAATTCTTCTGTCGACCTAGTTGATGTCTATATTGGGGCTTACACTGGCCTAACATCTCTCAGGGATTACTTGTGTAGACCAGACCTAACATGGCTCTCCCATGCTAGAGCAGGAAAGCCCCAGATGGAACGTAATGAAATAACTGGTAAAAAGACAGAGGGGAACTTTGGATGGTCCCTGCTTAAAAGTTTTACCAGTAGAACTATGTTGGATGGAAGGGGGCGGGGCTGATTTTTTTGGCCAACCTGGTTATACCAGTAAAAGCCATAGAGTAGACACAGTTTTACAGGTATAAAGATGCCTTATACCAGTATTGCTTATTTCAGTTCCTGAAATGGAGTAAGCTATACTGGTATAAGAACTTTTATACTAGAATAACTGTGTCCAGGCTTGGGGGGCATTGCCACTTGTACAATATTAGTATAGTTAAAGCAGTAGAACTTTCTCATATAGACAAGCCCTTAGAATGCTGAAGGCCACAGACATTTCAGGGGAGTATTCCATTAAGAAACTCCATTAACAATTCATTTCAAGTGGAGGAACCATGAATAAGACAGCTTCTAGCCTCTTGCAGAGGTAGCAGGTTGGTATGGAACATTTGGGGAGTGGAGTTTCAGGGATAAATGCAACACAGAGGCTGGGGAACCAGATCAGCTGTGACTGGGGAAGTGAGTGCAAATATAAAGAGGATGCAGAGTTCTGAGAGCAATAATCTAAGCATGATGAAGATGCAAAAGTTCTAAGTACAAGAAGGGAAGCTGAGATAAATGGGGGAACACTACAGGCCATCCCAGAGATGCTTGTCCATGTGTACTGATGACATTCACAGACTTGAAAGTTAAAGCCCTTACACTATGTTGAGATTACTTTAAGCCCCATCACCCTTAGCAACAAGTTACACCAACAAAGAATGGGGGGACAAAAAGTCCTTATTTTTAATATTACTGGAAA
This sequence comes from Eretmochelys imbricata, assembly GCF_965152235.1. NCBI lineage: Eukaryota > Metazoa > Chordata > Testudines > Cheloniidae > Eretmochelys > Eretmochelys imbricata. The sequence goes on along the minus strand of NC_135572.1, from coordinate 275,177,118 downwards.
AGATTTATGCCTCACATTGTTTTCAGATTAACAGAAACCATAGCTGAAGTTACTAAGGGTTATTTTGGAAGGGCAGTTACCAAGGGTTGTATTGGTGGATAACAAAGGTGTATTCATGTCAATTTGGAAGCATTATTCATGTAAGTAGTTTAAAATCACCATCGCTTTATTATTGTAAATATTTAAGAAACCCTATCAGTTTTTCTGAAATAATTTGAGTGTCTTAAATTAAATCAATCAGCATCAGGATAATTTACTGATTGGAAATTGTGAAGTATAGGGTCTTCTTAAGATTATTCTTCTGTACCAAGTGTATTTATCTTGTTAAAAATAACCCAGAAAGGCTAAATACTTTCCATTGTTTAATGTATGCCAATATTGCATGTTTTATTTGGAGACTTGAACACTATGATATTGTTGAAAAATAAGAATGGTAGCAAGTATTTAAAACTGACTTTATAATAAGTTTACAGGTGGATTCCATATTACTGTACCTCATCAAGTTTAGGAAGAGATGTGACTGAACACCATCAGCCCATCAATTATACATACAGATCAGATTGGGTTCATAAAAGGAAGACTCGCTGCCTATAATGTGAGAGAAAAAATTGCTCACTTGATCAGATGTGAGACATTGCTTCCACAGCCTTATCTCTAGATGCAGAAAAAGCCTTCGATAGGGTTGAATGACATTACCTAATGGCTGTCCTTTAAAAAATTGGACAAATATTACTGAATTGAGTCAGTTTATTATATAATTCTCCCCTCACTTCACTATCAACTAATGAAATATTTTCTCCCCGTTTCAGCTACAAAGAGGGACACAACAGGGCCATCCCCGCTCTTGAACTGCTGGCAATATACGTACATCAGCACTCAGCCACTGAAGGGAAAAATACAAAATTAGTTTATATGCTGATATTTTTGTACTAATGAAGAATTCATCCTCATTGATTCCATCGTTATTGAGTGCCATTGATATTTTTGGAGCAAGCTCTGTTTTTTGTATTAACTGAAATAAATCACAAGCAATGGATATATCCAAAAGACCAGATCCTCCTCCATTTCAGCACTTTCCATTTCAAATGTGCAAGAAAACCACTTTTTTCAGTCTTAAAATTTGTCCTAATCCCAGAATTGTTTCTATAAATATGGACTATATATCAAAATAAAGTTTCAAGGATGTAGAGAGGTGGCATCTCCTCCCTTTATCCTTACAGAGGAGAATAGAAATAGTGAAAATGAATATCTGCCCAAGATTGACATATATCATTAGCCTATTGTTTTTCAAGGTCTCTTCCTTGTTCTTTGCTTGAAAAAAAAAAAAAAGGCTTATCATGCCATTTATATGGGATAAAAAAAAGCCTTGTTTGTCACACAAGACATTCCAAAAATCCTGGGCAACTGGAGAGATGGGGTTGCCAGATTTGTATCTATATCATCTAGCATTCCAAAATGTGTCCTATTACAAATAAAGGGAAGGGTAAACACCTTTAAATCCCTCCTGGCCAGAGGAAAAACCCTTTCACCTGTAAAGGATTAAGAAGCTAAGATAACCTCGCTGGCACCTGACCAAAATGACCAATGAGGAGACAAGATACTTTCAAAGCTGGAGGGGGGGAAAACAAAGGGTTCTCTCTGTCAGTGTGGGGCTTTTGCCGGGAACAGAGCAGGACTGCAGGTCAGAACTCCTGTAAAAAGTCAGTAAGCAATCTAGTTAGATATGCGTTAGATTCTGTTTTGTTTAAATGGTTGATAAAATAAGTTGTGCTGAATGGAATGTATATTCCTGATTTTGTATCTTTTTGTAACTTAAGGTTTTGCCTAGAGGGATTCTCCGTGTTTTGAATCTGATTACCCTGTAAGGTATTTACCATCCTGATTTTACAGCGGTGATTCTTTTACCTTTTCTTTAATTAAAATTCTTCTTTTAAGAACCTGATACTCCATTAAAAGGGGGTTGCAACCCACTTTGGGGTCCCGACCCACAGTTTGAGAACCGCTGGGCTAGAGCCTAGCATAGGAGTGACTCATCACCTTACAATCTATACTCAAAGATTCATGCAAGGATAGGAGACAATTGGTCTTTTTCGATTCTCTCACCTTGAGACCATGTTAAGGAACATGGAAGCAAAAGTAACTTTGTAGGAATTATTTATAGATGGCTTGATGCTTTGCAGTACCCTTTCAATCTCAGTCCCAAAGAAAGATTGGAAAAAGAATTTAGCGTGACTTTCTCAACAGAAATCTGGGAGGCTCTCTGGCTTAATGTGAAAAATGCTTCATGTTCTTTATTCTTGTGATTCTTCCAGTACAAGATACTAAATAGGAACTACTGGACTCCAAAATGTTTGTTTCAGGATACATTGGCAATGCACAGCAAATGGTGGAGATATAAACAGCCACATGTCAGCCTTTTGAAAGTCCTCTATACCGGCCAAAAATACATGAGTTCTGGAACACCATATTTAGTGCTCTCTCAAAAATGTAAATGGTCACTATCTTTTCTTCTCCGTGTTAGGGGTTCTGGATGAGTTGGTATTACTAGTTAGCAGTAAGAAATGGATTGCAGTAACTGTTTAGTGGCCAGAAGAGTTATTTTGAGAAAAATGGAAATCTGCAGTTCCTCCCTCAGACACAGACTGGCTTAGTGAAGTCTCTACTGCTGCACTAATGGAAATAAGGACTCTGTGAATAGAAACGTTTGGAAAAAAATATGAGGATCTCTGGTCCCACAGGAAACTATTCCTTACCTTTTCAGCTTAGTAGATATTATTCCCCAATAATCATAGGTTATGTTCTCACTTATTTATCTATTTAGTCACTTTAATAATTGATGCCCTGCATGACTTCGGAGGGTTCTGTTTTTTTTTCAGGGTTTTGCGAATAATGAACGTTGAATTTTGTTATTTATATGCTATTTCCATCTTGTGCATGTATTTATAAATGTTTTGTTATGTGGCTATATTTTATATACAAATAATAAAAAGCAAAATTAAAAACAATACATTTAAAAAACTTCCGAATTCCCCATACTGAATTTTCCTAATATTTACAGACACTTGGTGTTTGACAGAAATACATTATGGAAGCCTTATACAGCCTTAGTAAAGATACTCTAGCAAAAACTGACAACACTGTAAACATATGTCCAGTAGCAGTGGCATATGTCTGGTACCGTGTAACATTACAGGAGACAGAAAAGCACAGCTGAGTTTAAGTGAAACCAGGCTCATGAGTGTACTGAACATCTAGAGGCACTTGGCATGAGAAAACTGAACAAAATGGAAGGCAATGAAAAGAATGCAAACAAAAATAAGTGGCTAATTTGCAACGGATGATAGGCATAATAAATATGCATAGCCTGGATAGATAAATGGGGTGGGTGTGTTGTTTTTTTATAACAAAGTCTAAAGAATTTGATAAATGGTATGTATCCAAGAAGAAGAGGAATTGTTAAAGGAGATAGAGGGTCTATAATGGCATTAAATGGAGCAAAGGAAAATTTCGGTTGAGTATTAGGAAAAAATTCTAACACCGATGTCTGTTCAATTATGGAAATATCTCTCAGGACCATTGGGAGCTCTATTTGATGAGCCATTTACAGCTAGACAAGACAAAGCACTTGAGAATGTATTGCAGAGAAATTCACAAGATTATATAATTAATATTTTTCTCTCCCATTTCTGATTCTGTTACTAATTCAGAGAACCCTAATGGTGGCTGGATTAAAATTTGTTCTGATGCTAAATTTATTTATTTTAGTCCTAGACATAATTTATAATTATATTTACTGGATCTGAATTACCTCTAACAGCTTATCCCATAAATGAGAGAAACCACATTCCTTATTAGCAGAAGATCCACAAGGACTCTTTGGTGGAAATGTCTGGCATCTTGTCAGTGACCTGGACTTGTAGTTACATTGAACAGTTTCATCATGGGTAATATGATCTATTAAACCAAGGTGTTCGGTAACTTCCCAGCCAGAAAACATTTTTGTCCCTTTCCCTTTATAGCTTTCTATGGTTTAAATTATCATTTGCTGAAAATATTATGGCATACTTTGTACCACAATCTACAGCTTTGAGACCTGTGTTTATCTGCACCCCCTAGGAATTTCACAAACAAATCATTGCTAATGAGACATGCGTTTGAATCCCTCTTGCTGTATTTTACATCTTCGGAATGATATTTGTTTTGACTTGGATGAGACCAGCTTTATTAATGTTGCTTTTTATTGGTTGCTAAGGGCTGCAATGTGCTGAAGTGGAATTTGGACATGGCTTCTTCTTAGCATTTGTGGCTTGTAGACCTTAAGGCTATTATACAGACAGCAGGGGGGAGGGAGAGCAGAGAAGCACTTGTTATTCAAGGCACAAATTAAAAACTCTTGATTTATCTGAAACTCACTACTGAACTTTCCCCAAACAAGAAAATTAATGAAATGCTGCTTGGCTATTTGGCTTTTCAGTATTGTATTTTAATGATAATGTCATCTGAAAATTCATCTTGACTAATAGTCAGCATCCTTAAAACTCTTATTGCTTGATGTGCCAGTTCTCAGTGAAGTCTAGGCTATGATGCTGAAATGGCACTGATTGTTACTAGTTGGTATTTTTTCTATGTTATTTAGACAAAGCAGATATAAGAGAATGAGCCCCATTATTGGCCATGTGCCTGATTTGGAGTCAGTGAGAGTTATGGCTATTCAACACTTCTCAGACTCAGGCCCCACCTATGAAAAGGGTCCCCAGACTGGCTAACATTTACTTTGGAAAGATTAAAATATTGTCTGCCCTCATTTTGGCCAGTCGTAGCCCCATTCAACATCCTCCATCACAGTTTATCCTTTAGGACTGTCCAATGTAGCTGTCCATCCCTATTCAGCAAGACATTGAAGGACATGCTCAACTTCAGACACATGCTCAGTAAAACCTAAGTATGTGTTTAAGTGCTTTACTGAATAGGGATAGGCTTAACCATGTGTTTAAGCACCTTGCTGAAAGTGCACAAATGAGTTCTGACAGAGTGAGAAAGGATCATAAGTTTACTGACAGATGTCCATATGATTAGTGCCCCACCAGAATGTGACCTATTATTAAGAAAGCAAAGCTAGAAAGTGTGCTTTCTATCCTGATTTTTCTAGAATTCAGTATTTTACCTTCTGCACAGCTTTTGTCTTGTTTATTTGTTGGTACAAATATTATTTCTAATAGGTGTGCCTTTTCTTTGTCCCACTTCAATTAAATAAGCTTCCCCAAAATAATCTCCTGAGAGGAAGTACATATTTTTAAATTAAAAATAAAGAAGAACTATGCAATACTTACCTATCAAAATGTGTTACAATCCTACCATTATCATTTTTGGAACATCCCGAGAACATATATAGCTAGTAGTGACATTGAACTAAAAAAAAATAAAAATTTTATTTGTTTGACTATTGTTGAATTCTAAATAAATTCAACACCTGTAAATGTTGCGGAGTTAGGGTTGTTTTAAAAATTTAAAATTGTTTAATTTAAATTGTATCCTAAAGTATCCCAAAGCACTTAGATTGTACTGTACTGGGCTCAGTTATCTATCTCTGAAATGCCCTCTAAAGGTAGGAAATAGCATCCATTTTGCACCAGCGGCGATGCACAACTGTTTTTAAGACGAAAAGTGAATAATCATTTATTCAGTTGAAAAATAAAGACACATGATTTTAGGTGGACAAAATGTAATTACCAATTCTGCAATTCAGCCACTTCTCTAAGTCCTATTCATACAAAACATCTCTTTTAATAAACATGAAAGCCTAGGACCTTGGTTTTATGTCTCATCCAGAAGACAGCACCTCCAGTTCCCCTTGCAGACAACACACTGGGGCATTACTTCTGTGTTGATTCACAAAATTATATGCTGCCTACTGAATCACCCCGCCTGAGATGGAACTTCTCGAGTACACCTCCCTGGCTTGGGTCTGTGAGTTTTCTTTGAAATAATACACATCATATTTATTCTTAATTACAAATAGATTTTCCTAAGACACATATAAATCTGTATTTTTGTTGACTTTTGATTATACTGAAGAAAAGGAAGCAGCACAGAAAATGTAACTTACCAAGCAATGTGGCCAGCTGACATAGAGTAAACTTACAGTAAAAAGCTAATAGATAAAAATGTTTATAGAAACTTCCCAAGGTTTCCAAACAGAACAGAATTCAGCTTCTTTTGTGTGGGTGCAAGGGAATAATTTATCTTGTAATTTAGCTTTAATTCACATTTTCACAATTAATTAAACATCAACCTACTCATTATACACATAAAGCATTTAAATTGATGTATGAAGAATGATGGGGAGTGAATAATGCTTTGAAGATCCATTTCAAATTAGTTATTTGATTAATGAATATTTCACAAGGGCATTGGTGTGATGACCTCTGTTGATGACTTAGGGAAAGGCATGTCTGTTTAGATAATGAGAAGACAAAAAGTGAGTGTGTGTTATCTCTGTCAGTATGTTGCGTAGAATTACAAGGATTAATCTATACAAAGTGTATTACTTTTCCTGTTACTTGTATGAGATAACATAGAATTGTAAGATCAGTAAATAAGTTTGGCATTTTAAAGATGCTGTTTAATGATCATATGTGTTAGCTTTCTTTGGTTGTGTCAGCAGTGTGAATTCTGCTTCTTTGCCTTATTACAGCAAGAAATGCTCTATTCATGGTAAAGCCCATAGTGGAGGGTTGTTCTCTCTTCCTAAATCCACTATAATCTCTCACAACATCTGACCTTTCAATTTGGTAGGTGCAAAAGAAAAAAATGTTTTATGCTGTAGCCCAATTGCTTTCCACTACTTATATAGTTTTAGAAACAAAATGCCAGTGTTTATCTCGCAACCTTATTTAATAGATTCTATTTCTGGCTGTTTTAGTTTAGCAGTGTGCAAAACATACGTTAGAAAGGAAGTTGTATCTCACACATCAGAAATGCAATGTGCTTGAAATACTTTATCAACTGGAAATATTTTAAATGCCCAGTATGGTGTTTCTTGCTCCTTCTTTGGGAGCCTCTGATGCTGGCCAGAGATAGGGTACTGGACTGGTGGGGAAAAAAGATCTGATTCAGTATGGCAATTCCTGTGACAAATGAAAGATCAAATAGAAAATACATTATTTCTTTGTGGAAGTAGGGATGGTGGTGAAATCATAGAGGCATACTGAATCCTCCAGGGGAGGCACAGAGAATTCTGCAAGATTCCCTTAATGGAGCATCCTTTCAAAGAGCTCTTCAGAGATGAGAGTTTTCTAAGCCAGCCTTTAAACTATGGGTGGTGGCCATCCTTTCCAGCCTGATAGCCAAATCTATTATCTCAAAAACATCCCAGGGCTACAGTCAATACACAGGGGGAGGTTCGCCACTCTGATCCACTTTCTTGTGCCACTCAGTGCAAAGTGAGCAGAAGACCCATGCTAAGGACATTGCCAGACTGGGAGCGTCCTGCTCTAACTGCACCAGGGCTGGAGCAGAAACTCAGGAAGCCAGACCTGGTTTTTGGTTCTCACTTTCTCCACTCCTGGGTGTGCTAGGCCCTCCCCTTGCTTTAGGCAGAGCTGATCAAGCCCCTATTCACATCTCCCTTCCACTGTCCAGCAGGCAAGAAGGCAATAGAGCTGATTGGGAAATGTTTCTCAGATCCATCATGAATTTTTGGGGGGTGGGTGAGAAAAAGCAGGAGAGAGCCTCAGGTTAGCCAAATTGTTAAAGAAGGGGCTTAGAATGTGGGAGACCCATGTGAACTGCCTGAGATGGGTTCCAGTCACGGCTCCAGGTTCAAGCCCTTGCTCTGCCTGATTTGGATCCATGACTAAAACCAGCATAAGAGTTTGAACCTGCGTCTCTCCCATCCCAGCTGAGTGCTCTCACCACTGACCTATTTGCTGTTGTGAGGTGGGGGAGTCTCTCTCTGGTTTTTCATGATTTTATTTTTAAATTCTTGGTTTTGTGGGAACAAAACAATTTTTGAAACAAAATTCTTGTTTTCTGTCCAGGCTTAGTAGGCAGTAGAGCCACCAGAGCTCTTGTCTCCTCTCTCCTCTGCAATACAGAAGGCAGCCACTGCGGGTGCCAGGGAGGCAGTTGGTGGCAGTGCGTCCAACCTCTTCCCCATAGCACTGGGGCTGATTCAAAGAATCCCACTTAAAAGCAGCAAGGGGCAGCTCAGGAAACTCATTTTCAATTCAGAGTGAAATGTTCTTAACACACTTGCCCTCAAGGTCCACAGCTTAGAGCCTGAAGGGTCACAAGTGTCCACAGGTTGGACACCATTGCTTTAAAGTATGCAGAATCGAACAGCACCCATCTTCCACAGGGTTCGTGCTCTCCACTTCCACCAGCACCACAGCCAAGCCTCCCTTGTCATCGCTCTGTGCCTGCACACCCCCCCTCTGAGCAGGTTGTAGACACAGAGCAGAGGGTGACTTTTTTGTGTGCTAGCATTAGCTCCTGTGAGGATCATTTCTTGGATACTTGCTGGGGTCAGATGGGGGCCACAGAATGGGACAGCTCCTCCGTTCTTCCCCCAGCATGGTGTGGAGGGACTTCTGCAAGGAAGAGGGTGAGCAAAAAGTGCAGGCTCTGCTCCCTCCTCCCCTCCCCATTTTGCTACATATTTCAAGTATCGATTGGAAACCACAGTGAGGCAGGCTTGTCAGGAAGATGGGTTCTCTGCATTTAGAGGGAGGCACAGAAAATCGCAGATTTATTAAACCACATTCAGATATCGTCACAAAAAGGAGTCATTAGCAATCCCAGTAAAGTCAGTGGACTTACACAAGTGTCACTGAGACCAGACTCATGCCCTTTGAGCTGTCTGAAGATCTGTTATTGTGGTGTATTGATATTTATGACCCACCAGCTTTCCCACTAACAGTACTGTTGAAGAGAAAGTTGCGAGATCTCAGAGACTTTAATACTTCAGGTCCTAGAATGCTTTTGCTGCAAGTACTGCAGAGTCAAGATTTGAAGCTCTGTGTAGGAAAGCACTTTTAGTCACACTTGCATTTATTCTTAGTTATATTTTTGAATTTTGTTGGTACAAAAAATTCCAGTTTGCAGAGTGCAATGGTTAAATAAAAAGGATGGAAAATATATTTTCACAAGATGTTTTTAATCAGTTTATTAACATTTTCAATCAATAACTGTAAATGAGCATGAATTTATACAGTATATTAAACTGTGACCAGATGTTTATTATGGAACTGATGCCTCAAAAACAAAAAAGTGACAGTAATAATAGCATAGTCAATTATTCAGTGCAAAAATTCCTTTTGTAATAGACGATGGGTGGGGTATTCAAAACATCTAAATCCCATTTTCAAAAGGGACAGGCCCAAATTCCATTGACTTTCAATAAGATTTAGGTTGCTACATACTTTAGTGTCTTTGGAAAATGGGCTTAGGTTCCTAAGGTGCTTTTGAAAATTTTACCCAATGTCTAATAAAGAAGTTGTCAAGAAAAATTAGAAAGGATACTACGTTGTGATTGTTATAAAATGCAACTCTAACAGGACATTTGCGGGTGGAAGTGTTATGCAAGGAAAATGCCACTTCTTGATTTATTGGAGGGATTTTGCTTTGCTAAGTGCCTAATATTCCATCTAGTGTAATGTATGCCCTGTCATATCATACTGATTGAATTAAAAGTGCATCACCAACTAAATAAAACATTTTAAACACACTCTGCATAATTAGTTCATTCCTAATTATTCGGGTAGCATATTGTACTACTCATATGAAACAAATAAGAATTCCTTCTCCCCAGTAATATGGGAAATAAAACAATATAGGCCTGATCCCTAGCTGGTGTAAATCAGCATAGCCCCGTTGACTTCACCAGCTGAGGAGCTGTCCCCATATATATCTGTGTTTCCTTAAGTTATGGAGACTAAATAGAAGGCAGTAGTTAAGCTCTTGGTTTATTTCGTGAGGGATGTACTGTATCTGTGTACAGATTTAAAGTATTCTGGGTTAAATGAGAAGAAAAAAATTAGTCAGTGAAGAAAAAAAGATTGTTATAAGATTTTAACCCTAAAAATGCTAAATATTTTTCAAGTTCCATTATAAAAGATCAATTGGAATCTAATTAGAAGTGGTTGAAATGAGTTTTCAGTTCCCAGTGCCAATCCAAAGCAGACTTTCTCGGATAAATTGCCTTCCCACTCTCACTGGGAAAGAAAAGTCCTGAGGGAATGTTTGGAATGACCTGGCACAGCTGAGCCAGCAACCTGGTGTAACAGCAGGTCGGCATTAATATGCCTTCACTAAAGGGAATCTTACAGTTGTTCTGCAATTTCTTTGCCACCTATGTGTGTCATTTTTTTTCTGTACAAGCTTCTCATTAGTGGCCGAGCAAGAAAGAACGCTTATGTTAAAATAAAATGTTGAAACTCTCCTTTTCAAGTATGTACCGTTTCACCCTCGCATTTTCAGTGGTGAAAGCAGACGTTACATCTGCCGCTGAACCCTTTACAATCCTGAGCGTCTTGAAAGAAAAGCTTGCGAAAGGGAATCAATTTTGAAAATGTGCTAGAAATAAAATGAGGAAAGTAGTCAATGACTAGGTATCCAGCAGTGCATAGATGCTTGGAAGGAGAGTTACCGTCTTTATTCTTAAATGGGCACAATTCAGAGGGCTTTTAGTGCAATGAAATCATGCATTTCGTGACCATTGAACATGATTCACACACTGAATCATTGTAATGTAAAATTCTAGGCAACCAAATGAAGACCTTGAACTTATTTTTCTGTCAAGCTTCAGAAACCAGAGACGTTGTGTATGCATTATGGTTTGGATCCTGCAAGCTACTTCAGATGGGTAGCCCTTTGTGCCCACACAGAGCCCCATCCAATTAATTGGGGCTCCATGCAGGTGCATGAGTCCATTCCACAGACAATCTATAGCTTCAAGGCCTATACCTACAGCTGTGTAAAATTCTGCTGAATCACTTTGCAGCCACTTGGGCAAATATTTTCTTAGCTTTCTAACCAGATGGAATCATTGACGTTTCAGCTGAATTTTCAGGTTTGTACAGACACAATATTTCAAAGAGAAACTCTGTTGAAACAGTTTCAAAGCAGTCTGTACCATGGGAGCTGTAGTTCCAGGAGGGTGTCCAGCCTGTGGAGAAAAAAATGGGACACCCAAACTCCAACTCCCGAGAGGCACCGTGGCAGCTCAGGGAAACGCACATTAATGTTGAACTGACATGAAACAAAATGCTGTGTTTTGAATTTTCCCAATGAAAAATAAAAAAAATACCCCCATAATTGAAATTTTTGCATGGAAAATCTCAAGTTTGTGGGAGCTGCATTTTCCATCAAAGATATTTCAATGGAAAATTCTCAACCAGCTCTGTTTAGATATCATTAAAAAGTACATCACTTACCTTCTCTCTTCACTGCTGAAAGGGCAGAAAACAAACACAAAATCAAGGTAACTGTTATGAAGTCCCTTTGCTAGCTTCTGGCTGGAAAATACGCAGGACCAAAACTGGTTCAGGGCCTATTGGTTTGGCCCTGGGAAACTCCCTTTTAGCTCACCTGAGTATAATCTTTGAAAGTGGGCAAACAATTCAAAACAAATAATGAATTCTGTTTTGAGTTGTCTGTGAGCAGATTGTGACTTTTCTCCCAAGACTTAATTACTCAGGTTATTCAAATCATAACTTCTACAAAGTCTGTAACTCATTCATGAACAATATGCTGAGTATTTGCTATTTGAAATTAGAGCTATGCTAACTGGAAAATAGATCACCAAGTATGTTTCTGTTCCATGGCTGGACTAGTGTAACTCTGTGAATAAGGTTTACTCTGTGAGTATTCGCATTTTTGAGTTCAAAGTTTGCTTTCTGCAAAAATTCACTAATATTTGTTCATAAACAAATTCCAGCCAGTAAATTCATCTGCTAAAAAAAAATCATGGAGAGTGAATGTAAATGGATATAAATACTAATTTGATTAAAGTTAATTAAATTAAAAATTCAAATGAATATTCCCACAATACTGAGAGTAGGTCTGGGAGAATTTTTCTTAGCTAATATTACATTTGTCAAAAAAATGCATTTTGGGGGAAAAAGGACTGAAACTATTTGTGAATTTGGGTCAAATCTGGCTCATAATTTCAGCCAAAAATAAAACTGAATTTTTTTGGGGAAAATTTTTATGTTTTTTGAAATGAATTGTTCTAAAATTGCGTTTTGAAATGATGTGCGAAACATTTTGGTCAACCTGAACAATTTTTTTAAGGGGGTTGATGTTGTTTCAGTGAAGAAAAAATGAACAAAAAAATGGTTTTGTTATTAAATGAAACAGTTTTTTTCCAGATTTTTCAGATTGCCACCGAACCAAAAAAAAAAAAAAAAAATCAATGATTTATTCAGCTCAAATTGTGGGCAGCATTCTCCTAGCTTTCCTGTGCAGGAAGTCCATAGTCCCAGGCTGAGCTTTGGCTGAGGTAATTTTACCAATACTTCCTCTGGCTGTGGACTGAACTAACTGGCTACATCCACTCTAGTGTCTAGTCTCTATTTGATGGGTTCAGCACTGGGGAATAAATAAGGACAGGCATGAGGGAGTCACTTCATGGGATCCTTGGTAGTGGCTGCCCTTGGGAGCAAGATTTCCAGCATTATGCCTGAAATTTTCAGCCAGGATACTTTCGTTTTGTGCTCGAAAGGGAGCAGCTTTAAATCTCATTTGATGATAGTAAAAATCTATCTTAAAAATATTTGTCTTTTTTGCACTGAGGTACAATCCCTAAGTAAGTAGGTTTCAATGAATGGTACAGCGTAACCTTTCAGGCAGCACACACTCCTCCCTGGTACATTCATGAAGCTTTATAATGACTCATAAGGCACAGTATGCAATGTTTCCCTTGGATATCGAAACCCAACATCCTTTCTGCAGCAAGTGAGACACAATGATTTGAAGTGGTAGAATACAAAAATAGCATCTAAATAGCCGCACTAAAGGAATGTGCTGCACTGTTAGAGCTGGGGTGGGGTGGGGGGAAGCATCTGCTTTACTTTGGGGCATTTCTGGGCGGGTTGGCAAAACAAACAATGTTGACAGTGGGAATAACATCTCTCATTCCATCGGTATTTTTGTTTCTATTGATTTTTGTCGTGTGATTTTGAATCGAGCTCAAGCTAACGTTGTCTGTGCTCAATTTATTTCTATTGTTTGGGTGCCATCATCATCTTTGTTATCATTGTAAGTCAGGAAATAGGGGTTGATCATTACCACTGATAATCAACTTCTTTACGTCTGTGGCCTGGGTTTGCAACCATCAGGTAAAATATTGTAGGGTGTTGTATAAGCAGCGGTGTGTGATGGTTTCTAAATCACCCATCTCCTCTAGACCTGCTTTCTGGGAAGTCTTTGTACTAGACAGGACCCATGGGGAGCTGCAGACTTGTCTCCTGGAAGCCACACCTCCATAGCCATGTGCCCTCTCCTTGCAGCCTGCATATCCTGTCTCCATCAGCGGGCCAAGCAGACAGCTGCAAGCACTCCTGCTTTCTGAGCATCCATTTTCTGTGCACAGCATTTGAAATTAGTAAGAAGTTTTGCTTAATATTTCCACACTGATACCTTACTCTCTCATAGGAGAGTTTTGATGCACAAAACTTGCCTAGTGATCCCCTAATGGCGTACTCCCTGTCAGTTCCCCTTATCCATACCTCCTCAGCACACAAAGTCAATGCTCCACATAAGTGACTACCTTCCCTCCAGCAGAGGGGCAGCCCACAGACTCTTGCAATGCAAAGAGAAGGGGCTCCCACACATACATCTCTCCCACCGAACGTATTACACGGTGAGGCAATTTCCATCCCTAACTGCCCTTAGAAGTAATCCAACCCCCTATGGAATAACCAGGCAAACTGGTAGAGCATTTTTCCTGTGAGAACACTTGTCATGTACCCATTACCATTACAGGTATACATGACTGATCTCTTCACTGTGTCTGAAAGATACAAAATGGTCATCTGAGAGTCACTTCCAAATCTTCTTACAAATATCTGTTAGGAAAAAGTGAAAACTATTCTCCTAATATTTTTAATATATTTTTTTGCTTGTAGATAAAGAAGTAAAGGAAGAAATCTTTGCAGGTAGTGATCTTTGCAGTCTATCGTGGCTTATGCAGATAACCCAAGGGAAGAAGGGTTTCAACACTGTGCCGGTGAAGGGCTGTTTGACATTTAGCATTGTGCACTGGACAGTGGTGACCTCAGAGGTAAATGAAGCTCAGCTTTGAACACAGTAACTATCTTCTTGGCTAAGAAAGATGAGAGAAGAAAAGAGGCAAACCTTCAATTAAAGAGATCAATGAAAATCAAATAAGGGATGCCATAGTTGAATGGTTATCATGGATTTGAGCTTTGTCTTTATATGTGGCTTGGTTAAACCTGCGGGGTAGGAATGATCTCAGTTCACTAATCAAATATTGGTTTTGGCAGTAAGTCATAATTGTGTTTTACAGCATTTGGAGTATGCAGTAAAATAATCATATGCATCCAGCTTTGTATCTCAGTTGGACTTTTCCAGCATCAATCAATTCAATTGCCTCAAATTATAAAAGGAAAAAATAACCATCTGTAGAATGAATGAATACCCTTAAAAGTGTTTTCAGATAATACTTTTTGGCTTGGTCTCTAAACTCTCCTTGTTCACTAATTATAGAGTGCAAGGGACATATTGATAATAAATGCAAACTCTTTTCTTTCCCATTAATTGTGATGCTTTCTCAGAGGTTATAGCCAGGGTCTCTTGTATACTGTAATTCCATGAACACAGAAATTGTGGCTGTATTAACATCTTGCTACAGAATCTCTGCTTTTAATTTTTTTAAAATGTTACTATACTTAATGAAAAAACATCTCATAAATATGAACTGAGTATAAACTGATGTGGTGACATCAGCTAGTGTCAGCAGAGAGCCTGAAACTATTGTGCGAAGAGGTGTGACTTGTATCATTCATCTCAGTCATGTCCTCTTGGACTCCATAATTCGTTGGCCACCCAATTTAGCATTTTTCCAACATGTCATGGAATTCAGCCTTTCTGCCACAGAATTCATCATTCTGCTACAGCCAGGCAACCAACATTTTGTTTTCTGTCTTCTTGCCTTGCTGGGGCCTGCCTGCAGCTGCCTCTTGCTCAGCAGATTTCCCCAGAAAAGGGAATTAATTAGGAACGGCAACAAGCATGCTGGTAGGAACAACAAATATCCCGAGTACTATGTCACATGGACCAGCTAACATATTTTCTGACAAAAACAACTAATTGATGGCGAATCCAGCCCTAAACTCTATTTTCCATGTGTTGTCTGGATCCAACTGCTTCCTTCACAAAATGTTTCATGATACATTGGCATAATGGTTTATTTCACACTTACATTTTCTATCTAGAAGAAAATAACTGTAGACATTTAATTTGGATGAATTTTTTTTAAGATCTAGCAAACAAGAAAGAGCAAAAATAAAGTCTCCATGACAGAGAACAATGTGTGTGGTGATTCTTCGTCATTATAATTTGGTTGATTAATTATATTACATTAATGTCTATAACTCCAAGCATGATTAGGGCCCTGTTGTGCTTAACATTGTAAATATAAATGTAAATGTTTTGGGACAGGGACTATCAATTTAAATAAACAAGACAAGTGAAGGATGGGACAAAGGGAGTATAATTATCCACATTTTATTGACAAGAAGGTGAGGCACAGAGAGATTAAATCCCTTATCAACAGTTACACAGGCAATCTGTGGCAGAGAGGGGAGTTGAACCCTGGTCTTCTGAGTCTCAGTCCTAGTGACTTAATCACAAATTCATCCTTCCCCTCTGTAACAGTTTGCCTTAAAATTTAAGCACAGCTGCTTGACATTTTAGCTAGGATACACTATAGGAATTTAAAGGTGAAGTACACAGAAAAAAAAGGTATAATAATTTACATTGAAAAATACACCACCGCTGTAATCTAAAAAGAAAGGTACAACATGAATATCTGTGATGTCATCAACGTCGTGCAAACTTATTGCATATTTCATTTATTGGCAGCAGCTATGGATTTAGGCACTGGAGCTCTATGTATAAGAGCTTATCAAAAGTGCTTCACACTAACAAACCCTGTTTTCCCTTGGTTGTGTTTTCTGAGTGTGCTGAATGATTTAATAATACCAGTTAATGATGCCAAAATGGGTTTCAATATCGATTTTACTGGCTAAATGAATTATACTCAGATAAGGGAAATCTGAAACCTCCTGACTTAAGCAAAATTGCTAAATGGACCTACCCAAGACATCTCTAAGGAGAAATTAACATTGGGTGGTAGACAGAACTGGAAAAATACAGCAACATTTCTTCTTTACAATTGAATGGAGTTTTAAATAGTGCTTTAAAATATAACACCACCTTTCCCCTTATGGTTGTTTTCCAAAGGTGTCGTTGCTGCTCCTTTAGAAAGGTTCCTGTATGTTTTAAGACACAAGTTCTCACTTTCTTTTTCTATATATACTCAGTTTTATTGTCAATTGTTCCCTGTTCCTATAATTTCTTTGCCTTTCTCCCTTTCTGTTGTTTTCCTTTTCTTTAATTTTCTGATTAAATGTCTATAAACAGAAGATCATAAAAATAAAGGTAGAAATGCTGTGACTGAGCAAGCAAATGCTGCACTGAATATTTTACTCTTCTTTATTTGACAGGCCTAGCAAACTAGGTGATTCCCTAAAAAGCGTTTGTCTAATCTATATTGAAAATATTAAGGGATTTCTTATTCTCTGATATAGGTGTGTCAGAATTGATTAACAAATACCATTTGTGAAATCTGTAAAATCAAATTACCATAAAGCAAATAGAAGAATGAAATTAGTTGGGCTCCATGCCTTGACATACACCACTAAATTATTTGGAATAACCATCTGTCTCATCATTCTCTCAGGCCAGTATTCAAAAAAGCTGGTCTGCAAGCTTATTTGCAAAATTTTTTTAAAAAAAGGAAAAAAAACAGTAAACAAATGGAAGATCTTGTCTACTTAGTGCTAGTCGAGCTGACCAAAATGGCATGAATTACTCTTGAGTCACTCATCACTACAGATGTTCACAATACGTGAATTTCATTGAGTCTTAAAGTGTAGGGAAATTGTATTTTGCAAAATGAGTCCTGAAAATGCTTTATTAGTCAAGCATGTACTATTTACTGCAGTGTTAGGTAGCATTTTATATTGCAAGGCGTCTTTAAGTTTTAAATAAATTTTACCCATGGTGACAAGTTAATAGATACCACACAAGACTATTTGCGATGAATTGATTTATGCTGGGAGTAGACAGAAATGGTAGTCTATTTATTCTGAGATGAAACTGGGAGTGGGAGGTGGAGGAGGTAGTGGAGGAAAGGATTAATTTTAAGGTGATCTTAATTAGAAAAATATTACAGCATCAGGGTCATGTTAAGGGAGAAAAGCATTGTTTTATTGTATAGCAGAAAGGAATGACGGATTTTAACTTGGATTTGGGGAATAAATCAGTTCTAAATTGCTGTAAAGAAGGAGGAAAACAGATTTTTGTATATGAGCATTCTAGTACAATCAAGGTTGTTTATTTTCCTTTTTAGGGCACTTCACATACTTATAACCACGGGAATTCCTATTTGTTTTTCAAAATAAACTCCACTGAGAAATGGAACAGATATAAATAATACACAATTCTTAACTCTCACAGCACAGATTTATTTTATGCTAAATGCCCATAAAATGAGAAAGAAATCAAATATTTAAAGTTGATATTGACCCATTTCAATTATTTCTCAGCTTTCATAGATTGAAATGTACCAGAGGTATCGTGATATCCAAAGCATTTATTCTCAGTGGACTGGAATGATAATCATGCACCCTATTCAGGTATAAAAGGATCAATAGGATGGCATGATGACCAGATCCTGATTAAATTATTGCAAACCAAAAGCAGTGAATATAGCACTAGAAATTAATTTACAGAGAAATCGGTCTCAAAAATACTCTCAAACAACAACACTAATTTAAGTTTTGAAGAAATGATGTTACACAAAATTCAGAATACCTTTCAGAAGCCCTCAGTATTCTGCAAAGACTTGAATGATATTCAAATCTCAGCCCTCTTCTCTTTTGGCAACAGGGAGAGCAGGGAGGAAGGAGATCCCCACCAGAATAAGGTGCTCACACATACTGTGTATGCAGAATCGGAGAAGTGCATTTGAACCCTGTACAAATACTGCTGAATGCCAGTATCAAATTTCAGATTTGGTCTCTAATCCTGCAAACACGTATGAATGTGAGTAACTTTCTGCATGGGCGTAGCCCTATGGAATGTTCGTGTAAGTGAAACTGAGCAGGTTCATAAGTTTTTGCAGGATTCAGGACCTTATTCATAGCTGATGCTGGCATTCTTTCAACCATAATGTAAACAGGGCCTTGGAGCTGGCTCCTTTCTTTTGTTAGCTTTGCCTTCTTTTTATGTAGGGAAATAAGCATCACCTGCCATCCTGGATCACCCCACTGGTCTGTCTAACCCAGGACCATGTTTCCAATGGTGGCTTATTATCAGCTACTTCAGTGGAAAGTATAAGAACTCTTCAATTATGGATAATCTTCCCACAGGGAAAATTTCCTCCTAACTTCCAATAATTAGAGTCTGGTTTATGCCCCGAAGCATGTGAGTTTATATAAATTCCAAAACATTTTTTAAAAATAGATATTGTTATCACTCTGGATAATCTTGTTATCCATATAAACATTGTCTTGGATCCTGCTAAGCAGCAATGTATTTCACAAGATAATTATGTGAAAAAGAATTTCCTTTTATCACTTTTGAATTTGCTGCCTTCTGATTTCATTGAGTGTTGCCCTTATTTTTAGTATTAGAAGGAAAGGTGACTACAAGTTCAAAATATGCCTTCTCTTTAGCTTTCATTATTTTCAATATTTTAAGCACTGCAGCTCACAAAGAAGACTGTTACAGCAATTCTGTATAAGTATGTTCCTATGGGGGTGCTATGTTTTTCAGTGTTACTGGGAAATTAGGAGCTTTATATGCAACATTAACATTTTATATGGAAAATTAGGCTCTCTCTCTCTCTACATATATATATGTATGTAAATTCCATAAAACTCCATATTTCTGAATTAACAGGCAAATTGCTTGATGCTTCTACTTCTCCTCTTTAAAAATATTTTAAAGGAGAATATTTGGCTTAAAATCTGAACCTAGCAAATGTATATCCTATATTGTAAAATGAGAGAGATTGATTTTACGTTCAAATCCATTCTGGGTGTTGTGAATATTAACCAGAAGATTAAAGAAGTCAAATTGCATCATTTTTTTTCACACAGTGAATGTATACAAGTGGCATCTCAGCACTGTGGTGTTTTTTATACAAAAATTTTGCTTTCCATTGGAATATTTGTGCCTTAATGACTTAGGGATTTGATTATTTTCAGTGTACATGTCTTTCATGAGTATTATGATTATTCATAATGAGCAGTCAGTGCCTTTGAAAGTACTGAAGACTGTGTGAGTAAGATAAAAAATACTTTTTTTTTTCATTTTCATAGTGACTGTGCAAATGAAAGACCTCATTAATCAACCAGATTCCATTTAAACATTAGCGTTAGAAACCTCAGCATAGAATGATTATATGTTTAACCCCTTAAGTGCTGCTCCTTTGAAAGTGGCTTCTTATAAGGTGCGAAGCAACATGGTGTACAAAATACACTTACGCAAGGGTGTACTCAGTATGTAAAATAAAGGAGAAAAGTCTTCCCCTGGAAGCATGCTCACCACTTCCACTGGTCCAGAAAGAGCTTGGAGCACATAAAGGTAGAAATGGTCCCATGTTTTAAAGCACTCAAAGGGGTTAATGTGCCGTTAATTGAATCCATGATAAAGTAAACTTTAATACCAATGTGGCTGAGATCACATATTATAAAGATAGTCCTGGTAATGCCTACTGCATTTACCTACAGGTTTTTTTTGGTATATCATCCCATTTATACATCATTGTAAGAAAAACTTGACATATTAAAAGAAATACAGCAATTTCCTCTAAAGATGTTAGGGTAGTGTCAGTTGAAGCTTCAGTGTTCAGGCTAAGATTAATTTTGCTGTTGTAACAGAGATTCAGCCTCTGTTATGTATGAAAACTGCATTGTAACCACCCTATAGTGATACCAAAGGGGGGAAAAAATAGAAAACCAATCTGTGTCTTTAAAATCAGTTTAATCTAATCTGGGAGCACAAACAGTAAACACTAAAATCTCTTAACTGTACTAATATGGTTGTTGAATGGTGTCATTCCAGGGCAGAACTAAGGTTGTTTGGATGCCCTTCCATTTGTTAATCTGTTAAGATTGAATTTAAAAGAAATCCAAACTCTGAATTTTCTAGATTTATAATGCTTGGCTTTAGGATAATTATAATTTCCTTTCAGTATATTTTACCCTAAATTACTCTCAGCCTTCACTTCATCTTAATATAGTTTTTCTCTGGGAATTAAATAAGGCCTTGATTCAGCAGAGCATTTGAGCATGCCTTTAAATCTATCCCTATTCCACAAAGCATTTGAACATATTTCGAAGGGTTGGTAAACAAGGATGGACCTAAGTACAAAGTTAATTGATTTGCTGAGTAGATATGGACTTAAGCATAGACTTAAGTGCTTTGCTGAATTAGGGCCTAGATGAGTACATCCTTTTAGATATTTCCATATTAGGCCTTTTTCATTCAACTGAAAATGGTTACAACTTTTTAAAACCATCTTGCACATCATGTGCCATTTATAATGTTTTTTTAGTGGCTTCAGATATTTTTATGGCCCCCTCCACATAAAATTAGTGTGTAGTGATGGTAGAAGCAAGACATTTTGTTATGTTCTGCCTAGAATGTATTATTTGTAGTATTCCCAAGCAATAGATGATATCTACTGGGTACCTACCTCCACTTGGTAACTAAATAATGGGGCTGACATTTGTGCTCTAACCACTCTTAAGCACACACAAAAAATAAGTTTTTCATAGTAATACACCCACCTTGCACATACTATATATTTTTAGACATTAAACTTGGTGTAAACAGAGCTAAGTGGTATATTTCATTGAACATAGAGCTGGAGCCATTGTGCCCTTTTAGGAGATGGGTGACTAAAAGAGTGGAGTTTCACATTTCACTTTAAAGGTTGCAAGATTTTGACTTATCCTGATCTCTAAGTCGAGTGAGTTCCACAGTCATCTGCCTGCCCCAGAAAACCTCCAGCTCTAATACAGTCATACCTGGATTCTGCCAGCTTCTACATCCCCTTAAAATGCAACTGCTTAATAGTAAGAGATAATCCTTCAGATAGCTAAGCCAATGCTTATTTAGGGCTTTAAAAGGTAAGGACGAAGACTTGAAACTGCACCTGATACTGCTTAGGTGGCCAATGCAGACTTTTGAGTACTGGTGTAGGATGTGAGCCAGCTGATTTGCTGCACTTAACAGAAATGCTGTTTCTTTGAACCAGCTGAACTTTCCTGATGGTCTTCAAGGTACAAAATAGTCCATCCTGGAGGTGATGACAGCATGGATTACTGGGGCCAGTTTTTTAGTTTAGAAACAAAAGGTGTCAGGGTTAATCCAGGGAACAGGCTGGGTTCATAGGCTTCTCTTCAAAACTGAACACCCTGTAAAACATTTAAGATGGATTTTCTAATACAGTCATACAAGTCCATATACCAAGAAAGGCTGGAGAGTCCATGCCATCTTGTTTTCTGGAGATTCCTAAGAGACAGAAGATATTTCACAGTTTCACATTTACACTTGAGAAATTAAAATCTCCAAAGTTCAATCAAAGCAATTATTTAACACACACACACATACACACACACACACACACACACACACACACACAAAAATTCACCACAGCCATCAGTTTTTCATTTATATAATAGATCATCCATGGACCAGCCCCTCACTGATAGGTGAGTTGGGTAAAAATGTTCAATTTTGTGCTGTTACTTTACTTCTTCCTCTTTTGTTACAATAATTTAGCCTCCCCCCATTGCAATAAAACAATAGTATCCATGCGGACAGGAAGCTTTCGCTTGATTTGTTGTTGCTGATGCTGACACAACTAATACATTTAGAAAATTGCCTAGTAAGAGTGATTCAAATATCACCTGTCTTCCTGGGCAAACGAGTATTTATTTACTTCTTTCTCTTTCACAACGCACTCACTGACCTTTTTGGGCTTGGTAAAAACTGAACAACATTTAAAAAATTAAATCCAGGTTGTCTCTAAATAAACATAAAAGGAAAAGCAGGATCTGTGCATTGGGGCTGGCTGAACAGACATTCCCTATACAATAAATGGGCAGAGTAATACTAACACAGAAAATGGTAAATATCCATAAAAGCTTATCTGCTTCTTATTAACAACTTACAAATGTGTTAAAGATACATATTTTTAAATGACATGTTGCAGTTGGTTTGTTTAACACAGCTATAAATGTG
Organism: Eretmochelys imbricata; assembly: GCF_965152235.1. Taxonomy (NCBI): domain Eukaryota; kingdom Metazoa; phylum Chordata; order Testudines; family Cheloniidae; genus Eretmochelys; species Eretmochelys imbricata. The sequence goes on along the minus strand of NC_135572.1, from coordinate 275,154,552 downwards.
CTTAGTGTAATCTCCCCCATCCCCAGCCCACAAAAAAAAAAAAAAGAAAATAAAAAAAATCTAATAAAAGTATTGGTCTGGCATTTCTTGTCCACACTTTAAATATAACGTGATGCTCTCCCAAATGAAAGAAACTGGAGGTTTGCTGTTGGTTTCTGGTAAATAATTATTTGAGTCTTAAAACCATGACACCTAGTTGAATTCAGTAGATAGGTCCATGCATTCTGCCTGTGTGCATGCCCTCTGAGTTGCATCAGATTGTGCACAGGCATAAATTGCTATACAATACACTGTGGAAATATGGTGCAGAGGTTATACTGGTCCCCAGAGCCAGCCCTAGACCAAATGGCGCCCCAGGCGAGGAGTATCGTTGGCGCCTCCCCCCTCCATTTGTTAAACTTTTGAATACCTTATTTTTTATTGCATTTGTACCCCATTTTATTACTTTGATGCATGATTTTCATGAATGATTTATCCCTGTCATCTAAGATAAATTTGCATGCTAGGATCTGTAAAGCTGTATTTATTCATGCCATACACAAGCAAATAAAAATTGTTTCCTCGAAGGTTATAGAAACATTTTAATTTTAAGAATAACTGAAATGTACTAACATTAAGAAATTGAACTGTGCACCAACATTGGGTGGACCAGTATTAAATAGTGCTACAGTAGGGGACAGCCTTAGAACGTTAACCCTAGTCTTTTAGGTCAAAAGGTTGCTTTTCTCACCTTTGTCCTCGCAAACTGAAGTACCACGTCAGAGAGATCCAAAGACTGTCCAATGGCATTTTCAAGCAATAAAATAGCAAGCGATGTCAGTCTCTCATTGGCCATCGTCTATCAAAGATATGTTTTAATGAGCCTGAGCTTCGAAAAGCTGCACTCACCACATGTGACTGTGACCAGAATCACAGAATCCTCAAAGCTATCCACACGTTAGGAAAAATGTCCTTCAGCTCTGCATCATGAATGAATTGGAGATCTTGGAATGGAGAATGCTTCCCATGTTGCAAAAGGTGACATATGTTGTCCAGTTGAACATAGAGGTCTTTATCATTGACATCCAAACATTCCCCATGTGTCAGCATCCAATGAAGGTCCATACAATTGTTCAAGAGTGTTTTCCTGTCCACCAGAAGCTTACTAGGGTCATATAATGCTCCCTCCACCCCCCTCAGGTCTTTCTGTGGTGCTTCATTTGTCCAAACCTTTCTTTAATGGACACTCAAGCAATGTCAAGAAGCAAGCAAAAAAACTCCAACTGAATTTTTCTTCTGAGCTTCCCATCACCTCATCTCTGCCCTTGTAACCAAACTGTCTCTTCTTCCAATGAATATGAGTTTCCTTAAAGACAGGCTCAACTCCTAAGTTTTCTGCCTTTTCTTTGGCAGCAGTGATGGCATCTTCAAATCGGTTGTCTCTGTAGGCCACAATGAAATCAAGGCAGCTTCACAAAGTAGCAGTGGTCACGATGTCCATCGACTGAGTTTGTATTGCCTTGCTTACAATGTTTACTTGGAACAGGATATCATGTCAAACCACAACTGAGACCAGAAATGTAAAGTCAGTGATATAGTTTGCCAGGCTTTGCTCCTCGTGTCAGATTCCGCCCTCAGCTTTACTTGACTGCAGAACTTCCAACAGGGCTTCATAAACCTCAGTCACCTGGTACCTTACAGGCCTTACACTGTCAATGAGGCTCTCCCAGCCCGTGTCACTGAGTGGCTTCACAGTCAGATTTGTAACATTGTCCATGAGGATCTTCCAATTGATAGTTGACGCTGAAAACAGGATGTATATCATTTTCAGTACTTCAAAGAGAGATACGGAATCTAAAGAAGATGATGCTGCATCTGACACAACCGGATTGAGGCAATGGCAGCCACAAGTCATGAAAAAAGCTCTTGGATTAAGTGCAAGGATCCTTGCTTGTACGCCATTGTTTCTTCCCTTCATCTTCCCACTGTTGCTGGAGCCTTGGCTGTGACAGCCCTGTGACAGCCCTGCATTTTAGTCTCTTTCCAAATGTTCATATACAGTTCCATTAGGCCTTTTCCAGTAGATTCATCCACAGTCCAGAAACAGATAAAGTGTTACTTTATTTGGATACAGCCATCCTTGTTGTCAGCAAATCTTACTGTAAATGACATCTTTTCTCTGTGACTAATGTCCAGAGTGCGGTCCATTAATATGGCATAGTACCTCATTTTGCTGTGCTGCATCAAGATATTATCAAGCACCTTCCTTGCCATAAGGTCAATCAACTCGTTTTGTATAGTTTAGCTGCAGTAACGGTCCATAGCTTCTTTATGAACTACTTGACGTAGGTGCTCATGCATGACATCATCATATTTCCCAAGGAGCTCTACCAAACTGAGGAAATCATCATTATGTTCAGTGAACAATTTATCCAATGAGCCCCAGAAAGCTGGAAATTATTCTTTGCAAGGAAGAGGGTAATTGAGACCAGACACTCAAATACACTCCTCCAGTGCTGGGTTTCTATATTAATAATGCAGTTTTCTGCATCTATGCATTTGTTGAGCTTGAGCCTGGACTCAACCTCCATCCATTTGGAGTAGGCAGTAAAATAGCCATGTGACTTTTCACATTGCTTCAGAGCATCGCCTAAGTTATGCCAACAATTGTACTCAGAAAGCATAAGCAACAGTTTTGAATTCTTGTCAAATATTTTGCAACAAAAACTTCGTCAGTAGATTTTGAGTAAACTAGCCCAAACCATTCAGTTTCTCACCATTCTCGAGCACTCTTTTCGCAGTATGACTTTGAGAAGTTTTCCTTCTGCTCATTCACTGAAAACGTCATATCCTCAATTTTGCCCAGCTGTCTAAAATTGTATGATCAATATTGACAGAGTTTAGGATCACTGCCATAAAGCAGGATCTGATGTATCAAGTTGTGTTGTGCAAATTTTCTCACTGCTGTTTCTGTCATCATGAGAGGCTGATTCTTTTTTATTGTTTCTCTCCTTTTCATGTGAGACATTCTTCTTTATCATCGCTCTCCTTTATACCACCAGGAAAGCTGGATGATTCTCCATCACTTTCCTCACATTTCCATTCCTTATCTTCAGGTAAATCTGCTAATTCCTTAGTCAAAGGACTTTATCATTTATGCTTCGCTCCTCAATTTCTTCTGCACTGGACTAAAGCCCGGTCTATGTTGTTCTGTTTCAGATATTTTCTCATCAAATTTGCCTCTTGCTGCAAACTAGATTGAAACTGAGCTTTTTGCTTCCTATACTGAGCTCCTGAAGGTTTCTTCAGGAACATCTTTTATTTTCCAGGGGGAAAACAGACAGTATTAGAGAGAGCAAAAGTCTATGTTCCACATTCTTAGAAAGTCATCAATGATTACATGTTAAGCATGGCAAAAGTAGTAACAGTATTTCTTTTATATTATTGCATAGATAGGGGTTTGAGAGATATCTCTGGTGTCCTATGAAATATGTCCTTTATTAGTTACTACTTATGGCTTGTCTACTCTGGCACTTTACAGCGCCTCAGCTTTCTCACTCAGGGGTGTGAAAAAACACCCCCCCTGAGCACAGCAAGTTTCAGCGCTGTAAAGCACCAGTGTAGACAGTGCTGGGAGCTATGCCCCTCGTGGAGGTGGTTTTTTTAGAGCTCTGCTCCGCCACAACTATACAAGCCACGTTAAAGCGCTACTGCAGCAGTGCTTTAAAGTTGCCAGTGTAGACTAGTCCTAATACAAGGAAATAGCCCTTACAGTTTTCGAGTCTTAAAACACAAGTGCACTTTCACAATTACACAACGAAACAAGGTTCGCAATAGCACAGCTGGGCTCTCACTTCACTTTGTTCTTATATCTCACTCACTAACTCATGATGCCCCACCCGTTACACCCCTGTGAGGCCATGACTGACAATATTTTAGGAGGTTTAAGGAAAATGTAGTTCTCAAAGTCTGGAAGGCTCCCTGAGATTCTACAAAGGTCCAGAACATTCTAGGAGGTTAGTGAAAAATGAATCCACATGCAGACTACTTGAAATATTTTACTTCAAACATTCTATTTTCCTTTTTGTTGCTAACAGCAAAAACAGCATCCTGAGCCTGTCACTCCCCAAACCCAGCACCCCAGGTGGTAGCCTGGGTCGCCAATCCCTAAATCTGGCCCTGCTGGTCCCACAGAGCAAAACAGATAATATGTTTATGAGAGAGTGTTCCTGAAGAACTTTGAATAATAAGTCTAAATTGTGTTGGACAACCAGCGGGTCTTGCTAAAGAATTATATGATTTTCACCACAGGCGCCAACTTTCCAAAGTGCTGGGGAGGGGCTTGACACTGGCTCTGCCCCAGGCCCCGCCCCCACTACACCCTTCCCCCTGGGCCCCACCCACCTCTTCCTACTCCACCCCCGCCCCTGCTCCATCCCTGTCCAGCCTCTTCCTGCCCAGTCCCACCCCTTCCCCAGAGCACACTGCATCCTAGCTCCTCCCCTTCCTTCCCCAGCCTCCTGCATGCCACGAAACAGCTGATTGCGTTGGGTGCGAGGCCCAGGGAGGGAGGGGGAGACACTGATCCGTGGGACTGCCAGCGGGCAGGAGGTACTGTGGGGGAGCTGATAGGGGTCAGCACCCACCCATTTTTCCCCATGAGTGCTCCAGCCCTGGAGCACCCATGGAGTCAGCACCTATAATTTTCATAAACATTCCTTGATAAAATTCCTCCACTCCTATCCTTGCTGATAATAATGGATACTTGTTTCCTTTATAACTGCATTTATATACAGGGTAGACCAATAGTTCTGCTCTTGGTATCTTCCAGCTTGGGCTTCAACAGAAACACCTCTAAATAGTTTTCCAATAGCTAATGTAGGCACTTCATGAAGGATTGCTGCTCTCTAATCATTGAAGGACTAAAGAGGCAGTATGTGGTCTGAAAAGGGGGTTCAAAGAGGAAAATGTTGGTTTAGGATTATTTCATCCCATAATGAAAGGTATATGCAACTTGTTCCCTAGTAAATCTATAATTAAAGAATAAATTTGTGTGTGTGTGTGTATGCATCTATGTATGTATTCAGGAGAACCAGATTCCTGAATAGCACATCCACAGATGGAATGAGCTAGGACTGTGGAACATGTGAAATGTTTTCAAGTATTAACTCTCTCCAGGACAGAATTGTCACTGGGGAGAGGACAATAAAGATCTATTGTCTCTGTAAAAAAATCCTCATTGTGGACCTCGCTATACCACAGATGCCCCCAACAGGACTCAAGTGGCCAGAGAATGCTGTTCTCCGGTGGTCATAGGCCAGCAGACTGGTTCCAAGGACACCTTTCCAGTCCGTGTAAAGTAGAGCAGTCATATGGGCTGGTCTACCTTATGCCTGAAGCTAAAGGATATGGGGGAGACAGAAAAGTGTCTTAGACCCTTATTTGCCACCTTTCCTCATCATGGAGGGGAAAGCCTCTGTCATCCCCTTCTACCAAATCCAGCCATCAAATGGCAGATCTATTTTTTTCCCTCTTACAGGACTTGTGTTCACTAGAATATTTTACTTCCAGTTTTTTTAATCTCAAGGCTGATCTCTAGGGCATATAGCTTAGAATGAATGTTTGGGGAATGAGTATCCAGATAACAACAAGCATATAGCTTAGAATGAATGTTTGGGGAATGAGTATCCAGATTAGCCTTTACAAAGGTATTAATTACTTCAAATTAATGGGCAATCAATTAACTCAAGGTAAAATCTCAGGTGTAGATATAACCAGTGTATGAAGGGGTTAAAAAGAATCCAGTTTACTATTGACTACTGTAAGGTACAGTGATGCCAATTAAAAAGGAAATGCTTGTTATAACTGGGTCACAGTTTTTCAGTGATGTGAGATTATGTGCAATGCGTAGGGCATAGAACAGAACAGCACTGTATTACTTGTTTCTCTAGACCCAAGAAAACTGAAGATTTAACCCAAATGAACACACATCCTTACTACAACCATGTGGAATACACTGCATCTGTTCATTATGGGCTCAGGACTGAAAAAATATGGGGGGACTGATTTATTTTTCAATATATGAGCAGTTACTGGTTCTTCCATATCATAATTGCTACTGCACTATTAGGTCATATTCCATTACAGCTAATTACTATTTTGCTAAACAGTGGATTCAAGAGAACCAATGTCCCACCACAGAATTAAGTAAAAAGAAGCAAATAGTGTAAAGGAACATTTATAATGAAAAACTAAATATCAAGTTATAGATAATCTTGAGTTTGAGATGGAAGTCGGATACAGCTGTTTTTCTTATACAGTTCTGGACACTTTTGGTACAAATCTGACACAGGTCATAGCGCAGAGGCTCCTGGGCAGAAGGCTGATAATAGTGTAACATATGACTGTGGGACTGAGAGACAGGAATCTATTTCTGAATGTGGGTAATAGACAGAAATGCTTTTCTACAGTGACCAAATATTATTTTTCATCAGACCTCTAAAAAGTTTCAACCCACCCTAATTTTGCCAATGAATCTAACAGAACTGGATTAAACTGCAGGGGAGATGAGAACATAAATTTGATTCCTTTCATTCCATGTAATATTAGGATTGGTATTCTTTCTAGCTGTAATAACCTCTAGACTTCAGCAAAATTGAAAACCTTTAAATAGCCTTTCACAACCTTTCAGCGTAGTAATGAAGTTTTAAGTGCTCACTGGGGATTTTCAGTTCAGAAAAATCTAAGGAGCAGTAGATATTAAAATCTAATGTTTACTTCAACTCTTTTACAGCCTAATGGGTTTTTCTGACAGTGTAATTTTTAAAAGGTTGGGTTTCATTTATTAATATAGTATACTCACTCTGGAAATCTTTCTTCTTTAAAGACTCTAATGGGAGCCTTACAGTTAAACCTTGGCACAGCACCTCAAGGGCCAGCAGGAACAGGGAAAACTGAAACTTGCAAAGACCTCACCGGAGCTACAGCAAAGCAGGTAAAAAAATAAAACCTCATGATTTAAACACCACATGGGGCAAAAAACAAATTAAGGATGTGGATTCCCTGTGTGCACATAATTACAACTATGTGAGTCATTGGAGTCAGCACAGTTGCTCATCTACCCAAAGACCTACCTAGGAGAACTGGCTGCACTCAAAGCTGGGAGTAGCTAAGCAGATTATTTTAAAAAGCAGTTGCTAAAGTGTGTGAGGGTCAGGAGAGAAAATTGCAGGGTGAATTTGCACTGATTAGAGAAACACAGTTTGTACGTACATGCATAACTCTGAAGCACAGTATGGCATTGGAAAGATTCCCACTTTGTATATTGGGTAAAATAAGCCTGTATTTGAAAAGAAAAGATGTGAATTTCATCTAAACTGTAATAAGATCAATCCTAAGAATTTTTTTCTCTGTGTCTGTATGTTATATGTAAAAGACTTACTGATATCTGTAGGGTAGGTAGACTTGTGTGATCCTGGGTTTGGTAGGATAAGCGCACTGGTATGACAGGTGCAGATTTGCTTCCGTTAACTATAATGTAGTAAAATCGCACATAGGGATATTCTCTTGATTTTTTAAATATAATTCTCTTAAATCATAAAAGGAAAGAGCCAAATGGGGGAGAAATTATTATAGTTGGAAGATAAAGAGTCTAGTGGCCCTAAAGGGAAGAATATTTCAGTGTTCCCATATTAATTTAAATCAAGAAATGTGGGAGGGGGACTTTCTTCCTCTAGATGCATGTGTGAAACTCCTAGCTGATTGGTGTATGCAAATAAAGGGGAATAGACCCCAGAATGTGTATTCTCCCTGTGAAAAATTCTTGTCATCACGCAATAACAGCAAATCCCAGTGTTGAAGTAATATGTGAGTGGTTATTAATTTCTAGCTAAGAAGGGCTTCAGTTCAGCAAAGCACAGACGCACATGCTAAACTTTAAGCATGTGCTGAACTCCACTGCTATTCAGTAAAATACTTTAAGTGCATGTTTCACAGGTTTCCTGAATCAGAGCCCATGGCAGGGATAGGAGAACCCAAAGCTAATTATTTATGTCTTTGACACTGAGTACATTTCCCAGACGTGAAGAAGAGCTCTGTGCAAGCTTGAAAGCTTGTCTCCCCAACAGAGGTTGGTCCAATAAAAGATGTTACCTCACCCACCAAGTGTCTCTAATGTCCTGGGACCAACATGGTTACAACAAAACCGTGTGTCTGTGACATAGATATTTGTCCACACTTCCGGGCAATGCTGGTTATTTGAGGAAAGAGGGCACTTTCTGGCACGTTCTATGATGCTCCAGCTCAGAGCTTCTCAAATTGTGTTCCACAGCAGAGTGCAGTGTACCTCTGTGAAATCCACAGTGCTGGGGCCAGAAGGTGATGGCTGGAAGCACCGTTGTGAAGAGCAAGAATCTTGATGCTCAGCAGCTCCCTCCCCTGACATCCTTCAACTGTTCAGCATTCCTTGCTCAATAACTGTGCTGATGCATCAAAAGGCCTGAATTGGCTAGCAATGTGGAGTGGAGCGTCTCCTCTGTCCCTCAGAGCTGGCAGGTTCTGGAAGGATCTAACTAGGAAGAGAAAAGCTGAGAGATTAAGAGATGCTCACAGTATGGGGGAGTACAGTCAAAGCATGAGAGAGAGAGAGAGAGAGAGACAGAAGGAGGTAGGAAACTGAAAGGTGTGTGAAGGAGATTTAGTTGGTTCAGAAATGCTGCCATATCAACAGCTGCAGCAAGCCTGGGTTCACGGGAGGTCTATATAGATTAATGTGATGTTTACTGTTCATGCTCCAGGAAAAAATGTGAAGTCTGAACTACTTCGTACTGTTTCAGAGTTTCAGAGATCTCTAGAAGTCATTTGGATTCTGGGGGGGAATCAGGAATCTCCCCATTTGTCATGGTTAAGGCTGGCTACAACTGCTGATTAACAGGAAACCTCTATTCGTTATTCCCCTGTTTCCACAATACATGCACCATTTCTGGCTATGTCACTTATCTTTTCCTTACTTTAGGCCAGTGGTTCTCAAAGCCGGTCTGTCTCTTGTGCAGGGAAAGCTCCTGCCGGGCCAGACTGGTTTGCTTACTTGCCGCGTCCACAGGTTTGGCTGATCACGGCTCCCACTGGCCGCGGTTCACCGCTTCAGGCCAATGGGGGCTGCGGGAAGGGTGGCCAGCACATCCCTCAGCGCATGCCGCTTCCCGCAGCCCCCATTGGCCTGGAGCGGCAAACTGCAGCCAGTGGGAACTGTGATCGGCCAAACCTGAGGATGCGGCAGGCAAACAAACCGGTCCGGCCTGACAGAGGCTTTCCCTGCACAAGTGGCAAACCAGCTTTGAGAACCACTGCTTTAGACCCATCTGGGCCTCAGCCTTCCACAGCTTGTATGGGACAGGTGGAGGTCCTTGCAGGTCTGACTCTTGGTCCTTGCAGATATGAGTCCCCATCAGATGACTTTAGAGAGGGTCGTGGATTTGTTTGACCCAGCATTGGAGACAGAGAGCAAGGGGGAAAGTGAAAGCTGACAGGGAGGTAAAGAGGGCTGGGGGGTGGGGGGAAAACAAAACGGTAATTGAAAAGAAGAAGAAAGTATGGAAAAAATGAAATATCTCATTCCTGCAAGACCATAGAAGGGACAGGAATGAGTGGGCATGTGAAGATGATGACAGCAGCAGATAAAGTCAGAGCTATTGTGGCATGTTAAGCCTAGTGGTCCAAATCCCTCCCTGGTGTAGCTCCCCTGAATTCAGATATTTAAAAGTGGGCCTGTCAGAATAGAGACTTCTATTAGACATATGCATGGGGGCAAAAAAAGTTACATTTGTGAAAGATTTGTGATGACCATTGGCCCTCCCTAGGGCTAAAATGTGACATTAAGCCACAGCACTCCGTTAAGGATGAGGTATCTTTGCACCTCACCAGCAGTAGGTTGGAGAGGGTATATTGCCTCAAGCCACCGTCAGTAGAGTACTTCTTTGTTGTGACCTGCTGGGAGCGAAGCACAAACTTCCGCAGGACCAAAGCTAAGTGAATGTGTAGCATGATGGCAGATAAAAACATTGTTGACAAATGCCTGGTAATGGACATTCAAAGGCATAATTTGAGCTACTCGAGCGCATTGCTGAATTCTATAGTAACTGTAACCACTCAGCAAAAAAAAAAGACATCAGTATCACTGCAGACAGCTCAGTGAAAGCCTCTGCTCAATATGCAAATGTGCAGTGGCAGACAAAAAAAAGCAAACAAAATGTTAGGCTGTATAAAGAATGGGGTGGAAAATACTAGTGAAAATGATACAGTGCCACTCTTTAAATGGATGGTAAATCTTCATTGGGAATACTGTGTTCAGTTCTTTTCACCCTATCTAAGAAGTGATCTAATAGAAATAGATGCTGTGCAGAGGCAGACAACAAAAATGAACAGGGACAGAGAAAAGTTGCTGTATGGGGAGTGATTGAAAAAAATCCTGGGTCTGTTCAATTTATAGCAAAGACAGTATGGAAGACGTAAACTGGGTACTTCTGTATACCCTCTCTTAATGCCAGAGCAAAAGGACACTCTGTGAAATTGAAAGGCAACACATTTAAAACTGATACAAGGAAATAGTTGTTTACATAAAATACACAACTAAGCAGTGGAACTTACTGCCAGAAGGTATCAGTAAGGCCAAGGGCTTACTAAGATAGAAAATATGACTAGACATTTATATGGATAATGAGAACATCGAGTCACATTAGACAGGAGAACTTTTATTTTTAGTAGTAATGATGTAAAGCCTAATGTTGCAGGGCATACTTCAATCACTAAACTGACAAGGTTAGATGGAAAGTTCTCTTGGGCACATATTTGTCCCAGTATAGTCTCTCTTGTATCTTTCTTTAGTACTGAGCACTGGTGGACTTCTGGTCCGATCCCGCATGGCAGTTCCTATGTTCCTGAATATTTAGACACGAGTGGAAGGGCTCACAGAAAGAATTCAGGCTCTGTGTGGTTGAGGCTGCCTATCAATCGTAGGGGAGGCCCATTTCTGTGATCTTTGCCAACATACAGATAGCAGACTGCTGATTCCACAGCAACCTCAAGACATGAGCACAGCGGATAAAATAATCTGTCTACTGCAATGAACAGTGTTTTCATCCTATATTTAGATACATTAATACATATCTGGTAGAGTTTCATTTATTGGCTTTTTTTGTTTTGACTGTTTATTTTAGCAAAACTACATCTGTGGTGGGCAGTGCTCTGTCCTGCTTGGCCTTCAAAACTTTCTATTGATTCTATCAGCACACAGTTACTAGGGAAGCAGGAATGAAATCAGTCATCCTTTATAAACAGGGAGTCAATGTCCTTTGGTCATTTTTCAGAGGCCCCTTCACCTGAACTCACTTTCCTGGACATCATACCTGGCCAGTCCAGATTACCTACAGAGACAATGGCAGAACATCAAGGCCTTGGTACAGTTTGCATGGGGAAAACACACACTATTGCCTCAGCTACGGGCATCAGTGGTACATCTAAATCTCACCTCCAGAGCATTTTCTTCTAATTAGACCTTTTGTTGTTGGCTGTCTTCAGCCACCACTGGGGGCTGAAAGTCACTGCACTTCACTCAGGTTGCAAGTAAAAGATGGATGACCTTGTGAAATGAGACTCATTCCTGAGAAATGTAGTGCTGTTTTCTTTGTGGTAGTTCTAACTGGCACTTACGGTTGATATCCAGGTGCAGAGTAGTTTGAGATGGATTTTCAGATTCAGCATAGTATAGAGGATTGGTACCAAGCCACTGATTTGAGAAAGTGCAGAATATTATTTATTGGGATTTTCCCCATTTTTGTGTCATTGGCTAGGAGATGAGAAAGATGGAAGAACCAGCAGGTCCTCTTCTGGTATGATAATCACTCTGTATCACCAACAGCCAATCTGGAAAATCCCCAGTGCGAGGAGAATGTCTTCTGAGGACATTTAGTACACAATAAGAAAAGGAGTACTTGTGGCATCTTAAAGCCTAACCAATTTATTTGAGCATAAGCTTTCGTGAGCTACAGCTCACTTCATCGGGATGTATCCGATGAAGTGAGCTGTAGCTCACGAAAGCTTATGCTCAAATAAATTGGTTAGGCTCTAAGGTGCCACAAGTACTCCTTTTATTTTTGCGAATACAGACTAACACGGCTGTTACTCTGAAACCTGTCATTAGTACACAGTATTTATTTAACTGCTGGATATGTCCCTGGAATTAACTCCAGCTCATTTCCAAGATGGTAAGTTTTGAGCCCTGGTGCCAAAAGTCAACCAGGAGCCTTGGCAATGTTTCCTTTCATAGAGAGCTACATCACCTAGGTTGGTGGAGAGATTAATTGCTTCAGGAACCTTGAGGAGCTACCAGGCTCCTCAAGATTTTAAGGCTTGGTATCTTTCAGCATACCAAGTAGGTTACCTCTGTTCATAGTTTGTCTCAAAAACCTTAGGTTCTCAAACTGTTCTGAAACATTAGTTTAGCCTCAAAACAATAACTTAGTGAGGAAGGGATTTGCAAATGAACAAATGGAGGCACAGAAGGGCTGAATGTCTTGCCACGGGACACTGAGGAAATTTGTAGCAGACCCTTGAGTAGAGCTCAAGTCTCATTACTTTCAATCCTGTGCTTTAATCACAAAGCACGCTTCCTTCATCCCTACCCTGCTGCATTGTTTTGGGGCACTAGGTTGGTGTGGGTTTTTAAAATTTCATATGTTTCTTATAAGTTACTGTGATTTTTTTTATTTTTAATGGTGAGTGATAATGAATGATGTGTTCATACTCTACCTGTAGGTGCCATTTAGATAGGATGTATATGGCATGTATGTGCTGCTGCTCCATCATTTTTTTATTTTGCTATATGTGAAATATTTTAAAAATTTGTAAATATATTTAAGATTTATGAGAATTGTAATTGATTAAGTGTTGATCAGCTTCTATGCTATAGGATTGAATACATAAGAAAATTGCTGTTTTTTGTAGCTGGTTTGTGGTAGCAAATGTAGCCAAATTCTGCACATTTTTAAAGAATAAAAAAGCTCTAAGCTCTTTTCTTTTGCCAGTGCACTATGTTGAATAGTTCTGATGGACTAGACTACAAAGCTATGAGAAAATTCTTCAAAGGTCTGGCACAATCTGGAGCCTGGGTGTGCTTTGATTAATTTAATCGTATAGAGCTGGAGGTAATTGTAGTACCAGTTTCTTGGTAAAGTTGGTATTCAATAAAAGTGACAAGCCTGACATCTTCATTAACAGCACTGACATTAAACAACATTGACTGAAGCTTACAGTGAGAGGAAAAAAAGTACAATTTTAGTACATTTTAATCAAACTCAACTGGTAGTCTATGTCAAATCTGTCCCTGTGATTTTTTTTATAGTGTTTCAGCATTCTCTACTGTAAATGTTGCAGGAGGAATATTACTGTTGTAACCCTCTGAGCACAGTTGACAGAGTGAGGTTTGTGAGAAGACATTGTATTTGTTCATGATAGATTAACTGAGATCTCTCTCTCTCTGGTACAAAACCTGCCACTCACAGAGTTTGAAAGACAAGAGTTAACTTTCATCTACAGAAAGCTCACAGTCAGGGAGAGCGACTGCCTTAATGCCACATTTATTACCTAGCAAAAATTGCAGACAGAGTCTCCAGCAAATGAGTACACTCTGGGTTTTTTCCCCTGCTAAGGTAATTTACTACACTTCCTGATTACACAGAGCATAATTAAATGTCCATATAGGGAAACATAGCATGACCTATCTTGTTATGTAGACAGAGGTGGTCTGGTTGATCCTTTATTGTCTCATGTATTTTCTGCAGTTTATTTTTATCACAAAACACAGGCAGACCTTGGTAGAAAGTTTTGATGGGGGAATTAGATAACTGCTCATTTAAACTTCAGCTCCTGAAGCAGCACAGAAACAGGCTTTAAAAACACAAAGTGTTTGCAGTATTTTTCATTATCTTATATTAGACCACTATATACAGTAACAGCTATTTTCTGAGAAATGTTATTGCTTTCATGTTTTCATTTATTTAGCAGTTTATCATTTGCTTCACATGGAATTTTCCAATGCATTGAGCGATTTATTAGCTTAAGAGTGTGATAACTTTGTGTTTTATTGCATTTAAAAGTGCATTCAATCATCATTTTAAAGTTTAAAAACTAATTTATCAGCATTGCCAAAGCAGATCAGTGTAGAGAGACTGGCTTCTGCACTTCCCTCAGGTGCTTTCTAATAGTTCAGCAAATTTAGATTATTCAATGTGCAATATCTGAGCAGGTGCAAGATCTTTGCATGTGAAGGTTCTGAGATCTGTCTGGATTCATGCAGTGTGTTTATTGCCATAAATCATGACTATGTGGGCAGGGCTGAGTGCCAGACAATCTGAAGATAATACTATAGCAACTTTACTAAAGTAGACAAAATTATGAAATTATTTCTGCTTTATCACAGTTTTCTCCTCCATTGGAAATAGAAATGCTTTCCCACTCAATTGCAATGGTGTGAAGAACAACAAGGCCTGCTTTGGCTCCTTTAAACAAAAAGGGAATGTGCTGTATGCTTTTTCATGTTACAATACGGCATATGCTAAGGCAATGACTGAGTGAAATCTCTTTTGCCTTTGTTCATTTTTCCCCCGTTGCCCTCTGAAGGGAGTTCCCACAAGACCAGTACTAAGCTTCTCTTCATTAGAACCCAGTTTTCAATTTAAATTTTAATTAGAATAGATGACTAGAATACTTACAATTCTCCATAATTTGTACATGCAGCTAATCAATGTCTGGAAGGGATACCCCATGTTTTGATAAAAAGATTAGGTTCCTATTCAGAAAGAGATTTATGGCTGGCTGTTAAAATTATTTTAGGTCTTCCCATACCATTCAATTTGTGAATGAGACTCATTTTAAAAGTATGATTCCCCCCCACCCCAGTTCTTTTACTGTAAGAATGCCTAGAAGGGAGGATTCTTACATTAATATGTATACTGCACTAAATGTGCTTTCTAGCACTTATCAATACTGGTAAGTTATACAATTCTCAGGATTTGAGAGACCTTGAGATTTATACTGCCATTCTATCATTTTATTTTATGGGGGCCATCTAGAGCTGTAGGCACCTCCCAAAATTCAAGAACAAACCGTTAGAAAATCTAAAAGATCTCTATTCCGTATTTCAGTTCCTCAAACTTCCAGAGGACTAACATCCAATTAAAAGTCTTGCCCACAAACACAAAAGACCTGAATCTAACCCAACTAAATAATCTCTCAACCTCTAGCAACCCCAATCATTTTTAATGCCCATGAGAAAAGATGGGTTTTGCACTGTACCTACAATATTAAAAAACCTGGGCTGTAGTGAACAAAAGAGAAAGCTCATTCAAGAGTCAAGAATCCCCCATGGAGGACATTCTGCGGTATCTCCTTGTTTGTATCAAGGGAGCTCCAGCTTGAATACCTCTGCTGAGCTCAACTATGAAAATGCGGCCTGAGGAGAGACACGATCCCTGAGGTAACTTGAATCCCAAACCATGTAGAGCCTAATGAAGTAGGTTAAAACCGCCACCTTGAAATTCCTCAGAAAACTAACCAAAGCCAGTGGGCATTCAAGTTTCTGAGTAACCCTGACGTTTAGTCCCATTTAGTGTTCATTGCATCAACATAGTCATGAGGGAGTAAAGGCATGGATGATGGTAGGTAGGTCTGCATCAGAAGGAAAAGATCACAATGTTTTGGCCAGATACTATAAAAAAGAAAGTGTTTGGTTACGGCAGCTATTTTGTCTTGCAAAAATCAGCCCAAGATCTAATTAAACTTCAAGACTGCAGACCTGAATCACAAATGATGGATATGCTTCTACCAGACTCTTCCAGTTTCTTCCCGCAACCCACCGTCATCACTTCAGATTTCTCTAGATTATGCCTCAGCCAATTGACCTTCAGCCACTCTTGAACTTCAGAAAGACACTTATTCCACTGCAACAGCCATGTCTAATGGAAAAATAGACCTGGTAAATATCCTTGGGTGAAATCCTGTCCACCTGGGAATTTTGCCATTGATTTCAATGGGGACCAGAATTTCACTTCATTTTAAAATTATTAGTTAAAACCCATAACAAGAGGTTCATAATATCACTTTTATATTTAAAGCATCTTTTGTGTTATTTTTACAATACATTTTTTAAAATGTAGTGATTTTTTCTGAATATTTTGTACATTTTAAAAGTCAGACATCAGCCAACTTGAGGGTTTTTTAGTAACTCTAATAGTAGAAAATAGTAAATAAAAGATTTTTTTGAAAAATATACTCCTTTAGAAAGCCCAATCCTGAACTCCTTACTCAGGCAAAAATCCCATTTAAGTCATGCACTGAGGTTTTACCAGAGCAGAAGCAGGACCACTGAATAAACATTTACAAGATTTTCAAGTTGGAGAGGAATCTATCTACTAAACCTAACCAATGCACCTGGTCAGCTATTATATTATAGGGAGCCATACAACCAAAGTAATTTCAAATTGCTGTCACATAATAGAAAGACGTGCTTCTTCTGCATGCTCAAAGAAAGTGCACTCTGATACAGCTTGCAGTCACAAGAAGAAAAGTGACCCTCAAAACAAGAAAATGATATCTGACATCATCATGCCAGGGTGGATAACAAAAGAGCTAAACTCAGTTTTTCTACAAGTGCAGAAGAGTCAGCAATAAAAACAGTTGTATGATTTCTACCATAAATATTCTAATAGAGAAAACAAGCTGTTTCCTTTCTGACCTTTGGAATATTTTAATGAGTCTTTCTGATGTGCCTGGGCTGCTAATTTCATCAAATGTGTTCCCCTTTCTCTAATTGTAGCATCTTCCAGCTATTGTAGAAGTCCATGAATAGGTAATACCAGTGCAATACCCTGTGGCGACAGTAGTTTTAAGGGTGCTATGTAAAATCAGTAAGGCAGTAAAATAAATATAATGTAATTTCTATAGTATTTTTTGCAATCAAAAGGCTGTTATCTTTTAACATTAGGATATTAAGGCATTTATCATAATATTTTACAGTAATGGGAAAAATTGTGAAACATCATCAGGCAATAAATATGTGCCCAGCTCTGTAAGGCAAATCCTACCAAATACAGTGTGGTGGGGAATAGATCTTCTTTCTTGATGACTCTCTCTCTTTAGGAATACGACAGGATTCATCCATGTTGTTTAATATATTGTATATATGTGAAGCCAGTAAGGGGGATTGTGAGAAGAAGTTATGGGGTACAATATCACCAATATGTTGCTGATACTTAGTTCTGTCTTCACTCCAGTGAACTTGGCTGGATCAGTTTCTCTGACATTCAAGTCCCTGCTCTGCCTGATTTGGAATTGACTCTGGGTCTCCCACATCCCAGGTAAGTGTCTCTGTCCCCCTCCCACCTTCCTTCTTCCTGCGTGAAAAATTTCAAAAGGTCTCCATTTCATTCTGAGGTAAAATGAAAATGAAAATGTCAAAATCTCAGAATTTTTCATGTAACTAATTTCTTGTTTTCTGGCCAGCCCTTCATGGCAGCATGGTGAAGAAGAGGAAATAGTTCTTCTCTTCTCCTCTCTCAGCACCACCTGTCAGATCCTCAGCAGCTTTTCTACTTCACTGCCTAGTCTTTCCTTTTCCAGTGGCATTCATTCCTACTGAGCCCTCAGGCCCATTCTGTCCACTCCATGCCACTGATCCAAGCCCAGCTGGGCTTCTTCATTTCTGTAACATATTGTACAAGTAAACTGATTCAGGTTTAGATTCAGTGCTGTTTTGCTAACAGAGCTCCAGCAATGTGCTCCACAGCTTATGCACTAGGCTTACCTCTAGCCAGGTTGGGAATCTTTGGTTGAAATTCAATGGCTTTAAAGGTGCATCTCATTACAGCTTTCTTCCATATACAGGCAGCAACACAGTTTCTGCCTAACAGTATCCATATCCTCTCTTCTATATGCTACCCAATATATCCCCCACTTTGTCCTATCCTATCTCCAAGAGAGCCCCCTTGAATAGCACTGTCCATATCCCAACTCACAAAAGTCATACCCCCCACTATGGTCCTCTCTCTTCTTTCCCATAATCCTGGGCAAGCAAAGAGAGAGAGATGGATGAGAGGGGCCAGGTGGAAGAGGAACGTGAGATAAACTCAGAGTGAGAGAGAAAGAAACAAAGAAGAGAAAGATAGGAATGAGAGAAAGCAGACACTGAAAGGTGTGAAGGAAAAGCTAGACCAAAACAGACAGACAGAAGTAAAAGGAGGAAGAACAAGCTCAAGACACAAAAAGTTCACACATCATTTATGAATTAATATAAAAGCTTAATGCAAAATATTGTGATAAATAACCCCTCACACAAGGGAAGAGGGGAAAAGGTAAAGGTGGAACTCGGACAGAATTGATTGGTGGGGAAATGGCAGGCAAATCTCACAATTTGCTTGCATAGTTTGGGTCCTGATCCAGTTTTCTCTGAAGTCCATAGTAAAACTCTTGTTGAGATCAGTGGGGAATCAAATATTTGGGAAGATTAAACACCAGAAAGCAGACAAACCATGCACAGCTAATTTCTGTACCTTCTAAATCCTAAATGAAGCACAGCTGAAGACAGCAGTGAGTCCTCTCTTATAGGGTACACTGACATTAGAGATGTGACATTAGAGTCGTATATTTATAAATGGGAACATATTTTAAACATGAACTTTGGATTCAAGACATTCTAACCAAAAGGTAGAGATTGTTTTTCAAATATTCTTACTGAAAATGTTTTTTTTATTTTGTGTTTGGTTTTAATTAAAAACAAAACCATCTGTCACAGGGCGCAGACTCACCCAGCAGCGCCTCCTGCTGGTTGTTGTCAGGGAATTAGCATCCAGCCTCCGGAGCACCTCCTTCAGGCCGTTTTCTCGCCACCCTTTGCCCCCATGTCCCTCCCAGACCCCGGTGCCCTTGTCTTGGGTGCTGCCCCCTGGCAGTACCTCTACAGTTCTTGGTCTCCCACTCCCAGGGGAACCCCCACCCACTATCCCCACCTCACCTCAGTCTTAGGCTACTGCTAGTCACCAACTAGCCCCGCTCCCTGGGGCTAACTACAGTATAAGCCACTCATCACAGGCGAGGGGGTTTGGACCTGCTGCCTCTGCCTACCCGTGGCTGTCCCTCTGCAACCCTGCACCTATTTGGCTTGTAGTCAGGCCCGCAGCCTGGGGCTTCCCAGGCCAGAGCTCCCAGCCCCTCTGGCCCTTCCCTAGCCCTGCTCCAATGTCGGTGTCCAGCCCTGCAGCCAGGCCCTTCTCCCTCTACAGACAGAGGGAGACTCTACTGGAATTTCTGGCTCAAAGGCTTTATAGAGCCCCCTGGGCCCTGATTGGGGCATGGCCCCCAGCTGCCGCCACTTCCCCCAATCAGCCGGGGTTTTACTCCCTTCCCCAGCCCTAGCCCTCTGCAGGGCTTTTCCAAGCCCTTCAGGGCTGGAGCGGGTGTTCACCCCGCTACACATCCCTCCTCCCCAAAATGCTGAAATATAAATGTATATATGCAGATGGATTACTGAATACATGCTTGGTATTTAAAATTGGTATTATAGCCTGTACCTAGGGCTCCAGTTCCGGGGATCATGTGATTCAATCAGAATCTAAACCTACTTTTTTTAAAAAAGAAAAGGAGTCCTTGTGGCACCTTAGAGACTAACCAATTTATTTGAGCATGAGCTTTCGTGAGCTACAGCTCACTTCATCAGATGCATACCGTGGAAACTGCCTGCAGTTGATAGATTTCCACTCCATACGGCTAAATGCAGTGCCTTGCATAATGACAGGTTTCAGAGTAACAGCCGTGTTAGTCTGTATTCGCAAAAAGAAAAGGAGTCCTTGTGGCACCTTAGAGACTAACCAATTTATTTGAGCATGAGCTTTCGTGAGCTACAGCTCACTTCATCAGATGCATACCGTGGAAAACGGTATGCATCTGATGAAGTGAGCTGTAGCTCACGAAAGCTCATGCTCAAATAAATTGGTTAGTCTCTAAGGTGCCACAAGGACTCCTTTTCTTTTTGCGAATACAGACTAACACGGCTGTTACTCTGAAACCTACTTTTTTTTAAAAAATGGAAAGTTTCTTACCTTTGTGACTGTGAAGGAAAGCTTGGAAATGTTACCTATGTGTAATTGATGCAGTGAGGTCTGCCTGAGTCTTCAGGCAGCTTAAAACAAGAGCTATAGGAGATGTAAACTGACCCATGCATCTCAATAATGTGTTAACCCCAAGACATGCAACTTATGGAGGAGCTTGTCATCACCACCCCAATAGATGACTATGTGTAGCAGAAGGGGAAGAGTGCAGCAGGCTCAGTGTACCTACCCAAGCAGATACACCCAGCAATTGGGGTATCACTTTCCTCTCCCCTTTGATTCATAGATTTTTAAGGCCAAAAGGAACCACTAGATCAGTTAGTCTAACCTCCCGTAAAACAGAAGCCATTAAATTTCACCTGATATTGAGCCCAATAACTTGTATTTGGATACTTCATATCTTCTGGAAAAGCATCCAATCTTGATTTGAAGACTACCTTTTTCCTTGTTACCTTTTTCCTTGTTACCTTTTCCAAAGCTTAATCACTTTCACTGTTAAAAATCTATGCCTGATTTCTAAATTGAATTTCTCGGGTTCAAATTCTAGCCATTGGTTCTTGTTATGCCTTTCTCTACTAGATTAAAGAGCCCTTTAGTACCTGGTATTTTCTGCCAGAGAAGATATTACACACTGCAACAAAGTCACCTGTCAATCTTCTTTTTTGATAAGCTAAACAGTTTTGCTCCTTGCAGCTCTCACTATAAGGCATTTTTTCCCAGTCTTTTCATCTGTGAGATTTCCTTGTGTTGGGTGCAATACCTTTTGTGTCAGAAAATTATCATCTGTAATTTTTAGAAACTCTAACAATGTTTTACCACTGGCTGCATGAGACTGCCAGCATATGACTCCCAAACTGAAGCCTCCCATAATAACACAATTTTTCTTACCACATGTTAGACATGTATTTAAGGAGTAACTCATCCTTGTCTCTGGTTTGACTTGGTGGTCTGTAACACCAATACTCCTTCCTGGGCCTTGTTGGGTTAGCACATTGATCTATGTGTAGTCAGGACCCTTTGGTTCTGAGTTATCAACACCTTCAAATCAGGTAACAGTGTCTTTAAAGTAGAGTGCCACCACCCTTCTCTTGACTGACTCTGTCCTTCCTTAATGGGTTGTAATGTTCTCTATATGGCACTCTCCATGTAAAGAAGCAGAGTCATTGTGACACAGCAAATTATCCAAGTTATGATGTGCTTACAGCTCCAGATCATCTTAAACTGTTCCTGCAAATGTGTTTGTAAATCCTTTTCACAGTGCCTTCATTCCTACCATACAAACATTCCATGTGATTTAACACAAAAAGTGTTGCAGCCAACACTGGGGAATTCTTTATTTGGCCTTGTCTTAACAGATAAAGAGGTAATGATCACAGAACTAAAAATTAGTGGTAGCTTAGGTACAGGTGATCAACTTGATCAAACTCTTGATCAATAACTTGATGAAACTCTTGATCAATAACTTGATCAAACTCTTACCATGCAAACAGAATAGAGACCAGAGCAATATATATATTATATATATATTTGATAGTTTGAAGCTGAAAACAATTATGAATTAAATCAGCTGGAAGGAAGAATGTAATTAGCAAAATATGAATGTAATTGGGAATTGTTTAAGAACACTTGATTAGATTCTCAAAAATCTACAATTGAGAAAGAAGGCCATATTAGTTAAAAATTGACCTGGATTAGAGGGGAAGTGAAGGCTGTTATACATTTATATTTATAATAAATGGAAGAAAGAGGAAGTTGATAATAATGAATATAAATCATAAGCTAGGACCTGTAGAAAATTGATAAGGGAATTAAAGGGACACAAGGGAAATCTATGATCAGCAGAGCTAAGGACAATAAGAAATTTTTTAAGTAGATTAGCAACTAAAAAACCCTGAGAGTAGTTTTGGTTCATTAATAGGTAGAAATATTAGAATTATTCAGTAATAATACAGAAAGGGCAGAAGTGTTCAATAAATATTTGTTCTGTATTTGGGGAAAAACAGATGATCTAGTCATACCATGTAATGGTAGTAACACTCATTCCATTCTACTAGTATCTAAGGAGGTTGTTAAGCAGCAGTTCTAAAGTTAGACATTTTAAAATCAGCAGGTTTAGATAATTTTAGACATGCAAGAGTTTTTAAAAGAGCTGGCTGAGGCACTCATGGGATCACTAATGTTGATTTTCAATAAGTCTTGGAACACTGGGGAAGTTCCAGAAGGTTGGAAGAAAGCTAATGTTGTACCAACATGTAAAAAGGGTATCAGGATAACCCATCTAATTATAGGTCTATCAGTCTGACATTGATGCTGGGCAAGAAAATGGAGCTGCTCATATGGAACGTGATTAATAAAGAATTAAAGGAGGGTAATATAATTAATGCCAATCAGCAATGGTTTATGAAAAAATAGATCCTGTTAAACGAACTTGATATCTTTTTTTTAATGAGATTAGAAGTATGGTTGATAAAGGTAATGGTGTTGATGTAATATACTTAGACTTTTGTAAGGCTCTTGATTTGATACTGCACAACATTTTGATTAAAAACCTACAATGATATAAAATTAACATGGCACTCATTAAATGGAGTAAAAGCTGACTAACTAATAGGTCACAAAATATAATTGCAAACGGGGAATTGTCATCGATCAAGTGCTGCTAGTGGGTCCCACAGGATCAGTTCTTGGCCCTGCACCATTTAGCATTTTTATTAATGACCTGGAAGAAAATATAAAATCGTCACTCATAAAGTTGCAGATAACACAAAGACTGGGGGAAGTGATAAATAATGAAGAGGACAGGTAACTGATACAGAGTAATCTGGATCACTTGGTAACCTTGGCACAAGCAAACAATGTGTGTTTGAATACCTCCAAACTTAAATATATACATCTAGGAACAAAGCATGTACAGGATAGGGCACTCTATTCTGGAAAGCAATGGCTCTCAAAAACATCTGGGAGTTGTGGTGGATAATTAGCTGAACATGAGCTCCCACTGTGATGCTGTGGTCAAAAAAGCTAATACGATCCTTGGGTGCATAAACAGGGGAATCTCAGGAAGGAATAGAAAGGTTATTTTATCTGTGTATGTGGAACTAGCATGACTGCTTCTGGACCGCTGTGTCCAGTTCTGGTACCCATAAATCAAGAAGGATGTTGATAAATTGGAGAGGGTTCAGAAAAGAGCCATGAGAATGATTAAAGAGTTTGAAAACATGCCTTATAATGATAAATTCAAGGTACTCAATCTATTTATCTTAAAAAAGCAAAGGTTAAGGGTTGACTTGATTACATTCTGTAAGTACCTACATGGAGAAAACATATTTGATCATGGGCTTTTCAATCTAGCAGAAAAAGGTGTAACCTGGTCCAATGTCTCAAAGCTGAAGCTACACAAATAGAGATTGGAAATAAGGTGTACATTTTGACAAGGAAAGTAATTAGCCACTGGAACAATTTATCACAAATGGTGGTAGATTCTCCATAACTGGCTACTTTCAAATTAAGATTGGATATTTTCTAAAACGTGCTCTAGGAATTATTTTGGAGAAGTTCTATGGCCTCTGTTATAGAATCATAGAATCGTAGCACTGGGAGGGACCTCAAAAGATCTTATAGTCCAGTCCGCTGCACTCAAGGTACGACAAGGTATTATCTAGGCCACCTCTGACAGGTGTTTGGAGATTTTTAAGAGCAGGTTAGACAAAGATGGAGATTTCACAACCTCCGTAGGCAATTTATTCCAGTGTCAGTGCTTAACCACCCTGACAGTTAGGAAGTTTTTCCTAATGTCCAACATAAACCACCCTTGCTGCAATTTAAACTCATTGCTTCTTGTCCTCTCCTCAGATATTAAGGAGAACAATTTTTCTCACTCCTCCTTGTAACAACCCTTTATGGACTTGAAAACTGTTATCATGTCCCCCCGCAGTCTTGTCTTCTCTAGACGGTACAAACCCAGTTTTTTCAATCTTTCCTCATAGGTCATGATCATTTTTGTTGCTCTTCTCTGGACTTTCTCTAGTTTTTCCACATCTTTCCTGAAATGTGGTACCCAGAACTGGACACAATATTCCAGCTGAGGCCTAATCAGTGCAGAGTAGAGCAGAAGAATTTGTTCTTGTGTCTTGCTTACAACACCCCTGCTAGTACATCCCAGAATTATGTTTGCTTTTTTTTGCAACAGTGTTACACTGTTGACGCATAGTCAAACCACTTGCGGTCCCTCCCAGCTTGGTATCGTCCACAATCTTTATAAGTGTTCTTTTTATGCCGTTATCTAAATCATTGATGAAGATATTGAACAGAACCAGATCCAGAACTGATCCTTGCAGGACCCCACTCATTATGTCCTTCCAGCTTAACTGTGAACCACTGATAACTACTCTCTGGAAATGGTTTTCCAACCAGTTATGCTCCCACCTTATAGTAGCTCCATCCAGATTGTATTTCCCTAGTTTGTTTATGAGAAGGGTCATGTGAGACAATTTCAAAAGCCTTACTAACGTCAAGATATACCACATCTACTGCTTCCTCCTAGCCAGAAGGTCTGTTACTCTGTCAAAGAAAGTTAGCAGGTTGGTCTGACACAATTTGTTCTTGACAAATTCATGCTGACTGTTACTTATCACTTTATTATCTTCTAGGTGTATGCAAATTGATTGCTTAATTATTTGCTCCATTATCTTTCTGCGTACTGAAGTTAAGCAGATTGGTATGTAATTCCCTGGGTTGTCCTTATTCCCCTTTTTATAGCCTGGCACTATCTTTGCCCTTTTCTAGTCCTCTGGAATCTCACCTGTCTTCCATGACTTTTTGAAGATAATTGCTAGTGGCTCAGATATCACCTCAGTCAACTTCTTGTCTATTCTAAGATGTATTTTGTCAGGCCCTGGTGACTTGAAAACATCTAACTTGTCTAAGTATTTTTAACTTTTTCTTTCCCTATTTTAACCTCTTATCCTACCTCATTTTCACTGGAATTCATTGTTAGATGTCCAATTACTACTTAACTTTTTGAGTTAAGTTAAAACTGAAACAAAAAAGTCATTTATCACTTCCACCATTTCCACATTTTCCGTTATTGTTTTCCCACCCTCACCGAATAGTGGAGGTTATACAGAAGATTATGCAAGATGTTCACAATGGTTCCTTCTGGTCTTGGAATCTGTGAATCTATATGATTGTATATTAGCAATGACTATCTTCTGGGTCAATTCTTTTCTTGGTATTGCTGGGTATCTTGCATGTCTATTTGTTCCATTACTGATGCTGTCACTTCACATTTTTCTAGTGCCAGTGCATGGTGCTTCTTTAATATTATTCTTTCAATTTTTTACTATTTTCCGTGTAGCATTCTTCAGAAGTAGCACTCAATTATCATTCCCTCCATGTAACAGTGACTTTTCCATTCCATTTTTCAAATGTTCCTTCATAAAAGCCTCTGCCTTTTAATCAACAAGATTTTACTAGTAATACTATGCTGTTCAATAGTGGGAATAAACTGACAGGTTTTAGGCCATTTTTCCTTTTCTTTCTCTAAAACTATTTAGGTTCTTTTTCAGAAAGTTGCAATGATGGTTCCAGAATATACTTTAATTGCTGAAATACCACTTTACTCTCTGGGCTTTGTTGATACTCACAGCTTTGCAGCTAAAATAGTAGCCACACATATATTCTGCTCAGATCAGGTAGAGTAGTTTAAAGAGTGGTTACACTGAAAAGTGATTCTCTAAATATAGCATGCATAGTTATTATTTCTTTGTACTTTTTCAAATGTGCTCAGTTTACAAGTCAAAAGATAATTTTTCTAACTTCCAGGCCTGAAATCTCCTCCTGGGGTCTTAAAGTGAAGCTGAATTCTTTCTGCCTCTTACAATTTCACTAGGTATAAAAAATATGCAGTTAAACCTTAGCTTAGTTTGGTGATGGTGCATGAGACAGAATGGAATCACTCTTCCAGAACTGCATTTTATTTCTGGGGTGCTACTTATAGTGAAATGTGTTTAGAAAGTGTGTGGTAAAGCAAGTGAAATCCTGGCCCCATTAAAGTCACTGGGGGTTTTGTGATTGATCTTAATGCGGCCTGGACTTCACACTATATATCTAATCCAGCAAAGAATTAAAGTGTCTATGGGACTAGTCTCATGCCCAAGTGATTTGGTGGCACAGGACCTAGATCTGTGAAAATGTTAAAGCTTCTGTTGCACAGAATTCTCTACTTTGAAGTTACATTTTTAACTAATGGGAATTTTCATATTAAAAAACCAAAACCACAACCAACCAACCAAACAAAAAATCCTTCCTCTTCCGGTGAGAATCTATCTTTGTTAGAAAATTGGGTCAATTTTTTAATTGAAAAATTTACATGCCCCAGTAAATTTTTTCTTGCCAATGGGCCCATTTTCAAATTTATAATGTAATATAATGAATCTTACTTTTCACAGTTTAAGTACTGCATGCATTTCTGTTGACATACAAAGAGCTGATAGACTGAGTGGTAAAATGACATTTTCGAATAAACGCTTTTCTGACCATAACTACATTTTTTATTATTATTATTATTATTAACATACATGGACTTTCCATATAAGTCTTAACAAACCCTATGCATAACTTATATTAGTTAGCTTTAAAAGACTCATTTGTGTTTGGACAACCTCTTATCTGTATATTTATTTTGTTCTATTCTGAAGATGGTAACCGTACTTTATTAAATCTACTTGATAGTGATATAAGGCTGTCTGTCATTTGTTTCTATTGAAAGGATTTCCCATATTTTACTTTTCCATGCCGTTAATGTTCCGGGATTCCTCCTTTTCCAAAAACAAGCAATTTTTGCTTAAATTATCACAAAAAGCAATCAGATTATAATAATCTATTAAAAGTGTAGTCTTGTAAAATGAATGAAAAACATAGTTTCAATTTTATCAAAATTCTTGAAGGAATTTCTTGAGGAAAAGTGAATTATTTTGGTTGGAATTTGTATTGCCTCATGTACACTAGGGCCAAATTCTGCCTTGGAATGTACATGTGCAGGTCTCATTGACTTTACTCAGAGCCTTTGAACATGCATCCAAGGGCAGAATTTGACACAGGCTGACATTTTTGAAGGGGGTGGAGGGGATGGAGAAATCTTGTCTGACTAGTTTGCTTTTAAGAAGAAAATTCATATTTTTTCCTTTTTTGAAATGGAATTGATGGAAGAAATATGAGGAATGGTTTGGCAAAACACTGCTCTAAACTGCAGTTGAAACAATGCATTTTTAAATAAAGCAAACACTGCTTTCTGCTAAAAGTAGAGTTCAGAGGGCCAGGAATTCTACTCTTTTGCTATGTTTTTCAACACCTCACATCGTCACACGCACCATCTGCAATCTACTTCCCCTTCATATGGAAAAACATGCTAAGAGGTGAAGATCAGTTATCACCATGATGTCCTCTATGGACAATTCTGTGAAGGACTAAGGTATTTGGGGGATGGTGGATTTTAAAATATAGAATGATTTGTTTTAGTTAGTGATGAGATGTTTCAATTTCTTGTCACTGAAAGATAAGCCAGACAGTAATCGTACCTTCAGAAGGTTGCTCTATTTTCCCCAGGGTATAAATCATAACAGAATTTGAACCAAGTTAGTAATCATACAAAAAACCTACTAACTGTAACAGAGGCCCCAATCTTTAGTGACCTGAGTGGTCCAGCTGAAATCAGTAGGATTGGTCAGGAGAATAAAGGCTGCAGGGCTGCCCCAGGGTGTCAGAAAAGTGAAATAATGCAAAGCGAATTCCTTACGTTTAGCTCCCTTAGTGTTACTTATCACAATAAGCTCTGTCTCCACAAACTGCATCATTAAGCTGGCTTTTTAACTTAGTGCTCAGAAGTGCTGCTTAATGCTTGTAAAGTTTGTTTGGCTTGTTTGTTCATAAATTAGTTTGTTTCATTTTACCCAATAAAGTAGTACATCAAATAAACACATACGGTAGCAGAAAACAAAAACGATTCTATCAGTTCCATATATACAGGATACATGTAATGATAGATGCTTTTCTTCAGCTGACCAAGCACCAGAGGAGGAGGTTACCCATTTAGTCTCTGTGTTGCATACTCTCCCTTCCAGGGAATGCTTGTATCAAGTGTGTGAGGGCTACAGGAATTCATCTTCCTCTACAGCCACCACATGTTGTCAACAGGAACAGAATCTGGGATTTTTAGCACCAAAGAATTGGCCTCTACCACTTGAGCTAAAGGAGTGTTACACTTGAATAACTTTTAAAATGAGTGTTATCTATATTATATCTGTCACTGATTGCAGGGGGACAAGAAGGGAACTACTGTTATGGAAGAGAACAATCAGTTCAAACTGTGGCCCTGCTCCAGAAGCACCGGTCTACATAGGGCAAGAAGCATCAGCCTGTTTGATTCTTCCACGTCTGTATCCTTCTCCTCCTTTGCCAGGTGCCTTCGGTCAGTCAGAAAATGCCACTGAAATGGGCTACTAGTAAGATCAGAGGAATGGAGGGTTTATCTTCTGAGAGGAGACTGGAAGAGCTTTGATTGTTTAGCCTAGCAAAATGAAAGCTCAGTGGGGATATGATTGCTCTCTATCAATATACCAGGGCAGTAAACATCAGGGAGGGAGAAAGGTTTCTAACCATCAGAGGAGCGAGGCTGTGGGAACTTCCAAAAGGAGTAGTGGGAGAAGGGGGAGGGAAACATTCTAACTAGTTTCAAGATGGAGCTTGATATATTTATGAACATGAACGGAATTATATAACTGGTTAGTAGGGGACTGGACTTGAAGACCCAGGAGGTTTCTTCCACTCCTTTTGTTCCTATTTAACACACCAATTTCAAGTAAACCAATTAATTTTACAAGAAGTAGTTTCAGGGAAACTTTAAATTTCGCATGTGAGTATTAAAACAGAGCTATTGGTCTATTTTCTTTGCACTACATCATGGGGAAGGTGATTAAAAGTCACACTACTATGGGTATTTATTATTTTGCCCATTTTATTACTTTGGTTATTTGATTCTATCTGCTCTAGGTGTAAAATATTTTGTTAATTAATTCTATTCTATTTATTCTGTTGTCTTATCCAAACACAATGTCTAGTATTTGCAGCTTGACTCTGTTTCAGTTCTCAGATAGGAGGAAAAAATACAAATAAATTTGAATTACTACGGAGAAGACTTGGAGACAGACACTGTAGGGATGATATTTTTCAGCTCCTTATGAAATTTCCTCCCCATCAACAAACCTACAAAAATAATCATTCCGTTTCTTTATTGTTTTTACCAAGCGCACTTAGCAAAATGTTCATGAAGACTTTTTTGCCTACAAGCTAAAAGATAGCCCAATGTATCTTGTATCTGATTTACAGTATGTATCCTTGTGACACTGATGAAATGTGTTTGAGAAACAGATTCACAACAGAGAATTCACTAATCTCACTTTTTAAAAAAATAGGAATATATTTGAAAAAAATAGCCAGAATTTAAGATGTTTTTGGTTTTAGGGAATTTTTTAAAACTCTCATATTACTCCAAAGCCTGTAGTTTCAGTAAGTGCCCTGGTTTTGAAATCATTTTCCCACTAGCTGGGAACTGTTTCCCAACCACTTTATCTGACTCATATTTGACTTATACTGGCTCATTTCAGCACTGTGACCAGCAGCCAGGAACAGAAAGCATGTTCTGTCACTGCAGCTACTAACATGCCAGAAGCACTCTCTCTAGGTTGTGAAAAGGCTAGCAGGAAGGCAGTGCAGTCTAATGGTGAAAGTTAAAGGACTGGGAGCCTGAGGAGTCCTAAGCTACTGATTCAGTGTGTGACCTGGGGCAAGTCACCAGCTGTCTTGATGCTTCAGTCAACCTGACTGCTAAATTAGCTAAAAGCAGAACTTCAATGAAAAACAAAATACCGGTACTTCATCTAAGTTGAATTTTCTTCCGGTAAATGATTTTTTAAAAAAAGTAACTTGCCTGAGGTTTACTATTAGATTTGGTACAGATTTATCAAGCCTCTTCTGTTTCCAGGTATCATCTTATGAACTCCAAGCAAAATAACACAGCTCCTAGTGAAACCTCTTTTCTCCATCCAAATAAAGATGCCCCACAGGCACAGCTTCATGTCAAAGTGGTTTAGGGAGACTGTAAACAATATTAACTTCAGCTAACTAGTTTCTAGGCAGTTTAACACAAGGTGAGCAGCAAAGAATGCACAGTTCTTGATTTTTTAAAAAAGTCAGTTTAATTCACATTTGTGTTTTTAAGATCCGCTTCCTCTTCGTATCACTAAAACAAAAGCACGAGTAGCACTGTGTGCGTATCTCATAGGGATGTATTGCAGACATTTAAGCTCTTTGGTGTTTATAAGGAGATAAAGTTTGGCCTATTTTAAAGAGAATCTTGAGCTTTCTGATTTAGAGCTGTATATTGGATAGATTTGAAAGGCTAGCCTCTACACCTGATATGTTGTTGAAATGAGGCCTGTATTTTCTGTGTCCTCACAACAGCACTATGATCACTGCACTTGGAAATCTGAATCCAGATGTAAAGGAGGAAGCGCTCATGTGTCAATTAACCAGTAACGTCAGCCTGCCAAAGGTAATTTCCTCATTATGGCGGCAGAGAATACCCTGTGGGGGAGAAGTAGAGATGACTTTGTGCTATCCAGTCACCGAAAAGTCTTTTCACATCATCCGTGTTAATACAGCATACTATATATGCTGCAATTTCAATAATGTTATATATGTTCAGTCATTATCTATTAACAGGTTTCAGAGTAGCAGAATCCACTCCATACGGCTAAATTCAAATTTTGCCGTATGGAGTGGATTAAATTTGTTAGTCTCTAAGGTGGCCACAAGTACTCCTTTTCTTTCTTCATTATATATTAAATATATCTTGACATGACAAAGCTTTCTTGACCATGGATACATTTTCACAGCATGAGCCAGCTTGATTTTTACACACAAACTCATTGTACAACATATTTTATAAAGTTTTCCTGGGCAGCAGATACAGCTTTCTCAGAGGTCTGTTGGAAATGATGGTATGAATTCCCACAGGAACTAAGAAACATCACAGACCTTTCTACCTGCCACTGCAAGTGCAAGCTGCACTTCTTTGACCTCCATTCTCTAACATAAACACTCCATTTCACATACAATTCTCCCCCTTGAGAAAGGGTGAGGGAGAGAACCAACTACACCTCATAGCTATTAAATGCATTGCTTAATGCACAACTGAAGGCACTCACATATGCCTGTAAGAGCCTATATACAATAGAACAGAATATATTTGAATTGGCCTTTACTGTGTGCCGTGATATGATTATTAGACATCAAATATAGTATATAGTAAAACAAAAAGGGCATATTAAGTCAGGATGACTTAAAGCCAGACAAAGTAATAGAAAATCTTCCATAGGTAAGAATTATATGCTGGTCAGAGAATCAACTAGGTGGTTTAACATCTGTTTTCCAGTTGTAAGAGGTTGTATACTAACTTCCATTTTGCAGAAGCTGGTTATTATACAGTACCTGCAATACTTTGTTTCTGAAAATACACTAATTTATGCAGTGTTTATTGTGCATTCATCTTTCTGTTGCTTTACTGGTGTATTTTATTGGTCTTTTTTCAACCAAAAAAATAATCTTTTAAACTATTTGTATACAAATATATTGGAGCTTGTCAGTTTATGTGCTCTGGAAATCTCAATTACCCAGAGAAGTTCCATGAAGAGAATGATATTGCATAGCTCAGTAGAAGAGCAGTAGCTTTTGCATGGGCCAGATTCTGACCTGGGATGAGGATACACAGCTTTCACACAGATTTACATAGCAACTACTGTCTATATGCAGCCGAGACCCTAGCTTGGCCTCAGATGTTTATCAGATCCAATCAATATAACACATAGTTATAGGTGACACTGACTTTTTTAGTTAAGGTTATATTGAAAGCTTATGTGCTATTTGGCATTAAAAGGTAATACATTTTAAACAGACTTTTTAAATATTTTTGTGCAGCAAATTGTTAACTTTCAGAAATGTTTGCTGCAGGATATTATTCCAGGAAATATCACAGCAAGTTTTAAAATAATACTAAAATGCAGCATTTTTTTTAAAAGTGTGTTTACATTTAAATCTCAGGTAAAGTACTATACCACTTTTCTTCTCATAATACCTGCTAATATGCAGTTCAATACATTTTTCAAATGTGAAATCCACACAAAAAATGGATATCCAAAAGGATACAGAACTGAATTCCACTTATAATTAACTATTTAACTGATCAAAAGAGAACTATTGGATCAAATTTATCCTTGGTGTAAATCCCTTTACTTCATTATGATTACATCAGGGTTGAATTTGGCTAGGGTGACCAGACAGCAAGTGTGAAAAATCGGGACAGGGAGTGGGAGGTAATAGGTGCCTATATAAGACAAAGCCCCAAATATCGGGATTGTCCCAATAAAATCAGGACATCTGGTCAGCCTAATTTTGGCTGGTCTAAATTTGGCATCTTCTCTTCCCTTAACTCTATAACAATGAAAACCTAAAGAAAGCATTAATTTTGTCCTATTCATATTTTCTCTGGTAGGTAATGACATACCTGGAGAGTCATAAGGACTATAAATGAATGGTTGCCAGTAAAAATCTTTTTTTTTAAAGAGGCAGTTGTATTATAGGAGTCAATTTTCAACTTCAATTGGGATATAAAAATTGTATAAAATATTCAAGACCCCAGTCTCAAATCATCCGAGCATCTTTCTGACATGAAAGACGAGTTTAGAGCCATTTTTTGTTCTATGAATGTTGACCCAGGAACAATTTCACTCTCATATTACAATTTGAAAAAATCTGCAGGCTCTGTGCAATAAGATTTTAGCACATGGATTTGCACCTTTTGAAGGTGCAACTTTAAATGGGAAAGGACTAGGTCTTATAGTTGGGACTGTGTGTATATGTGTGTACCAGGATTATTAAAGTAAAAATGAAAGTGGTGATGACTGAAAAAAAGTGGGTGCGGGGAGATCAATATTCTTTACAATGCTTGCTGCCTCTTGATAAAACCACAGGACCCTTTTTTATTAGTCAGAAATGTAGCCTTCAGGGAGCAGGAAGAGTCATGGGGTTCATAAAAAGGCGTTCTGAGCCCTTCACCTCTCGGTCTTCATTTCCAGTACATGTCAGTAGGGGTCAATAGTTATTACCATTGGATGGCTGTTCAGTGGCCTCTGAGAAATAAGTTGATGGTCTCTGTGACAGAGTGGGATATATCAAATTGTAGATTCCATTTTCTTTTGGGATCTCCATTTTGTATTATGTGCTGAACACATGTCTAGGCTTGCCCCAGGCAGCTCATTTATTGTAAGGCAAAGAGTGTCAGGAGCAGGACCTGGGTGGACAGACTTAGTAGCTAGAGTCAGAGGTTGGCCTAGTGGCTAAAGCTGGGGACAGGGGACAGGAGCCATCACGGCCCAAAGCTGGAGTTAGGAATCAGAAATTAAGCCCAGATTCAGAGCTGGAGTAAGGAGTCAGGAACCAGAACCAGTGTCAGAAGTCAGGCAAGGGAGCAGGGCTGGGGTGAAATGGCACAGGACCAGAATAAAGCAGGAGCAAAGTTGGATACCAGACAGTCAGTTTAGAAGCATGTAGATCCAGCAACTGGGTCCACTTCCAACCAACTGCTGACCGTACAGAAAGGCACTGGGCCAGGTTGTAACAATCGCCATTCATTTTTTAGTGGGCAGGTGTCCATGTCAGAAAAATCACCTTCATAAGTGGAAACCTTGTTGGAAAATTCAGTGGAGAAACTGAAAGCTGAGGGCCCTAAGATCCTCAGCCCTGCCTAATTCTTCTTTGTGTCACTTCAGTGGTGTGCAAGTAACTTAGTTTCCTCAGTCAACTTAGGATTCTCCATGCACAGGGGAATCCTTAGCGAGCATAAACCCAGGGTTGGCAGCTTTATGCCACCTGATTCCCCCTCTCTCCCCCCCCGCCCCTGCACAACCTTTGGTTACAGTGGTTGAGGCCAGAGCTTAGAGTGTTCCAGCCAATCCCTTCCCAGTGCAGCAGTGCCTATGGGACCACTCCAGTTAGTGTAAATCTGAGCAGCACGTAGGGTTAGAGACACCTTTCTCTTCTCCCAATCAGGGGGCCCTAAGGCTGCTCTAATTTATAACAGAGGCTGACCCTAGCAATCCCAAGTGCTAGGATCTGGTGCTCATGCTGAAGTATGTGAGGGTGGTTCATTGGTGTCTAATAAGAAAAAGCTGTTTGTTCCAATTACTACAGCAAAAGCCATAGCAACAAATTCTAAAAAAAGCAGCACTATAATTCTGTGAAAAGATGTTTTTCAAAACCTTTTGGGATCAGTGCGTCACAAACTATGTCCTCAAAAAACATACCTAGAGGGATGTGTTGATACTTAGGGGCTGTCCATAAATTATATAACATATTAAGGGGCGGTTCCTGAATTTTGCATGTTTGGTTCACTTGTTTCAGCATTACAAAGTGTTACAAGGGGATGGGTGGGTCTTGAATATCACCGGAAATGCATTACATAATTTATGGCCAGCCTCTTATACTTCTCTAAGCCCTTATGGGAAAGCTGCATAGAATTTAAGGTCACACTTTATATGAAGGTTCCACGGATAAATAGTTTATAAAGAGTTAACAAAAGATGAATAGAAGTTTTAATAAATATTTAACCAATTGTTATAGAGTCTAACAAGTTACTTATAACCACCGATAACACTTTCTACTGATGTGTTTGTAACAGTCTACAATGCATACTACTCATGTCTGTAGTATGCTTGTAATAGCTATTACTCATTTATCAGCCCTTTATAAACTATTTATAAATGGAACTCTACTATCAAGTGACTAAATTTAATAGATATTAAACCAACAGGATTCTATAGCAATTATTGTAAAAATCTAAAGAATTTAAAAGGGAATGAAATCCTTTCTGTGTTTCTTGAATAATTCTACAGAATTCTACAGCAGAAATATAATTTTCTATTAAATTTAATGTGACAAAATTAGTATTTTCTATTACATCCTACAGGGCTTCTCCATATGAGGATAGCAGGGAGTATTTCCTCCTTTCATATGCAGACATCAAAACTCAATGTCCAGGCTCTATAATCAGAGGATAGCCTCTGTATTCTCTGAGGGGATAGAGGGGGTATACTTAACTAGATGGCAATGATGATTGTTGCTTTCTTCCTGAGCTGGTGGTGAGGAAAAACAGCCCAATGTTTAGGATGGTAGCCTTGGATTTGGGAGTGCAATTCCATGCTCTGCACTTTCTGTGTGACCTTGGGCAAGTCATTTAGCTTCTCTGTGCCTCAGCTCCCCATCTGCCAAATAAGATAATAGCACTTTCCTACCTCACAGGGGTGTTGTAAGGATAAATACCTTAAGGAGAGTGAGGTGTTCAGATACTATGGTGACAGGGCCATATAAGTGCCTAGGTTGTGTGGCTGGATAGATATATAGATAGAGCTCACTAAATTATTCTCATGTGGGAAGGATCTTCCAGTAATCCTGACTTCTTTTAATACTTACTTGTGCAAAGTTACAGGCAGGTCTTTAATTGAGTGGGAATTTGGGAGAACACGGTTCCCTTTGTTGAAAGAAAGTAATTAATGTTACTTTAATTAATATTAATTTAAATAATTAATGTTACTTAAATGTTAAGTGAGAGGAAAGAAATTTACCACCTATGCCCTCATTATGAATTAACCAGTTTCATGGTGGCAAACAAAAAAAAAAGACAGCCAAATGTCTCTGATTTCTTTAAGAATGTGAGTTTGAACTTGGTTTGGGCTGTGCAGTCACTGTTTTGAACTTGTAGAGATTAAAAATTGACTGGTATCACAAAATTTTAATTAATTTAGCTGCAATTCTCTATATAATACACATACAGTGATCTACCAATGTAGAAAGTCCCCCAACCAAAGATAATTCCTCTTTGAGTAAGACCAATCAGACTGATGATAATGCATAATGCATTGCAACGTTCAAGAAAAATTACAGTATTAGCTTATCATGTTAAAAATTAAATGAAAAATATAACATTTACCATTTTAATTCATACACATTGATTTAATTTGGGGATATTATCACCATTTCTTATATTCCTGCACCACAACTGTTGGCATTCAAAGTGTGTGAGGAAAGCATTTCTCAGTTGTAACCCTTTTTTCCCCCTTTTGGCTGTTTATAATAAGGGGTTACAATTACCTGCTTCAAAGATTAAAATCATTTCATAATAACAGATTTCAATGCACAAAGGAGTATCATCTTGGTATGAAGAACCTCGAAGATGTATTTGAATCCATAGGAAGGTAAATATCTACAGTTACTCCTCGCTTAATGTTGTAGTTATGTTCTTGAAAAATGCGACTTTAAGCGAAACGATGTTAAGCGAATCAAATTTCCCCATAAGAATTAATGTAAATGTGGGGGTTAGGTTCCAGGGAAATTTTTTTCGCCAGACAAAAGACGTTATATACATATACAATATAAGTTTTAAACCATTTTAAACAAACAATTGAATACTGTACTCAGCACACAATGATGATTGTTAAGCTTGGTTGAGGTGGTGGAGTCAGAGGGTGAAAGAGGGTGGATCATCTGGCTGCTCCTCTTGCTGTACTTTCCAAAGTGCCAAGGGGGGCTCACCCCCTGGCTCTGCACCAGGCTTGCCCCCACTCCATCCCTTCCCCCAAGGCACCACTCCTGCCCCGCCTCTTCCCTCCCCTGCTCCACCCCTACCCCCGAGTGCGCCGCGTCTTCACTCCTCCCGCCCCAGCCTGGTGAACACTGCAAAACAGCTGATTGCTGCAGTCTGGAGGCAGGGAGAGGGAGTGGGGAGTTACTGATCCATGGGGCTGCCGGTGGGTGGGAGGCGCTAGGGTGGCTGTGGAGGGGAGCTGATGGGGGGCTGCCGACCCACCCTCGTTCCAACCCCCCATGGCCAAACAGTGTTATAAGCAAACATTGCGCAACTTTAAATGAGTATGTTCTCTAATAGATCAACGACGTAACAATGAAACAACGTTACCCAAGATGACATTAATTAAGGAGTTACTGTATTCAGTTTTAGTCCTTGGTAATTCTGGAAATAAAATTGACACAAACAGATGAAAAGTTAAATGACATAATTAATTAGCCTGTTTCTAAAGTTTTAACTGACAGAAATGTGATTTGGAACAGATTGTATCGCCCAGGTCCATCAACCAAAATAATCAACAAAAACATATTTACTTCTAGGCTTCCTCTGCCTGTAGCAAATGCAATGTCTGTTTCTCTACAGCAATATACAATCCCTTATTCTAGGAGATTTGTAAAAGGAGCTGCTTTCCCTGGTGACAATTGTTGACAAAGAAAATCACCTTCTACTGTTTGCCCAGTTCTCTGAGCCTACCCTGAAGAACTGACTGAAGCACTGATCTCGCACTGATGTAAATAGCAATGGCCCAGAGCGTCCACACTAGCTGTCCTGTTTTTGGTGCAGTTCTGCCCTTTTGTCCATATTTATCCCTCCAATACACTGTTTCAGTTGCACCATCCTCTGGGTACCTATACACATTTCAAAAGGCCTTCTGGGAGGCTAAGGGGTTTGTGGGAGATGGGGTCAAACTCCCACGATTCTCTGGGAAGGGCAGTCATTTCTATAGCTATTTCTCAAAATAGAGGCCAGGAAGAACAGTTATAGATCTCTCATTCGTTCTATAGAGAAATACTTTTCTGCTTAAGATCCTGTAAATTAATTGTGGATGTCTCAGGCATCCCAGAAGAGCTAGTGGAAGGTACACTGACTGCATCCTCAGACAGCCGGAAAGAGATCAGCAGTTGATGAAATTCACAATGCGTTTCCTCTCTGACAGAGTAATTGGCTTTTGGTGTTACTTTCAAGATGAAGTTCACTGCTTTCAGAACAGGATTTCAACCACACACTTGGGATAAGAGATCTTGAGATCTAGGATGTGCCTGCCGGGCTTGTGAATGAAGGACTAGACTTTCCTTTGTCTCTGTGGGGATCTGGCTCAATCATTGCAGTGCTACGATGAGATCACAACTCACCCTGAAAATAAACTCGTGACTGTCCTGACGAGGCTGGCTAACCCACATAGTTAATGGTCAGTTGGGAACTAGTTTGCTGTAGAGTTGAGAAGTTCATGCTAGGTGCTACTGTGGCAATATACTGACAGTTGCAGGTCTTGTGAACAAGATGAGCAAATAACATTGAATGATCTGAACTGATTTGGCTTTCTGAACTGTGCCGGAGCTATTACGCTCCTGTGAGACAAGCCTCATGGCTAGGCAAAGTGCAGGATGAATTTAAATGCTTTCCAATAATGGACTGAGGGCTACATTCTTCCCATCCCACAGCATCAAAACTGATGAGTTCTCTAGCCCCATAGAAACTTTTGGTGACTCTGCATGTCCACTGCTCTCCTGGGTCATAAAGCTATTCCCTGTGTGGTACAGAGACCACAATGTTGATGCAAAAATCATATTAATAAAAGTGTTATAACTTATTTTTATGATGTTAGCTCATTACAAACGTGTTTGCATTCTTACTAGATATAAAAAGATACAAGTAGGTTATAGACAGGATGCTTGAAAATATAACAACACCTGTGAAAGTTTTTGGTTAGTTATGTTATAAAATGTTCAATCTAATCAAAGAAATTGTGGAAGGCTTCTGCTTTCTGGCACCCAGAAACTAGCTAAGTGTCAAGATGATGATACCTCTCTGGCCATAAAAACTGTTTACCACCCCCAAAAGTGTTTATACAAACTTTAAATGGCAGCTTTCCTAAGGCTATATGTAAGGGGACTGTTGCCCCCTTACTAACATTCAGTGGGGGTGTCTTGGTTGGCTAGCTCCCCGTACTAAAAGGGGAAGGGTCTAAGGGAAATCAGGACCCTGAGACTGATAGTCCCCAGGAACAATGGGGAGAGGCCAATGCTCCAGGTCAGCCTGAATGACAGGGCGGGCAAGCTAATCAGGGAGTCAGGAGGCCAGGGAGGTCCCGTCCTCTGTGTGAGCTGGAATTGCCTGGGTCACACAGAGGGGGGCTGAGCTAAAGAGAAAGCAGGGGTGCAAGCTGAGCTGGGGAGCAGAGCTGTGCCAGATCCAGAGAGAGCAGACCCTGTCCTGGGAGCAGAGCTGCAGCCCCAAAAGCCAGAGGCACAGCCCAGAGACAGCAGACTTGCCCTGGGAGCAGAGCTGCGGCAACCAGAGCCAGAGGGGCCAGAAAAGCAGCCCAGGAAGCAGGTCAGTGCTGGGAGCAGAGTCACAGAAGCAGCCTGCAGAGCAGACCTATCCTGGGATCAGAGCTGTAGCAACCAGAGGCGCCAAAGAAGCAGCCAGGGAGCTGGAGGCAGAGCAGCAGCAGCAGTGCACAGACAGAGTGCTGCAGCTGTAGCTGGAGCAGTCTGGAGCTGGGTGCGGTGAGCGGCTGGAGAGAGTGAGGGGGACCCTGGACAGCGAGCCCAGCACAGGGAGACTCCTCAGCCAAGAGGCTCTG
The DNA here is from genome assembly GCF_965152235.1 of Eretmochelys imbricata. Classification (NCBI taxonomy): domain Eukaryota; kingdom Metazoa; phylum Chordata; order Testudines; family Cheloniidae; genus Eretmochelys; species Eretmochelys imbricata. The sequence goes on along the minus strand of NC_135572.1, from coordinate 275,114,861 downwards.
CAGGCCAGACTTGGATCGTAACCCTGACAGGGGGCGGGGGCGACACTGGGAAGAAGGGTCCTACCACTTAGAGCCTGAGAGCGTGTGTCCACCACCAGAGCAAGTGTCCAACCCACAGCATCCCTGCAGCACAGCCAGGGCCTGAGAAGAAGGCCTGGGACTTACAAGAAACAGACTGTGAACTGCCTGGACATTCCAGAGACACTGTTTGTGATGTTCCCTGCCACAGAGCGGGGTGATGTGTTTCCTTTAACCTTTCCCATTTTTCCTTATTCTTTTTAAAATTAATTGTTGATTAAATTGCTCTCTTACCCATCTCTCTTACCCAACTCAGAAAGACAAGAAGAATCATCTCTCCAAATGATGACAAATCAACAACTCCTTTAATAGCTCTTTAAGCTAAAGACTCACCCAGAATTCTTTAATTGTAAAAGACTGTTTTGAGAAATAAAAACACAGTTTTGTTTCCTGTTAAACCCTAAGGAAACTGAAGGAATATCTCAGAAAATGGACCAAACAAAAAGAAAACAGTTAAACTCTAACTTCAAAAAGTTATTTGGGATTTTCCTGCCACAGAAGAGCAAAGTGCTGCATAGTGATTAAGCAGATTGCATATTCAGCAGCTGCAGATGTCACCAACACCAACCCCCAAAGGCAGGAACCAATTAAAGGCTGACAGCAACCAACTCTAATTCTAAAGAAGTCTGAAAGAGGTTTTCCTATAACTTCATGAAAATAGGAAGAAGAGTATAAAAATTCTCAAGTGAGCACCAAGCCACACACCCTTGGCTATCCTGCTCAATCACACAGCACTCAACACAACTCATCCTGTCCATCTCTGCAAGCAAGGTGCCACAGACAGCTTAGAAGAACAGAGATGATTCAAAAAGAAACCAAAGTAAGGACAACCTCCCCAAGCAGGGGTGCTCGAGCAATTTGTATAGTGGGGGTGCTGAGAACCACTGAATGAAACTGTAAACCCTGGATATGATTGAAACCACTTCAAGCCTGGGGGTGCAGCAGCACCTTGCGGACTCCTAGTCTCAGCACCTACGTCCCCAAGACCTCAGCATGGATTGATGAGAGGAAGTTAACTAAAAAACTGACAAGGGATTAGATTTTAAAACTCATAATGATTTTATTGGAATATGGAAATACTGATGTAATTTAAGATATTAACAGTTTCTCTTGTTAATCACCAAGTGGCTAGGCCATGCATTCCTCGAGTGGAGACAAGAGCTAACCACTAATAAACAGATAATTTAATTAGATTTAAGTTTCTTAATATTAATTAACTTGCCAGTTTTAAGACATCTCCTTAAATGGCATCTTCTAATTAACTGATTTAAATATTGTCTCTGATTTCATAGGTTTTAGTTCTGATTGCTTACCTTGCCCATCTATAAACTGTCTGGTTATTATTAATAACCAGACAGAGCTCACCTGCCTTTAAACAAATTTGTTTAAACAAATTTATAAACAGTCTTCATTTTCTTTTGATGCACTAAGAGTGCACTGACAATCATTTGGGGAAATAAGACCTTGCTCTCAACCTACCATGAAAAATGGTGCTCCCACCAAAGCCCAGGTAGTCTCTTCTAAAGGCTCTACACTGCGAGGCAGACAGAAGAGCTTGCAATGGAATTAACCAGTTAACCATTTATGTTCTCAGAGTGGTAGCCGTGTTAGTCTGTATCAGCAAAAAGAATGAGGAGTACTTCTGGCACCTTAGAGACTAACAAATTTATTTGAGCATAAGCTTTCATGGGCTAAAACCCACTTCATCAGATGCATGCAGTGGAAAATACAGTAGGAAGATATGTATATACACAGAGAACATGAAAAAATGGGTGTTGCCAAACACACTATGAGAGTGATCAATTAAGGTGGGCTATTATCAGCGGGAGAAAAAAACCTTTTGTAGTGATAATCAGGATGGCCCATTTCCAACAGTTGACAAGAAGATGAGAGTAACAATGGCGGGGGGGCGGGGGGGAATAAGCATGGGGAAATAGCTTTACTTTGTGTAATGACCCATCCACTCCCAGTCTTTATTCAAGCCTAATTTAATGGTGTCCAGTTTGCAAATTAATTCCAATTCAGTAGTTTCTCGTTGGAGTCTGATTTTGAAGCTTTTATGTTGCAAAATTGCCACACTTAAGTCTTTTACTGAGTGGCCTGAGAGGTTGAAGTGTTCTCCTACCGGTTTTTGAATGTTGTAATTCTTGACGTCTGATTTGTGTCCATTTATTCTTTTGCGTAGAGACTGTCTGGTTTGGCCAATGTGCATGGCAGAGAGGCATTGCTGGCACATGATGACATATATCACATTGGTAGATGTGCAGGTGAACGAGCCCCTGATGACGTGGCTAATGTGATTAGGTCCTATGATGGTGTCACTTGAATAAATATGTGGACAGAGTTGGCATTGGGCTTTGTTGCAAGGATAGGTTCCTGGGTTAGTGTTTTTGTTGTGTGGTGTGTGGTTGCTGGAGAGTATTTGCTTCAGGTTGGGGGGCTGTCTGAAAGCGAGGACTGGTCTGTCTCCCAAGATCTGTGAGAGTGAGGGATCATCCTTCAGGATAGGTTGTAGATCCTTGATGATGCGCTGGAGAGGTTTTAGTTGGGGGCTGAAGGTGATGGCTAGTGGCATTCTGTTACTTTCTTCGTTGGGCCTGTCCTGTAGTAGGTGGGTAAAACTTCTGGGTACTCTTCTGGTTCTGTCAATCTGTTTCTTCACTTCAGCAGGTGGGTATTGTAGTTGTAAGAATGCCTGATAGAGATCTTGTAGGTGTTGGTCCCTGTCTGAGGGGTTGGAGCAAATGCAGTTGTATCTTAGAGCTTGGCTGTAGACATTGGATCGTGTGGTGTGGTCTGGATGAAAGCTTGAGGCAACCTATCCTGAAGGATGATCCCTCACTCTCATCTGCAGCTTATGTGAATACTACCTGCTTTAGGCATGTGAACCAAATCAGAGATCCATTGTGCACATATTTTGCTACAGCAGGGTTGTCTGTAGGTATGGGTGCTGGTGTGGTCTAAAGCAGGCAGAATTAAATGTTAACCTTTGTTGCTATTATATATAATTGTTTCCTTCAGTTGTGGTGGTGAGTCACCTTATGGATCAAATATATAATTCTTCTTATAATCATTTTTTAACTTAAGTGACTTTGGATGATTGAGGTTATGAAGCAGTGAAGTGGTGCTGTACTGATGGTAAATTTAAATGTGCTTGATGAGTTGACCAGGGAGAAATGATGCAAATCAATTTTCTTAAACACACAAATGTGCATGACAAATGCAATAATGCTGCTAGCCCAAAGGAGTGCCTATAAAATCTTATACCACATCACATTGTCATTTGGTCTCTTTGTATATATGTATATGAAAGAGTGGCCCCTCTCTTGCTCTGATAAAATAAGAAACCCTCCATATGTTCATCCAACACTGGAAATGAATCAAAGTCCTGAGGGTTTGAAAAAGTTTAGTTCCATGTATTTGTCATTTATTGTATGCCATGTAACTGTAGCCATGCCAGTCTTAGGATATTAGAGAGACAAAGTGGGTGAGGGAATATCTTTTATTGGACCAACTTCTGTTGGTGAGAGACAGAGAGAGGAGCTTTCAAGCCACACAGAGCTCTTCTTTAGGTCCAGGAAAGTATCTTCTCCAGAAGAAGAGCTCTCTGTGGCTTGAAACCTTGCCTCTCTCTCCAACAGAAGTTGGTCCAATAAAAGATATTACCTCACCAACTTTGTCATTATTTGTCATTTTCAAACACTTCTGTGCTGCTTTGGGAACTGGAAATAGAAATACCTGGAGTTGCACAAGTAGGCATGTTTTCATGAGATTTCAAGCCCAAATCGGTAGGCGCAAGAGACATTATCCAAAGCAAGAACCAAAGTGACCTCCTAACCATTAGAGGTTCATCCATCACTCCTCTGTAGTAAAAGTAATGGTTGTGATTATATCCTTTGACTACTGTTAAAAACAGCAGCATTTGAACTCAGTGATGTGTTTTATACAGTGCCAAGCACAATGGGAACCTAGTACTGTGTTCTTTTAATCCCCATCTGAGCCTTTTCCCCCTGCTTTTTCAGCTGTCTTTCAGGACCCCTTGATGGTTCCATGTGCTTTTTCCTAGCTTCTGCTTCTAACTCACAGTTTGTTTGTCAGGCTCACCTGGGGAAACTCTCCACCTCCCAGGACCCAATCAGCTTTTCACATCAATTACTGAAACTAACAGCTAATTTAACACACTTCCTATTACAGTCTACAAATGCTTTATTACACACAATCCCCAAAATTCTGTACAAGTTTTTCCTCCATTAAATAGTCATTCAAAAAGTGGATCTTAAGAAGAAAAGGAAATTTTCAGGGCAGAAGAATACCCCATCACAAGAGGAGAATAAAGAATAAATAATGTGATGTTGACTTATTGAGCAGAACTCTGAACCTCTCACTTACACCAGATTTACACTGACATGGCTCCATTAACTTTAATGGAATTACTTCTGATCTACACTTCTATCAGGGAAAGGAGAATCAGGTTTGATGCCTTGACCTCTTGAGGTCCCTTCCAGAGCTACATTTCTATGATTCTATACTGGTAACCATCAAAGGGTCATTCACCCATAGTTGCTACAAAGTCTGAAGTTATTGCATAATCTAAGCATAGGAGGAAAGGTTTGTGTGTGTGATTCTAATTAATCCAATTTGTGAGACCAGAAAGACTATACAGATCCTTTCCTGGCCAAACACAATGCATCTGGCTAAGATGCCAGGAGAATCTGTAAGTAAAAATAATGTATCACTATTTCTGTGTAGCCAGACAGTGGTGTGTTCTTTGGTTTGTGCCAGTAACATTTTCCTGGTTAGCTGTTAGCTGAAATGCAGTGTTATGAATCTCTTTCAAGTCCAGTTTCAGAGGCTCTGAGGGCCAGATGTTCCCCTCTGTGGCTCTGTTCTGCAGTGAACAGAAGAACAAATGTGCACTAAGTGCATGCAAAAGGGACCAATTGGATCAAGGGAAATGTGGAACACAGCTATTATTAGTAATAATTATTTGTGTTAATTAACAGTAACACCTTGAGGAACCATCCAAGATTAGGGCCCCATTGTACATGGCACTGTATTGAATACTTAGCATAGGACAACTCCTGTCCCAGAGAATCTGCAGTCTAAAGAGACAAGAAGGACACAGGGTGGGAGAGGAAACAGGCACAGAAACGTTAAGTGATTTACCCAAACTCATATAGCAAGTCGATGGGGAATAGAATACAGATTTCCTGGCTCCTGTGGTCCACTAGATCACACTGCCTCTCTCTCTCCTAGGACGGTATTGTCCTGCTAGTGTGTAGCTGGCAGCATTCCCTCTGTGACAGTAATATGCATTTTAAGATATTCATTCTTGTGGCAGGCAAGTGCCCTGTGTGATATGCTCCAAATGAAAGGGCCTTAATTTATATGCCAGATTACTATGCATGTTAATGATGATTATTTCAATGTTATCTCCCTCTCTTGGTGGGGGAAGAAGTATTTAATTGTAGTAGGGGAGTAAATGGCAGCATGACAACTAGCTATCTATGCTGCCAGGGGGCTGGGTGGAAAGAATTCAGAAGATCCGTCACTAAAACCAGATGGCACATTGAGGTCACATTTCCCATGGATCCTCCAACTTTACAGGGAGTAAAGCGTGAAGGGCTTTTTCCATACACAGAGAGCTACTGCGTTCTAAACACTTGTTTTCATCTTCTGTGCATTTTTGCACAGAATGTGATTACTTGCTCCTTGAAAATTTGTCCCTGAACATTGAGCTTCTGTTTTTTATTTATTTATTTTTGTTTCTGTAGCATGAACTATATTTGCCAAATAAGGTGCCTCATTACTTCTGGATGTAATTCATATGAAGCAACTAATGGGTTTTCGATGTGTGGTTCCTTTTTGAAAGATGGGACAGTACAGTAATCTTTTAGTAAAGATCCATCTCATTTGTTTGCATTTCTGTCTATCCTGATCTCATTTGGGTTTTCAAGTGAACTGGACGTACATGTTTCTTTTTCCACTTTCAACAACAACAAAAAAAGAAATTTTCAAAAAAATAGGAAGGAACTGAATAGTTCACTTTTTTAAATGGCATATTTAGGTGTTTTCTTGTGTCTGAATTGCAATTTAGAGCCACATTACGTTTTGTAATAAAAACACATTGTTTCCTATATAGCTCATTTATGATTTCGTCTGAGAGACAACCTCCTTGTGTGTTTTTAACCTCCCTTTCCTGTGGCTTTTAAATGCTTTTGTTTAGCTTTTAGTTCTTGTCTTGCGTTAATGAAGATGGGATCGGCAGTTAGGGAGACTAAGTAACATTTCACTTTCATGTGTTAGCTCAACACATTGAAAATAGATCTTAGACTTTAGTGCTTCATATCCATCTCCATTTGGCTTTTGAACATGAATGGAAAAGTGGCATCATAATTGAAGTTGTTCTGGCAGTAAGCTCTGTAGAGCTCCCATCTCTTTGCAATGTATTTGAAAGTGTGTTCTTTATTGTTTGAAAGTCTGAAATGTCATTTTAGCCATGTGGGTTTTTAGTACATGTTGTTGTTGTTGTTTTTCCTTTGACACACATTTGTGTATTTTCTGCCTGTTTTCTTTTTGAAACTGCTAGTTCTCACTGTTGATCTGAATTGCATTTATTGTGTAATAAATTTCATTTTTGTATGGTATGTGAATTTATATGGCCCTGCAACAGCCAAAGTGTTTCAAATGCGTCCCTGAGAACACCTTCCTTGCCACCGTGGCTCTCACCTCCCTGCACACCAACATCCCTCACCATGACAACATCACTGCCTGCCTCAAATATCTACGAGATAAAGTATAACACTTGGAAAACCATCCTAAACAAATTGCCAAGATCATCCATTTCATCCTCATCCACAGCAACTTCACATTTAACATCACTTTGTCCAAACCATGGGAACAGCCATGAATATTAGGATGCCTCCCCAATTAGCCAGCCTCTGAATAGAATTGTGGAAATGTAGAACTAGAAGGGACCTCAGTAGGTCATCTCGTCCACTCTCCCGTACTGAGGCAGGACTAAGTATTATCTAGACCATCTCTGACAGTTGTTTGTCTAACCTGTTCTTAAAAACCTCCAGTGATGGAGATTCCACAACCTCCTTAGATAAGTTGTTCCAGTGCTTATTAACCCTTACAGTTAGGAAGTTTACCTAAAACTCCCTTGCTGTAATTTAAATCCATTATTTCATGTCATGTCCTCTGTGAATAAGGAGAACAATGTATCACCATCCTCTTTATAACAACCTTTTATGTACTTGAAGACTATTATTGTGTCCCCCCCCCCGGTATTCTCTTTTTCAGATTAAACAAACCCAATTTTTTCAATCTTCCCTCATAGGTCATGTTTTCTAGCCCTTTAATCATTTTTGTTGCTCTCCTCTGGACTTTCTCCAATTTGTGCACATCTTTCCTGAAGTGGGGTGCTCAGAACTGGACTCAGTGCTCCAGCTGAGGCCTCACCAGTGCTGAGGAGAGTGGGAGAATTACTTCTCATGCCTTGCTTACAATGCTCCTACTAATACATCTGGGATAGGGTATCCACCCCACACATGGCCTGGGCAGCGGAGGGGTGTGTGTATAAAAAGAGCCAATTAACCCTATAGGCTGCACCTGGAGGAGAGCCAGGGATGGATAAAGCCTAACTGAAGATGAAGCCCAGGAGCAGGCTGAGCTTGTATACATCCAGGGAGTTGAGACAAGAGGGGGATTCAGGGAGGAGCTCTGCAGTCACTTCCTAGAGAGAAAGAGAGTTTGCTAGGGTCAAGGAGGAGTTCTAGGGGAAGACCAGGAGTGTAAGTAGGGTGGTATGCTCCAGTACGCAGTACCAGCAAGAGATTTTTAGTGGGTACGGGGTACTGGAAAGACTTGGGGATGCTAGTCCCGCCCTCTGGAGGAGGCATGGAGCTGCACTCTGCTCCTTAAAGGAGCAGAATGTGGCTAGGGAGGGAATTCCTTCTTTATATGGATTTAACAGCACAATACATACGCTAACAAACTTAAACAAAAGCTTTTTTTAAGTTTCAGAGTAGCAGCCATGTTAGTCTGTATCCACAAAAAGAACAGGAGTGCTTGTGGCACCTTAGAGACTAACAAATTTATTAGAGCATAAGCTTTCGTGGGCTACAGCTCACTTCATCGGATGCATAGAATGGAACATATAATAAGATATATACACAGATATATATACGGATAAGTTGGAAGTTACCATACAAACTGTAAGAGGCTTATTAGTTAAGATGAGCTATTATCAGTAGGTGACAATAGCTAATAATAGCTCATCTTAACTAATAAGCCTCTCACAGTTTGTATGGTAACTTCCAACTTATCTGTATGTATATCTGTATATCTATATCTCTCTCTCTTACTATATGTTCCATTCTATGCATCCGATGAAGTGGGCTGTAGTCCACGAAAGCTCATGCTCTAATAAATTTGTTAGTCTCTAAGGTGCCACAAGTACTCCTGTTCTTTCTGTTTAAGTTTGTTAGCATATGTATTGTGCTGTTAAGTTGGTCAGGACTCCTCAAGAGGGGAGGGGTGGGGGGGATAGAAGGTGTTTAAACAGTGTTTTTGATTCCTGCTCCAGCCTCTGGACTATGAACATATACTGATGGGAGCATTCTAACCAAGGTAATCTGCAGCCTTCATATTTCCTTGATCTTTTGCAGATGGACTTATGAGTTGGATATGGTACAGAGACTGTTCTAGCCTCATTGATTGATGATTTCTCCCTTGCAATGGACGAAGATAAGATGTCTTCTGACTTTCTCACATGAGTCAGCAGCCTTTGATACCTGTGGTATAAGCAACATAGCCCTTGCTTGATGGTTTTGTTCTTTCCTCTCGAAATGTCAAAGCCTGTTCCCATTGAACTCAATAGCAAAACTTCTTTTGATTTCAATGGAACAGGATTTGGCCCCAAGAGATCAGAGAATGTGATTTTGATCAATTGTTTATCTGTCCAGAGACAGTTCTCATTCACATTCTGCCAGGCTGATTTTGATTGCCCCTCCTGTATGTCATGCTGAGGAAAATAATAAAACATTTTGTGCTGTGGTTCTGTCAAGATGCACATGGCAAACACAGTTCTATGCCTCTTTTACATCAAACCCAGATGGGGCAGCATCTTTGCTTTCCTAGTGCCTGGCGGAGAGCAATACTTAGGCCTTGTCTACACTGCCATTTTACAGCGCTGAAACTTTCTCACTCAGGGGTTTGAACAAACGTTCTCCTAAGTTTCAGCGCTGTAAAGTGGCAGTGTAGACAGTGCACCAGCGCTGGGAGCCACACTCCCAGAGCTGCGAGCTACTCCCTTCATGGGGGTGGTTTTTTTACAGTGTTGGGAGAGCTGTCTCCCAGCACTGGTGCCGCGACTATACAGCCATGTTAAAGCGCTGCCACGACCTAATCTCCTTCATAGATTTTCACCACAATAACTACCACCCATCTGTCAAACACTCTCTAGAACACTCAGACACCAGTGTGAGACCCTGGCATCCGCTCATTCTCCACTGTTATATAATTAGGATATGTTTTGCACAAAGTATGCCTTGTTCAGGTATCAGTCTACAAGTATTGATCTGCTAGACATTAAAATCTCATTGGATTGTATGTGTTATCGTCATATGTGAAGTTATGAATTTTGGCTATGTATGTGTTACTGAAACATGTTGTGAGGCTGAAAACACCCACAAGCAGCCTTTCAGGTACAACAATAAAAATGCCAAACAATGTTAATGGCTCATTGAGGAAATGCACACAGGCGCAAGGATTATCCCAGGACCTGTGTACCATAGGAACCTCTCAGAGATAGCACTACACAATGGGAACTGTTTGACCCAGGTCACAGCAAAAAAGCTTTTCAGCAAGTGGGAAGAAGATATAAAACGGGGAAATGACATCATGATGGGACCTCACTCTCCCACCAAAAAAACTTGTTATCTGTAGCCAGGCACTCAGATGCTACAGAATTTGCTCTGAAGAGAACATCCAGGATACACACCTAAACATACTTAAAACCACCTTCACTAAACAAGAACACTCCATCAAGAAGTAGAATCACATCATGGACAGGGCCACACAAATACCATGGGGGAAGCGGCTTCAATACAGAAAAACAAACAAACCACTGACCACACAACCCTAGTTGTCACCTGACACCCAACACCGGAATCCACTGGGGTATCATCAAACAATTGCAACCCATATTTGATGGGCACCCACATCCTTAAAGAAATCTTTCTGGAACACCCTCTTCTGCCCATCAAACAACCCCCCAGCCTTGCCAAATTCATCATCAGAAGCAAGGGTCCAATAGACCAGGTCATACCAACTCAAAGTGGCACAAGGTCCTGCCAGAACAACAGATGCAAAACCTTCAGATATATATCCATAGCTCTGATGATCAATACCCCCCCACAACACACCTTTCAAAATCCATGGGGCCCATACATACCTATCACAACATGTGATGTACCTCATCCTGTGCATCAAATGCCCCAACAACAACTATGTGGGTGAAACCAGACAATCACAATGCTCTTGAATGAACGCTCACAGAAAAAATGATAAAAGACAAAAACGCCATATCACCTGTGGACGAACACTTTTCACAAAGTGATCACTCCATATCTGACCTCTCAGTCCTCATCCACAAAGAAAACCTGCATAACAACTTCAAAAAGTGAGCCTGAGAACTTAAATAAATACCTCTGCTAGACAGTAAATCAGTGGACTCAGCAGAGACACTGGCTTTATGGTTCAATACAACAAATTGTAACATGCCCCACTGTCTGCTAACCCTTAATTGCCCACTTCATTTTAAGTGGTGATTTGCAACATGTTAGCCCCTTATGCTTAACAGTGTGTCCCTCTCAACTTGTATTTAGCGCAGACTCTCTCATTTCCTTCCCCAGACCTGAAGAAGAGTTCTGTGAAGTTCAAAAGCTTGTACCTTCCACCAACAGAAGTTGGTCCAGTAAAAGAGACTACCTCACCTATCTATCCTGGGACCAACACAACTCCAGCAACACTGCAAATGCCTCAGTGAGCAGTTTCATTTCAAAGTTTCTATTTGACTTCATCATAGAGCAGTTTTTAAATGTTTCTCTTGGCATGACTTCAACCTAATCTCTGATCAGAGTAAAGCCACTCTGAGGAGAGAGCTGTTTGTGCCATTGGGGACTTGGATTTTAGAGATTGTTTACAAATTGAAATAATGGCTGTGATCTTACAAATATGTGACTCTTATTTTTACACAACTTTTTAAAGGTACATTATTGTTAAACATAAATCTGGTCCTGCTATTTCAAAATAACTATCCTGATATGCATCTGTTATATTATGTGGCCAAGATTTTTGAAAGTGACTAGTCATTTTGGGTATCTCAATTTTGGGGGACCCAATTTAAGACACCTTAAAGGAGCCTGGTTTTTCAGACTATGAATGCTCAACACTTTCTGAAAATCAGGCTTGCTTACACTATCAAACTGGGTACCCAGAAACTGAGGGAGACAGAAACATTAGCCACCTTTTAATATCTTGGCCATATACGAATATATGAATCTATTGTGTATGTGTACTGTATTTCTCTATCTTTCCTTACATACACATGTTCCCCCACTGCTACTCCAAGCTATGTCTCTCCATGTCCATGTGAGTGGCTCTCATGAGGAAGATGTGTCAACAGCACTCCACTTTCTCTATCCCGATTCCAAGTGTGAGATGTGGAATACTGAGCCCTGGAAGTGCAGGGGAAACACAGATTAGGGAAATGCTGAGTAGAGGTGGACTGGAAACATTTTGCTTATCCTGGGGAAAATTTTCCCCTCCCAAGTTGGGACACAGAGTCGGAATTGTGAAATTTTTCGCAAACTGACCATTTGAAAAAACATTCAGTTCAGGTCAATCAGAACATTTTTGTTTCAATTTTGACTTTTTTTTCTATAATTCACTTAAATTTTGAAATAAAACATCATTTGTAACTGAAAATATGGAAATTTTGGCTTAGAAAATGTTAAATGCACATTTCCACATTTTTCTAAACCTTTTTCCCCCAAAAAAATGTTCAAAAAGAGAAATTAATCGAAACTGACCCTTTCCCACACACAGGGTTGATATCAACAAACTGGCATTTTCCAAGACATTTTTTTTGGTTAAAAAATCCCCAAACACCTCTACTGTTGAGTCCCCCTCTGTTCAGCCGCCAAGCAGAGATTCTCAATCCCAGTAGCTATAGGGGAGGGATGCCAGGAACAAAGTAAGGTCAGTTAGCATTCTTCCTCCTCAGCATCCACAAAGGGAGAAAATGAAATTGATTAATGTTACCTCATACTGAAAAGTGGTGCCATCTTAAGTATGTCTTTTGATGATGAGTTGTTGCTAGTTGCTGTAAGTATGTTTATTAATGCGGGTTTATGTAAGAGTGACTAGATAAGGGTAAGATGCTGTGCTGTAATAGATGTGTCTATACGTCTAGATAAATAATAATAATGTGATGATGCCCTCCAGCGGAGGGCAATGAAAATGATTAGGGGGGCTGGGGCACATGGCTTATGAGGAGAGGCTGAGGGAACTGGGTTTATTTACTCTGCAGAAGAGAAGAGTGAGGAGGAATTTGCTAGCCGCCTTTGACTACCTGAACGGGGGTTTGAAAGAGGATGGAGCTAGGCTGTTCTCAGTGGTAGCAGATGACAGAACAAGGAGCAATGGTCTCAAATTGCAATGGGGGAGGTCTAGGTTGGATATTAGGAAAAACTATTTCACTAGGAGGGTGGTGAAGCGCTGGAATGGGTTACCTAGGGAGATGGTGGAATCTTCATCCTTAGAGGTTTTTAAGGCCTGGCTTGACAAAGCCCTGGCTGGTATGATTTAGTTGGTGTTGATCCTGCTTTGAGCAGGGGGTTGGGCTAGATGACCTCCTGAGGTCTCTTCCAACCCTAATCTTCTATGATTCTATGATATGCAGTCATGATGACACATCTAATACTGATGCCACATCATGGGTATGAACATCTCAAGATAATGCCACAGCTTACGTTGTGGCTCCCTGCAACTCTCCTTGGTGAAAGGGGCTCCTTTGCTATTAAAAGCTGAGTCCATCTGCCCAGAACCCAGTTCCAAGCCCAAGTGCACTGTGTACTGGCCCACTGGGCAGATATGTGGAGCAGTTTGAGAAAAGAATCTGCTTTCAGAGGCCACAGAATAACTCTTGAGCTGCTCCTTGGAGGCTACAGCAGCCCAGAGTCCCCTCATTTAGCATCTTGCTGGGGACGAATCCATATAGGAATGGATCTTCTGGTCCTGTCCTTATCCACCCTCACCCCGCCCTTGTTTGGCCCCTGGTGCAAGGAGCTGATGCAAAGTGGGCTCTGTGCCATGCAGGGAGTGAGTATCCCCTGCATGCCTCCTACTCACTCCATTAGCTTCCTCTCTCTGTCACAGCAGACCCTTACCAGGTCCTCTGCCAAGGAGTCCTCTATAGCCATGGAATTTAGGACTGGTTTATCTCCTGGTCAGAGGCAGATTGTTTTTGTGGGGCCCTGGGACAGAGCAAGTGGGGGCCCCTTCCCACCCCTTCTTCTTGCAGTCCCCCTGCCCATCCCACCCTCCTGGTGTTCCTGACAGGGAAATGGGGTCAGGGTGTGAGGGCAGCCATTTTTCCAGGGCCCCCCAATTGGCCGGGACCCCTGGGCACAGGTCCCGTTGGCCCAGTGGCTAATCCGCTACTGTTTCTAGTGTATATAGTAAGAAAATGGCATTGTCTGCCAAATGACTGGTCTGAGAAGGTAGGTGTACTATATTCTGTATGGTCACAGCTTTCCACGAGTTAGTTTGGGTGGCATAACCTAACCCAGCTAACCTTTGGCTTTCCTCTGGCACTAGTGAGTTACATGATCAAATTAATGTTGCTCTTCACCCTGATGACAGATTGGAAGGAAAAAAATGAAACCATGGTTCTCTGTTCATAGTCTGTCTGTACTCCCATACTCTGTTCTAGTAGTATAAGACAGGTTGATTTTTTTTTTAATTGAATGACCCATTGGTACAAGCATTTACCTTGACTGCATGCACAAAGCAGGCATTTCTGTGTATATTTAGTAGGATTTCATAAACAAGTCTGGTATTTATATGTGAACTTTGCCCTTTATGTGTCAAACTTTCCATTTGCATGTACAAATACCTAATCTGTGTATAAAAACAGAGATGTCCATTTTTGAAAAATAAATTGAGGCTATTAGGTATGAGAGTCAACACCCCATTGGGATGTATCAGGGCAGGGGTTTTTAGAGCTATTGTTCCTGACTGTCCTATGCACTCAGAGAGCTTGACGCTGGTGGATATGAGGAAGGTTTACTTTACAGCCTTAAAGGCTGCAAATTTTTACATTAAATTTTGCTAAAACCGATGGAACTCTCTCAGCAGTGTTGGTTCTTTGCACCACTGAGAACCAGCTCATCTTGCCTTTTGTTTTTACTGCTGTATGTTAGGATTTAGACAATAAGCTGTGAGGAGCTGGCATTTTTAAAGTTGTCACGCTCAGAGATCTTTAACAGAGACTTTGATCCCCAAAGTTATATATATATATATATATATAATATTTGTTTTAGATGATGAAAGGCCAGAATTTTACTTTTATATTTCAGCAATAAATGAGGATCCCTCTGAACTGTTTAAAATAGCAATTCTTATTAATTGTAGGTGAAAGATTAAAGGGGATTTAAATAAGGGAAGTTAAACTGATTACTTTAGTGTTGGACTGCATATTCCTTTTTTTCATTTTCTTTTTCCCAATTTTCATTTCTTGTCTCATGACAGTCCTCTCTTTGATAGCATCATTTCTGACCTCTTCCCAAGGGTTGTCTTACCAACTCCTGACCATGGCATCCTGGATGTATCCATCAGGGAAATCATGCAGAAAATGAATCTGCAGCTTGTTCTCTGGTACATCAAGAATATAATACAAGTCAGGCCATTTCTCTTCTAATTCTTTACAGCCTGAGTATGTCAACTGAGTTATTTGGTTTAAAAGTAAAATAAAAGAACTTGAAGCCATCCTATTATATTAATATTTGGAATGCATATGTAGCTTTTCTTCTAGTGATAGAATTGCTATTCTGTACCATTTAAACAACTTGATAAACACTTCTGGTGTGAAATCTTTACAAATGAAAATGGTTTCCCCCTGGAGGAAAAGAAAACTCCCTGTTTAGGTTTTCTTTATTTAGAGAAACTGCGATCTTGCCCTTTAGAAGAACTGCCTCCATTTTGTATAATTTATTGCATTTCATAACTTTTAGATTCATACCATAACTTCTTAGACTAAATTTCTACAAAGCCCTCCCTTTTGGGAGAAAATTTAAATCTTGTCCTTTTCGAGTGAAAAAAATTAGAATATGCACAGCTACTGCTTTTATGGGGAAATGAGCGATCCCTCTGGGTTCAATATTTCATCATTATATATAAATGCAATTTTTTTTACAAGAGCTACAAAATCATGCTAGTTCGGCATGGTTTTATGTTGGTAGGAAGCCCTCTAGGGGGTGAAACCTCTGCTTTGAAGGTACTTGCTGGGGTTCTTGAACAGCTGGAAGCAAACGGTCTAATGGATGAACATAGAGTGGAGTATGTTTTCATCAGGCCAAAAGCTATCACTATAGGACAGCTGTATGGCGGATTTGATCCAGTTTCACAGGAATGGAGTGATGGTAGGTGTTTCAGAAAGCAGAACAGAGCTCCTGTAGTGAAAACTACTAACCATTTTAATTATATTTGCATGTTTAGCCTATTTTGTAGTGCAGTTTTCCAGAAGGGCTTGCCATTTGATTTCTAAGACTCAGGAGATTTGTTTGGGTGGTGTTTTGTTTAATCAATAGCTGGTGATTTTTTTTCATTGTAAAATTAACTTAATTTGTTTAAACCCACTTTTGAATTTGATAGCTAAATGGTTAGAGGACAAATTTCACATAGCCTATTTTTAATGTGGCTAAGTGGACTAAAAATAGAGTGACTGGTTCAGACAAACTTCTAGCTACTGCTTGCTTTGGGTTAAGAGAGTAGTCATGAAAGTATCTTTGCAGTGCAGGAATAAAAATAATAAAAGTGATAGCCAATTATGGAAAATCCTGCTCTGATTTACAGCCTCTCCAGCCTCATGGAAGTAAGGGTGTTGCCTGCTGTCAAGGCTGATTTCCCCACTCTGGCACTTTGAGTGCAGAACGTGGGTACCCACAAGGATTTTAAAAATTAATACTGGCCACTCCAGGCTTGTATTAAACTCCCAGGGTTACAGCTTCTCTCTGACCTTGGATGCGTAGATCCTGCCACCACCCAAGGGCAAACCCCCTCCCTTTTTGAAACCCAGGAAGACGCACTTGGGAATTCTTCCCTGTGGGGTACCCACCCTCAAGCCCTTTCAGCCCCTCTCCGGGGAAGAGCTGAGAAAGATAACAAAGGAAATTAGCTGTTTCTCCAGCTAATTCAACAACATATGCACAAATCTCTTAGGACACCAAAAATCCAATCCTGTTCTTAAAAAAGATACATTTTATTAAAAACAAAAAGAAAGAATATACATCTGGAACTTAGGCTTTTGCTAGATATAAAAAACCCACTTACAAAAATTAAACATCAAGAATAACCTTTTTGAGGTCCAGCTTAAAGGTTACAAGCAAAACAAAAACATTTGGGGTTAGCACAGAGGAGTCCACAAGCCAATAAGAAATAAACAGAAATCAATCTAATTGTGTCTTTTTAGACATTTTCTGATTTATCAGTAGGTTTTAGGAATGATTTGATTATTTCCATACCTGACAAAAAGCTTTTTACAACATAGTCCCAGCCCTGTCTCTGCTCTGTCCCTTCTCTCTGGAGAACAACAACAGAACAGACAAAGAGAAGTTTTTCCCAATTTTAAAAAGTTCTAGCCCTCCCATTGGCTCTTTTGTTCAGGTGCCCATTCCTTTCCTTTTACCTGTGGACCTTACTGTGTAAAGCAAGTAGAGAACAGCTACTAAGAGGAATTTTATAGCTAACTGGCTGGCTGGATGTCCATAAAAGGGAGCTGCCCCCTCCCCCCTCATTTATCACACCTGCATTGAAAATCAGGGCAGAATTTGGCCACTGGATTGAGATTGAAATTTAAATCCAGCTTTTTACAGTTTTTAGATATTGAGAGGGGGAAATTTATGAACTCAATCGTTTAAAGAATATACATGCTTCTTTCCTGTAATACATCCTCTTTCTAGCACTGCAATGAATTGAGTACCATAAGAAGATTGTTTTGTACTATATTTTAATCTATATCTAAACTGACCAGTGACAAGGGAGCATGAGGAAGAAGCGGTACAGAGAGGATGGGAAATGAATATCTTTTTGAAGCAAAGACATTTAACAAACAAGAATTTCCAAAATGAAAACAAACATGTGGCTTGAATCAGCAGTGCACAGTCATGAATGTTCTCATTTTCATAATGCCCTAGAAGCAAATATGCCATATGAGAGAGAAGCATAGTATATGACTCAATGGCAAAGGCAAGACAAAAAGGTCCCATCATACAAACTGGATCCAGAAGTGTAAGACAATATTCAGTAATTAAGTTACAACATTAAACTATACAGTGATGGCACAGAAAAGAGAGAGGCAGATTAATAAGCCAAGGCCAGGGCGAGTGATTGTATTGTTAGCAGTGTTTTGCAATGGTACGACGAGTCTGTCAGATGGGCGGATTCAGGAAGACTGTTGCAGGTGGTAAGAGTTTGGGAGGGGAAAGTCTTTTAATGAGAATAACAGGATTGTCCAAAGGAACAGAGAGAGTGAGGCAGCGCTAGGTTAGTGGCGGGAGGAAAGCAGAGAGTCAGAGAAGGGATTTCACATTTAATGTTGTGTTGTAATTTTGTGCCACATCCATCTCTTCATCAGTGAAGGGCTCGGTCATGCTTTTGTAGAGCTAGCTGTTGAGGCTCACAGTATTTTCCCTAGCAATGTGTTGCCCTCACATAAGGAAGTGTAGACAATAACTGAAAACTGTCCCAGGCATGCAGGCAGAAAGACAAGATGTGAGAGGGTGTGGTTTAAATAGGTTTCAACTTTGTTAACTTAACTCCTCTGGGAACTATCCGGCAATAACCCATTCAGTGCAGGTCATCTCTCCTTCCCTAATCTGCTCACTTGGCAGAGGGTGGCTATCAGCCTGCCATCCCTAGGGTCTAGCCCATTCCTGGGACCCCACTGCCCTCCCCTAGTATGAGGGTTAAGGGGCTAGGGAAAGAGGGTTGTCTCCTCACTGTACCAGACATAAGCAGCCCCAGCCATGATCCCCAGTTTCTTTAGGAGATGCTTTCTCCTAAGTCCACTACCAGTTCCAGTTTATCAGGGAATCAGAGCCTCGTGGAACAAGTATCTGCACTGGACACCTACCAAATTGTGACAACTTGAACTATACCTCCTGACCTACCCACTGCATCCTTGGGCTGCTATGAGGAAGGCAAGAAAACCCACCCAGTCTGGCAGTGAGGGAAGAATTCCTTCCCAGGCCCTAAAAAGGTAACTAGTGCAATATCCACAGCAGAGCAAAAATCCCAGGGGTGGGAACCATTGATCTGGGCATGCAATGGTGTCTCACTGCAGGCAAAAGGCTTATATGACCCCTGCTTGTGTATGTAAGAGCCAATGGGCTTCTGCTGAGCCCTCCTCCAACCAGCCAATCTGCTTGGCCAATGCCAGCCCCACTGCCAGCTGCTCCTCCCTCAACCCACAAGGGACCTGGCTTTTTAGAAGGGTGGGAGGAAGAAGAAAGATGAAAGAAGAGAACCCCTTTTCCTCCTGCTAGGCCAGACAAAGACTCCACACCTTTGAGGCTGTATAGGTCCATTTGTACTCCCTTTGGACAGTTGGTTCCACTCATGGCTCTACCGCACACCCTACATCTGTGTTCACAATAATCATCTGATATATGCAGGTCAATATGATCATTAGTGTAATAGGTGTAGCTATCAGTAGAGATTGTTGCCTGATCTGAGGACTTCTTATCAAGCATAATGCAAACTACACTGACATGGACTGGGCAACAGAATGCCATGGGTGGGGGGCAGGGGAGAGAAGAGAATAACAAATCAGAAAAACAGATAAAATAAAGATAAAAAAGGAGACGGTGTGATCAATTTTTGATTGTTTAGTTTTAATGGGACTACTTGGAGTGCATAAAGTTAAGTAAGCGCTTAAGTCTTATTGGGACATTTTTGTTTACGCAGGTGCACATCTTGCCATACATACTTTTAATTTATTTAATAAAATGGACAGTACTGGATTTCATAGCACAGCAAGGTAAAACCTAGGGACTGGTACCAGTTTAGTGGGGTTGTAGATTTCCTGAGTATTTTAGGATGGAACAAATGTAAAGAGTATCTTATTTAAAATATTTTACATATTAAAAAACAAGGTGGGGGGGGGCATGAAAGGATAAGCGAAAACATAAAACATATAAAAACATTCACCAACAGATGAACTGTTGTTTTGCTAACTTGACTTTTTCCTGTGTGTGAAATGTTTTAGATCAGATATCAGGTTTTGCTTTAGGAAAGTGGTAAAATTAAATTACACATGCTATGTTGTTGGTAAAAGTTAATAGAAATTTTAATGAAAGTGCAAACTATATAGGGTTTGAACTCAATATCCTTGAAATATAAGGACTTTATCCCCCCCAGCGACACAGCTTTTGGTAACATCCAAAAACATGAAACGTGTTTGTCAAGGGATCAGGAAGAGCAGAGTTAATACTCTACATGAAATGCTCCTTCTTATTAAAAAAAATTGCATTAATTAAATGCAATTAAATTAAATTAAGAGTTGAAAATGTAGTGATCCAGTTGTTATTATTTTTCCTAGTGTAGACTACATTTTAGTAGAGCAATCACCTCCTCTCCAAACATCTCAGTTATGATTGCACAACATCCCTGGAGCAACTGCAATAAATGTGTACATAGAAAAGTAATATTAGGAAAGTATTTACATATTTTAATACACTAAGATTTGTACATCTTCTGTCACTGTCACACTGTTGGTGCTATAAAATAATAAATTGTGCAACTTCAATGAAGGATCAAATGGTGTCTGCAATATGTTCCATATTCAGCACATTTACAGCCACAAAATATTGAAGTGGCTGCTTCCGTGAGCTGCTCAGAGCAAAAAGCAAGGGAACAGGGCAAGGTGTGTGGGCACAAATCTTGTCCCCTCCCCGACAGAATCATCATGGGGGAAATCTGTGGAACAGAACCTCAGCTGGTGCAATTGTGTAACTGGCAAATGGTGTAGCTGACGGATATTCCCCTGAGACCAAATCTATGTTTCCCACCTGCTATGCAGAAAAAATCCCCGCTGGAGACAATTTGGACCTATAGGTCCATATAACCTGAAATACAGTTTGGACATATGGCTCAGTTGCCTGCAGCTAAAATATCAAAATAGAATTGTATGATGTCTCATTTAGATGACGGGGATGCTGTTAACATGTTGCAAGAATAATAGCTTAGTACCGTGTACTGAAGCAGACAGGAGATGTTTCTTCTTATGTTCTATTCATAGCTTTTTTATTTAAATTTTAAAATACACTTTTCAAACTCAATTCTGCCAATCTATGCAGGATGGCTACATTTCAAGGACTATTTATTTATTTAGCTCTATTCAAGTCCTGATCTGTAAAGCATTTAAGCACATGTGTAAGGCCTATAGGCTCCAATAGTACATAAGCATATGCTTAAAATTAAGCACGTGTTTAAATGCTTTGATGAATAGGGATGCACTTAAATATGTCCTTAACGTTAAGCATGTGCTTAAATGTTTTTGGGCCCAAAATGTGCTATCCAATATTCTAGGTCAGCAGTTTTCAAACTGTGGGTTGGGTCGGGATCCTTTTAATGGAGTCACCACGGCTGGCGTTAGACTTGCTGGGGCCTGGGCTCAGGCTTTGGTTTCAGCCCTGGGCGGCGGGATTCCGGTTACAGGCCTCCTTCCCACCCGGGGCTGAAGCCCTTGGGCTTTGACTTTGGCCCCCCTCTGGCCCTGGCTCAGGCTTCAGTCCCCCTCCTGGGGTCATGTAGTACTTTTTGTTGTCAGAAGGCGGACACAGTGCAATGAAGTTTGAGAGCCCCTGCTCTACGTGCAAATATGGCTTTTTAAAGCTCATGGAAAACATTTAATTGGATCAATATCCACAGAAAAATTCCTCTTCAGCCCACCAAGAACTGTACATAGACATTGCATGAAGAAGATGCAGATGATGACTGGAAACTGGAAATTAAATGGCTTTTGAAAAACCTGCCTTGGAAGTTCTGTTCCTTCACACAAATTTCTCAATGAGTATTGCAGTAAATTCCCCTGTGTGATTTAAAAGAATTGGCTATTTTGTGTGGAGAAGGGAAGAAACTGCTTCAGTGCAGCAATGTAATTCATCAGGGGAAATTTACATGGATGCAGAGGGCCAACACAAGAGTGTCCACACGATTTAAAGTCTGCAGTAGGGGGATAGACTGTGGAGCAGCAATGGAGGGGAGGTCTCTGCACCCCTGTACATTGCGGAAGTAGTCTCCATGCTGTCCCTGTAAGGGTCAGTGTGGACAGTGGCACTGGAAATGGGGTCAAGGTTGGCCATGAGATCCAAAATCATGTGAACCCAGTAGTCCCCATGTCCTGTGAAAGTGAAGCCGAGGGGCTGAAACCAGTATTCCAGCCTATGGACTGGTCCCAGGATTGTCTCTACAGTGCCACCTCCTTACATGCACACTTCTCATGTCTAAAGACCGATTGTGCAAGCTTTGTACAAGTGAAATGAATGTCCTGCTAGCTGCACAATTATCAATTTCTTTCACAGGAAACAGAGATGAGCTAAACTAATTCAGAAAAGTCCCAGTTCCTCTGAATGTGGGTATAGGGCTGGATACTCCCACAAAGCACAGGGTAGATCCTGAGAGGTGTTGAGTACCAACAACTCCGAGCAAAGTCAATGGGAATTGTGGATGCTCATTACCTTTAAGGATTCAGGTTTCTCATCTGCAAGAGAACGCTATAGTGTTCTGCTGTTCACATTAACTCTAAGTGAGGTTTTGTAAAGGTTTTCCCATATGCCCAAACCCCCTTGTTCTGTTCTGTTATCACTGTGACTTTCCAGAATGGCCAGCAGCAATTTCAGTTTATCGCACACTGTGAGTAAAACAACATTGCTTGTCTGGCATCTGTTGAAATAAACAACATGAAAATGTTTTCCTTTACAGTGCTACTTAACAGTGCTTCTCATTTTTTAAATCAGTTAAGAGATATCTGGAATCGGAATAGATGAGTCTCTCTCTCATCATCTGTAAAAACAACAAGAAGCATTGATAAGGAAGGCAAAATTAGAGCTGTGCAAATAACAGATTTTTCAGTTCACTGGCAATTCTGAAAAATAGGGGAAAATGTTTGTTTTGTATCAACCCAAAAATATTTTTTAATTATTTTTTGGGGGACAAAACACAGTTGAAAAAAATTGCTGCTGATTGAATGAAACTTTCCATTTTGATTTTTAACATTTTAAAACACTTTTTAATTTTTCAAATAAAATTAAAGGAAATAGCAAAACATAAAGTTGTTCTGAATAGAAAAACCGAGATGTTTCATTCTAAAAATGTTAAAATAAAACGTTGAGACTTTTTTGGAATTTTGTTTTAAGTTTTAATTTTGACCAAAACAATTCACTGAAATCAGCACAAATTCACAAGCGTTTCAGTTGAACCAAATCTATGTTTTTCTCTGAGAGACTCAGGAGGCTTGTGGCTGGACACTGAATGGCAGGAAGGCCTTCTGGCCTGATGCAGCTACACTTTCTCAATTGGCTCTGGGTACTGTTGCCCTGGAAAGGAGGGGTATGTTACCCCAGAATTTGATCAAGCTAATTGCAACCATATTCTGTGCATTCCGCCACCATGAATTAATAAAATAGAATGCCACCTAGTTAAGGGTTAATTTGAACAAGCAAGGCTTCTGGCGGCAAGGTCAAATACTAACTGCAGGCTTACAGTTTCTGCTAATCAGAATGGAAGGAGGGGAGAAAAGAGTCAACAAACTGAGACTGAAAGAAAATAGGTGGATGGAGACTTTGAGTTTAGGCACCTTTGATGTTGAAGCTTATTATGACTAGGGCCCTACCAAATTCACGGCCATGAAAAATGTGTCCCGGATCGTGAAATCTGGTCTTTTGTGTGCTTTTGCCCTATACGATACAGATTTCACAGGGGAGACCGGCGTTTCTCAAATTGGGGGTCCTGACCCAAAAGGGAGTTGCAGAGGAGTCACAAGGTTATTTTAGGGGGGTAGCAGTATTGCCACCTTACTTCTACGGTGCCTTCAGAGCTGGGTGGCCGGAGAGCAGCGGCGGTTGGCCGGGCGCCCAGCTCTGAAGGCAGCACCCCACCAGCAGAAGCACAGAAGTAAGGGTGGCAATGCCGTACCAGGCCACGCTTACTTCTTTGCTCCTGCCTTCAGAGCTGGCCAGCCAGCGAGTGGCAGCTGCTGACTGAGGGCCCAACTCTGCAGGCAGCAGCACAGACGTAAGGGCGACAATACCATACTAGGCCATCCTTACTTCTGTGCTGCTCCTGGCAGCGGCTCTGCCTTCAGAGCTGGGCTCCCAGCCAGCAGCTGCTGCTCTCCAGCTGCCCAGATCTGAAGGCAGTGCTGCCTCCAGCAGCTGTACAGAAGTAAGGGGAGTAGTACCGCAACTCCCTCTGCAATAACCTTGTGACACCCACCCACTCCCCACAACTCCTTTTTGGGTCAGGACCCCTACAATTAAGACACTGTGAAATTTCAGATTTAAATAGCTGAAATCATGAAATTTACTATATTTAAAATCCTATGGCCATGAAATTGACCAAAATAGACTGTGAATTTGGTAGGACCCTAATTATGACTAAGATTATTAGGAATGTTTTGTTGATAAGTAGTTTATTGAAGTTAGGAGAGGTGACGACTCAGTAGTGGTCACTATGAGCTGGATGTTTTGTATAAGTTAGTTATAAAAAAACTAGATAATACAGTGTACTTTGGAGCAGTTCTCTGAAGCTATCTTGAGAGATTTTTTTCCTGACACTAAACTCCCTGGTGGAGAAGCAACCAGCCATTGCTGAACTGCTGCTAATTACTCAATACCATCTGATGTTCTAGGTGATTATTTAGGATGTGCTAAAGCTATTGCTTATGTCTGTTTGTGCTTAAATCTAATAAATAGTAGTTTTAGCTAAGAGCACGCTTACTTGTATTAATCTTTCATCAGCCAGAAGTGCTGTGTGCCCATTGATTTATCCCTGACGCCGTATGCAGTGAAACGGTTAAATTACCACTGCTTTGCGTTCTGAAAACCATGGATAACACATCTGGTGAGACAGTTGCCGGGAGTGATGGAGGGGGGGACAATTGATACAATTAGTTTGTTTGTTTGCAATAGTGGAGGGGGACAGCAGAACAGGGTCGCAACCTGTAATTTTCCATGTTGTAGCCCGTGAATTGATTTACGGTCACATTCCATTACTGATTCAGGGCTCAGGCTGACAGCCTGGTTGGGTTAGAAGATATGTCAGAAGGAAAGGGAACATCTGGAAAGAAAGAAAAGCTGGAAATGATAGCAGCTTGGCAGATTTTATACAGGAGCATGATAATGGTCTCTGGAAGCCTGGAAGCTTTACTGGTCCTGGAGCATTCCTGCAGCTCTATAAGCAGATGGTAGTGATGCTAGTAGATAAAAGAGATAAAGCAGTTAAAGGCAGAAATAGAGGAGTTAAAGAAAGAGAACATTGAGAAAGACAAAGAAATATACAGCCTGAGGGCAGCTCAGAGAGTGGCACTGCAGAAGCAGTGGTGTGACAGTGAGCAAGAGAATAACAGGTTGCAGCAGAAGTGTGTGGATTGAAACAGCAGACAATGGAGAGTGAAGAAATTGTTAGGGCCTTACTAAAGAATTCCCAGGATAAGACCTAGGCAGATGACAGGGAATGTAAGAGACAAAGTTGTGCTCTCAGAACCATGTTGGGAGAGCAAAAGGGAGGTTGCAATTTGAGAGAGTCGTAGCCTAGGAAGGGGCGGACAGGTCAGAGGAGGATGTCTACTCGTATCCTTCTCAGTATGAGAGGAGCTTCCTTTTTCCTTGGGCTCTTCTGGGCAGTCCCCATATGGACCCTTACTTGAAACACTGGAAGAGCTGCAGACACCCACGCCCATAGCCCCCACGGTAAGGAATATTGGTCCACCACAGAGGTAACCAAGCAGGGGAAGAATGGGTAGAGGTCAGGTCCTTCACCCCTGACCAGGCTAGTGCCACAGGAAAATTGGTTGGCCCATTAACCCAGAGCACAGCCTTGGGATGGCTGGCAAGGATAGCTGGCACCCCGTCTCACTCCGGCAGCAACTCCCACTCTCCTCTCACATCGAGGACAGGGGATAAGGGTATGGGTTTGCAGATTCTTTGGCCCACGGAGCCTACTTCTAGATTTGTTGTTGCTGTCTGTACTTTTCTTGGCTTAGGTTTTCCTTTCTCCCTAAGTCATTCTATACACACACACACTACCCCCTTCTTTCACTCCCTCTCTCTATGTTTCTTGTCTCTTCCCCTTCTATCCGCTTCCTCTCTCCCGCTCCCGCTCTGTCTGCTTATTCCTCTCCCCCACCACTTTTTTTTTCTTTTTGTGTGCTTTTTGTTTTGAAAGTTAAGCCACAGTTGGCTTTACTGAAAGTATTTTATTGAAATTGGAGTATCCC
Organism: Eretmochelys imbricata; assembly: GCF_965152235.1. Classification (NCBI taxonomy): domain Eukaryota; kingdom Metazoa; phylum Chordata; order Testudines; family Cheloniidae; genus Eretmochelys; species Eretmochelys imbricata. The sequence continues at coordinate 275,088,997 of NC_135572.1, read as the reverse complement.
ACTCATATAATCTCAAGTCATATTGTTTACCACATCGATAATCCACACCTGCATTTGCATGCCAGGGCCAAGGAAATATTACTCTGAAGGGCACCAACAGCCTGTAGGAGGCAGAGGTGGTCCTCTTCTTGGGATTGCTCCTATTACTCTAAACCTGTGCCACCCCATCCTGTATGGAGCTTAGTGGATCTCAGGATACCTTCAGGAGTTGCTAAATCCTTTAGGTGTTGACCCATTGTGTTCATTTAGTCGCAACCACCTCCTCATTTATGCTATGTGTTTGGACATATTGCTGTTGTCTATGTATACATTTCTAAGGCACTGATTCACCACAGCAATCAGGAACAGTGGGGGGGAGGGATAGCTCAGTGGTTTGAGCACTGGCCTGCTAAACCCAGGGTTGTGAATTCAATCCTTGAGGGGGCCATTTAGGGATCGGGGCAAAAATTGGGGATTGGTCCTGCTTTGAGCAGGGGGTTGGACTAGATGACCTCCTGAGGTCCCTTCCAACCGTGACATTCTATGATTCTATGAACAGAGCTGAAAGCTGATACTGAAAAGTCCATGAAGGCCAAATTCAGAGGATCCTCTTAGGAAAGGAAATATTCCCAAACAGGCTTCTAGCCATGGAAGTAGACATCAGACATTAAAATCCTAATATTATTATATACACAAAAGCCATTTGGGTAACTTCTCAAGATTTCTAAAATGTGCAAGGTAAAAATTTGCTCTCCCTTCATGGCCTATACAGTAGTATTTGTGCTAAAAAGACATGAGCTGGTTTCATAGACAAAGGAATAAGAAAAACAGTTCCTTTAAAAGAAAATGCTTTAAAATATTTCTAAAATACATTTTCTGCAAAATATGTGGTATATACAGAATACCTTATTCAGGAATAATGTGGCTATCCAGAAACTGGGACTGGCAGCCAGGACTGGAGACTAGGACTGGCTGGGCAAGGAGACTGAGACTTGGAGGTGGGTCAAGGGGAAAGGACAGGAGTGGGGACTGGGAACAGTCATGGGAGAGACAGATTGGATGAGGATCCAGTTGTGTGTGAGACTGGGATTGATTCAACAAGGAGGCTGGCGGCAGTGGGGACTGGAAAGAGGAGCCTAGGGACAGAGGGAAGGGAGACAGGTACTCAGATGGGGAGCCTGGGACTGGGATGAGAAGCTGGGGCGTGGAAGGGAGAGGACTGAGAGAGAGAGAAAAAATGCTGAAGGGGAAAATAAGCAGCTAAAACCAGAAAATAATCAAAAGAATGGGGGAAATTGCTTGATAAGAGACAAGGAGGGTGGACTTAGAGAAAAAATATGTAAAATTGTAAAAAAGCTTCTCTGGGAAAACACAAACACCAAAAGCACCTGAGAAAAGGAGAAAGAGACACAAGAGAAAAGAAAAAGTGAACTGAACAGAGGGGGTTGGGGAAAAAAACAAAGTATACATAATTTATTCAATAGAAGGTTTGCTGCCAAAATGTTGTGATGAAATATACACATAATTGAGCAATAAGGCATGACAGAATGCGATTAAGGTCTAATAATTACACAACTTGGTGTTTGTTAGGTACGAGGACAAAGGCTGAGGCTTGCTGACTGCCAAGGTTTCTTTATTTGGTTTACAGATTTCTGCATTTACTCTGCTCTTTTTTCAGCATTACCCTCCTCCCCAGTTTCTACACCCTCTGTGCTCTTTTTGTGTACACCTGCTTCCCTATTAAATCGTACATGGGCAGTGCCATTAGCTTCTTCCCATTGCACTGCAGCCATTACACTCTTCTTTGCACATTCCAATAGAGATGTGTATGAGACACCCCCATGGATCTTTATTTGTCTATCTCACTATATATATATCACACGCATAAAAACTATATTAAGAGAAAATGATTAAGGTTGCGATATTAAGCACTCAAAAGTTAGGAAATGTCCAATACTTCAGAAGAGATTAGTTTCTGTTTGGGAATCACTAAGAGGACATGGTGAAAATGATGGAAGAAAAAATCAAGCTGGTGGACTGTGTGAAGAAGATTAAGAACAAAACTGCAAATGAGGCTGAATTCGTAACTTGCTCTGTGTCTATTTAGCTGAGTCTGTTTGCAAAAGTTCAGCTGTCATCCAGTGGAAAAGCAGACAAGTTTGAGATAAAATTGAGAATTAGCAATGTGCAAAATGGGAATGCTGGAGCATTCTAAACAAGGAACCGCTATTTATTTATTCTAAATGAGAGCTATCAACTTGAAGAGCAAATTGAACCTTTATTGTCTGAGCCTGATGGCTTCCCTGAAAAAGTCTTCAATTTGTGAGCATAAATACATTAGATTTTGAGGCACTATACTGGTACTATAATGATGGGGGCCCTATAAGTATCAAGGCTACATTGAGCAATAGATTTTATTCCTCCAAAATCTACACTCGCACGTTAGAATCTATGAACTTGGAAAATATGATTCTGGAGTGCATACTGATGGTTTTTCTGACCTTTAATTCCCTATATATCAACATTTAGCCCTATTATAAATTGAATCTACTGAAAAGAAAAAATAGACCAGAGCTGGAAAGTTTGAATGTGGAACGGAATCAGAATTTAAACTTACTCAGAGGTCCTGGAAAAAGAAAAGGAGTACTTGTGGCACCTTAGAGACTAACCAATTTATTTGAGCATGAGCTTTCGTGAGCTACAGCTCACTTCATCGGATGCATACCGTGGAAACTGCAGCAGACTTTATATACACACAGAGAATATGAAACAATACCTCCTCCCACCCCACTGTCCTGCTGGTAATAGCATATCTAAAGTGATCATCAAGTTGGGCCATTTCCAGCACAAATCCAGGTTTTCTCAACCTCCACCCCCACACACAAATTCACTCTCCTGCTGGTGATAGCCCATCCAAAGTGACAACTCTCTACACAATGTGCATGATAATCAAATTGGGCCATTTCCTGCACAAATCCAGGTTCTCTCACCCCCCTCCCAAAAACCACACATACAAACTCACTATCCTGCTGGTAATAGCTCATCCAAAGTGACCACTCTCCCTACAATGTGCATGATAATCAAGGTGGGCCATTTCCAGCACAAATCCAGGTTTTCTCACCCCCCCACCCCCATACACACACAAACTCACTCTCCTGCTGGTAATAGCTCATTCAAACTGACCACTCTCCAAGTTTAAATCCAAGTTAAACCAGAACATCTGGGGGGGCGGGGGTAGGAAAAAACAAGGGGAAATAGGCTACCTTGCATAATGACTTAGCCACTCCCAGTCTCTATTTAAGCCTAAATTAATAGTATCCAATTTGCAAATGAATTCCAATTCAGCAGTTTCTCGCTGGAGTCTGGATTTGAAGTTTTTTTGTTTTAAGATAGCGACCTTCATGTCTGTGATTGCGTGACCAGAGAGATTGAAGTGTTCTCCGACTGGTTTATGAATGTTATAATTCTTGACATCTGATTTGTGTCCATTTATTCTTTTACGTAGAGACTGTCCAGTTTGACCAATGTACATGGCAGAGGGGCATTGCTGGCACATGATGGCATATATCACATTGGTGGATGTGCAGGTGAACGAGCCTCTGATAGTGTGGCTGATGTTATTAGGCCCTGTGATGGTGTCCCCTGAATAGATATGTGGGCACAGTTGGCAACAGGCTTTGTTGCAAGGATAAGTTCCTGGGTTAGTGGTTCTGTTGTGTGGTATGTGGTTGTTGGTGAGTATTTGCTTCAGGTTGCGGGGCTGTCTGTAGGCAAGGACTGGCCTGTCTCCCAAGATTTGTGAGAGTGTTGGGTCATCCTTTAGGATAGGTTGTAGATCCTTAATAATGCGTTGGAGGGGTTTTAGTTGGGGGCTGAAGGTGACGGCTAGTGGCGTTCTGTTATTTTCTTTGTTAGGCCTGTCCTGTAGTAGGTAACTTCTGGGAACTCTTCTGGCTCTATCAATCTGTTTCTTTACTTCCGCAGGTGGGTATTGTAGTTGTAAGAATAATTGATAGAGATCTTGTCGGTGTTTGTCTCTGTCTGAGGGGTTGGGGCAAATGTGGTTGTATCGCAGAGCTTGGCTGTAGACGATGGATCGTGTGGTGTGGTCAGGGTGAAAGCTGGAGGCATGCAGGTAGGAATAGCGGTCAGTAGGTTTCCGGTATAGGGTGGTGTTTATGTGACCATTGTTTATTAGCACTGTAGTGTCCAGGAAGTGGATCTCTTGTGTGGACTGGACCAGGCTGAGGTTGATGGTGGGATGGAAATTGTTGAAATCATGGTGGAATTCCTCAAGGGCTTCTTTTCCATGGGTCCAGATGATGAAGATGTCATCAATATAGCGCAAGTAGAGTAGGGGCTTTAGGGGACGAGAGCTGAGGAAGTGTTGTTCTAAATCAGCCATAAAAATGTTGGCATACTGTGGGGCCATGCGGGTACCCATAGCAGTGCCGCTGATCTGAAGGTATACATTGTCCCCAAATGTAAAATAGTTATGGGTAAGGACAAAGTCACAAAGTTCAGCCACCAGGTTAGCTGTGACATTATCGGGGATAGTGTTCTTGACGGCTTGTAGTCCATCTTTGTGTGGAATGTTGGTGTAGAGGGCTTCTACATCCATAGTCTACAGCCAAGCTCTGCGATACAACCGCATTTGCTCCAACCCCTCAGACAGAGACAAACACCTACAAGATCTCTGTCAAGCTTTCTTACAACTACAATACCCACCTGCGGAAGTAAAGAAACAGATTGATAGAGCCAGAAGAGTTCCCAGAAGTTACCTACTACAGGACAGGCCTAACAAAGAAAATAACAGAACGCCACTAGCCGTCACCTTCAGCCCCCAACTAAAACCCCTCCAACGCATTATTAAGGATCTACAACCTATCCTAAAGGATGACCCAACACTCTCACAAATCTTGGGAGACAGGCCAGTCCTGGCCTACAGACAGCCCCGCAACCTGAAGCAAATACTCACCAACAACCACATACCACACAACAGAACCACTAACCCAGGAACTTATCCTTGCAACAAAGCCCGTTGCCAACTGTGCCCACATATCTATTCAGGGGACACCATCACAGGGCCTAATAACATCAGCCACACTATCAGAGGCTCGTTCACCTGCATATCCACCAATGTGATATATGCCATCATGTGCCAGCAATGCCCCTCTGCCATTTACATTGGTCAAATTGGACAGTCTCTACGTAAAAGAATAAATGGACACAAATCAGATGTCAAGAATTATAACATTCATAAACCAGTCGGAGAACACTTCAATCTCTCTGGTCACGCAATCACAGACATGAAGGTCGCTATCTTAAAACAAAAAAACTTCAAATCCAGACTCCAGCGAGAAACTGCTGAATTGGAATTCATTTGCAAATTGGATACTATTAATTTAGGCTTAAATAGAGACTGGGAGTGGCTAAGTCATTATGCAAGGTAGCCTATTTCCCCTTGTTTTTTCCTACCCCCGCCCCCCCAGATGTTCTGGTTTAACTTGGATTTAAACTTGGAGAGTGGTCAGTTTGGATGAGCTATTACCAGCAGGAGAGTGAGTTTGTGTGTGTATGGGGGTGGGGGGGTGAGAAAACCTGGATTTGTGCTGGAAATGGCCCACCTTGATTATCATGCACATTGTAGGGAGAGTGGTCACTTTGGATGAGCTATTACCAGCAGGATAGTGAGTTTGTGTGTGTGGTTTTTGGGAGGGGGGTGAGAGAACCTGGATTTGTGCAGGAAATGGCCCAACTTGATTATCATGCACATTGTGTAGAGAGTTGTCACTTTGGATGGGCTATCACCAGCAGGAGAGTGAATTTGTGTGTGGGGGTGGAGGGTGAGAAAACCTGGATTTGTGCTGGAAATGGCCCAACTTGATGATCACTTTAGATAAGCTATTACCAGCAGGACAGTGGGGTGGGAGGAGGTATTGTTTCATATTCTCTGTGTGTATATAAAGTCTGCTGCAGTTTCCACGGTATGCATCTGATGAAGTGAGCTGTAGCTCACGAAAGCTCATGCTCAAATAAATTGGTTAGTCTCTAAGGTGCCACAAGTACTCCTTTTCTTTTTGGGAATACAGACTAACACGGCTGTTACTCTGAAACCTGTCAGAGGTCCTGGGTGTTCATATTGGTGGATGCAGCTCAAATTATTTTATAAATAAGCCTGAGTCACAGAATTCAGATCCAGAGCTGGATTTGGACTTCCCCAAAGGTTTTGATTGGTGGTTTATGGATTTGATCATCTGGTTTGGGTTTAAAAGCCATAATGTTATTCATACAAGTGAACGGGAGAGACCCAGGCTTTTGTATAATTATCTTGTAGCTATCACAGCTTTCAGCTGAAAGCAGGGGACAATCCTATTTCTTTCTCAACACTAAGGATGCAATGACATTTGTGCAATCTAAGTAACTGGTGGGAGTGACGTTTTCTAAAAAGCCATCAGATCAAGGAGAGGACTCAGACTGAATTCTAACCAATGAAAATTGTTTTCCTTCTTTCCAGTTCATGGGAAATTTTCATGTAATTTGCAACAGGTAGCCGTGGATGAATGGATAAAATACAATTTCAGGGGGACCAGATTTTTCTAGCTTGTCCTGGCTAATATTTGTTTTCTGTACAATCTCTCTCTCATGTAGGCTCCTAAAATGAGATGATATCTTTCCCCAGATGGAGGTAGGAGGAAATTATTTTCCTTAGTAACAAACATATGCATAATGTTTAAATGTTTCTTAAGTTATCATAGCAAGTCAAACTAGGGGGGAGGGATAGCCCAGTGGTTTGAGCATTGGCCTGCTAAACCCAGGGTTGTGAGTTCAATCCTTGAGGGGGCCATTTAGGGATCTGGGGCAAAAATTGGGGATTGGCCCTGCTTTGAGCAGGGATTAGACTAGATGACCTCCTGAGGTCCCTTCCAACCCTGATATTCTCTGAAATGCATGGGGCCAGAGGTCAGGCCCAATATTAGAGCCAGATTCTTAAAAGAGCTCAACACCCAGCAGTCCCCACTACTGCAATCTTTTGAAAATCTGTCCCAGATTGTGGGTGTTGAGCTAGTTTTGAATTCTGGCCTTAATATGTTGTTAGTATGTGAGGAAACCATGGTCATTGACAGTGGGAAGGGAACTTTACTATCTGCAGTCAGTTTTACTCCTGCTTTGTGTTGTTAAGGTTTGTTTAGTAGTGTTGGGCCAAATTCACTAGGGGTTTAGGCTGGGATTTTTAAACGAGCCTAAGTGAGTTAGGCACTCAACACCCATTGAAATTCAGTGGCAGTTGGATGCCCAAGGCTTGATGGTGACATAAGTGACAAGTGGTGCGTAAATGGGTCCAAATACAGTAAATGTGGTGGTAGTATAATTTGCAACAATTTCGTGGGGGTAAAATAGGCCATTTCTCTGATGGTGTAAATTGGTGCAGCTCCATTGAATTCAGTGCTGTTTTACCCATTTGCAGCCGTAGAGATTTTGACCCAATGAGTACAATTTACAAGCAAATGGAGAGAAAGGGGTATAACAGGAAAATGAGCTAAGAGGAAGGCATAAGTTAAAGGGTGAGGAGGGCCTGTTTCGTTATACACCCTGCTGTAAGTTGCTTTACCAGCTACACTCCCATAGTGAGTTAGTTACCCTAGTTGGACTGTATACATTGCATGCTGCATAGTGAACTTGCCAGTCTTGGGATATTTTAAGGGTGCGTCTGTACAGAGACTTAGGGTATGTCTACACTGCAATCAGACACCTGTGGCTGGCCTGTGTCAGTTGACTTGGGCTCGTGGAGCTCAGGCTCATGGGGTTGTTTAATTGAAGCATAGACGTTCAGGCTCATGTCGCTATCCTAGCTTCCCTAACCTGCATATTCACCTTACACTTACACCTGACAGCAGCAGTACTTGTCTCCAGCACCCACGCTTCATCCTGTCTGGCAGCATGGACATTTCTTGCCTGCTTTATTATAAGGTGATTGCTCCCTTCCTATTATTCTCCCTGTTAATGAAGCAGGACTGAAGGGTGCTCAACACTTCCCCGTCCGCTCCCAAGAGCAATGAGCTCTCCTAGTGAGGCTTCTCTTGCCCCTCAGAGGGTGCCATGGGACTGCCTGACCCTGCTAGTGCTAGAGGTAGGCCTACGGGGCTCCTTCTCAAATAAGAACCAGGTGTGGTCTCTGCAGTCCCCCAAAGCACTTGTTTTTGGGTGCATGACTCTCATAGTGGGCAGTTCTGATCGCAGTTTTCCTTAGTATTTTATTAAGTGAGCACCAAGGAGAATGCAGTAGTTTACATAGAATGAGAAAAGAACCTGTTTCTGCACCTCACCTTTCCCTGCGTTACACTCAAAGTTATACAAAGATGCTCTGGAAAATCCAGCAAGTTCAACCTCCATTATTTTCCTGTGGTGCCTCCCTGCCCTGATATTGGTGCCACAAGGCAGAGTGCCAAGAAATCCATCAGTCTGGCAGCTGTGGGCTTTTTCACACTGATCCAGTAAATATTTGCTGGGCCATTTGCGCCATCTGCCACACAAATGTCAGTCAAGGGGAGGATAGAAGACACCTGGGGATAGCCATGTTGAAACACCATTTAAAATGGAAATACCAGTTCCAGTGGCTGTGAGAACAAAGATGCCAAGGCAAGAAGTGAGGAGGAGGTGAAGTCACAAATGATACAATTCCTGACTCCTAGAGGATCTTCCACATTCATTTTTCCGTCATCCCCTCCCTCCTTCCTGCTTTATAGCTCCTGTGAAAATGAATACGGTGGTGTAAAATAGCTCTAAACCTTTCCACAGACATCAGTGAATTCAGGGAATCAAGGACACAGGATCATGGCTCTGCACTTGGGATGGGCAAACTAGTATGGATAATGAATGGGGGGGAAACAGAATCTTTGTCCAAAACTAACAACAAAACCGGCTCTTCTGTGGTTTGAGAACACTTTGGTTATCACTTTTGTTACCATCTTATTTTCTCTTTCAAATACGTTTGGATGTTGCTGCATTTCCAGCCACAGCCAGGAGGAGTGGATATATTGCTCAGTGAGCTATTATTCTGACGTGGCTAGTATGGCCACAGCAAAGAAACATTAAAAGTCATGTGAGAGACTGATTCCCATTTTGCTTTCCAGGCCAAAGAGGTTCAGATACATTGAAACATGCTGAAGGTAAATATCTGTGGTCTGATGTGCCTCTCACTTATACTGATTTTAACCTCTGTCCATCTCCTTGGATTTGAAAGGAGTCAGTCCTGAGTCACACTTGTATAAAAGACAGAAGGATCAGGACACAGAACTTTAGAATGCTTATCCTCCTAATGGAACCAACCTTTTTGGAGTTTGTTAGATACATACAAGATTAATTAATATTCACAAAAGTTTTAGCGATTATATATGCCCCAGGGAATAGTGAAATCCCATGAGCGTTGGAGGAATACACTGTGGTAGGGAGGAAGGAAACAAGAAGCTATTATATCTTGAAAAGTGCTTGTATCTCACACTGATGGATGCAATATAAAAACCTAGGTAGACTAATTTTGTGATGGATTATGTTTTCTCTTTCTGTAAAACACAAGGCAAACCAGTGAAATGCAGTATGTTAGGCACCCACCACTCTGTTGCTGCTGCTTGACTTAGAATTGTTCAAGTGATTGAGAAATTGCTGAATTTCACTTTGCCCCACTGAAGAATTCTCACGACATTTGCCATAGTAGCAAATCATGGTACCAAAAAATGAGGTATTCATGTCAAGACAGCGGAACAATGACTCACAAACACTGACAGCAACTGGAAATCAAATATTCAGTATTGGGAGCAGTGTTTGCTAATGGAAGAATGGCTGTTTCTATAGAAAACCCCAGAGAAAACTTGGCTCTCCCTTGGCAAAGTGATAAAGTAAGCTACCACCAATGACTATCTTGGATTACAAGGATTATTAAATCAAGATGTATCACTTTTCATATTAAGCATATCCAGTTTATACATTTCAAATTAATATTTGGTGAAGGAATTTAATTATTATAGATCATAGATCAAACCTTTATACAATAAAAAGTTGAAAACAATAAAAGCCTTTATGATCAGCTCAATTTTCTGGTGATACTTTGCTGACAAAGAGAAAATGGTCAATTGTATCTTTTTGCTAGTGTGATGGGGAAGTTAAAAAAACACGCTACTATTGTGGGAAAATTATAAATAAGTCAGGCATTGGTAAGAAATAACTGAATATTATTCAGGAAACCTACTTTACAAATTATAAATAAGTCGGACATTCATAGGAAATAACTGAATAATATTCAGGAAACCTACTTTACTTGTTCATATTTTTAGTGGGGGGGACAAAACTATTTTTACAACATATGAATTTTTTCTGTGTTTGCTGTTAGATATTTTTCATGTTGTTAGCGAGGAGAAGTAAGAGAAGTGTTAATTTTCTTCTTTGCTGTTTGTAGGGGGACAATGAATTCATTCACTTCCCTAAGACATGGAAAAGAGAAAAAGTAAACTAACTAAAACTAGACTAATGTTGATAGGCAAATCAATGGCACACTTTCTTCCTTTCATGCTTCCTTTGATGTTGTGTAGGCTATCTGTGTGAAAAGGAATTGTTACACCAGAGGTGAAGTCATGCTAGTGGAGTAGGAAGAGGATACAGAGGTGAGTGAGTCTGAGACTGTTATCTGTCTATTGTTTGACAATACAAAAGGTAATTTTTAACTCAACCCTGTCTGTCATTCATATGTATTCCACATTCCCTGCAGCCCAGTCCATCTGTCACCCTCACTCAGCCTGGGAATTCTGATGCCCACCTCTAGGAAATGGAAAGCATATATTAAAAATAATGAGCATTGCTTTTTGAAGTGTGCTTTTTGCAAAAGCTTCCATTGATGGGGGTGGCTTATTTATTTGTTCAGATTGCTTATTTCCTGTAACATTATGCAACATTTGTAAAAGACTTGCCAGCTATCAGCTGTTAATTGACTTATCATGAGGGGGAGAAGGTCAGTCTCTGGTTCTTTCGAATTTTGTTTTCAGACAATTTCTTAATCAATGATTGCAATGGGCTCACTCTCCATTCACTCCTTTACTCCTTGCTATTACAAGGAGGCACTTTTCTCTCCTTCAGGATGATCAACACCCAGATCCAGCGAGAAGTTAAAAGTCACAGTTCCCCTATATGCTTATCTGCCCTGATTGCCCACAGTGGTCACAGACTAACTAAAGGGATCATATCCTTAGAGATTACTAACACTGAGTCATGAGAGAGTGTTCTGATGTGCTCCCATACCATTACCACAGTGGACCAGCCACATGAAAAATGGAGAGAAAATGCTATGTATTTTCCTAAAAGGAATTTACAGTCTCTGAAAGACAACCAAGTTTGCTAATTTGTGCCTGCATAATGACCAACTCTAGGAGATGGTTCACCATATAATATGTGATCTTTTCTTAGGATCCTCACTGTTAATGCTGCGCAGGCAGAGCAAATGCATACAGTGCCACGATAATTCTGCTACTGAATGGCCATCATACACTTTGGCATTGAGCAGTCCGTTTATATTGTACTTTTTTGGGTGATTGACTATTTGTTGGGGGCTAGGACACAACTACTGTATTAATCTTAATTCACATTTTTGTGGTTCATTTTGTCTATAGTGTCATTACATGGGGACACCCTAAAGACAGTGATTTCTTTAAAACTCCAGACAATTAGATCCCACACGTAGTGTCCATGAAGTTCCAAGACATTCACTGAATTACAAACTTGGCAGTCTGAAATACCTATAAATGCCACATTTTCCTTATCTGCCTTGTTCTGGTGGCCTAATCTTGGCATAGAATTAACAACAGGTGTGATCAAGTGTAAAGAGGCCTTTGGTGCCAGCGCTTTAGTTCTTGTTCAGTGTGAGGATCTATGGCAGAAAAGATGGCACTTGCAGGGTTAGGCAGAGTGCCATGTAAAGCTTGGCACAAATCTTCTATGCCAAGGTTCTGGGCAACTTTTGAATGGGCACTGTGCCTTCCAAACAGATGGACATGAACATAGGCAGGCAAGAGACCATTTATTTATATCAGCTTTGTTTGCTGAGGAAATTATTCCAAATTGGAGACATCAAAACTTCATTCTGTACAAAGCTTCTGCAGCTGTGATTGAGAGGATGTATCATTGCAAGTCCAGCTAGATTAATTTTGAAAAATAAGAACAATATATCTGCAGGACTTAGGGACATCTTGTTGGCTCTGTATAATTACTTCAAGTTTTGCACAGGAGTGGTGAAAGTTAATGAGCTTCCACCTTCGGTCCCCTCTTTGGCTCTTCATGGGAATGAGCCAAATGAGCTTTCACAGCCAGTTAAAATTTAGCCAGAATAGGCCAGCCAGGTGTAGAAACCTACTCTGTGATCTTTTCCATAAAGAAGGCTATGAAATTTTCAGTGGAAATAGAGCTCTAAATGACATGGCTTATTTTCCCATAAAATCAACTTCTGGAAGCAAACCCCCTTTAGTACTTACTTAATTCCTACTTAGATAACTGACTCATCTAGTCCAGATCCAGCAAATGATCCTCAGGTTGTTTCTTGCTCTCTATGGTTTAAATCTCTTTGCCTGAAAAACTTCTCTCATTCCCACACAATCCAGGAGCAGTTACAGACTCAGCTGGAGGGCTAGCTTCCCCCTTTTCCAGGAGGACTTGGAAACTAGAAATTACCATTAGGAGGCTCCAGCAGCAATTCTTAATCTTCTGCTTGTGAGTGATCAGGTTCTCAGTCTCTTGACAACATTGGGATCATTCAGCATTATTCTTGGAGCCTTCAGCAATTAGTACTGTCACGTCTTTAGTCAACAAGAGAGAACCTGGAGTCTAGAGACGCCCATCCTCTCAAGACAAAAACTCCTTGACCTGGGTCAGTAAGACACCCTGAGAGTGTGGTGCTAGGCACTGTACCAACAAATAGAAGATCGTAAGAAAGAAGCACATAGGAAACAAGGTAACTGAGTCAAGCTAAACTATTTTACATCAAATATTTCCCAATCAATTAATTTTCTTGCTACTACTCATTTATAATTATGCTATAGGTCAGTGGTATAGCTATGTAACTATGTAGGTAAAAAATCATTTTCCATTTGACTAAATCAACATTAAATCTGCTTGATTTTTTTGGTCCAAATATGTTTTTGATGAAAAAAAGGCTTTTTAATTTAAAGAAAATTTTGGCAAGAAAATAAATTTTCTTCAAAATTTGAGGGAGTGGGTTTGGTCAAAAAAGCAAAAACTTGAAGAAAAATTGACAATTTTTGGTCAACTTCTTTGACAGAAAATTATTTATTTATTGACCAACTCTTGTTAGAATATGCAAACTAAGGATTATTCAAATGTATACTGTGTGAAAATGTTGGGCCTGATTCTTCTAAGACCTATGCACATGAATACAATTACTTATGGGTAAGTGGTCCTTTGAAAGTCAATGAGAGGGAATCCTCCTGTGAGTACACTTACTCACCTGCAAAAGTCTTTGGGCCTTCAGTCAGTCAAATGTTACAAGCTATAGGGTGAATTAGTTAATTAATAACTGAATTAGTTAAAGTAGAGCAACTCATTCTATGAGATAAATATTGGCGGCTATATGACAGCAAATATCTTGGTTTTGTGCTAAGCATGATCAAGCCAAATAGGAACTGAATATAAACCTGAAACAATATTTTGCTGGCAAAAATGAAGTATTCTGTGAGAAAAGAGTATCCACTTTTATGAAGGAATTTACTGTGAAGTATTACTAATACACAGAGGATATCTAAAAACTGGAATGTGGCTCGCTGTCAAATGAAAAATGCAAAGTGATTCAAAAATTTATAAAACACTATTGAGTTATTACAGTTCAGTTATAGATATCAGTAATCATTTTTGCTGAAATACACTCCCTAGATTATTTTACTGCTGAGACATTAGGCTTCTGTCTCCCTACTACCCTTTCTTTTGGAATAGCATACAATTAAAAATTTTAATTTTTACACAGTAGATGATTTAGCCCCTGTTCAATCTTGAATTGAATAAAAACAACAGAGTTAAAAATAATGGCAGTATTTTTCCTTTATGGACTGTATTCTGCTGACTTACATGAAAAATTCCTGCTATTATATTTAGACAGAATGAATTGCTTTACAGAATCTGTAAACTTAATTTGTTCACGCACTCAAGCACTAGCAGAACCCATGATACTGTTCAGAAAAAAATAACCAGGTAAAATGCTTTCCAATCTATGGATTTTCTCTGGTGTGAGTGTTTTAAACTTTTATTACCTATGTCATTCTTATGTATGAGTTCTGTTCTTTGTGAATGCCTGGATCTTTGATGGTAGGTGGATAAATTCTAAAATGGGCATATGTGACTGTCAGTATCTCTCTATTTGTACATTCCTCTGTGCACAGATAATTCTGAGATGCAGTTGTCACAGTTTGGCACAACTGCACCTTTATTCCCACTCTGTGGTCCAGCAAGGGCATCCACTCTCAGGCTTCTGGCTCCCCACATATTGCCTCTTTTGGGCAGAGAGATGCATCTCTTTTCCTGTTGACCAGGGTACGTCCAGGCTGCACAGCTCCCTCCCTACCTTAAGCACACCTGCTTTACCTACCTTCCTCAGATGCTATAAATAATGTAATTGCTACTGTTAACCTATCACACAGCTCTTTCTAAGCAAGCATATTTATTCTTAAGGTGGAGCTCTACAGAGAAAACAAATTAAAAACAATAAAAGAATCTACATACATACAAATAAGCTTACCACAAATCACCCCAACTCCCAAAAGGGCTCTGGCCAGTGAACAGCCCTTCAAATCCCACCAAAAGGTTTTTCTGTGGGTACAAGTTCATAACCACTTAACTCACCCCCCTGAATCTGTGAGTCATGTATTTGAGCTGTCCTCACGTAATAGGTGATCAGAACATAAAAGGTCCCAACCTCAGAACGTAGCTTCAAAAGGCTGAGTCTGGAGGTGGGAAATTTGCATTCCCTTGCCCCCTGGGAAGTCCACTTAACTTTAAAGGTACACATTGTTTCAAATAGTGCTTTGAGGCGCATAACACTTCTCAGGGTTTGTATTAGTCAGAGTTCCCCCTTAGAGCTGTTACTTACAATCTCACAGTAATACATAAACGTTTTCATTTTCGGGGAGGAATAGCTCAGTGGTTTGAGCATTGGCCTGCTAAACCTAGGGTTGTGAGTTCAATCCTTGAGGGGGCCATTTAGGGATCTGGGCCAAAAATTGGGGACTGGTCCTGCTTTGAGCAGGGGGTTAGACTAGATGACCTCCTGAGGTCCCTTCCAACCCTGATATTCTATGAATACAATGAACTCCTAAACTACTTAAACTTAATTCAATAATGTTTAACTTAATTCAGTAAGGTTTGTCCAGGAAATTGCCATATCTGTCATGATAGTTTCTAAACTCCATAATTATCATAGGACAACTGAAAACAAAGATATCTCAAAATAACAATTCTTCTACTAGATTTCTGATTTGTCTGTCTCATTCAGAATAAGCAATTTTGTATTACGAAAAAAGTAAACATTTGACTTACGTAATTTAAAGCAGTGGAATTCAGAACTGGGCTAAAACTTCACCTTCTTGTCTCCCATTGTACTAGCAGAAGTCTCAGCGCAGAACACGTGCTTGCCAAATAACAGGGCTCCTAGATACATTTTAAAAAGTGTTCTTAACTTGGTTTAGCTAACCCCAAATTAGGAAACTCAGGTTAAAACAGCACTGAAGAAACAGCAAATTTGCTTTCAATTTAGGTTAGCAGTTTGAGTTCAACCCCTGAATCCCCTGTAGGCTTTAACTCAAGATGCTAACCTGAGTTAAAAGCTGCATTGCTGTGTCTTCATTGCTATTTTAATCCAGATTAGCTAACTCAGGTTACCTAACCCAAATTAAGAGCATACTTTTTTTCTGCAGTGAAGACAGACCCCTAAGACTGGAGGCCTTAATTTTTTAATTTCCTTGCTTTGCTTTTGTCAGATTGTCAGCCTCTGCCTTTATTTTCATGTTGATTTATTAATTATTTTAATAAAATAATAGTCATCTGCCATTTAATTATTTTTCATCATATGAGACAAATTGGAAAAAAATATATGCTACCCAGAAAAGGGATCTCTAGGACCACCTGTCCTGTCATGATTAATTCAAATTATATTTTTGGGAAGGAGGGAGAAGAAGGGATTGCTGGGAAATCTTTTTAAGTGTTTTGATAGATGGAAACCTTAAAACCGTGTACAAGCTTTCGGAGAATTAATCTTTTTTATATATCTACTAATTCACCTAACCTATGGATTCCAGAAAACCAGGAGCATTCATCCATTCACAAGCATAAAATAGCACTATGAACCCACACTTGATATCATGACCCATGAATTGTTATCTTTATCTTGACATTTCTTTCACGTCACCAAAGATGTTTTCAGGAATGGGAAAGAAATAAAATTACTATGTTCTTTTGAACAAACAGTCTGCTGTCAAGTTTATAATTTTACAATGGTATCAGCAGTTGCCTTAAGTGACTTTTAATAGATAACAATACACATCAACTTGTGATCTTGTCATCGCAAAACTAAGCAAGGTCCAGATTACTTAATACCTGACTGGGAAGCTGAAGAAAATCAGGGGAGCTGCAAGAAACTCTGAGAACAATAGGTTATATGTACTGTGACAAAGTTCCTCCTCTACCTTGGTGGGTCCTGCCCTTATTGGCGGATTTTGCTCGCCTCAGAGATTCATGGCAGCCCTCAGTTTGGCCACTTTCATGGCTCAAATCTGCCGTTCACTCAGATAACCTCATCACTGGCCAGCATGGGAAAAAAAGAGTAAGAACAATCCCTGCAGTTTCTGCTGATCCACCATGTGGGTCGGGGACCAGCTCATAGACCTTCACCTCTGGTGGAAGCTCCTGTGTTGGGTCAGGAGTTGGGAGGTTTGGGGGGAACCCAAGCCCGCCCTCTACCCCGGGTTCCAGCCGAGGGCCCTGTGGACTGCAGCTGTCTAGAGTGCCTCCTGGAACAGCTGCGCGACAGGTACAATTCCCTGGGCTACTTCCTCATGGCCTCCTCCCAACACCTTCTTTGTCCTCACCACAGGACCTTCCTCCTGATG
Organism: Eretmochelys imbricata; assembly: GCF_965152235.1. Taxonomy (NCBI): domain Eukaryota; kingdom Metazoa; phylum Chordata; order Testudines; family Cheloniidae; genus Eretmochelys; species Eretmochelys imbricata. The sequence goes on along the minus strand of NC_135572.1, from coordinate 275,071,868 downwards.
TCTGTTAACACTTGTACTCCTCGATCCTCCAGCAGCAAGTCCTCTCACTCCCAGCTCCTTATGCGCACACCTCACTAACTGGAGTGACAGCCTTTTTAAACCAGGTGTTCTGATTAGCCTTAATTAATTCTAGCAGCTTCCCAAGTGGCTAGAGGTGTCCTAATTGGCCTGCCTGCCTTCATTAGTTCTAGAAAGTTCGTGAGTGTTCTGGAATAGTCCCTGTTATCTTATCCAGGGAAAAGGGACCTGCTTAACCTGGAACTAATATATCTACTTTCGACCACTCTCTTGTAGCCATCTTGCCTGACCCTGTCACAATACATAACAACAGCATAGTTAATTAAAATTAACTGACTATACTAAGCTTTCTCACAAATTCCTTTGATTGCAACTGCTTAAGCAAAAAATAGACCCAAGATTACTTTTTGATTTAAAAGAAAACAAAGTTGATAATGCCATCAAAATTACTGTTGGTGTGTGAGGAACTTTGTATTCATCCCTCTGGTATTTGGTAAGTGAAGATGCTAAGACTGTAATTCTAAGATTGTAGTGGCTATTAAGGGTCAGATTCTGATACCCTTTCATTGTGTATGAAATAACTCCCCAAGTATGATTGTTAGTGATAGCAGAAAATAAGTATATTCTGGTAATACCCAAACTCCCTAATTTAAGTTGGGGTCCCATTATGCAGGACACTGCACAAACACAGAAAAGAGTCAGTTCCTGCCCATTGGGATTTACAAACAACAAGGGGCAGGGAATGGAGACACAACATAGAAGCAAATGAATATGGTGTTGATTTAGCTGAAAAGAAGAGAGAGACAATAGATGCTTATCTTTGCCAGATCCTTCAGCATTACTAGCAGGATGAAATGGATATGCAGAACTTTAATTTCTGTTCGAGTGCAACTGTTCATTATTCTTTATCTCACATTCTTTGTATGTGTTTTGGAGTATTCAATCTGTGTATTTTTAACCATAAATATGGTAGTAACTAACTTTGTGGTTACCTAGTTTTTGTAACACTCCCACTTTACTTTGGTTGCACCTGAAATTTTCCACACCACATGGCCTTTTCCAATTTATAAGTTAAATAGTACAAATCAACATTTTCCAACATATAACTTAAATATTTAATCTGATCTTTAATATATAAATGCATATAAGCACTAGTATTTCTATAACCTGTTACTATTGTAACAAATAAATCATGTTTAACTCATTCATTAATTTAATATAGTAAATATTACTATTTGACCTTGTGATTATGTTTCCCTAAAAAGAGGATTTTTTATTAAGCTGACACTTGTCATTTCAGGGGCTCTTTCTTCAAAGCTTTCAAAACAGTTTTAATTCTCTCTAGAATTAACTTAATCAATTTCCTTTATGTTAATGATATTACTTATTGTAAATGGGGTAGTTATTCTTCTCTGTTGGTAGCAGCTTAAGCACTGATTCAGATTTATGTAACAATTTGGTTGTCCACATTTCCACTGATAAAACATTTATATAACGAGTAGCACCTTGGTCCTTCAAATTCCCTTTCATATTTTTCAGTTTCCTAATAAAGCTCACTTATTTAAACTCTTTTTAATCTACTGAACAATCATTTAATATGATTAACTTTCAATTGTTTTATCCCTCCTTTCAAAAACTCACTTGCAGTATGTGATTAGCTAGTTTTAGCTTGAACAGCCTTAAAGTCCTGTATGTCATTCTTGGGCAACAACTAAAGCCGCATTTCTGAATTTAGGTTAAATTCTTATAATTCAACCGCTAACTAATAAACTTTTGAACACCCTATATATGCACTTATTATTTCTTAAGTACTTTGATATTTAATATTTTAGGTAGTTAAGATAATAGGATTTATATTTATGGTATTTAGATCTTTTATAATAGCACCCTTGAAATACGTTATTTAATTCCAGATTAATATTTTTGGTATCCACTTCTTATGTTTCTATCTTCTGAGTCACTACTGAGCTACTGTCATAGCACAGTATTAGGGGCACTGTTGTTAGTGTTAGTTATTATGAATGTTACAGTAGTGCCTAGAGGCCCTAAGCCTGATTCTGCAGGTGGAGTGTCACAGTCCCTGCCTCAAAGATCTTACGGTCTAACTTGGCAAGACAGACAAAGGATGGGAGAAATTACGCATTATCATCACCATTTTACAGAAGGGAAATAGAGACACATAGGGATCAATTAACTTCCCCAAGTCACATAGGAGGTCTGTGCCAGCAATCTCCCATGTCCCTATTGGTGCCTTAGTCACAAAACCATATTTCTTCACTGTGCTATTGAGCTCTCTTTCAAAGGAGACATCTGACATCCTGGCCATTTGTGGTCATTAAAGATCCCAAAATGATGATGATGTAACTAAGTGTCCTGGGTAAATTCCAGTTTGGATAATTACATTCTGCCTAACTAAAATTCTTTAGTTTCTATTGAATACATTATTTTTCACTTGCTGTCCTAAACTGTTGCCCAGTGTTGTTGGCACTATTAAACAGTTGCTGAGTTTCACCTCACAGGCAACTACGTTAAAACAACTGGATGAAATGATTTGCATATACAAGGCCTATACACCATTCCTATATACCTATATGCAAAGGATTTCAATGTGTAGGATAGCTTCTATTATTTATTTATTTGTTTGTTTGTTTGTTTATTGGCCCATTAGTGGAGTAAAGCACTTAGATCACTTTTTATCCAGAATGTTTTCAATTTGTCTTTACTATTCTATTCCATGTAGGTTCCTTATACTACATGTAATTCATGATCACTGAATATTTCAAAACTCTCAGTGCACCCTTTAACTTTCCAGAGGTTTGCTAAAGTCTATATCAGCCTAAAACATTGTTATACACACTAGTAATTTTGTTCAAAAAATTAACTGCTAAAATATACATTTTGACTAAATGGAATGGTGAAATCCAATCAGAGTACTGACTTATTTGCAAATTCTGTTAAAGAGCATAGTCAAAAAACAACAAAATGACACCCCCTCCCCCCATGTCTGTTCATAAGTTACCAGCACATGCCCCAGGCAGGCACATCTCTGTTTTTTCAATCTAGGAAAGAGATAACCCTTATCACGGATCAGGGCATTTAAGAGTATCTTGCAGGCCTGATAAGCTTCAAGGCTACAGGCCGGGTTCATGGAACATAAGAGATGGTAGGGGGAAGGTCTTCTGAAACCTGTAGCATCCTATTTCTGTTATATTCAAAAATCTGATTGTTTGACTGTGGGTTTTAATCTCAAAGTATTTTCCTCCTGTGTGCTGTTGAGCATAGCTATGTAGTGTGCATCCTTCAGATAGCAGTCAGTTGTAATAACTGAGTCTGTGTTTGGCTGGTTTTCATCTCTGTGGAATGTGCTTTGTTTAAAATGCTAGGGATGATTTTGACCTCTGTGCTGAATAATGGTAGCAGTTCAATTTCAGCTATACAGATACCGTTTATAGCATGTCCTTCCAGACTTACCAAAGAATAATTATTTACCTTCCTCAATCCATCTGAAGTAATTTGTGTTGACATCAGAAACACCTATTGGCAGAAATCAACCTGAACCACTGCAGCATTCCATGTTATTCACTAGCTCCAAATTTGTTCCTAAGACACTGGAATGCCTCCTGGTGCGGTTTTGTTTTCCTCTCTGGAAGAACAATGCTAGCATAGTTCAAATTTGACTCCAGAAACTTAATAACAGGAGCTGACCTGACCAGAGATGTCAGGATTGCAAAGTCTCAAGAGTTTAGTTACTAACATAATGAATCATTACTCTGGTGAACCAACCTTCTTGCTTGCTGTTTGCAGCCACATTAAATATAAATAACTGAACTAAATACAAACCATTGAATAATGGTCTAATTAAATTCTGCAATGAGATAGTCTCTTGGCTTTTAATGGTTTTAATTCCCTGTGAAACAAAATATTGCACAATCTCTTTCCATTTTGCTCATGACTGGTAGCCTGATAATTGTTCACATATAGAAAAACTAAAAGCAGTTGGTGTTGTGCAGTAGTTAGCTAAAGACCTGATCCTGGGAACACTCACATCTGAGTAAACTTATTCAACAAGTAAAGTTACTCAAGTGCCTAAATCAGGGGTGGGCAAACTACAGTCCGTAGGCCGGATCCGGCCCACCAGCCATTTTAATCCAGCCCTTGAGCTCCCGCAGGAGAGCGGGGTCTGAGGCTTGCCTTGCTCCAGTGCTCCAGCCGGAGAGCAGGGTTGGGGGGCCACTCCCTGAGGCTCCCAGAAGCAGTGCATGGCCCCCCTCCATCTCTTACATGTAGGGGCAGCCAGGGGTCTCCGCTCTGCACGATGCCCCCGCCCCAAGCGCCACCCCTGAGGCTCCACCTGAACCACGGCCAATGGGAACTGCAGGGGCGGTGCCTGCGGATGGGGCAGCTTGCAGCAGAGCCGCCTGACCACACCTCCATGTAGGAGTTGGAGGGGAAGTAATTAGTGAGTGCTCTGCACCCACCGGCAGCCAAACTCCCTGCCCCACCTCACCTCACCTCCTCCTCCGCCTCCTCCCCTGAGCATGCTGCGTCCCTGCTCCTCTGCCTACTTCCCAGTGCTTGCCACCGCCAAACAGCTGTAGCAAGCTCCGGGAGGGAGGGAGGAGTAGCGGGAACATGGTGCACTCAGGGAAGGAGGCAGGAAAGAGGCGGGGCCAGGGTGGGGATTTGGGGAAGGGGTTGGAATGGGGGCTGGAGGGGGTGGAGTTGGGGCGGGGACTTTGGGGAAGGGGTGGAATGAGGGCAAGATGGGGTGGGGCAGAGGTGGAGTCGGGGCGGGGCCGGGAGCAGAGGGGGGTTGAGCACTCACTGGCGTCAGTAGAAATTGGCGCCAATGCCTTGGTCCCAGCCTGGACCCCCCACCTGCACCTTGAACTCCTCATTTCTGGCCCCACCCCAGAGCCCTCACCCACAGCCAGAGGCCTCACTCCCTCCCATACCCCAGCCCCAATTTTGTGAGCATTCCTGGCCCGCCATACAATTTCTATACCCAGATGTGGCCCTCAGGTCAAAACGTTTGCCCAACCCTGGCCGAAGTGTTTGAAAGATCAGGCTCCAAAAGAATAAAATATTTGTTTAAACACAATTGTGCACTCCTTAATCTCATTTGCACAACCCCATATGCTGGAACAGCACCTTGCAATCCAGCCCAAGAAAAGGGCAGAACATTGCTGCACTACCCAAGAGCAAGGTAGGTACTGAATTGTGACTCTGAGTCCCTGCTTCCCCCGGCTCTGTGAGAGAATATGCACCAGTCCTTCCCAGCTAGTGTGGGAGAGGGGGATGGAACTAAGGCTCTGCCCACTCCATGCCCCGTCTCCTCACGTCCCACCCACCTACATGGGAGTGGGAATAGCAACCTTACACCATCTTCTCTGCTCGCCTCTCGTGCAGGAGCTCATGATGTGAGCAGCCCATGCAGGGGGATAACAGACTTTTTTACACCCCCTTGCTCCCTTGTGCGGGGGCACAGCTGGACTCACAATTGCACTCCGCGTTGTTAGTGCTTTGATAACCAAATGTTAGGTATTACTGTGAAGATTTGCGATCTCTACCATTTTTTGATATCTTTTCAGTTCTTCCTGAAACATGTTTACTCAGCAAAACAGAGATACCGGTAGGTTTTGTTGGGCCTTGTGTGAAGTAATATGTGCAAACTTTTAGATTGCCTTGGTAAACTGTGTCACTAGAGCTGCGTGACACCTTCAGGTCAAACATCGAAAGTCCTCCTAAGTATCCTTTTTCATGGCCAAGCTTCTTCTGTAAATGTTTCAGAGTAGCAGCCGTGTTAGTCTGTATTCGCAAAAAGAAAAGGAGGACTTGTGGCACCTTAGAGACTAACCAATTTATTTGAGCATAAGCTTTAGTGAGCTACAACTATTTTCACTAAGTTTCGCATGGGGTGATTTGGCATTTAAAGTGCTTTCTGCTTCTCTCTGTGAACCTCGTTTACAAGTAAGGAAAAAGGTTCTCCCACCTTTCAATACACTGTGGCTTTTGGATTCCAGCAGGCAGTTGTGTTGCATATTGTATATGGTAAATCCTTCAGTTGGTGGGAAGTGTAATATTTGCTATTTCTCCTCACATTATATCTGATTATAGCTTTACAAGGGAAATCAGAGGTCAATACTGTGTGTCTAAATTTCTGACAGAGGCCAAAATTGCTCTTTTACCTCCTGGAATTTTCTCTGTTACTATTGCCTGTTCAATGGTTTACCTCTTAAAGTCTATGTAATTTCTAAGAGTCTTGGAACCACTGAAGCATGGTGTTTTCACCTACTCAAGAAGTGCACCATTAACCTTCTAAAGCATACTGTGTTCTGGATTATCGATAGTAGAGTACGGCTGATCAATTTCAGATATCTTTGTTTAAAAAAATAGTTCATAATAGCAGAGAAGAGAGAAATGAGAAGGTAAAATGTAGACACTTTTCCTCTACTCTTTTCAGCATATTCATTGCTTATTGATTTATTTATCTAACTTTTCTATTTATTTAAGGTTTTATTTGAACCCTCCTCCTCTCCCCCAGAAACTTGCCTGTCGTATCAGCTGCAGTATACTGTCCAACAGCCACTTACAGCTCATTTTCTATCAACTAAGGCTCTGATCCTGCAAGGTGCAGAGGCCTGTAAAAATCAGTGGGGCTCCATGCGGTCTAAAGGATGCCCCCACATGAATCAGATTGCAGGAGTGTAAGGCCCAGGTGACAGGCTCTGTCATGCCTTGTCTTCCCCCTGCTGGATGCATCAGCACCCTGACCCCCGTGCTCAAGAAAAATCCACTCAGACTGGGTTATCAATAAGACAGTCCTCCAGAGGTCTAGAGTGGCCTGGAAGAAATACTGGCCAGTCAAGACCTAGCAGGCCAGTTAAAAAGGCTTGCCTGCTTCTTCTCCATGGCACAGTGGAGTGAGACTGGGATAGTGCTAGACGAGAACCCCAGGGCCAGGTTTACAACACGGGCCACCTTGCTCCAAGCAGGCAGCCAAAACATATGGACTAAGGTAGGAAACACCTGCAGTACCATGCCTGGTCCCATAGGGTGATGTTACAGAGCAGCCCCACCTACCACCCTCCAATCTTGCAAATGATTTATGCACATCCTTAACTTTAAGCACTTTTCATTGCAGTCTGTAGAACTACTCACACGTTTAAAGTTAAGCGGATCTGTAAGTCTTTGAAGAGTCAAGGCCTAAGTTTGGAAGGTGAACATTTCATATGTAAGTTTTACAAGTGAGTTAGAAATGGCTGGATGTCTACATGCTGCTTGTTTTCTTTCCTCAGCAGTCCCTTTTATTTAAAGTTTTCATAATATAACTTATAGACTCATAGACTTTAAGGTCAGAAGAGACCATTATGATCATCTAGTCTGACCCCCTGCACAACGCAGGCCACAGAATCTCACCCACCAACTCCTGTAACAAACCCCTAACCTATGTCTGAGCTATTGAAATCCTCAAATCATGATTTAAAGACTTCAAGGTGCAGAGAATCCTCCAGCAAGTGCCCCTTGCCCCACACTGCAGAGGAAGGCAAAAAAACCCCAGGGCCTCTGCCAATCTGCCTTGGAGGAAAATTCCTTCCCGACGCCAAATCTGGCAATCAGCTAAACCCTGAGCATGTGGGCAAGACTCACCAGCCAGACACCCAGGAAAGAATTCTGTGTAGTAACTCAGATCCCACCCCATCATAGGCCATTGGGCATATTTACCGCTAATAGTCAAAGATTGCCAAAATTAGGCTATCCCATCCCCTCCATAAACTTATCAAGCTTAGTCTTGAAGCCAGATGTGTCTTTTGCCCCCACTGCTTCCCTTGGAAGGCTGTTCCAGAACTTCACTCCCCTGATGGTTAGAAACCTTCATCTAATTTCAAGTCTAAACTTCCTGATGGCCAGTTTATATCCATTTGTTCTTGTGTCCACATTGGTACTGAGCTTAAATAATTCCTCTCCCTCCCTGGTATTCATCCCTCTGATATATTTATAGAGAGCAATCATATCTCCCCTCAACCTTCTTTTGGTTAGGCTAAACAAGCCAAGACAAGCTCTTTGAGTCTCCTTTCATAAGACAGGTTTTCCATTCACTTTCTTCACCTGCATTTAATTCTTCCTAAAGTAGAAGCATCTATTAAACTTCTTATGGTTTGTAGCCAGGTAGATGTCCTCAGAATTACAATATTTTCACAAGCAATCCCCATACTCCATTTGTTAGCTCAGTAGCAGTACTGTGTAGAAAATACCTTCTGGCCACTTCCACTTCTGATTACAATAGTGTACTGGGAAAATGTCCACTACCACAAGTGTCCCCAAAGTTCTCCCCACACCCACCTTCCCAAAAAATAGGATATATTAAAACCACTACTTCTAGAATCCAAATGTCTTTTGTGGGGGGGGGGGGGAAATTTGTGGTTTTGACATTTCCCTCTGGTTGCGAGTTGATAAATATCAAAGAATGAAAACCTTTTTGATTTGTAGAGAGAGAAAAAAGGCAACACTCCAATCTCCAGAGCCATATTGATAGTTTATTTTATTTAGCAAAGAGAGTGATGAAAATTGCACTAAAGGTATCAACACTTTGGAACCCTGAAAGCATTTTGGCATTCTCAAATTGTATAAATTGAATTGAGAGAAACAGTTCTATTCCCAAGCTATCATCTTGCTTTAACAGGTGTGTTAGTAAATATGTGTCAAAAGCATGCCACCAGTTTGACAAAAGGCAGAAAATGGTGCATTTTTGATGTGCCAGTGGCTTCCATTTGGATACAGATTATGAACACATGTCCTAATGATAATAATATATGAAAACACAAGCAAAATATGACCTTACTTACATCCCTGAGTAGAGGGTTTTTCATGCAGTTTCTAGCTTCTAGGATTAAACAATATATTTTAAATGGAATCAGCAAATGTTTTCAGAAAATAACACATTATGTGGGTTTTAAAACTCAACAATCATGAAAACTCATTCTGGCTGATTGACAAAATGTACAGACTGTTACAATATCCTAATTACAGGGTTTCTAAGTATTTACGTTTGTGCTACCGGAGTAGAATATTCTTATAGTTTTTTTAAACATTTGCAAATGACAAAATTATTCTTATTGTAATTAATGGTGCTGACGTGTATGGGGATACTGGGGAAACATGCCTAAAGGCTCTGACAATAATTCTATTACTAATATATTCCCTTGGTTTGCTTTTTGAACTCTGTCATTCCTTGCCTTGCAGCTGTGTTTAATAAGTGGTGAGATTATTCAAATGAGCCCACAGGAAAACATTATTTTTTGAGGTCCTAGATCTTGAGCAAGCATTTCCTGCCACAGTCAGTAGGTAAGACCTGAGCATCAGATTCGGTTTTATACTTAAGGGTTTGTAAGTGCCTTTGTACCCTATAAATATAATTGTGCTCAGCCATGATACAGCTGGTCTCAGCTTAGAGCAGCTGCCAACGAGCGGCAATAAAACAAAGGGAAAAACAGATCAGCCTGTCACTGATGAGTGAAAAGCCAAGCATTGGTGAGGTTATATTATAGCATTCAAACGTTTACATGTAGGTGGTCGTGTAGCTTATAGGATATCCAAATACAAGCACAGTCATGTATGGGAGCTTGCAGCCATAAGTTAACTCCTGTTCTTAACTGGTGAGTTTAGTCCCAGGGAGAGAAAAGGAAGACAAAAATAAATTTAATTCTCTACAAAAATATATCATATGAGATACATTTCCAGCAAGGAAAAAATTAAAAAGATCTAATTTAAAACTGATAAACAGTCAATTCAATATGGTAGGCTTAAGGATTTTTCCTAAGGACTTTACAAAGAGATAAGCATCTCATGAATAAATAAATTCAGAGAGAGCAGACTAAGGTGTTTATTGATTCACAAGCCATTTGTTTGAGAGTTTGCCCCGAAGGGGGGAAGTACCTTATTATTATTGATGATATAAGAGTTATAGTTATAGTCGCAGACAACAAACTACATTTAAATGATGTCTCAGGGTTGAAACACAAACCAAGCAAAGCCAGGAAATTCAAAGTGAAGTCTGACACTGTGTCATACTGCTCAGTGTCAGCAAAAATGATAGCTGTGTCTTTGCATTTCCTGGCTTCTGGTGGTTTATATCTCAATTTTAATGGCATATACATGGTATTATTTCTCTCTGAATTCATTTTTGTTTTACTTTATCATTTAAAAAATACCACGAGCGCATGTGGTGAATAATGCAACAGGCCACAATTGATCTTTTATGGGTGACCCTGTCTTCAGTATAAATACCGCTTCACCACTTGCCTGAATGTGCATTTGCTGAATTAATGGTTATTAAATATTAATTATGGATTGGCATAGCAAAGCAATGTCTGCGGTGCTTTTTCAGGCGGGTCAGAGAATAAGATCCCTGATCCAAAGAGCTTGCAACCTAGGCAGACAATATGGAGACAAAGGAAGGCAGGAAGTGAAGCAACAAAAGCAGTGTGACTGAGCGGTGAAGGATAGTGCACCTCTTAGTCGTTCCATGATTTTGTTAGAATTTTTTCTAAGGTATAAAGATTTTCAGTCATCTAGTTTATTAACACTTGTCAGGGGAGAGTGCTGTGGAAAAAAGGCCTTTTCTAAGAAATGGGTTTTAAAGAGGGGACTGAGAGAGGAGAGTCATTTTTAAATCATTTTATGCTCTTCAGTGAAAAATGGCAATTGTTCAGCTTCTGTAGAATGCCAATCTAAATATGAAGCCAATGCAAATATCCTGATTTACACTGGCTGTGTATGTATATTCAGGGGCAAATGCTCCTCGCAGATCCACACTGTGGATATCAGAAGTACAAAAATATTTTGCAGTAAGACACTGATCAGAAACTATGGCTCAGCTCCACATCCCAATCTGTATCGTGTTAGTGGATCTCCTAGAGGAAGCATGGTTAATGCTAAAAATGAGCATTTTGAGCAAGTACATATGTGTTTCCACATTCTGTTCTTTGGGAGACATGAATCCAGAGGCAAATTAGTGAACTTAAATCATAATTGGCAGGAATATTTTTTGCTCTTGAGTCTCCTTATTTGTGTAGCTAATAGGGAGCTTTCAGGATACATGAGCTTTTTACCCTTTTATTTTTCAACTTAAGTAAGCCAGATCCAAATGCAAAACCTAGGACTCGGTGACACAGGTAGATGTGTTGCACTCAGATTCATAACTGTTATAAGAGGATTTACTGAGGTGTTTCTGTGTTAGAATCCAGCAGACATGCAACGAAGTAAAGGGTGGAAAGCCTATCTCCTTAGAAAAGAAGGTTCCGAAAAAGAAGGCACTTTAGAGGGCTAACAATGAGTTTCAAGTTTCGCAGAAGGAGGCTTTAATAAGACTGCCAGATCTTCCAGCTGGAGAATTAAATCAGCAATGCAGATTCCTGTTTTGCACATCTGAGTGTTGATTTTCATGTGAAAATGCAGGATTTACTGAGGAGGCCATATTTGAACATTAGGCCCATTGTTTAATTTTTGGTTGCATGTATCCCAGCAGGCAGTTGCCTGCAAAATGAATCCAATGTTCGCATCCCATGCTTTTTGTGGCACAGTAAATGTGGAAATAAATTTGCAGTTAGCAATTTTTCTTAGTTTTTTCATATTTTTCTGATGCAATGATGATCATTTTTATTGTTTGTTGCAAGTGTGGAATGATCGCTATAGAAGCTGTGGTTTTAGTATGGTCATGGTTAGTTCAGATTCCGCTGGGTACAAAACGGCCAGAAAAGGTGACATGAGGACAGAAACAGACAGTGCAGGTCAGATCTGTGTGTCTCACATATCATCTGGGGGGAAGGAAAATAATTATTTTGAAGGCAATTTTACAAATAATTTCTATCGAGTTAGACATGCATTTCAAAGTGTGTGGTAAATAACAAGGTTCATAGACAGGACTTTTTTGTTGTTGTTGTTCTGATACCCATACAGCAGTAATCATGCTTCTTGTCGGGTGTTATAAAGATAAAAGCTCTCCAGATCTATACTGTCAATGTATTTAAATATAAACCAAAGAACAGCGCACCCATTAGGTGGGTGGACTATACTATTTGTCTTGTCATTGCTACAGAATGAGTAGTATCCTGAATTGACAGTATCTTCAGTTCAGGAAATATTTAAATCTGTATTTTTTGCTGTTTTCAATTCTGCTGTGGCCTTTTCACATCTTCAGGATGAATGACAGTGTTGTGCAATTCTGAATGTTGTCAGAGCTTCTTTATGGTTTGAATTATCCACCAGCTCTTAAGATCCTTTGGTGAGATAGAAATTAGAAAGCAAGCTCCTTCTCTCAACATCAATGTTAGAATGAGAGAGAAAATGTTTTTTAATCCAGCAGATTTCATATAGATGACCACTGGTATGTTCAATAGTGAACCTGATCAGTTCCATATGTGCTGTTTGACTGTTTGCAGGGTCAAATGGTGGGACAAGATTCCAAATATCGAAATCCTTAATCGTTGTCAGATGTCTGGAATTCAAAGCATGCTCACAAAAATTCAGCTGTATTGGTCTAGGCGTCTTGTTTATACAGCCAACTCGAGAATACCCAGTGCCATATTTTATGGTCAGCTGAAGCAAGGGAACAAGTCTCATGGTGGCCAGTAAAAATGATATAAAGACACACCAAAGTCAAACTTGAAAGAAAGTCAGGTAGACCCCAGCAACTGGGAAGCAAAAGCCCAGAATACAGCAAGGTGGCAGCAGGCTTTTCATGTCACTGTTAACCACTTTGAAGCAAGGCACATTAACATCTTAGGTGAAAAATGCGAACAGTACAAAGCAAGGATACAAGAGTCTGTAAAGAGTCTGGACAGTCTTGTCTGTCCCACATGTAACCATGTTTGCAGTTCACACATTGATTTGACCTGACATATATGTGTTCCCCTATAGTCTTTGTTGAATTGACTCCATCAATACTGAACCTGTATTATGTGATTTCCAGAGATAATGGTTCATGACTGTGAACTTTCTGTTTTATTATGTTTTCCTTCTGAAGAAGCAGATGGGATTTAGCTTAATTGTTAAAATAATTTGTCATATGGAAGAAAACACAGTGAATTATTATATTAACCCTAATTTTAATGTTTCATCATATTATTACAGTTGCAGTTGCCATGATACTCTGTTCAGTATATTCAGTCAAGAAGCTGAATGCTGTATCTTACAAACTGAGATTTGAGTACTAACATATGGTGTATAGATAGATCTTACCACCTGGAGCCCGTTAAAAATCTGTAAGGAAGAGATTGCCACAGTGTTAACTCCTCACTGCTGGAAATCAATTTGCCAATACCAGACATTTTAAAGAAACTCTTAGCAGTGGAAACTCCTGATTTGCTGCTGGGCCAAAGGGTTAATGATGGTAATTGCATTGGAATACCTGCCGCAACTTAGTCTTTCCCTTTTCTGATTTTCTTGGGAGTCAAATTGTTTTTAAATTGGTTTGTCACTTGAATGCTGTTGTAACTTTGTGGTTCAGGTAGTGGAAAGCAAGATAATGTCTAAGTTATATAGTACTTCTTTCCCCAATCAATCTCTGCCTTGTTTTAGACCTACCTAGGAAGTGTTCTGTATCACATGGGAATAAGCAGATTTAGGGTAGGACATACAACAGAGAAAACTCTCTGCTTGTAGTATATGGTTTATTTCTTTCTAGAGACTGATAGCTGTATGGAGTGCATCTATGAATTTTGTGTTTCTGAGGGACAGTCCCACAATTATAGTGAGTCAACGTGCACCAGCTTAGTACCACACTCAAAATGTGCATAAAAATAAAATTTCTCTTAAATCTGAAGAATTTTTGCTTAATATTGTTACTTGCTTTCCTTTTCTGCCTGATGATGGGCATAATGAAATTGATTCAATGCCCACTGAGGTCAATGGCAAGTGAGCAGGGGGTCTGGCCCAGTGGATCTACCGATATTTAGATCGGTGATAGGAGGCACTGATATTGTTTCATGCTGTCCAGTCCGGTACAGTGGAAGATAACTATGATAGTAAGTCTCTCAGCTTTTCACTGGTCCGTGTGGACTTCTTATTTGTTTCTTTGTTTCTGTCACACTAAGAACATTAATTTATCACTGTGGGAGAGACTGAGAAAGCAGTATGAACAGCAGTAAGAATATCTCATTCATTGAATAAGTTTTAAGGAAGTGAGTCTAACGGGATGTGGTGATTTAGGGGGAGGTTGCAGTGCCTACGTTCTGTAATGAGTGGAGCACTATAAATGCTTAAGATCGATGGATTGACAGGAACTCAGTTGACAGGAATTGACAGGAACTCAGTTACTCCAACAGGGGCCAAGTAAAGGGCAAGAAATTTCCCAGAGAAGAAAGTGATAAAAGGCAAGGGGGGTTAGCTGGAATTTATTGGGGAACTGGGCAAAGCTTGCTATGGATGGAGTGGGAATATAATGAGGGTTGAGTGGTAGTAAGTCAAAGAGAAATATTGGAAAGGGATAAAGGAGAGAAGAGACTGAAGACTGATAGCAAAGAAAGAGAGAGGAAGGTATAGAAATAGGGGTTGGATGAACAAGGAGTGGGCATGGGAGATTACAGGTTGGGGGGAAAGTATAGTAAGGCACACAGGGAGAGTAGGAAGATGGAGAGAAAATCATTCAAATACAGACATGGAAGAGGTGGGGTAGAAAGTAGCACAGAAAGGAGCCATGAAACTTAGTCTTGCAAACAGGATGAGGATGGAGAAGAGGTTGTGATGGCGAATGAGAATCGGAGCTGAAGCCACAGCACCATCTATACAATAAGAGTTCAAGGTTGTCACTCTGTGTGGCCTAAAACATCTGTTGAGTAAATGTGAAGTGATGGAAACTGCCAAAAGCAAGGTTGAGAGCTCTTTTTGTTCAGAATATCACCAGGTTGAATCATCACTGGTGGTGGTGTACAGCTACCATAAAACAAGTATCTGCCCCATGCAAGAGTTTTAGATCATTATGTCTCAATGGCGGATCTGTGCTCAGTTTGATTGAAATGTGTATATAATATTTGTTTTTCTTTTAGCGGCTGTACACCTGGTCACTTTCACTTGGATTTTGTTGAAAATCGGTGTATGTTTGTGGTGCAGTCTTCTATTTGCATTGGACCATATCCATATTAAACATTTATACCTTTAGAAAGCTTATGGAATCATAGCAGATTTTAGGTAAGAAAATAATATATAAAATTACAATACATTACACATGACATAACATATGAATTGTTTGAGAACTGGTAAGATAGTGGAAAAGTCTTTCCTAGTGTACATTATCTGTGAGATATATGATAGATATTTTCTGTGCCTCATAGAATACAAATTGTTAGAGATATCAAATTCTGATATTGTACTCAACCTCTCTTTTTGTTATTTCTAAATGGATTTTAATCACATCGTGTCCAATAATTACTAATGCTCCATTAAGGATTTGAAATGCAATTTATTAGGAACTCCCCAAAGTCATCTTTAAGCTATGCAAACTCTGTTTTGTTAAACTTTACATAAAATCCATACAAAATTATAACAACACAAATACATAAACAGTTCTGAGTTAGCGTTCTATTTCAATCTGTTTTGCTATCAATAGATTTGAAGATGTACAGTACAGAGGAGAGGAAATCGAGGTCTCAGGGATGAAGAGGCATCAGTTTTGTTGCTCTGACTAATCAAATGCAACAAGAGATCACCAATCTATTGCTGACCTAGAGCATCTTTGCATTTTGGGGGGGAATCTTTTGAATTTTTGGAGGAATCCTAGATGTATCTGGCTGATGAATCTTGCTCATATGCTCAGGGTTAAGCTGATCGCCATATTTGGCGTCAGGAAGGAATTTTCCTCCAGGGCAGATTGGAAGAGGCCCTGGAGGTTTTTCGCCTTCCTCTGTAGCATGGGGCATGGGTCACTTGCTGGAGAATTCTCTGCTCCTTGAAGTCTTTAAACTACGATTTGAGGACTTCAATAGCACAGATATAGGTGTGAGGTTCTTTGCAGGAGTGGTAGGTGAAATTCTGTGGCCTGCGTTGTGCAGGAGGTCAGACTAGATGATCATAATGGTCCCTTCTGACCTAAACATCTATGAATCTATGTATTTTCAAAACTAGGGCAAGTGAAGTTTTTCATTGTATGAAATGTTCCTAGGAAAATGCTTAGACCTTAATGCCTTTCTGTGAAAAGAAATTTTGGTTGTTGTGGTAACTAAGGTCCAAATGCTCCAGAGATTGAGGACAAGTAGACAGAAACAGGTGCTGCATTAGTGGAATCAAAACACACAAATGAAAAACAAAGTACAGTATATTCTATACTTGGAAAAATTACCCTCACCTCATGTTCCACCCACACAATCAATTTATTTACTGAGATAACCTCTATATGAAAACATTATCAATTTAAACAGAAATATTTTCTCAGGCTTGCATGCTAAATTCAACTGTTTTATTATGAATAGGGCCCTACCAAATTCTCGGCCATGAAAAACACATCACGGACCATGAAATCTGGTCTCCCATCGTGAAATCTGGTCTTTTACCCTATATTATACAGATTTCACAGGGGAGACCAGGGTTTCTCAAATTGGGGGTCCTGACCGAAAGGCGGTTGCGGGGGCGGAGGTCCATGTATTGCCACCCTTATTTCTGTTCTGCCTTCAGAGCTGGGCAGCCAGAGAGCAGTGGCTGTTGGCTAGGTGCCCAGCTCTGAAGGCAGTGCCCTGCGCAGAAGTCAGGGTGGCAATGCTGTATCATGCCACCCTTTCGCACTGCAGCCTTCAATGCTCAGAGACTGGCGAGTGGCGGCTGCTGACTGAGGGCTCAGCTCTGCAGGCAGCAAAGCACAAGTAAGGGTGGCAATACCATACCATGCCATCCGTACTTCTGCTCTGCGGCTGGCAGTGGCTCTGCCTTCAGGGCTGAGCTCCTGGCCAGCAATCGCCGCTCTCCAGCTGCCCAGCTCTGAAGGCAGAAGTACGGATGGCAGAACTGTAACCCCCTACAATTACTTTGCGTGACACCCCCCCACGCACACACACACAGACACGCACATACAACTCCTTTTTGGGTCAGGACCCCTACAACTACAACACCGTGAAATTTCAGATTTAAATACCTGAAATAATGAAATTTATTATTTTTAAAATCCTATGACCGTGAAATTGACCAAAACAGACCCTGACTTTGGTAGGGCCTTAATTATGAATCAAATGTTTGTTCTACTTATTGAAATAAAGTAATGGATTAGTCAGAGCTGGTGTTAAAAAGTTGTTTTTGTGTATAGCTTGGCTGTATCCTGTATATCTAAAGAGAGATCCCAAATGTCACATTTGTACCATAAATAAATAGTTCAGACCCCAAGCGGGAAACATACATATTAATTCTCTTTCTTTCCTTGGCAAGTAATGTAAAAAAAATCATCTCAAAAATCATGTCAGGACACATTTACATTTAACAGACGTGAAGACAAAAATGGACAAAAGGCAGGTTTTTTATCATGTTGATTTCCATTGTGTTATTTAGGCATAGCAGCATTTTCTGTGGTTAGCTTGTTAAGGCTTACACAGTAACCTATTTACAAAGGATTTAAACAGCCCCATATCTCACATGTTTCCTTTGTAGGTTTGGTGAGTTTTTTAAAACCCTGCTGTCGGGTTTTTGAGATCCCAAGACCAAAAGAATTTCAATTCCTAAGAGCTTTGCCATACCCCTGAAAAGAGAAACAATCTTTGATTTTGTCTGCCTCAAAAAGACATTTTCCTCGTGGTCTTTGTGGAATGATCTCCTCTCACCCATCATGACGGGAGAGAATAGGAAGACGCAATGTGATGCCAAAAGAAAAATATACAGTGTGGGTCACCGCATTGTTATCTTGGTAAAGCAAATTGAAACACAGTAATGCAACCCACCTATTTTGCTGAACACCGATCAACATAAAGAAGAATCTATGGTTTGGATTTATGGAACCATTGACAATCCTTTGCCAGCTGAACATCTTATTTTCTTTGGAGGCATAAAATCTAATTTCTTGATGAGGAAATACGTAGATCTTATCAAACTGCAGTTAATGATAAAAGCAAACCTTATAAACAGACAGACTTTAAATAACACATTAAGCTTATCACTGATGATATCTTTAATTATACGAAAGCAAAATGTAAGACAGTCTAATGGGAAATACAAATTACTTGTTAAAATTATTAACAGAGTTAATGTGTTTACATTTGTTTATGTGTACGGGAATCATCTCAGATATTTGACTGCAATGACAATTTGTGTAAAGATCAATTAAAAGTCATGGAGATGACATATTGGATTTTCAGACCTTAATAGGATTTCATCTGAACTTGTTATATTATGTTATTCACTTATAATTGAGCTTCCATCATATCATAGAATCTGTCATCTCACCAATTTATTTTTCCAACCTCTAATGAAACTTTTATTCACAATGGAGAATGTTTTAAAAAGCATTATCGTAGAGGAGCTGTGTGGCGAAGGGATTAATCCACACCAGATTTTCACTTCTAGAGATTTGGGTTCAAATTTATGATAAGCAAAATGAGTTTGGTAGTTTCCGTACAGTTCCCAGTAGCCATTTGTTTATATCACAGACTCCACCAACCAGTTGAGCATAATATGGTCTGAAAGGTAGCCTGTACCCAGAAGAGATTTTAGACTGGAATAACACCAGGTTCCATATGACACCTGATGTGAACTGGTGTGGCAAAACTTGCAGGGAGCCTGTCTATACTGTGCCTGGCTCCGCAATTAATTTACTATCTTTAGTGAATTAAAAAACAACAACTAGAAATGCACCTAATGCTTTTGCTGACTTGGGGGTCTGATTCAACCCTGCTCATGGAAGGATTACAAACTGCAGTTTCTGCACCAGTGGGGCATTCATCCTTGTGGGAGGGAGGTAATTATTGTATAACCTCACTCCCTGGGGTTCCATTCACAGATGGTCACTTTGATTTGTGGCTTGAGCGCCATAGGAGCCCTGCTGAGGAAGGATGCTGATCCATTAGGTGTTCTGGCCAGGCCACCTCTCCATCCAGCTCTGTTTATTCTTTAGTCTGAGCTGACTGTGTCCAGTCTTCCTTGGGGTTTGAGTGCCTTGTGCAGGTAGACTCACTACTGCGAGAGGTTCTCTGTTATGGCCTACTCCAGCAGAAACCAGCACAGACCCTAGAATTAGCTACCCCCACTATCTTTAATGTCATCAAGTTGAGGCTACAATAATAAGCCCAATTACGCCAAACAAATATCCTTGACATTTAACTTATTTTAAATTCTGATTTCCATTAACCTTGCTAAAATAATATGTAACACTGACAGACCCTGGTCATTGGCAAGTGGGATTGAACCTGGGACGTCTGGAGTTTAGTGCATAAGCCTCTACTGAATGAGCTAAAAGCCAACTAGCTGTTAACTCAGGCTGTAGAGCAAACTCATAATCTCTGTCTAAGTGGTCTTGGTGCCACTATATGGGACAGAACACCACACCTAGGAGGTGTGTGGGTTACAAATAAATTGTGCACAAAGTGTATTTTAACCAGTGAATGTATATGTTGTGCTAACTTTTTAACAGAACTTCATAACATCCATGTTAACCCTGAAACTAATAGATGTTGTTTTAAACTGATCTAAATTAAGCTATTTTGTTAATTCTTAAAAACACTGTTTTAGCTCAGACGATAATGAAAGAGAAAAACACTAGACATGGAGGATGTATTAATGCTATATATGATGACCACATTCAGCCATCTGGCCAGACAATACAATCTTTATTATTAGAGGATAAAATAATTTAAATTTTTGTTGCCATCAAAGTGACCTTATTTAAGTGTTTTAAATTCTCCAGTGCTAAAGGTCATTTCAATTAATCTCTCTTTGAATACTAAGTAGTGTGCTTCAAAGGCAGTCATATTAGAATCTATCTCCTTTTTTATTTTAGTACAGGTGTTTAAAATAATGAGATTTTACAAGTTAGGAGAAAGGCAAGAAGAGATTTTTTTAAAATGGGCCGGAAACTCAGCTGCAGATCTGGCCCAATACTTATTTACAGAGACAAACACTATTACTGGGCTATTTATTAGGGATCTGAAAAAAGAAAAAGGAAAATTGAAGCAGATTTGCAAAATAAACACATAAAACCTATAAGAACCTTTATGGAAACAAATTTCAGACCATGGGCTGTTCACAAACTGAGCACTGAGTATTCATTATTCATGTATACGAATAGCCACCTAAGTCACATGGCATTGGTTCTGTTCCTTGATTGGATTACACGCATGTTTTAAACAGCTGAATAATGAATAGCAAATACTTTTGTCTAGGCATAAATACCCTTGTTTGTGTGGAAAAGAGACGTGAAAATATTCCATTCATATAAGTATTTGTGAATAACAAAGAATATGGCTCTCGGAGAGCCCGGAGGAAGAGCACTTTTCCCTGGCTCCCGGTTTGAGAGGGGCCTCAAATCAAGTGACTTTATATCCAGGTGCACAGAATCAAAGCATCACACAGATTTGGTCTGCCCCCCTGCCTCCATCATGACCAGCATGGCGGCACCTGGTGCAGGGAGCCGGGCTCATCCCCAAGAGACAGGAGTCACTGTTGTGGGGTGAGTGTGGGGCAGGCTAGTTTTCCAGTCCCCCCAGGGGCTCCTCTCGGTGATCATTTGTTTTTGAAAAGTAGGGGGTTCTAGGTTTCAGATTTTGCCTGAGTCCCCCCAAACCAGTGTGGCCCTAACAAAGAATAGAGCATATGAGAACGGCTGAACCAAACAGGGATTAGCATGTCAATGAATGTTTGCAAACGCTATTTTGAAAGTATTCAAACAGAACAAGATTATTTTTTATTATTATTATTGAATAAGATAAAGTAAATGTGTGGGTCCACATTCTCTCTTGGCTCATAGAAATGAGAAATCTATATACAGCAGGCACAAAAATGGGCCAGCGTTTTGGACTGGTAATGCGGGATTCTCAAAATCTACAGGGTGTTGGGCGTGAGGAATGTATCCCTGCCTCCCCTACAATCTACCCTGGCAAGATCTGTAGGCCAGGAAACTCTGAGCATCCCCCACTAACTGTCTTCCTTGCTCCCCACTAGCCTCAGTGATACAGGTAAAAGTACTCTCAATGTACTCAGTGTATGGTAGCATATCTGGGGGAGAGGGGAGGAGAGCAGGAGGGGGAAGTAGAGAGGGAAAGACAAAGCAAACATAATATGCTGTAAAGGAACTCATTCTAGCTGATAAATGGCATAAGTTAAATGTGGAGCTATCCTATCTGCACAGTATTTAAATATATACACACCTTGCCTAAGCTCATCTCTCTTTTTTTTTTTCTCTTTAGTTTACCATTGTTAGAAGTAATGGGATGTGACCAATTGTTGTTTTTGCCAAGGTGAATTGGAATATATCCCCTGTAGTCAGTGGGGGAGGAGGGTGGTATGATCCTTTCTGAAGCTGCTTGCTTAACCTTTTTGACATTCACATGGATGATATGAAGTCAGATTTTGTCCCCTGGTGTTTACCATGGTTTCTAATGCTTCGTGTAAACTAAAATGTTTTCTATTAAGCTATAAACCAACATGTTTATGGTGAGCATGCGTGCACCCCCCCCCCACATGTATGTATACATGTTACTCTGAATAATTCCAGCCATATTTTAAGAGTCAGTCACCCATATCCTGTTAATTTTCCATGTGATGTGGGTACCTAACTGCCTTACATTTCTTTGGAAATCCCAGCCTCTGGATCTACAGGTGTTACCATAAAACTGGTTATTTTTTAGCTTTTAACTTTGTCATTTCTTGATTTTGAGTCCTTTGCTTTGAAGCCTTAGTATTCTTTTAATAAATATTTTTGCAATGAATGTATTAGGTTATTGAAAAAAGAAGAACAATAGAAAAAGATTCCACAATGTGGAAGTAGGTGTTAGACAACATTGGAATGGTCTGCCCCACACAAGATGAGTCTTCATGAGGCATCGGTTCCTGTCAAGTCCTCCTTTATTCAACATGAACAATAAATGACCACATACAGTAAGTCAGGCATATGCAGTTATGATACTGTTCGCCTGTATGACCGGATAGGAAAATTGCCTGACAATTGCCTTAAGAGCACGCTTAACTTTCAGAGCCAATGAGCTAAAACTTACGCTTTCCTTAAAAACAAGAGGCAGCTTTCATTATTTTATTTGCTGCAGTGTTACTAAGGCAACATTTATATAAATAATTCATTCCTTCTTTTGACTTTATCTTAACAAAGTCAAAGACTGCATTCTAAATTTCAAAGCCGACCAAAGGGTTTTTATACTCTCCAGCTGGCTTTTGTTATCCTTTACTGTGTGACTGTGCCTTAAGAGAAGAATCATTCTTAACTATCTATCATTGGTCATTTACTGAAATTAGAAAATATGCACTCCATTCCATGATATTTGCACAGTGACAATTCTTTTCGTGCCACTCTTTTTGTTAGTGTTCCTGACATCAATTGAGGTCCCTAAGATAAACTATTTTTAAAAGAATAGCATGAGACATTAAAACCCCCTTGTCTTCGTGATTTTATATGGCATATTCTCTCCACTGATACGCTGAAGCCTGAGGAGAAAGGATTCCCAATGGTGGTGAGTAACATATCATAATTTCATTTTGATGATGAAGCTTATTATCATTATGCTGCCCATAATAGTGAGTTGTGGTTGTCACTGTTTCTAGATTTTACCAAGTCAGCCAAGGAAAACACACTACAAACTTACTGCCATCCAAGAACAGAGCTGCATTGTTCTTATCTTACCGCTGGAACTGAAAATAGGGCAGTGCAGAAGGCCACAATAAGAGTTGGTCAGAGGTGGTGCAGGGGTAAGGGCTGGGGCATAGATCCATATGTATATGTCTAGTGTCCCCAGTACCCTGTACAACTAACCATGGATGAGCTACAGCTGCTATTCCAACTGAAAGGCTGGCATAGCATCTGTGAGGGAGTAAGGTGGGAGATTGGCCCTCGGTTGTGGGGCTGGATATCATTTTAACAACCACTCCACATTCCACCTGCTTAAAGCCCAGATACTCCCAATAATTCTGTTTGCCTTCACTTACTAACAGTGCTTTCACCAGAAATCTAGTAGTATTACTAGAAATGAAGTAATCTCTATTGAATACTCCTAGGTGCATGTCAGCTGCCAAAACATTAATAAGCCACTCTCATGTCTGTAGTCCATGGGGCTGCATTTGGTCAGAAAAACTAATCCTCCAGCATTTGCTTGTGCAAAATATTTTCATTGTTGCACATATATGGAGCAATTTCATAGATTCCCAATGGCTTCGAATGCCTCTGGTCAGTCAGAGTCTTGTTTTTAATTTAGTAGATCTTTTGAAATGTGCAGTTTCATCTGAAGACACTTCAGAAGTTCCACTTTTGATCCATTCTGCTCAAAAGGCACCCTGATTTTTATTGTCTTAAATTCATATGAAAAATATGATTTATGGAACTTTACTTCAGTTACCTTAAAACTCCATGCAGATGAAGGAATGTCAATACTTTTCATAATATAAAGAATCCACTTTGGGATAGCTGACATTTTATAACATCAAAACAATAGCTCAGTTCAATTTTTAATACATTGGACAACTCCTGAAATGAAAAATGGAAAAAATTCGGTTGACTTGATTTTGACTTGATACTGATATTTTTATGAAGTTCTCTGTTAATTTCATATATAATGTGTGTGGCCCATGTGGTTTACGTTTTTTGCCATACTAGCTATGCAAAACATATAACATTCGTCAGGTACAGTGTGCAGAATATCAGTTGTTGATTGGTTTTCAACTCTACCCTCTTATGCAGTGACCCTCTCAGACCTCACTAAGCTAAGGAAGGGTAAATCTTCATTACTTAGATGGGAAACCTCGAAGGAACACCTAGGTTCTGCAGAAAGCAGTGGTGGAGTTTCAATAGACTGAATTTTTCCCTCTCAGTCAGAGGGAGAAGTGCCCGTAATAGTGTCAGAGGGTGTCGTACTGCTGGAGATGCCATCTTGCAGATGAGACCTATAGCACCACCTCTGTTTATTAAAGATATTTGTCACTGTCTCTAAGAGTCGGGTTGTTAAAGTTGATGTCTCGAACAAATTCCAGTCTGGATGAATCTGTTCTGCTACCTTAAGTTCTCCCTGTAGTTTCAGTTGGAAAAGTTATTCAGCACTTTCTGTGTAATTTTATTCTGCATTGTTAAATGGTTTCTGAATTTCACCCCAACAATGGCTACGTTTCAGTGGTGGGAAAAAGTGCTCCTGTCCATTGTTCATATGTGTGTATGTATATCAGGAGTAAGGCCCTCAGCTACGCCTGCTCAGAACTTCTGATGTCCTAAGGACCCAGCTAGACAGCCTGATGGACCACCCTGACTGATTGACTGAGGAAGCCAGCAGGCTGGTTCTTAACCATAGCAGCAGCAGTAGCTTGCTGGCTGCTCAACGCAGATGCTGACAGACTCTTTGCCTTCTTGTGCTTGTGTCATAAATATAAAGGGAAGGGTAAACCCCTTTGAAATCCCTCCTGGCCAGGGGAAAGCTCCTCTCACCTGTAAAGGGTTAAGAAGCTAAAGGTAACGTCGCTGGCACCTGACCAAAATGACCAATGAGGAGACAAGATACTTTCAAAAGCTGGGAGGAGGGAGAGAAACAAAGGGTCTGTGTCTGTCTATATGCTGG
The DNA here is from genome assembly GCF_965152235.1 of Eretmochelys imbricata. NCBI lineage: Eukaryota > Metazoa > Chordata > Testudines > Cheloniidae > Eretmochelys > Eretmochelys imbricata. The sequence goes on along the minus strand of NC_135572.1, from coordinate 275,047,122 downwards.
TCTTTGTCGGGGATAGACCAGGAATGGAGTCTTAGAACTTTTAGTAAGTAATCTAGCTAGGTATGTGTTAGATTATGATTTCTTTAAATGGCTGAGAAAAGAATTGTGCTGAATAGACTAACTATTTCTGTCTGTGTATCTTTTTTGTAACTTAAGGTTTTGCCTAGAGGGGTTCTCTATGTTTTTGAATCTAATTACCCTGTAAGATATCTACCATCCTGATTTTACAGGGGGGATTTCTTCATTTCTATTTACTTCTATTTTTATTAAAAGTCTTCTTGTAAGAACCTGAATGCTTTTTCATTGTTCTCAGATCCAAGGGTTTGGGTCTGTGGTCACCTATGCAAATTGGTGAGGCTTTTTATCCAACATTTCCCAGGAAAGGGGGGGTGCAAGTGTTGGGAGGATTGTTCATTGTTCTTAAGATCCAAGGGTCTGGGTCTGTAGTCACCTAGGCAAATTGGTGAGACTTTTTACCAAACCTTGTCCAGGAAGTGGGGTGCAGGGTTTTGGGAAGTATTTTGGGGGGAAAGACGTTTCCAAACAGCTCTTCCCCAGTAACCAGTATTAGTTTGGTGGTGGTAGCGGCCAGTCCAAGGACAACGGGTGGAATATTTTGTACCTTGGGGAAGTTTTGACCTAAGCTGGTAAAGATAAGCTTAGGAGGTTTTTCATGCAGGTCCCCACATCTGTACCCTAGAGTTCAGAGTGGGGGAGGAACCTTGACAGCTTGTCTCTCCAAGCCATGCTCCTTCTTTGCTCCTCACAGCTCCAGCCCAGATTCTGCCCTGCACCAAGCCTTGTTCCCATCCTATTCCAGCATGGCTCCTGCCTGAGAACCAGCCCTGCTCTTGCCTTTGCTGACTCTTGGTAATCTGGTTCCAACCCTCAGCTCTGACGCTTGACTCCAATTCTGCCTCAACCCTTGGCTCTGGCACTAAGCCTGACTCTCACTTGGACCATGAGGCCTGACCGCCTATGACCCAGTCTGCTGACTGTGTGTGTGTGTGTGTAGGGCACTTTGGGGTCATCCATGATGAATATCACTACGTAAAGTCAATATCATTGTCATTTTTAGAAAGGCCCTAAGACTCAAGATTTTTTAAAAATCTTTACTCAGAGTTTAACTCTATTAGTCAAAGTAGCATGGTCCCTTTTGACAGAATACCGCAGACAACTAGTTTATGGTTTTGAGTTCAAAGCACAATCCAGTAGTTATTTGAGTTATAACACTATAAAGATAAACACTGTACCTTGCTCATACAATTATGACTGCGGCAAAGATAAAGTTTTAATAGATACTTACAACAATTTGGTCGAAATATCACCTGCAGCTGAACTCTTTTTACAATTATATGTATTCTAAAGTCCTGTACAATACTCTCCTTCAAGGGACTCCATTTTATATATATGTATATGTATTAGGATGATGACAACTACCTCATTGTGGCCGCCTCCTGTGAGTCACTAAGGGTGGGGTGGGAGAAGTAGAGAAGCTGTTTGCATGGGAAATGGACCCTGATTTTTTACAGAATAGTGTCACAGAGCTAGGACCATGTAAGTTAAATCGTTTGTTTCTTCTTTAATACTTTGTGAAAAATAAATAGCCTTTTCCATTATTTTTATCAGAAGAAAACATAAAAATACACTGCCCCCTACCAGAAAAGACCAATGTGTTTATCTCCCTTTATCTTACATGTGCTACATTTTAAATTTGTTGGCAGTCTCTCTATTCGGAGATCCAGAATGGAGCTGATTAGGTCACGTGCTGAGTGTCAAAACCCTTGATTTATTCCAGTGCTCTATCTGGGCTTTTTAAGAGACGTGTGTGATAATTTAGGCCCCGATTCAGGGACGTTGCCTAATTCAGAAAAGGCTTTACAGTAAAGCACATTCTTTAAGTGTGGCTTTGGATAGGGATGAATTTAAGCATATGGCTTAGGCTAGCTCTATACTATGACAAGGGGTGTGATATCCAGCTCACGTGCACATACTCAGTGAGAGCTAGGACAAGTATACATAGTATCATATCCATGGTATCACGGGCAACTTCAGCATGGCTTAGCCCTGCTGAGCACAAATCTGCCAGTAAGAATGTTTCAAAAGGTCTATATAACTCTACTACAATCTTTTTGGGCACCTAAAAGGCAGGCTTGAGGGGAAAATGAATACCTGCATGTTCTTTTAGTATGTTCATACACAGGAAGGAAAAAGGAGACTCTATCCAGATAGTTTTCACATCATTTCCCATCCCACAGTGACCATGGTAATTCTGTTTCATGAACAAGTTGTAATATATTAGTGAAAGCAGTTGCAAAGGATTCATATAGCTGACAGGATTCTTGAGAAATGTTTTATACAGCATTGATATCCCAGGAGGCTCAAAATAACAGCCTAAAATGTATGGGACAGTGATCACTGGGTTTATTACTTCTGTTTCAGCCTGGTATTTTGCAATTTATAGTTTCCTGATAAATTGGAATCCATTCAGCTGATGCATATTATGTAGGACTATGGAACTGTCTGTGCTACACTGGAGGATTAGAGTGAGTTGCAAATGACTTGGAGGTGTTAATTTAGCAAATTAACGTAGATGGGAAGCATCTTTGCCCCTCGTACACTATTACTGAGAATAAGACACAGTAAAACAGCAACATGTATAATATCATTTAGGTAAGAGTGCATTTTCACCGAAGTCCCTATTTTCAGGGATTTCACATTTGACTATTGGAAAATATTGCTTCAAGCTAAAACTTGGATTTGTAATACAAGGTTTCAGTTCAGTGACATAGTATTTTCCAGGAATATTTTTAATATGTGTGGGGGAAGGGGAGTCCAGCTGCCAGCTTTTTTTTGTTAATATTAGAAGAGTGGAGAAAGGAGTAAAATTTGATAGTATCAAATATATTTTTACTCTAGTCATTTGCTCCTTGGCATTAGTAATCTGGTTTTCCATCTCAAATGCCCACTGAGAGGAGCAGACATGCTGTTAAACGCTGGTGAGAATTATTTTTTTAAAGGCTTTGCTCTTTAAACTAACGTCTTTGAGCTTATCAATCTTGAACATGGACTGGTGCTTTAGAGCATGTTGGTTTCAAAAATATTAACACTGATTACATTGTTTTGTTTGCACATGAACATTAACTTTTTTCAACAAACGTCTGGTATGGATTTTAAGCCTTCAGATATTGGAGCTTTAAAAGGTCTAGCTGGTGATTTACTATGTTGAATGGTTTCCAGAAGAGACTACAATGCTGAAGAACCCCTGAAGGTCTCTGACTGTATCCTGAGTTAATAATGCCATAGCATGAGTTTACACTATAGAACAAGATGGCAGCCTCAAATAAAATAGGAGTACCAGGACACTGATTCCGTACAACCCAATCCAGTTTAAGCCTTGAACCGAAATCTGCATAAGTACCAAATTAGTGCAACCATCAGTGCACCAAAAGAGGAATTACATAGTCCTCTGGTTTGGGGAAATGGAGGGGAAAAGGGGTTTTCCCATTTTTGTCCCATTTGAGACACCAAAACAAGACCCCACTCACAGCAGTGTGTGCAACCATTCAAAAACATAATCAAAAATGGGCTGTTAGGCTCAGCTAAATGCCTCAGGTTTGATTCCTGCTCCACAGAGTTTGGATACACCCATCGACAGAGCCGGATTAAGGCATAATGACAACAGGCCCCTCCTGTGACCCCAGTTCTAGAGTCAGGTGATGACATCAGTATCTAAGCTTTCATTTAAAAAAAGTTATAGTTCTGTCCCTCATGGAAGCTAAGAAACACTCGATAATGTAACAGGGCTGTAGCTCACAGACATCACACTCTGATGTCTGTATGAGCCTTCAGAGAGCTGGCAGCAGCCCCTAGGAAGAAAATTACTGTGCCCCATACCCCTACTACTAGAGCAGCTTCGGTCACTATGGTATTCAAGTCTCCATGCTGTTGCTCCTCAGTGATGCTTTGCCACCATTGCTGTGAGGAGAGACAACCTAGTGCCAGTCACCATTCCAGGTGTCTCCTGTTTTCCCTAGGTGCCAGGGAAGAGAAGAGGAGACCTCCAACAACCACTACTGCCTCCTCCAGGTGGCCTTTTGAGGAACATTTGTTGCCAGTCAGACCCCCTTGAAACAGTAGGACAGAAAAATAGTGGTGTCCTCCAAGCACCATCCATTCATAGCACTAAACTAAGGTGTCACAGACTATTGTGCAGATCTCATAATATAATTGTCCCTCTCCTTTCTTACATGCTTTGATCTGCAGTGAAATACTTAACAAAGCCAACATTTAAATGATCACCAACAGGAATCTGAATTAAATTGCCACTGAGATGAACGGGCAGTTCATGTGTCTAAGATCTTTTGTCTCCAGCTCTCTGTACAAACTCAGGTGGACATTTTTTTATTGGTTATACCATTCATATTTTCATGGTTTTCCTTGCAGCTGACTTAGGCCTTGTCTTTAGATGAAAATTGCCTTAGTATAATTGTCCTCATATCAGTGGGAACTACCATGTGTCCACACACAAATTCTTTCCCATCATTGGCTCTCTGGACTTTAGCAGAGTCTACTCCGTATCACATCTGAAGTAACAACATATTGGTGAGAAGTAAAGGCTTTGTGGCAGTATGGTCACGTCGCACTTCTGATTTAACTAAACTGGAGCAAATAGTCCTTCCCCATTATCCTAAACTGCTCTAATCCCTGCAGAAGTGACCTGTTAGGTTAGTATTCTGCCTTCCACTGCTTTGGGGTCATTTGGAGTAGAGGTCACCCACCTGTTCAAGTAGTGCTTCTGGCAAATGCACGCGTCCCATTTGCAAGTGAGTTGCTTTCAGAATGAGTGAAGAGCACTTTTCCTTTGTTCAGAATGTGTCATTGCCTCTGGCTGGAGCCTGTCGGTGCATTGTTCTGTGGGATGAGTAGCATGCCCAGTCCATGTCAAAAAAGACATGCCAGGATCACTGGAGGTTTTCAAAAGGAGGCTGGCAAGCCATCTGTCTCGGATGGTTTAGACACAACAAATCCTGCATCTTGGCAGGGGGTTAGACTAGATGGCCCTTGAGGTCCCTTCTAACCCTATGATCCTTTGCAAAGATTTAGAAGCAGCTGTTTGGACAGATGACCAAACTGAGGTAGCCCCAAGATGAAATGCAGTGATGAAACCTCTGACAGACCTAGAGAGATGCATAGGACCAAAACAGCTCCTATAGGAACTCACACAAGATCCCTTTTATGAGGAAATTGACAGAATTTTCTGCAAAGAACCTGTCACTCAGCCTAGCCTTGTTGTGAATAGTGCTGGAGAGATCCTCATGTAGGCATGTAGTGGTCACTAATTTTTTTCTGAAAGCTGAAATTCTGAACCATTCGGTGACATCTTCAGAACAAATACCAAGTTGCTAAATTGGTGCACGCCAGTCCAATTCAGGCCTTGAATCCAGATCTGGATAACTGCAAGTGTACTTGGTGTGCAGAATATTTGTTTTACTAGCAACTCTATGCTGCCCATAAAGTTTTCAGTCAAGTGAAACGAATGCCGTTCTTTTGTTGCTAGGAAATGTCATTCCCAGATTTCCTAATGATTGTGTTTTCTTGCAGTTTCTTATGCAGTGAAGTAGAGCGCAACAAGCTAAATAGTGTCATGTGATCACGCACCAATCACAAATATACAGAATTCCAAGCAAACAAAAGACACCACCTGGGTACACAACTGCCAGGACTCCTGCCTGAAGTGAGAATCTCATGCATGGCTCTTTCCCTCCCCCCCACTCTTCCACCTGTTTGATCCTCTCTCCAGGGTTGAAACAGGTTGCCTGTTCTGCTTTTTGCTTCCCATCCTCACAGGGCCACTTTCTTGGCTGTTGCTGTGTGACAAACTGCTGAATCTGTCTTTGTTTCCCCATGAGCCCCTGAATGGACAGCAATCTCCACTCCCTCCCATGCATTCCTTGCCTCTGGTGTCTGAGTGTGTAGCTTACCCATACCTGTTCCAAAGTCTGAATCTTTGAAGGTTCCCTGTCATGGTTTAGCACCTGTATTTTGCAATAGGGCTGCTCATTTAAAGTGTGCTCTGCCATGGGCTTTTGTAGTACTGATGCTGGTTGTAAGTGATTTTTAGATGTTTCTTGCAATGCTGCATTGTTGAATTGAAACAACCTCATGAGCATGTGGTTTTTAACCCTGTGTCTAATATCAAACATTTTTTTAAAAAAATAAGATACAGAGTAGAACTGGGGGGACATATTCAAATAGTTTATTAACCAAAAATATGCAGGGTCACTGAAACTATTTGTGAATTCAGATCAAAATCAGTGACCAGTTTTGGCTGGGGGGGGAAATACTGAAAATGTCAAACTGTGTCATTTCAATGTTTTTGAAACATTTTGACTTTTCATTTCAAAACTACGTTTCATTTTTAAATTTAGCTACATTTATTAAAAACACAAAAAAGGTGCCACCTAAAACTGAAACAAAACAGAAAAGGGGGGGGGGGATATTCTGCATAGAATGAAATATTTAGTTCAACCCAAAATGAGATTGGTTTTTGTTGTTTTAGTTTCAGCAAGGAAAAAACAAACAAACAAATTCCCTTTTAGGTTGAGCCAAAAAGAATAATTTTTCTGATTTTTTCAGTTCTGCCACCAAACAGAATATCAAGTATTGGCTCAGTTCTTGTAAGCAATTGGGGGCAGATGATTAAGATATACTCCAAATCCTCCTTTGGTTTTCTATTATTTCCCTCCATCACTCTCTCTCTCTCTCTCTCTCCCTCCAGTCTCCATCATAAATTTGGTATCTCTGTGTACATAGTGTACTCTACAAAAAACCCACACAGCTAACTATGAAAGACAACAATAATATGAGAATTTAATTTGTGAGCTTTCTAAAGTATTTCTACATCTTAAGCTAATATTGAACTAAATTTGAGATTTTAAGCAAAAGCTGTTTCCATGGTTATACTGGAGGCATTCTAAATATAGTGCATGATGTAATCAGCTAATGTGACTAGGTACAAAATTGATGTTTATTTCAGTCTGAAGTTTATTTAATGTAGAAACCTTTGAGATGTGTCTGTATCACTTGAAAAACTATTTTTGAAATTATTCCTATTGTCCCATGGTTTCCCGTTTCTTGGAGCTCTTCCATTTAGCAATTTATAGGCTGTAGCTTCTTTATTATAAATTACATATATTAGACCACTTTAGTGTCTTTACAGAATTCTTAACGTTACGTATAATAGTCCACATAACAGCTCATTCCACTGCTGGCAAGAGAAAGGTTATCATTTTTGTAATCTTTTTGCACCCCACACATTTTAAGCCCTCTTATCAGTATCCATCTATTCATCCTTCCAACCCTCCCCAATACTGTTGTGTCTGAAGAGTACTCTGACTTTACTTCTTGATCCATCACACATCCATGTGATGAAGGATTGCTAATGCCTCCTATTTGATTAGCTTCCACTGACCCTTCCTCTCATCCACATTGGAGGGGCTGATCGAAGCTAAAAGAAGGAGTGCTCTATACTTTAAAAGTAGATCAACCTGGCTACATTGCTTACTTCCTGAGTACTGTAGTTAGGTCAACTCAACCTCCAGTGTAGACGCAACTAGGTCAATGGAAAAATTCTTCTATCAACCTAGCTACTGCCTCTGGGAGAGTTGGATTAACTACATTGACGGGAAAAAACCCTTCTGTTGATGTAGGAAGTGTCAACACTACCGTGATGTAGCTGTAACACTGCAGGGGTGTGGCTCTAGTCCTTGTAGTGTAAACATAGCCTTAGCTTCCTTTCCAATGCAGCTTATTTTATCCAAGGAGAAAAGGATGGTCTAGCGATGTGAGCACATCTCCTGCCGCAAAATAGGGCTAATAATACTTCCCGACCTCATTCCAAAGTGAACATCATTTCATAAACAACCCATTGAGTGAAATTTGTTTGGACGAAATATTCAGCAAATGTTTAAGGATAACGATAATACATAGAAATCAAGGTTAGTTTGTGAACAGAAAAATAAAGAGTTATGTTCATCAGGTAATTTATTAGCAATGAATAATTTTTCCAGCTCTAAATATCTCCTTTCCTGGCCCTTTGTCCTGTCAACATCCTAGTTCATTTGCCATTCAACAGATATAAATGCTCTGGTACATACTGAGTGGTAAATGAGAATAAACTACTCACCATGGACAGATCACTATGTCTTAGTCTCTCGGTAGCTTCCTCAGAGTATTTAGTTTCGCTCATTCCGCTTTTTAATAAAGAGACCTTTCTTTCTTTCTTTCTTTCTTTCTTTCTTTCTTTCTTTCTTTCTTTCTTTTTAGTGTATTACATTCCTAGCTTAATACAATTTAAGTGAAATATTGGGTTTCAGATGTGTTAAAAAATTCCTGAAGCTTTCCAGTAAAGTATCCAAAAATGCCCTTTCAGGAAATGACACTGCACTCTTTGAGACTGGAAGTTTCTTTGTTCAATAATAGCATTCTGACAACAAATAATTTGTCTTCTCAAAACAGTGCACAGCAGATCATGCAACAATCTGAGTTAGAGGGGAGGTGAATGCAGCTATAAAAGATAAAATATAGCAAGTGGAAGAAAGGGGAAGTTGATAGTAATGAATATAAAACAGAAATTAAGAATTATAAAATATTGGCACAAATCGTGTTCCTGGCTTCCATAGAAAAAGGATGCCTAAGGAGGATAAAATTATACATAACAGCTAGAAGTCGGAATCACGCCTCCGATGAAGTGAGCTGTAGCTCACGAAAGCTTACGCTCAAATAAATTGGTTAGTCTCTAAGGTGCCACAAGTACTCCTTTTCTTTTTGCAAATACAGACTAACACGGCTGTTACTCTGAAGCCTCCTCTTGTGTTTTCTCTACATCCAATAAACCTGTTATTAAACTTAGCACCTAAACAAATCTTTGTGGTGCAAATAGCCTGAAGACTATGATGTGACAATGACTAAAGATTGCAATAAAAGGCAGCTGAAACTTTTTGGGGTGAAGTTTTCCATTCTTTTAAGACTACTGGCAGCGATGGATGGACAGAAATTAATTCGGTTTTCAAAGTGCAGGAAGGAAGTTCATAGAATTATAGAAATTAGAGAAGAAAAAGATATATTGGGTCATCTCCTCCATGGCAGAGCCAGTGGCAGATTTGTCCCCACATTATAAGGTACTTGGTTGAGTCTAGCTTTAAATGTCCCATGAGACATTTAAATCTGTCCAGTGCTGCTCTCGTATTGAAGTGTCTACGGAATGAGCAGAGTGTGAATCACAGGCATCCTTCTCATGCTTCCTGAATTATGTAAGGTAGTGCAAGAGCACTGTACAAATAGACTAGCACTGTGAGACATGAGACGGAGAGGAAATGACTGGCTGGTTCCTTAGGACCTATTTAGGAAGGATCGAGTGGGCAAAAGGGGAGGGGTAGTGGCACTCAGTATCAAACATGTTGTTTCTGAGTCACTGATAACTCAAAAGAAAAATGATCTTGAATGATTATGGATCAATGCCCTAACAAATAAAGCACAAGATGAGGAATTAGTTGTTGTCTGTTACAGACAACAAAATCACACTGGGAAACAGGATGGTCACCGCCTTATGTACCTATCTATGATGTGTAGGGAAAAAAAGCTGCATTGTTATGGGGGACTTCAATTTGAGTGACATACGCTGGAGGTCTCATGCTGCCAGGACTAAAGCATCCTTGGAAATTCTGAATATTATAGATTACAATTTCCTAGCTCAAGAAGTGTTGCAACCAAAGTAGAGGAATTCTTTATTAGATATTTTCTTAACAGATAAAGAGGAACTGATCACAGAACTAAAAATTAATGGTAGCTTAGGTGCAAGTGATCATGACATTTATAATGTGCAAGCAGGATAAAGTCCAGACCAGTAATGTAAATACTCAGTGCTTTAGTTGGGCCAATTTCACAAAACCTGAAAACAATTATGAGCCAAATCAGCTGGGAGTAAGAATTTAATTAGAAAAATGTGAACAATAACTGGGAATTGTTTAAGAATCCCTTACTAGATGTCCCCAAAACTACAGTCGAAGAAGAAGGTTGTACTAGTTTTAAAAAACAACAATCTGGGTTAGAGGGGAGGTGAATGCAGCTATAAAAAATAAAATATAGCAAGTGGAAGAAAGGGGAAGTTGATAGTAATGAATATAAAACAGAAATTAAGAATTATAAAATATTGATAAGGGAAAACCTATGGCCAGCAGAGTCAAGAACAATAAAGTGAACTTTTTAAAATGTATCTGGGGCAAAAAGCATCATGACAATGGTATGGAAATGGTAGAATTATCAATAATAATACAGAGAAGGTAGAAGTGTTCACTATATATTTCTGTTCTCTATTTGGGGAAAAACAGATGTTAGTCTCATCAGATGGCGATAATAACACTTTCCACCCCATTAGTATCTCTGGAGGATGTTAAACAACAGCTATTAATGTTAGACATTTTAAAATCAGCAGGTTGAAATAACTTGCATCCAAGAATTTTAAAAGACGTGGCTGAAATGCTCACTGGACCATTAATTTTGATTTTTTTTCAATATGTCTTGGAACACTGGGGAAGTTCGAGAAGACTGGAAGAAAGCTAATGTGCCAATTTTTTAAAAGGGTAAACGGGATGACCCAGGTAACTATAGACCTGTCAGCCTGACATCAATCCTGGGAAAGATAATGGGACAGCTGATATGGGACTCGATTAGTAACGAATTAAAGGAGGGTAATGCAGATCAACATGAGTTTATGGAAAATAGAGCCTGTCAAGCTAACTTGATCTCTTTTTTGATGAGATTATAAAGATCATAGTGTTGACATAATATACTTAGACTCTGTAAGACATTTGATTTGGTATCACATGACATTTTGATTAAGGAACTAGAAGAATATAAAATTAACTTGGCACAAATTAAATTGATTAAAAACTGGCTAACTGATAGGTCTCAAAATGTAACTATAAACATGGAATCATCATTGAACAGGTAAGTTTCCAGTCAGGTCCCACAGTGATCAGTTATTGGCCCTACACTACTTAACATTTTTATTGATTACCTGGAAGAAAACTTAAAATCATAACTGATAAAGTTTGCAGATGACACACAAATTTGTGGAGTGGTCTATAACAAAGAGGACAGGTCACTGATTCAGAAGATCTAGATCGCTTGGTAAAATGGGCACAAGCAAACAATATGCATTTTTATATGGCTACATGTAAATGTATACATCTAGGAACAAAGAATGTAGGCCATACTTACAGGATGGGGGCCTCTGTCCTAGGAAACAGGGACTCGGAAAAAGATTGGGGGATCATAGTGGATAATCAGCTGAATTTGAGCTCCCAATGTGATGTTGTGGCCAGAAGAGCTAATGCAATCCTGGGATGCATAAAGAGGGGAATCTTGGGCAGGAGTAGACAGGTAGGTGCGACCGCTGCTGGAATATTGTGTCCAGTTCTGGTGACCAAAATTTGGCAAGGATGTGGATAAATTGGAAAGGGTTCAGAGAGGAGCTATGAGAATGACCAAAGGATTAGAAAACATGCCCTATAGTGATAGACACATGGAGCTCAATCTATTTAGCTAAACAAAGAGAAGATTAAGGAATGAGTTGATTACACCTATAATTATGCACTATATGAATATAAATATTGACAAATATTTAATAATGGGCTCTTCAGTCTAGCAGAGAAAGGTAGAACATGATCCAATGGCTGGAAGTTGAAACTAAACAAATTCAGACTGGAAATAAAATGTAAAATTTGAACAGTGAGGGTAATTAACCATTGGAATAATTAACTAAGGGTTATGGTGTATTCTCCATCACTGACCATTTTTAACTAAAGATTAGATGTTTTTCTAAAAGATAGATTCTGGAAATTATTTGGGAGAAGTTCTCTGTCCTGTGTTACAGGAGGTCAGACTAGAGAATCACAATTTGGAACCTGAACTCAATAAACTTTTACACATCCAGCAGCCCAAGGGGACAGAGGGAAATCCCCCATCTGTATGAAAGCAGGAAATGGGAAGCAGAGAAGAGAGACATCTCGAGCCTCTAAAGAGATACGAGAAAAAGACTCATCTTTCTCTTTCCTCCTTGACATAACCTTCCATTCTCCTTCACTGTACAAGAATATTTGCACTTTACTACTTTTACACTTCAGCTCTCTCTTTTATTTCATCTTTGTCTATTTTTTCCTTTCTAGATGAAAATTGCTGTTCCTAACTCCTTAAAGCCTTTTCTGTCTCTTTGTTCTATTGTGCAAAGCAGCACAAATGCATGGAAAGTTGATTACCCTCATGAAACAGCTACCATAACATTTAGATTCCGGCATTTTACTTGTCATTAGCCTAACAAAGCATATAGAGTTGTAACTAACCGGAAAGATACAGTACATTATTATTATTGTTGTTTATATTTTTTAAAACTTGCTAGAATACCATGGTGATGGGGGTCATATAAACATCTAGATAGATAGACAGTCATTTAATCTGAAATGGAGAGCAAAATGTAATTGGTAGGCATAGGTTCATTAGTATGCTGCAGCCTGAGTCTATGATTCTTATTAAAAAAAATATTTAAGGGACGCTGTTCAGGAAATTGAAGATGGCACAAACAATTTAGTGGAGTTTTTTCTCAATACCGTACAGAGGGGTTGTAGCTTTTTGACTTTTAAGAGTAGAATACTATATTTAAGGAGATTTGTCCTCCAGCATTTGTACTTGCACCACAACATACTATCCTTTGAAATACAAATCATTTGATAAGGGAATAATTTCTCTGTTCAGCTTCAATTTGTATCCTTGGGCTGGAACAGTTATTCAAGCTTTTGGTTCTGTGTGGCTTTATGCACCCAATAATACACAAACAAACAAAAAATCAAAAGGAAAATGCCATCCATGTACTTGTAATTATGTAAAAATTCTTTAGAAAAATCACGGTGGATCCATCTCTTTCAAATATTTTTGAGTCACATAAAAAAGGCTAATAATGTTTCACTAAATCAATGATGGATGGAAAACTGTCATTTTTCAGGTTTCAGAGTAGCAGCCGTGTTAGTCTGTATTCGCAAAAAGAACAGGAGTACTTGTGGCACCTTAGAGACTAACCAATTTATTTGAGCATAAGCTTTCGTGAGCTACAGCTCACTTCATCGGATGCATTCAGTGGAAAATACAGTGGGGAGATTTATATACACAGAGAACATGAAACAATGGGTGTTACTATACACACTGTAACCAGAGTGATCACTTTAGGTGAGCTATTACCAGCAAGAGAGCGGGGGGGCTGGGGGAGGGGAAACCTTTTGTAGTGATAATCAAGGTGGGCCATTTCCAGCAGTTGACAAGAACGTCTTATATTAAGGCCTCTTTCCTGAATGGACATGCTAAGAATATACAGTAGCATTTTGCTTTTTATTTTGAGTAGTTGATTCTCCTTCTTTAAATTGTGCCACAATTAATTTTATCTCCAGAATTAATGATGAATTTCTCAGAACAAGGCCAGCTTATTAGAACTGGAAAAATGATCACTAAGGCAGTTTCAATGAGGCTACTTACATGCTTAAAGTTACACACATACCTAGGCCTGGTGTACTCTACAGAGTTAGGCTGCCGCAAGGCATCTTATTTCAACCTAACTCTGTAAGCGTCTACACTAAAATTTCACCTCACTGCTGTAACTCAGCCACTATGCTGACTTTTAATAACTCCAACCCTGCGGGAAGCATAGCACTTAGGCAGAGGGGAAAGTAAGCCGGTATGGTCCGGTACGGCGTACCAGCAAGAGCCAGTAAGCCGTGCCAGACCGGACCGGCTTCCCCAGGCTGGCGCTTTAAAGGGCCCGGGGCTCCCCGCGGTGGCCGGAGCCCCAGGCCCTCAAAAGCACCGCCAGAGCCCTGCTGCCGGAGCCCCTGGGTAGCTCCAGCAGCACTTTAAAGGGCCTGGGGCTCCACTGCGGTAGCGGCGGCTGCAGCCCGGGGCCCTTTAAATCGCCCCTGAGCCCCGGGGCTCCCAGCCACCTCTGCAGCTGGGAGCTCTGGGGGTGATTTAAAGGCCCCAGGGCTCCCAGCCTCATCCGGAGCCCTGGGGCCTTTAAATCTTGATTTAAAGGGCCTGGCCCTGCCTCTTCCGGTCAAGGCCACGCCTCCTCCGGTCAAGGCCACGCCTCCCTGCTCAGGACTCCAGAGTACCGGTAAGTCCTTTAAGTTACTTTCACCCCTTCACTTAGATCAACAGCTAGGGTGATGCAGTGTAGACGCCGCATTACTTACATTGACTTCAGTGGTCTACAGGAGGTGTCCCACAATGCCCCACTGTGACTGCTCTGGTCACTGTTTTGAACTCCACTGCCCAGTGGCCAGGTACACAGGTACATACCCTGTGAATTTTGAAATTTCGTTTCCTGTTTGTTCAGTGTGGAGAACTCATCTAGTGGTTCCCCAGCTGACCATGCCAGCCCCACGCTGCAGACACGCTCCTGCCTGGAGCAGACAGGAGGTGGTGGTCTGTGGGGAGAAGAGGCTGTGCAGGAACAGCTCCAACCCAGCCATAGAAATGTCGCTATCCACGAGGAAATTGCTTGAAGTGTGGGGGAGAAGGGCTACCTGTAGCAGTGCCGTGTGAAAGCTGTGGCATGCGTACCACAGGGCAAGGAAGGCCAACGTTTACTCTGGTGCCGAGCCACAGATATGCTGCCTTTACAAAGAGCTGCATGCCATCCTCAGCGGAGGACCCCACCACCACCCCCAAGAACCTCGGGGATACTTCGGAGGAGCTGGAGTGACGGGCCCCCAGAGTGCACAGTGAAGAGGTGGTGTTGGATGAGGAAGAGGAGGAGTCTGGGGGACAGGTGACCGGGGGATCCAGTGGCACAGCGAGGCAGGACCTGTTTTTTACTTCAGAGCAGTCGATCCCATCCCTACAGCCCAGTATAGACGAGCCTGATGCAGGAGAAGGAACCTCTAATATGTATGCAGTTTGCTTTGATATTGCAGGGACACATCTGTTCATTTCCTCCTTTTCTGATCAGGCTAGAAGAGGTAGTGAAATAACTAATAAAGGCAGAGTTTCTATCTGCTTCTCATTCCCTGTGCAACTGGGCAGAGGGGGCCCTGCAGAATGGTTAGGTTACGTGCACTGGGATGTCCTGGGAATCCTCCATAGAGATCTCAAGGAAACTTTCCTCAAGATAGTCTGCAATCCTCTGCCAAAGGTGCCTGGGGAAGGCTGCCTTATTTCTTCTGCTGCGGTCAGACGCTTTCCCACACCACTCAGCAATTACTTCAGCAGGCACCAGCAGGCGCACGGGCTAGCAGCATACGGACCTGATCTGCAGCCAGACACATGTAGGGGCCGTTTCCTTTCAGACTCTGTTACTCTTAGGAGTGAGATATCAGCTATAATCACCACCACCTGTGGAAAACAGTGCCAGTATTCAGTTCAGTTGCCCTATCTGCATATACTCATGCCCATGAGCTACCCCCCCACCCTTATTATCCCAACTTACCCCCTCCCCGGGCCATACTCACCATGGATGGGACTGCCACTGTCTCTATGAATCCCCAAGGAGAAGTGAGAATATAGTGCTTGTAACTTGTGTGGCTCAAAGGGAGTGTTTCCATTTATCTTGTGAATACGCTCACACTAGTACCTCTGTGCATTGTATCTTTTGCAGCTGGAAATGTGGCCTTGAAGGTCTCTCCATCCACACCAGCACACCGGCTCAGTCAGGTAAGGAGGAGAAGGAAGAGGACATGGGATGTGTCATAAATATAAAGGGAAGGGTAAACCCCTTTGAAATCCCTCCTGGCCAGGGGAAAGCTCCTCTCACCTGTAAAGGGTTAAGAAGCTAAAGGTAACCTCGCTGGCACCTGACCAAAATGACCAATGAGGAGACAAGATACTTTCAAAAGCTGGGAGGAGGGAGAGAAACAAAGGGTCTGTGTGTCTGTCTATATGCTGGTCTTTGTCGGGGATAGACCAGGAATGGAGTCTTAGAACTTTTAGTAAGTAATCTAGCTAGGTATGTGTTAGATTATGATTTCTTTAAATGGCTGAGAAAAGAATTGTGCTGAATAGACTAACTATTTCTGTCTGTGTATCTTTTTTGTAACTTAAGGTTTTGCCTAGAGGGGTTCTCTATGTTTTTGAATCTAATTACCCTGTAAGGTATCTACCATCCTGATTTTACAGGGGGGATTTCTTCATTTCTATTTACTTCTATTTTTATTAAAAGTCTTCTTGTAAGAACCTGAATGCTTTTTCATTGTTCTCAGATCCAAGGGTTTGGGTCTGTGGTCACCTATGCAAATTGGTGAGGCTTTTTATCCAACATTTCCCAGGAAAGGGGGGGTGCAAGTGTTGGGAGGATTGTTCATTGTTCTTAAGATCCAAGGGTCTGGGTCTGTAGTCACCTAGGCAAATTGGTGAGGCTTTTTACCAAACCTTGTCCAGGAAGTGGGGTGCAAGGTTTTGGGAAGTATTTTGGGGGGAAAGACGTTTCCAAACAGCTCTTCCCCAGTAACCAGTATTAGTTTGGTGGTGGTAGCGGCCAGTCCAAGGACAACGGGTGGAATATTTTGTACCTTGGGGAAGTTTTGACCTAAGCTGGTAAAGATAAGCTTAGGAGGTTTTTCATGCAGGTCCCCACATCTGTACCCTAGAGTTCAGAGTGGGAGAGGAACCTTGACAGGATGACATGTTCCAAGAGCTCCTGCAAGCCTCTGATACTTTGGATATCGAGCACAGGGCTTTGAGGATCACCCTCATGGACAGAATGGACAGGAATAGAGCAGAGAGGAGAAAAGTACAGGAAAAGGAGAGAGACATGCAGCAGGAGATGCTTGCACTTCTCAAGAGGTAAACATATGTGCTGGAGACTCCTGTTGACCTTCAGGTTCAGCAGACCCATGCTTGCCTCCCTCTGCACCCCATAGAGAACTGCATCCCAGGGCCTCCCTACATGCATACTCCACATTCTACATGGGCCACTGCAGTACCCCTATCTCTCCACCCCAGGGGAGAGTACAGGTAATCACAGCTGCGCATACACTGACCTGTGAGAGACACGGTTGGTGTAGGTGTTAGTGAAATGTAAATGACCGTTCTTTCCCTTTCAAAGCTTCTTTTCCCTGTATTTGTAAAGTTTCATTCAGTTATAAATATGTCTGTTCACATGGGTTTGAAATAAAAGTCTATTTATAGAAACTTAATTCCTCTTTATTGGTTCACAACAGATGCTGGCTGGGGCTGACACCATTCACAGATAATAGCAATAGGTGCATTTGCAATGTTATATTACCCCCGCCCCCCAACACAGCACTCATTAAAAGGTTCATACCAGGCTGGAAAAAAACAATGCCAGGCAGCACACACTACAGCAACACACATTACTGTGGCTCACTATTACAGTGGTTTTTCAAAGCCTCCTTGAGCCATAAAGCTCTCTGTTGAGCTCTTCTTATAGCCCTGATATCTGGCTGCTCAAAATCAGCAGACAGCTGCCCTCCACCCAGGTGGGAACTTTTCCCCCTTTGCTTCACAGATATTATAGAAGACACAGCAGGCAGCTATAACCATTGGAATATTTTTTTCACTGAGGTCTAATCTCGGGAGTAGACAGTACCAGCAGCCTTTCTCACAGCCAAAGGCACATTCAACTGTCACTTTTTACCTGCTGAGCTTGTAGTTGAAATGTTCCTTACTGCTGTCAAGGTTGCCAGTGCATGGCTTTATAAGCCACTGGAGTAAGGGGTATGCTGGTCTCCCAGGATCACCATTGGCATTTCAACATCTCGGTGGTAATCCTCTGGTCTGGAAAGAGAGCCTCTGCTTGCAGCTTTCTGAACAGGCCAGTGCGTGTGTGCATCCTTCCCTCACCAGCCTGCATTAAGGTTGGTAAAATGTCTCCAGGGAGCCACCTGTGCTTGTAATACCATATAAAAGTAGACCTTTCTGTTGATTTACTCTGTGGCAAGGTAGTCTGGTGCCAAAACAGGGATATGCCACTGAGCCATTTATCACCCCACCGCAGTTCGGGAACCCCATTGCTGCAAAACCATCCACTATGTCCTGCACATTGCCCAGAGTTACAGTCTTTTGTAGCAGGATGTGATTAATGGCCCTGCACACTTGCATCACAGCAACCCCCACAGTGGATTTCCCAACTCCAAATTTATTCTGGACTGATCTGTAGAAGTCTGGCATTGCCAGCTTCCACACAGCTATTGCCTCTCACTTCTCCACTGTCAGTGCAGCTCTCACTTTGGTGCTGCTGCTCTAGAGGGCTGGGGCAAGCTCCTCACACACTTCCAGGAATGTGGCCTTGTGAATCCAAAAGTTCTGCAGACTCTCCTTTTCATCCCAAGCCTGCATAACGATGTGATCCCACCAGTCAGTGCTTGTTTCTCAGGCCCAGAACTGGCACTCCACCATCTGCAGCTGCTCTGTGAATGCCAACAACAACCTTGAACTGTTTCTTTCTATGTCCCACAGCAAGCTAGCCTCCAAGGAATCATCAAGTTTCTTGTGGCTCCTTTGGCGGCTCTGCAAATATGCAGGATCAGGTGTGTTGTGCTCACAATGCTCATCATAACACTCAATCGTGCAGGACTGTGCAGGTGTGACACACTGTACCTCAGGGTGGCATCCTGTAACCCCCATATTCATCATTCATGTATGGTTGTGATGTTTCATACAGGGCATGCCATGTGAGATATATGAACCCCATTATTCTGTCCAAATATGTATGTCATTAGTGTGGATGCAGATATGGGATTTTGCTGTATAGTTGTTATGAAATATGCTGTAAGTTTGCTAGTGACATACAAAGGCCCCCTCCCCAGAAGAGTGTTCAACAACTGTTAATCAGCACGGGAGTTGTAATCAAGGGATGTGCAATTCAGTGACAGCTGCCCAAGCACCACACAATGGGGACTGCTCAACTCTATGACTCAGTCGCACAAGACCACACCAGGGAGATTGTCCAGCCAGTGACTCAGCAAAGCCCAAAAGGACAAGTTCTGGGCAAGTGTCTTCTAAGCACATGGACTAAGGATTTAAAATATGGAACAGGTGTAGCATGCCTTGGCCTTTTCCTCCCTCACCTAAGCTGGAAGCAACAAGAACACTGAGAAGATGAAAACTGCAACTGAGGAGACTGGTCTAGGCTTAAGAGAGGCCTGTGTATTAAGAACTGTAACATCCAGTGGGGTGAGAAAATTGCTTGTTCTAAATATTGCCTACCGCAGCATTTCTCAAACTGGGGTCCCCGAGACTACTCCAGGGGGTCCACAGACCCCGCTGATCAAGTCCTCCCCATCCCTCAACTGCTTCCCTTCCCTTTATCTCCTGGAGGCTACTGAAGCCAAACCAGGAGATTTTAGACACTAAAAGTCCAGCGACACAGCAAGGCTAAAGCCAGCTCCCTGCATGCCCCCCAGGGTGGGGGAGTGGGTTTCCGCACACTGCCCCCACCCCGATTGCCAACTCCGCAGCTCCCATTGGCCGTGTGCTAAAATGCAATTTTTTTATAAGACTTGGTACAAGTTAAATATTCACCATCTATTCCTTTCCATTACAGAAATGTCAGTGGAGACATTTTAATGTATTAATTTTAATCACAATATCATAATTCATTCACTTAGAAATTCATTAATTAGAATCAGAATTCATGCTGCAAGAAAGCATATTAAAACATAGTGACAGTGGGCAAGCAGATCTGTGTTCACAGCAACACCATTTGAACAACTGTGTACACTTGCAGTAATGTAATTAACCTGCAATAGTAATTTTTGTTAATAGTATTACAAAAACCTCATCTGGAAGATGGCCCAACCTGGCAGCATTAAACTCACGGCTTTATCTTTGCTAACACCATATTTTCTCCTCTTTAATTTGCAGAGGCATCTCTTGGCCACCCAAAATCTCTAAAACATTATCAGTTAGGATTTCTATCACACTCATTTCGCAATGTATTCTATACCACCAATCCTGCAGGATCTGCGCCAGTCTGATTGCAGGTTCATGACTCAAGTATGGTAATTTTTAATCTCTCCTTTTAATGTTATATTGTTCCCCATTTTTACTTAATGTGTCTCATCATAGATTTCAATACAGAATGGGCTTTCTTTTCTCTATTTCTCTGTTATAAAAATGGCTATCATAATAACTGTGACTAATAGTATTTATTTATTTATTCATGGTATTTATATAGCACATACCAGTGTGCTAGGCATTTTACATATATATAATCAGACAGATCCGCGCCCCCAATGCTTACAATCTAAGTAGCCCACCTCCTACCCAGTTACAACTGCCCACAGATTAGTGGTGGTAGGCACCAGATACCAGGGGTTGGAGAGTGTATGTAAAATGTATCGCGTCAGCTCCCTGCATATTGCATTTGCATCATTTCTGCTTCTGGGTGAAATTCAAGGTGTTGACATTGATCTATGTCTGAAGTCTCACATGATGTGGCTCCTACCTATCTGAGAGACCATTTGCCCTCACATGAATTGCTCTGAGTCACTCACTTTAGAATCTCTTGATCTGAACAGCTGGGAGCTGGAGGCAGCTGTTCGCAGTGGGGGTACCCTCAGCTCTGGCACTTATTTCTCCTGCTGGTCTGACAGATTCTAAGTCTGTTGACCTTCAGGGCGTAGAGGACAGCTTGCCTCTTCTGCAGAGAAAGCCTGAGAGGTGTGAGATGGGAGTGAGGTTAGTACTTTGACAGGGAATCTTTTTGCTGACACTGGTCAGCAAGACCTATGTTTTTAAATGTTGTACATACACCCAGAGAGGCTCTGGACTAGGTGGATTTTATAAAATGAAATAAATCTCATTCCCTGACAGCTGTAGAAATGCATGTGTTTAATAGAATAGCAGCTCCACAATACTTTGTTTGATATGCCAGGAAATCATCATCCAACATCTAGTAGAATAGTTTATGGCGAATGTGTGATATTGGTGAGAGGAGGGTAGAATCTGACTTTTTAAGATAATAGTAATGGTGGAGCCTTAAATGTGAATCATGATAACTTTGACAGCAAGACAAATATGAGACGCCAAGAAGCATGAATGGGTTTTAGAGTCAATCCACTACAAAACTCTGTCCACAAATTTAAACAATAAAATGGAAAACTTCCAAAAATCTTTCAGAACACATGTAGTTCCAGGTTCGCTACACAGACGCAGGGGTTCAGATGTATACATTATTCCAGCAAACACCTAACTAATCCAAAAATCCACCTGTGAAAATCTTCAGAAAGTGAAGAACTTCAACGTTAAATATTTCCACCTGCTTTGAGTCTGCACCTACAATGTAGATACTAGGAGAATTTTGTGGTCCACGCATTTTTAGAAGGATATATATTATGTACTCTTTCTCTTTCCATATATATATTTAGAAAGAGAGAGAGAGAGAGAGCTGTCAAGTGATTAAAAATTATTTGCACTGTTAAACAATAATTAGAATACCGTTTAAATATTTTTGGATGTTTTCTACATTTTCAAATATATTGATTTCAATTACAACGCAGAATACAAATTGTACAGTGCTCACTTTATATTTATTTTTATTACAAGTATTTGCACTGTAAAAAAAACAAAAGAAATAGTACAATTCACCTAATACAAGTACTGTAGTGCAATCTCTTTATCATGAAAGTTGAACTTAGAAATGTAGAAATATGTACCAAAAAACTGCTTTTAAAAAATAAAACAATGTAAAATTTTAGAGCCTGCAAATTCACTCAGTCCTAGTTCTTGTTCAGTCAATTGCTCAGACAAACAAGTTTGTTTACATTTGCAGGAGATAATGCTGCCTGCTTCTTGTTCACAGTTTCACCTGAAAGTGAGAACAGGTGTTCTCATGGCACTGTTGTAGTTGGCGCTGCAAGATATTTACATGCCAGATGCACTAAGGAGTTATATGTCCCTTCATGCTTCAACCACCATTCCAGTCAACATGCATCCATGCTGATGATGGGATTTCCTCGATAACAATCCAAAGCAGTGCAGACTGATGCATGTTCATTTTCATTACCTGCATCAGATGCCACCACCAGAAGGTTGATGTTCTTTTTTGGTGATTCAAGTTCTGTAGTTTCCGCATGGAAATATTGCTCTTTTAAGACTTCTGAAAGCATGCTCCATACTCATCCCTCTCAGATTTTGGAAGGCACTTCAGATTCTTAAACCTTGGGACAAATGCTGTAGCTACCTGTAGAAATCTCACATTGGTACCTTCTTTGTGTTTTGTCAAATCTGCAAGAAAGTGCTCTTAAAATGAACAACGTGCTGGGTCATCATCCGAGACGGCTATAACATGAAATATATGGCAGAATGTGGGTAAAACAGAGCAGGGGACATACAATTCTCCCCCAAGGAGTTCAGTCACAAATTTAATTAATGCATTATTTTTTTTAAATGAACATTATCAACATGGAGGCATATCCTCTGGAATGGAGGCTGAAGCATGAAGGGGCATACAAATGTTTAACATATCTGGCACGTAAATACCTTGCAATGCTAGTTACAAAAGTGCCATGCAGATGCCTGTTCTTACTTTCTGGTGACACTGTAAATAAGAAGAGGGCAGCATTGTCTCCTGTAAATATAAACAAACTTGTTTGTCTTAACGATTGGCTGAACAAGAAGTAGGACTGAGTGGACTTGTAGGTGCTGAAGTTTTACATTGTTTTGTTGTTGAGTGCAGTTATGTAACAAAAGAAAATATACATTTGTAAGTTGCACGACAAAGAGATTTCACTACAGTACTTGTATGAGGTTAATTGAAAAATACTATTTATTTTGATCATCATTTTACAGTGCAAATATTTGTAATCAAAAATAATATACTCTTCAATTTTAATTGCAACACAGAGTACAATATATATGAAAATGTAGAAAAACATCCAAAATATTTAATAAATTTCCATTAGTATTCTATTGTTTAATAGTGTGATTAAAACTGCCATTAATCACAATTCATTTTTTTTAGTTAATCGCATGAGTTAAATGTGATTAATTGACAGCCCTAATATATATACACACACGCGCACACACACACATACAGAAAGAGAGAGAGCGTAACGTTGAGTATGTATGGCACTTCCCAGACATATAAGACAAAGCCCATGACTCAAGGAACTTACTGTCTAATTGATGTAAATAATACAACAAGAGGAAGCATTGAATCCTGTGAAAAAGGGGACAATAGTGAGTAATAATACAATAGGAGAAGGCCAAAAGCTCTTGGAGAGTATTTTTGTGTGTGTGGAGACTATGGGTTACAATTATTTGAGTTGACATGGTATGTTAACCTCCAGGTTTCTTAAGTTTTGTTTCATAACCCTATCATAGTCAGTCACGGGAGTGACAACAGAGACTGCCCATGTAGAGACTACTAGCAGAATGCTGGCTGAAATAACTGAGTTTTGAGGGGAGGGGAAAGTTGAAGGATGTGTGAGGGCACTATGTACAGTGGAAAAGAGAGGTTATTCCAGCCACAAGAGGTGGCATGAAAGAAGGTGTGGCATCTCAAATAAGAAGAGAGGGGGAAAAGCAGCATATTAACAGGCAGAGTTGGTAAAATACAGAGTCTGCAGGGCTGACTACAAAAAGATGAGATTTGTGAGGCAGGCAGGGCACAAAGTCACAAAAAGCCTTGAAGATGGCACTGGGAATTTTGAAAATGATTCAGGAATAGAGAGAAGGAGCCTGTGGAGAGAATTAAGGAAGAATAGGCATACTTGTGGCACCTTAGAGACTAACAAATTTATTTGAGCATAAGTTTTCGGAGAACACTTCAATCTCTCTGGTCACTCGATTACAGACCAGAGAGATTGAAGTGTTCTCTGACTGGTTTTTTAACATTATAATTCTTGACCTCTGATTTATGTCCATTTATTCTTTTGTGTAGAGACTGTCCAGTTTGCCCAATGTACATGGCAGAGGGGCATTGCTGGCACGTGATGGCATATATCACATTGGTAGATGTGCCAGTGAACGAGCCTCTGATAGTGTGGCTGATGTGATTAGGTCCTATGATGGTGTCCCCTGAATAGATATGTGGACACAGTTGGCAACAGGCTTTGTTGCAAGGATAGGTTCCTGGGTTAGTATTTTTGTTCTGTGGTGTGTGGTTGCTGGTGAGTATTTGCTTCAGGTTGGGGGCTGTCTGTAAGCAAGGACGGGCCTGTCTCCCAAGATCTGTGAGAGTGATGGGTCGTCCTTCAGGATAGGTTGTAGTTCCTTGATGATGCGTTGGAGAGGTTTTAGTTGGGGGCTGAAGGTGACGGCTGGTGGTGTTCTGTCATTTTCTTTGTTGGGCCTGTCCTGTAACATTCAAAAACCAGTCGGAGAACACTTTAATCTCTCTGGTCACTCGATTACAGACCTAAAAGTTACAATATTACAACAATAAAACTTCAAAAACAGACTCCAACTAGAGACTGCTGCATTGGAATTAATTTGCAAACTGGACACCATTAACTTAAGCTTGAATAAAGACTGGGAGTGGATGTGTCACTACACAGTAAAACTATTTCCCCATGTTTATTTTTCCCCCATACTGTTCCTCAGACGTTCTTGTCAACTGCTGGAAATGGCCCACCTTGATTATCACTACAAAAGGTTTTTTTGTGTTTTTTTTGTTTTTTGTTTTTTCTCCCCTGCTGGTAAGAGTTCACTGTACCTGATCACTCTCATTACAGTCTGTATGGTAACACCCATTGTTTCATGTTCTCTGTGTGTATAAATCTCCCCACTGTGTTTTCCACTGCATGCATCAGATGAAGTGAGCTGTAGCTCACAAAAACTTATGCTCAAACGAATTTGTTAGTCTCCAAGGTGCCACATGTACTCCTTTTCTTTTTGCAGATACAGACTAACACGGCTGCTACTCTGAAATCTGTCATTAAGGAAGAATGTGACACGGTCATAGTAGTAAGAGAGAAAATGATTTTCACAATGACGTGTTGGACAGAGTGGAAGAAAATAAACTGAGGGTCCAGGAAACAGACAAATGCAGGAGTTTAGCCAAAAGACAGTGAAGGTGTAGACAGACAAGGATTTAAAAAAAGGGGCTGGATCGGGGTGGGGGGGGAGGAGGATTTCAGAGATATTGAAAAATAAGAACAAACAGAGTTTTGCAGCAGCTTGGGTGTATGGTTCAAAGGAGAGAAAAGAGTCATATATGAACACAGGTTTTGGTCCTGGCTTTCAAGAAGAATAGTGGAGATATCAACTCTGTTAGAGGAAGAAAGAAGATTTCAGTGGGAAAGATAAAGATTTCAGTATGTGTTGTGTTGAATTTGTGTTGGTAACCATGTACGTGGGCTCAGATGTGAAAAAAACAGATACGAATGTGAGACTGAACAGAGGGAGCTATATGTGTGGGAGTAAACATGGGGAGTCTCTTTTGGAACCACACTCATGTTATTTACAAGGAATATAAGAAATATTCAGTGCAGACCAGAGAGCCAGGTTTGGCCATTAGTGTACTATAATGGTATTTTACAAAAACAGCTATCACTGTATTTTTGACAGTTGATTTCACTGTTCAGTTTTAATTATATTTCATCATTTGAAACTAAATGTATTCCCATGAAATGTTTTATCCACATACCAGTTACCCTTTCTTCAAATTACAGTGAACCCAGTCCTTTTAAAGATTAGCAAGCTTTAATGAACTTTGTCATTGCTAATTCATCTCCCCAATATTTTGACAGTGTGATTTTTGTCACAATTAGTGCAGCTAACACCATGTGGGGTCAAATTGATTGAAAAAAGCTTCTGAAGTTCATATGAACACAAAGGGCCCTTATCCTTCAGAATATTTGTTATATTTTTTCTTTAACAAGAAAAGTCTCTTAGTCTTGATCATTGTCCATGCCCTCTTTTTTTTTTTTTTTTTTTTAAGAAATGGCTGAATAAAATTTGGATTGTTTTGAACTCCAAATTCTGTTAATAGTAGATGAAATATATGTGTTCATATAATGAACCTAATCAGGCCAATTTGGAGACTTACAAATGGATCTGCTTTAGGTTGCCTTTCCATTTTAGCATATGCTGAAGGCACTATTATTCCATTGTTTGAACATATGCTGTCTACCCATTGGAATTTTTGCCCATGAAAATAACCAAACAGGCACAATTTCCCTGTAATCTCTCTTGTGTTCTTTGGTGTTTTCCTTTTGCAAAGGAGAATTGTCATGCAGTGAGGAGTCTTCACTGTGGTACTGTTAATAATAACATGCATTCATCTTGTATCTTTCATCCTGATGCACTACAAAGCATTAAACAAACTGAGGCACGTGCAGTCTGTAGGGCTTTCTTCATAGCCATCACATCAGTGCAGCCACCTCTGAAGTGAAATACTAGAACGGTTTAGCAGTTTACTGCAACCCCGCACAGAAGTGTAGGGAAAAGAGAACCAGATCCCGCAAGGTACCACTCCGACTGAAGTCAATGTAGTGTAACTGCAGTGGGGCAACAGGCAGACAGAATAAAACCACCAGCATTAGAACTGAGCCAGGCCAGTGGGCTAACACCCAGACCCTTACAAAAATTATAATAGGATAAATAATGCTAACAAATAGTCAGCACTTTGTGTTTTTTTACATCTCTTCTGAATGATGGAAGGGGGATGATTAGTGTTATGTTTTGTCCTTTTATACAAAACCATCCCTGGTATCAGGACTCACTGAAGCCCAAGAATTAATGCATGTATATATGAATCGGAATGATGAATAGCATGAATACTGTGGTGTTCACAATCTTTTTTTGCATGTCTATAAACAGAGGCATCTATCTTTATCCTCCTTTTATTTACAGTTGATGAAATCCAAACATTAATCCAATCTCAGCTATCAATAAATATGAATATCAGACCCCAGAACCCAAATTGGGATCAGAACTTGAACATTTCTGACATTGACACGAAAATTTATTTTTTATCTTCATGCAGAAAAGAAGATGAACAAGTCTCATCCAAAGTGCAGTTTGAAACTGCTCACTCATTTGCCAGCAGGGCACACTGCTCAATGTCAACACAGTAAACATATTACTTCTGTAACACAGACAGATTTTCAAAGGGAAGAAAGAGCGTTTGGTGTCCAGATCACATTGAAATTGAATGGAATTTGAGCATGTAACTCCATTAAACTCCAGCCATAGTCCATAAACAATGTACCAGACCTATTGGGAGCAATCATTATGACTGAGATTTCTTCAGTACTTGAACAACTGATACCTAAATACTGTAAACCTAATAAGGTAAGTTTGAGCCATTTCCCATCCTATGATTGCAAAACAGATGAATTGTATCTAATTCTCCATTTTCAGTATGTTTGTCATACAGATGAGGGAATAGGATTGCAATACTATTCAGTCAAATTGCAGTTTACTGCTTTCATCTTTTTAAGAACTGTATTTTAACTAGCTTCATATTCACCTTCTTCACACTGCTTGAAGTGGTGGTGGGGGGGTGGGGAATGAATTACTGGCGGTACATGGTTTTATATACTTAACCTTTTAGTTTGGGGCCATGGTGAATGAAACTACTCTGAAATTAGGGTTATTGATGTTGTATAGGTCAAAATGTGGCTAATTCACACCTAAATTGTATACACTCAGGAACACACAATGTACCCACCAGAACTACAAAGTCTGTGCGGTAAGTAAATAGTCTCCAGTTTCCCCTGGCCTTCCAGGGTCATCTTCTGGTTTGTTGTCCTCTCTCTTCTCTTTTGTTCCATCCCCCACCACCTAGGAAAGCCTCTAAAATCTGGATCTTAAAGGCACACACATAAAACATGATAATAGTCCTCATTTTGGAACTCCCATATGCACAGTACTGGGAAAAACAATATTGGATAGGTCAGTGGAAAGATGTTTGCACCATCCCCAAATGTAACAAACTCCCATATCCAACATTAATATACCACTGTGACCAAGAGGAATGGGAGGCGTGTTGGAGAGATGGTTCTTTGGGAAATACTCCACATATAACAGACTTCTTTTCAAAAAACGCGGTAGGAGTTGCAGTGTGATCTATAGGTTCCTTCCCATTCCCCCACATTCCTACTCCATGGAGCCCAGTTGCTTTTGCTTGGCTTGTATACAGTTGCCAACACTTTAAAAGGCTTCACAAAGGACATTTGTCCACATAAAGAGAAGGCTGCTCGGTCCCCACGCATTGGAGGGCTTTGCGTATGTTCTGGTGTATTTTAGCATTTGTATTAGCTCTGTACAAACATTAACTACTTACTCAGCTCACACAGCGGTGAGGATGGTGAGCATTATCATCCTGGCTTTACTCCCTGAGAAGGTGGCATGGTTTAGTGGAGAGGGCACTGAACTAAAAGTCAGGAGGCCTGGGTTTTATTTGCAGCTCTGCCACTGAGTTGCTATTATGACCTTGGGCAACTCATTCCATCTTTCTGTCGCTCCTTCCCCTCTCAGCCCGTGTCTGTCTTGTCTGTTTAGATTGTAAATTACTCAGCGCAGGGATTGTTTCTAGCCATGTGTTTATGCATTTCCAAGCACAGTGGGGATAGGTGCTACTGTAATACAAATAGACAAAAATGTACAGATGAGACATGTAAAGCAGAAAGCCTAAGTGATTTGACAATGGCCACAGATGTAGTCCATGTGAAAATGAAGATCAGAATATAGCATTCCTTTTTCTTAGCCCCTTGCATAATCTAAAGATCAACTTATACTGTTGTGGCCAGAGGCCACGCTGGCTGCTCAACAGAGCAGTTATTTTAGCTGCAGTCGGCCAATTGTGAGGGAGGTGGATGCAGCGCGAGTGCTGTGATTAGCAGCGTGGGGAGTGTAGCCTCCCTCGACTGAAGACTGATATGAGGGTCTCACAAAGGTTGGGATATCTGTAGCAATGGTTTTCATGGTGGTAGAAGCAGTCCTGGGGCACCTGTAGAGGGGAATGTGAATAACTTGTGATTTTCAGGAAACATACGTGACAAGCTTTCCACCCTTCACTTTCAGTCTCTATCCATATACATTGCTTATATTTACAAATGGAAAAGGGTTAGAAAGTTAATTTTTATATGGAAGCTGATATTTTCATTTGCTAAGCACCCTTAAATAAGCCAGCTCTGGATATATGAAATTGTTTTTTGAACCTGCCGTATGCACCACACATTCCTGAAGCTTTCTCATTAAATAATAGTTGCAGAAAGTTTACAGTATGCCCCAGAGATTTACAAAACAATTCCATTGCTAGTACCCTAAATTAGCTTAAATCCTTTGGATGGTGAACCAGGGAGGATGTAGAGTAAAGTCACTGGCCAGACCTATGAACCTATATGAGAGTCTAGGGTAGGGGCATAATACAGGTAAGAGGAAAAATAAGTGCCAGTTCAATATACGAATACATACCAGGCTTCAAGCATTGCTCCTGCCCTTTGCTTTGTGGAATAAATGAAATGACCTTCCAGTTAAAATATAAAAGATTGGAAAAGACAAAATAGAACAGTGAGACCTTGTTTCCCAGGGTATGTTCAGCATTAGAATTCTGCTCTCACACTCTAGTGAAGAAAACCAGTAGCCTGAACAGAAAACAGCTTAGCATTAAGCCATTCTTGGGTCAAATACTGTAAAAGAAAACAGTTAACAACACAAACTCTGCATTCTCATTACAAGCTGTGTGTATAATAGCCTGTCCCTCCTCAAATACCAAACAGGAATTCTGAGTGCTCTTTTGTGTTTAGCCTTCCAAGTTGGCAATTCCACCAGGCCTGCTGCTAATAACCTGTAACTCTTCCATCATTCACAGGTATTTTCTGTAGTTTTTGCTTTTATTGTGACTTGAAACACTTTTATGACTGAATTCTATTGTTGTTCTGCATACAGTGGGTAATGAAGCATTTTTATCTGCATCTTTTGGTTCTTTCTTTTATTCTCACAGCTTAATGACATTATTGTGAGCACCTCTGGGACTGTTATACAGAAGTACTTTCTGGAGAAGTTGCTGCTTCAGAATAAGCCATTACTTTTTCTTGGCCCCACAGGCACTGGAAAGACAGCTATTACAAACAACTTCCTGTGACAGTTACCTCATGAAAAATATGCTGCATATCAAATTAACTTATCAATGCAGATCTCAGCTAATCAGACCCAGGATATCTTCTTAACAAAATTTGAAAGGTACCCAGAGTTTTCATTAAAATCGAGTATGTAACTGTGCTTAGTTTACTCCACAGAGATTACCCACAAAATAATATAAAGCACTCTCCTTCAGTTTCTGACAGAATAAATGAAAGCTGATTTGTTTCTCCCTGTAATGTGTATTGCTGAGGAAACTACATTTTAATTGTTGTTGACAAATATTCTGATTCATGGGGTGCATAAAAGGGAACAGTCTAAAAAGTGTGTCTACTTAACTTTTTCTTTTCAAATTCTGGCTTTAGGAAAATGAATCTGATGCCTGGGTATCCTCCAATCTAAAGCATATTAAAGGGAATCACCAGATTGGGTCTTGACTAGTAAAGAGAGCCATCTGTTAGGGAAAGATCTGAGCAGTGGGCTATATATGGTACTTGCCAAGACAGAGAGGGCAAAAAGATCAACTGGAAGAATGGCAGCATCTAGGGGATTCTGTCTGTTAAATGGTGAGCTTTCCAGAATCTAAATCATGCATTTTTAATTAGTCACATGACAGAGAAATGAGGCAAACATTAATTGGCACCATAAAAGAAAGCTTAGTCTGTATTCTGCACTATTCACTATGCAGAATTTTGCCAGCCAGTCAGTGCAAAACTTGTAACTTTTTATTTGTAAGCACAAAACATTAGACATGTGGGCTCCATTGTGACAACACATTAACAACCACCACAAGAAAAGCAGCTAACTAGTAGTGAAAGTTCTCAAAATGCAGGGATGAGCTGTTAAGAATTACATAAATAGCACTTTTGGTGTTAGAACTTATTGTAATAAAATTCAAATATTCAAGCAAACAAATCAAGAACCACAGACACAGACATGACAAACAGTTGAACTATTTAAAGAACAAACACTGCATGCATACTGGGGATCTAAACATAATAAGAAAAACTGATATACTATAATGAAAGATGATATATATTCTACCATCAATACAAAGGGTTAGTAAATGTCACTAGGGTATTTATTAAAGATGCTCATGAGTCATAATTTTCACCTCTTGATACATTCAAAGATAAAACCATTTGTCCAATGCATTTTTGTTTCAAATATTTTTCTTTGTCTCCAAACTTACACAATCAAAGGTAAAAAGGTAGCCTGTACATCACATATATGGCATTTGAGCTGATCCTAGGAAAACAGTAGCCAAAAGGACCTAGGGGTTACAGTGGACGAGAAGCTGGATATGAGTCATCAGTGTGCCCTTGTTGCCAAGAAGGCCAATGGCATTTTTGGGATGTATAGGTAGGGGCATTGCCAGCAGCTCGAGGGACGTGATCGTTCCCCTCTATTCGACACTGGTGAGGCCTCATCTGGAGTACTGTGTCCAGTTTTGGGCCCCACACTACAAGAAGGATGTGGATAAATTGGAAAGAGTCCAGCGAAGGGCAACAAAAATGATTAGGGTTCTGGAACACATGACTTATGAGGAGAGGCTGAGGGAACTGGGATTGTTTAGTCTGCGGAAGAGAAGAATGAGGGGGGATTTGATAGCTGCTTTCAACTACCTGAAAGGGGTTCCAAAGAGGATGGATCTAGACTGTTCTCAGTGGTAGCTGATGACAGAACAAGGAGTAATGGTCTCAAGTTGCAGTGGGGGAGGTTTAGGTTGGATATTAGGGAAAACGTTTTCACTAGGAGGGTGGTGAAACACTGGAATGCGTTGCCTAGGGAGGTGGTGGAATCTCCTTCCTTAGAAGTTTTTAAGGTCAGGCTTGACAAAGCCCTAGCTGGGATGATTTAGCTGGGGATTCATCCTGCTTTGAGCAGGGGGTTGGACTAGATGACCTACTGAGGTCCCTTCCAACCCTGATATTCTATGATTCTATGAAAAGTAGATCTGGTCAAAATGTTCTGAATTTAGGTTTTTGACTACATGTTTTATCAAAATTTTGATTCTTCAGTTAACAAAGGCTGAAATAATTTTTCAAAAACCCTTCCCTGAATTTTTTTTTTGCGGGGCGGGGTGGAGGGGAGGGAGGTTATATAGCTGTTGTGGATTTTATGATTTTGAAAAAAAACCTGAAGTTTGAAAAACCAGTAAAATATTTTGGAAAGAAAACTGACACTTTTAATCTTATTTTCAACCAGTCAAAAGCAATTGAGGAATGTCTAATATGGTATTCCTAAGCTTCTAACACAAAATGGGTACAATATGTCCCTCCTGATTGCAGAATTTCTACATAGGCATAGCTCAAAAAGTTATATGGCTTCAAAGATGAGGTGGCTCCTTTTCATCCAGCTAGGATCATTAAGAGGTATGATATATAGTGCAGATGAATATAGTGTCTGAAACCTGTATTGACAATCTGCATTGTAATTCTGTATGGTATTAGAAACAACTTTTGGAAAACATTTATCAGGTATGAGTGAATCTTTTATGTTTGTGTCTGTAAATGCTTTCTGAAAATTATATCAAAATGTAGTACAGATGTTATGTCAATTCATTGTAAGATTTTCTGTTAATCACAGAGCCTTGTAAAAGTAAAGAACAAAGAGATTATTCTTTTAAGAAAGGTCATCATTGAATATTTTATTAACTTTTTCACAGTTTAGCATCTGGTACTAAAGCATAAGCCCCACTACATGTCACTTTGTATTTTATGTACAAGTCAACTAAAACTAGTACTGTATTGTAAAAGTTCTAGGCTGGCATGAAACAGCAGCCTAGTGCAGCCCAGCAATGTAGGAAGTTATAGGTCTTATGCATGTATGTTATAGAAGTTAGGTGCTCATTCGTGAACCAAGGCAACTTTGTTGCAGAGGTGAGAGTTATAATATGTATTCAGCATTCCAAAGTTAGCTGAGCCATCAACAGAAGGCTGCAATCAGGAGAGTGCAAGGATGCTTTGACTTTAATAGGTTTCAAAAATTAGGAGAGACACCCTGAAGTGAAAAGCAACAACCGCATAAAGAAAAGCTTCTGAAAGACTCTAGCTGGTCTGATGTGAAACATCTGCAGTGCTCCTATTTAGGAATGAGGAACATGGGACCTGTGTGTGAGGTGCCAGGCTCTCTAAAGGATGAATAAGTCTCTGAGTAAAATTTAAAAAGCCAAACTATTGTGAAGTCCAAAGGAAACAATCATCAGTAGAATCAAGGCAGAGAGGAGAAAGGTAGTGGGAAATGACAGTATGTGGTATTAAAGGCAGACTGGAAACTCTAGGAGGCTGTGACAGGTGGTACACATCTTTTGTATAACAGATACAGCCAAACATGCCTCATCAAAGGAGTTCCTAAATTACATACGTTACAAGACAACTTTCTGATCCATAAATAATCCAACTAAAGGAAAAGCTATCCTGGATCTCTTCCAGTGATTTACTCAAATTATTATTTCACTTGAATATTTGACCAAATGACTAGAACTTCCAGACATTTTGTCAATGGACTGACCATGAACACCGGAAATTTGACTATATGCCTGAAGTCACACACTGAATTAAACAGCCAAGAAGATCAAGGTATTAAATGCTACTACATATTGCACAATCAAATAGGAGAGATTCTGTGTAACCCGGAATTCAAGGATTATCCCTTGCCTGGCTTGGAGGCGGAGTAAGGGTGCCTCATGCCTTATTGCTTGGCTCTGCTCAGATTGTGACTCACCTCATACTCCCCACTGAGAATTTGGGATTGGGAGTGGGCAGAGCTATGGCTTCATCCAGTGCCAGATTAAGGAATTTTGGGGCCCAATGCACAATGGCAATGTTCTCCAAGGGGGTAGGAGGCCATGCAGGGGCAGGGGGAGAGACAAGGTCAGGATCTGCCCCTGTGGTGGGCAGCCTAGGGCCAGGGGATGGTTGGGTCCTGCCTCCAGGAGGTGGGAGGCTTGGGTGGGGACCAATAGGAGAGTGATCCTATTCGGCATTCACCCCAGAGTTGCTCCTGTTTTGCAGGGCTGGCCTGGCTCCCTGCTCTGGCCACAGCATGCACGTGGGGCCCTCCCACTGTGACGCCTTGCCCCCAATGCTACGCCTGAGCTGTTGTGTGTGTGTGTTCCCTTCCACCCCTGGGTGGTGGTCAGAGGGGCCTCCTCAGATAGGGGCACTGTGAATGTATTTAATCTGACCTGGCTCCACCTCCTTCTCCCCTTGCTAGTTAAAGTGGCTGGCTGAGTACACAGGAAACCCTGAGTTGCTCTTCAGAAAGTTAAAGAAGTATGGGCTGGATGAATGGACTATAAGGTGGATAGAAAGTTGGCTAGATTGTCGGGCTCAACGGGTAGTGATCAATGGCTCCATGTCTAGTTGGCAGCCGGTATCAAGTGGAATGCCCCAAGGGTCGGTCCTCGGGCCGGTTTTCTTCAATATATTCATAAATGATCTGGAGGACGGTATTGATTGCACCCTCAGCAAGTTTGCAGATGACACTAAACTGGGAGGAGAGATAGATACACTGGAGGGTAGAGATAGGATACAGAGGGCCCTAGACAAATTAGAGGATTGGGCCAAAAGAAATCTGATGAGGTTCAACAAGGACAAGTGCAGAGTCTTGCACTTAGGACGGAAGAATCCCATGCACCGCTACAGACTAGGGACCGAATGGCTTGGCAGCAGTTCTGCAGAAAAGGACCTAGGGGTCACAGTAGACAAGAAGCTGGATATGAGTCAACGGTGTGCCCTTGTTGCCAAGAAGGCCAATGGCATTTTGGGATGTATATGTAGGGGCACTGCCAGCAGATCGAGGGATGTGATTGTTCCCCTCTATTCGACATTGGTGAGGCCTCATCTGGAGTACTGTGTCCAGTTTTGGGTCCCACACTACAAGAAGGATGTAGAAAAATTGGAAAGAGTCCAGCGGAGAGCAACAAAAATGATTAGGGGACTGGAACACATGACTTATGAGGAGAGGCTGAGGGAACTGGGATTGTTTAGTCTGTGGAAGAGAAGAATGAGGGGGGATTTGATAGCTGCTTTCAACTACCTGAAAGGGGTTCCAAAGAGGATGGATCTAGACTGTTCTCAGTGGTAGCTGATGACAGAACAAGGAGTAATGGTCTCAAGTTGCAGTGGGGGAGGTTTAGGTTGGATATTAGGGAAAACTTTTTCACTAGGAGGGTGGTGAAACACTGGAATGCGTTACCTAGGGAGGTGATGGAATCTCCTTCCTTAGATATTTTTAAGGTCAGGCTTGACAAAGCCCTAGCTGGGATGGTTTAGTTGGGGATTGGTCCTGCTTTGAGCAGGGGGTTGGACTAGATGACCTACTGAGGTCCCTTCCAACCCTGATATTCTATGAAAGTGCTGAAGTAAATTATTTCCCCCTCCCCAGAGCAGCTGTGCTCTGCCTCTTACAGGGGGAACATTGTAAAATTACAATATAGCTCTAAGCTCCTGCTTATTGGAGCACATGATGTTTGAGAGACATAAACTGTTACATTCTGGCTTATTGTTAAAGCACTTAGACCTGTTTGTTTCATAATTCTTGGGTGATTAAATTAATGAAACCTTGAATGAAAAGAGAGATTTCTGCTGAAAAACTTCACTCAGAGATGCAGTGTTCTCAGGATTTATTTTCAGTTCATGGTGAGTGGAATCTTATTTTTTGTAGCAGTGTTTTTCATTAGCCAGGTTCCACTGTTAAGCAAATCACATCACACCTTCTTGTTGAATGGGAAATGCTATGTTGAAAGGGAAAGCGTGCACTAGTGCATTCTCATACTTGTCTGTACCGTCCTGTGATGAGTGAACAGGAGTCCTGATCAAAGCTCTCCATACGGATTTAGGGGATAAAAACGCATGCCTTTCCCTATGCTCCCCTCACCTGGAGGACTATGAAGAGATACATTTATCCTTCCCAGAATCCCTGTTTCCACCAGAGACATCTCCAAGTCTTACTCAGCCTCCACAGTCACAGAGGGAAAAGATGCAGCCAGACAAGAAGTTCCCATTGAACTGAGGCACGAATCTAGAAGCTGGTATTCCAGCAAGCACAGAGTGAAGAAGAGGTGGCAGTGGGCAACTGCTCCACCACCGGAACCGTCAATCACTGAACCTCTGAGAGAGGTCAAAAATACAGTCTTAACTCCAACCAATTCAAGCTTTGGGTGGGGTCAGTTTGATCTGAGCCTACTCCTGTGGTTTTGATTTGGGATCATATCTGATTTTGGATCCTTCCAAACTGGAAGGAACCTATTTTCCATTTCTGGTTTGGATGTGACTAAAATCTCATGAAATTTTAGCCCAAGATGGTGGAACTCACGTAAGGATAGCTAATCTTATTTTCACCAGGGAACTGAAATGTGGTCAAGATGAAATTACTATAAGGTGGGGGCATAAATGGTTGAAAAACTCTACTCAAAGAGTAATTATCAATTGTTCACTGTCATATGAGGAGGAGTTGCCAGCACTTTGGAGGACAGGATTAGAATTCAAAATGACCTTGATAAATTGGAGAATCGTCTGAAGTCAAGATGAAATTCAATAAAGACAAGTGCAAAGTACTTCACTTAGGAAGGAAAAAATCAAACGCACAACTACAAAATAAGGAATATCTGGCTAGGCAGCAATACTGCTGAAAAGGATCTATGGGTTAGAGTAGCTCACAAATTAAATATGAACCAACAATGTGAGGCAGTTGCAAAAAACACTAATACCATTCTGGGGTGTATTAACAGGAGTGTTGCATGTACGACAAAGGTGGTAATTGTCTGCCTTGGCACTGGTGAGGCCTCAGCTGGAGTACTGTGTCCCATTCTGAGCACC
Source organism: Eretmochelys imbricata (assembly GCF_965152235.1). Classification (NCBI taxonomy): domain Eukaryota; kingdom Metazoa; phylum Chordata; order Testudines; family Cheloniidae; genus Eretmochelys; species Eretmochelys imbricata. The sequence goes on along the minus strand of NC_135572.1, from coordinate 275,010,202 downwards.
ACACTTCAAGAAAGATGTGGACAAACTGGAGAGAGTCCAGAGAAGAGCAGATTTGAGGACTTCAATAGCTCAGACATAGGTGAGAGGTTTATCACAGGAGTGGGTGGGTGAGATTCTGGGCCTGCATTGTGCAGGAGGTCAGACTAGATGATCATAATGGTCTCTTCTGACCTTAATATCTATGAATCTATGAAACAAAAATGGTAAAAGATTTAGAAAACCTGACCTATGATAAAAGGGTTAAAAAATGGGTATGTTTAGTCTTGAGAAAAGAAGACTGAGGGGGAACTTGATAACATTCTTCAAATATCTTAAGGGCTGTTGTAAAGAGCACAGTGATCTCCATGTCCAAGTATTCCCCATGTCCACTGAAGACAGGACAAGACATAATCAGCTTAAATGTACAGCAAAGAAAAATTAAGAAAGAGATTAGGAAAATCTTTCTAACAACAAGGGTAGTCATGCTCTGGAATAGACTTCCAAGAGAGGTTGCAAACCCCATCACTACAGGTTTTTAAGAACAGAGTAGGCAAATGTCTGTCCAGGATGGATATCTGTGGTCCTGCCTCAGCACTGGGAGATGGATGAGATGATCCCTTGCGGTCCCTTCCAGCCATACATTTCTATGATGTCATGAGTTTCCACGATTTTTGACTGAAATCTGGTGAGGACATCTTTCAGGTTTTCTATCTAAACAGTCCCAAACCCTTGTCCTGATCCAGCTTGTCACCCTTATTATTAATTTCCAGGACCGTCCAGAACATTCTAGAATCTAGTCCCATTCCAGACAGAAAAGAAGGCACGATCACATCCTTGAGATGCTCACATCAAAGCCTGAACACAATCCAGGTGCAGATCTAAATACTGCCTCCTCAGCCCACCTCCAGTGACAATGAAGCCTCACAGGAGCTACCCATTACAGGAGTGGGAGTGCAAAGAAGAAGACATCTGATGCATCCCCCTAGGAGAACTGAAGACTAGAACCATCAAATTAAAGAAATCAAACTGATTGCCTATTTATATAAAAATCTATTCCAACAATCTGTCTATAACCATGGTCTCATTTTCAGTTATTTCACCAAATACTTAAAAGCTGTAGACATTTAGTCAAATACCCAAGTGAAACGGATATTTGATCATGACTAAGCAGTTTGATGGAATAACTGTAAAACGATATTTTTTTTAAAAAAACTGGGGAATGGCTGATGAGGAATAATAGTGGAAATTGGCACCATTCTCCATGAGCACCTTCAATTTATTGTAGGAAGGAGATGGTTTCAGATTTCAGGAAAACTAATTCTGGGAAATTTTAAAAATCTATCATGCGAGAGGCAAAGTGAAGAGTTAATGAAACTCACCAGTATGGAAGGAATCTGGGGAGTCTTTAAAGGACACCATCGATAAGGTGTAACAAACTGGAAAAGAAAAAGGAGCAAGAAGTGGCCAATATGGTTTCGCAGAGAGGTATCTCAGACATGGGAAGTTTTAGATAGGAAATAGAAAAGTAAGGAGGCAACCAAACAAAAATATGCAGACACTTTTTTAATTTATAAGGGAAAAGGCAGCAAATAATTATATTAAGGTCACACTTATATTAAGGTTCTGATTTATAAATGGTTTATAAAACATTAATCAATTATTAGTACATGATATAAGTGTGTTACAGAGCTGAGTAATTAGAGATGTTTTTTAGCACATCTGCAGAAGGCGTTCCTGCTGATTATAAGCCAAAATTATAAGAAATCTTTTGACCTGTTGAACAGTATAACAATCTATAGCAATTGATTAATCATTTGTTAAAAGATCTATTAATCCTTTACACACCATTTATGAATGGAACCTTAATATAAAGTGTGACCAACAATAAAAATAATACTTTGCCCTTCTATGTGAGGATCCCTATCAGGGTCTGAGCACCAGTAAATTAATAGGTTTCAGAGTAGCAGCCGTGTTAGTCTGTATCTGCAAAAAGAAAAGGAGTACTTGTGGCACCTTAAAGACTAACAAATTTATTCGAGCGTAAGCTTTCGTGAGCTGAGCTGTAGCTCACGAAAGCTTATGCTTAAATAAATTTGTTAGTCTCTAAGGTGCCACAAGTACTCCTTTTCTTTTTTAGTAAATTAATACTCACAATACTCTTGTGAGATAGGGAAATTTATTACCCTCATTTTACAGAGAGAGGGAATTTGAAGAGGAGAGAGATAAGGTGAATTGGCTATTGTCATGCTGGAAATCCAAGACAAAGTAGACATAGCCTCCCTCTCCCGACTCTCAGTTCCAGGCGTTAGCCATATTCTTCTAGAGTAATGATGAAATAATCCAGGTGACTAGTGGGTTTGCCACTAGTCCTCAGAGAGGATTAATGCCTTGGCCTGTTTACAGTGGGAGACATATTACACTGAGAAAGAGAGAAAGCCATCATCAGAAATATCCTCTTGACATTTCCAGAGTGCTACATCATCCAACCTCTTTCAGATCAGATCCTGATCACCCAGTTGAGCTACCCATTCCCCAAAATGGGAAACAACAGCCTAAGATAGAACTTAATCTATTTACTAGATTCTCTCATTTT